>NC_056687.1:20668750-21335000 GCF_018350215.1 Panthera leo | reverse complement strand
TTGACATTCAAAGGCTGAGACAAAGTTGAGCATTTGGCAAAGTCTTATCCACCCTGAGCTGGTGAGAATAGAATACAACACAAAAGAAGACTCTTCCCTAGTTACTAGTAGGAGGTTGAGAGCTGTATTTGGGTCACAGACATACAGGACAAAACATGTTTGTTTTTTATCACTTTGAGATCGCAGATACAAAAGATATTTTCACACACCCAATAAGAGTTTTAATTATTATTATTATTATTTTGAAAAATGGCTCTTAATCTGACGGTCTCCAGCTAACTTTCAAGGGAATCATAAAGTAGAAGTTCTAGAGGACAAATATATGCACAGGAATAGAATTATTAAAGGCTTAGAGACTTGAATGGAACACAAAATTAAATTTTTGTTTGGTAGAAATGTAGAAATACATGTAGAAATGTAGAAATACATTAATTTAGCTGGTTTCTGGTTCTGCATTTAAATAGCTTGGAAGCTGCCATTCCATCTTGACCAGTAAAATATGAGCAGACTGAAAAGATCAATAATTTTTCCTTGGATGTATAAGAAAAGGGAGGCAACAGGGCAAACCACTGTGTTCAAGATTGAAGACCAACAGGCAAACACAGCAGAAACTCAGGACCAGAAATTCTGCAGGATCCGGCGGTGAGTAGGAAAACCTGAACTGGAATTGACAAATTGCTAGAGGCTTAGTGTGGGGAGTTCTATGAGCTAAAAACTTTGGGAGAACCCAGTCATGGAATAGGATGGCCTCCACATTACTGTGACATTTGCCTCTAGGATTTTGACCAAGTTCCCACAGTACATGTCAGAGAAATATCTCTTCCTGTTTCTAGCAGGAGAAATGGAAAAAGAATCATTTTGAAATATCCCAGAGCATTCTGTTTGTTTGGTTGTTTGTTTGTTTTAAATGTTTGTTTATTTTTGAGACAGAGAGAGACAGAGCATGAATGGGGGAGGGTCAGAGACAGAGGGAGACACAGAATCCGAAACAGGCTCCAGGCTCTGAGCTGTCAGCACAGAGCCCGACGCGGGGCTCGAACTCACGGACCGCGAGATCATGACCTGAGCCGAGGTCGGATGCTTAACCCACCGAGCCACCCAGGCGCCCCTGTTTGTTTGTTTTTAACAAGGTTTTCCCTTACAAGAAACTATTTAACCAGAGCTTAACCTGCTGATTTTATCAGATTTTATCAGAGCCTAATTTATCTAGAGGAAGGAAAATACCCAACTGCAGAACACTTTAGTCATCTTGTCCCAATTAAGGAGGAGAAAAACAAAACTGAGAACTTGTGAAGTTCATCATCCAGAGAAATAGAAATAAGCTCACTAAAATACCTAGACCTAATCTTAGGGCCATAGAATGGTTTCCCTCACCCCATACCTTACCAACACATTACCAAGGACGTATGTGCAGCAATCCCCTTCACCTGATCCATGATGTTTAGCTAGCAAGAAAAAATTACAAACCATATCAGAAGGGAAATACACACACACACACACACACACACACACACACACACACAATTTGAAGAGACAGATCAAGCATCAGAACAAGACATAGCAGACATTAAAATTATTAAAAGGCTATCAGGGATAATGAAAAACATTGAAAAGTGTCAATTCTCCTAGAAGACACAATTCTTAACATGTATGCACCTAATAAAGCACGAAAACTCTATGAGGCAAAAACTGAGAGAAATGCAAAAAAGATAGATAAATGCATGATCATAGTTGGAGATTTCAAAGCTTTTGTCTTAGAAATGGACAGATCAAACAGACAGAAAATTAGTAAAGGCATAGTTGAACTCAATAGCACCATCAATCAACTAGATAGAATTGACATCTGTAGTCTATTCCAGAACAGAATTTACTTTTTTTTCTAACATTTATATAAAACATTCATTAAGACAGACAACATTCTGGACAATAAAACACACCTTAACAATTTTAAAAGAATACAAATCATACAAATCATACAATATCTGCTTTTAGACCCTAAGGGGATGAAACCAGAAATCAACAAGAGAAAGAAAACTGGACAATCTCAAAATACACGGAGATTAAACAATATACTTCTAAATACCATATGGGTAAAAGAATAAATCTCAAGAGAAATTTAAAAAGTATTCTGAACTAAATGAAAATGAAAACACAATTTAATAAAAATTGTGGAATGCAGTGCTTAATAGGGAATTTATAGCATTGAAAGCATACATTAGAGTAGGAAAAATCTAAAATCAATAATCTAAATTTCCATCTGAGGAAATGGGAAAAAGGAGAGTAATTTAATCCAAAGCAAGCAGAAAATGAGAAATGATAAGAATCAGAATGGAAATCAATAAAATTGAAAACGAAAAAAAAAGTAGGGAAAATCAATAAAACAAAATGCTTGTTCTGTGAAAGAATCAATAAAATTGATAAAGCTCTAGTCAGGCTAACTAAGAAAATAATGTGGATGACACAAATCACTAATATCAGAAATAAAAGTGGGGGCATGACTACAAATATCACAGAAACTGAAGGAATGCTATGAATAATTCTATGCTCACAAATTTGAAAACCCAGATGAAATGGCCAAATTCCTTGAAAAACACAGTCTGCCAAAACTCACCCAAAAATACACAATTTGAATATGTCTATGTTTATTAAAGAAATTAAATCAATAATAACTTTACAAAACAAAGTACAAGAGCAACTTGGATTTATGGTGAATTCCATAAAATTTAAGGAAGTTATACTAACACTCTATAATTGTCTTTTTAAAAATTTTTTTAACGTTTATTTTGATTTTTGAGAGAGACAGAGACAGAATGCGAATGGGTTGGGGCAGAGAAACAGAGAGACACAGATAGAGGATAGAGGAAAAGTTTCTCAACTTGATAAAGACTATCTATAAGCTAATAAACACACAAAACACAGCTAGCATCATACTTAATGGTGAGAAACTTTCCAATTAAGATCAGACACAAATTAATCATGTCTTCTCTCTCTACTTCTTTTCAACATTATACTACAAGTTCTGGAAAATTCTATAAAACATAAAAAGGGAAAAGGAGATTGGCAAAGGAGACATAAAACTGTCTTTGGTCACAGATGACAATTTCATCTGTGCAGAAAATTTGTTTTGAAATGACAAAAAAAAAAAAACCAAAAAACCCTCCTGGAACTATTAAGCAATTATAGCAAGTTTACAGAAACCAAGGTTAACATACAAAAGCCCATCACTTGCCTATGTTACCAGAAATGAGCAAGCAGAATTTAAAATTAAAAAAACCACAGTACTATTTGAATTAGCACCCTCACAATGAAATGCTTGGGTATAAATCTAACAAAACGTGTACATGATGTACATGAAGAAAACTACAAAACTTTGATGAATGAAATAAAAAATAACCAAATAAATGGAAAGATAGCCCATGTCATAGTTAAGACAATTTAATATTGTCAGGATGTCAGATCTTCCCAACTTGATCTGTAGATCCAGTGCAAGTTCAGTCAAAATGCCAGAAAGTTATTTTATGAATATAGACAAAGTGATTCCACAGTTTATATGGAGACGCAAAAAAAAAAAAAAAAAAAAAAAAAAATTAAGAGTGGCAAACACAGTGCTGAAAGAGAGAAACAACGTTGGAGGACTAACACTACCTGACTTCAAGACTTACTATAAAGCTGCAGTAAGCAAGACAGTGTGGTATTGGGGAAAATATAGACAAACACATCATAGAACAGAATAGAGAGCCCAGAAATAGACCTACATAAATATAATCAGCTGATATTTGATAAAGGAGCAAGCACAAAACAATGCAACAAATTGTTTTCAACAAATGACACTGAAAAAAACTGAACATCTGCATGTAAAAAAAAAAAAAAGTAGAAGAAGAAGAATCTAAACTTAAGATTTACAATCTCCACAAAACTGAACTTGGAATGGATCATAAAACTACATGTTATGTGGCTGTTGGCCATCCGGATGTCTTCTTTAGAGAAGTGTCTATTCATGTTTTCTGCCCATTTCTTCACTGGGTTATTTGTGTTTCGGGTGTGGAGTTTGGTGAGCTCTTTATAGATTTTGGATACTAGCCCTTTGTCTGATATGTCTTTGCAAATATCTTTTCCCATTCCGTCGGTTGCCTTTTAGTTTTGCTGGTTGTTTCCTTTGCTGTGCAGAAGCTTTTTATCTTCATAAGGTCCCAGTAGTTCATTTTTGCTTTTAATTCCCTTGCCTTTGGAGTAGAGTGGGAGAGAGCCAAAGCATAAGAGACTCTTAAAAACTGAGAACAAACTGAGGGTTGAGGGGGGTGGGAGGGAGGGGAGGGTGGGTGGTGGGTATTGAGGAGGGCACCTTTTGGGATGAGCACTGGGTGTTGTATGGAAACCAATTTGACAATAAATTTCATTTATTGAAAAAAAAACCTACATGTTAAACACAAAACTATGAAACTCCTAGAAGACAGCATAGAGGAAACCCTAGATGATATTGGTACGGCGATTATATTTAGAAACAATATCATCAGCATGATTATTGAGAAATATATTGAGAAACACCTTTCTTTTCATGTCCTTAATTTATAATATATACTACTTACAACTGGACTTTTTTAAAGTTTTTATTTAAATTCCAGTTAGTTATCACACAGTGTAATATTGGTTTCAGGTGTACAATATAGTGATTCAACATGTACATATAACACCCAGTGCTCATCACAAGTGCCCCCCTTAATTCGCATTACCTATTTATCCCATCTGGCCACCCACCTCCCTTCTGCCAGCTGTTTATATTTTTCTTATTTATTTATTTATTTATTTATTTATTTATTTATTTATAGAGAGAGAGAAAGAGAGAGAGTGAGCAGCGGAGGGGCAGAGAGAGAGGAGAGAAAGAATTCCAAGCAGGCTCTGCACTGGGAGCACAGAGCCAGAAGTGGGGCTAAAATGTCTCAGGAACCGGGAGAACATGACCTGGGCAGAAATCAAGAGTCAGATGCTTAGCCAACGGAGCCACTCAGGTGCCCCTGTTTACTGGGACGTTTAAAGACGGAATAGGGAACTGTATTTATTTGTCACTTATCATACACCAGGCTCAGCAATGGATCTACAAACGAGTGTATTTAATTCTAATTTTGAGGGTGCTATTGTTATCGTAATTTTCAGATGACAGACTGAGTGTGTGTGTGTGTGTGTGTGTGTGTGTGTGTGTGTGTCCATGTGCATGTATAAGAGTGCGGGTAAGTGAGCCCTTGGATAGGTATGCATATTTTATTTCTTTTTAGGGCCTACAAATAGCAGCTTTAACCCAATTTAGAAATGTTGTACATGCTATAAGCACACCAAATCTTCATAATTCCAATGTCCTAATATGTAGAAAGAAGAGGTTAACATTATATTTATATGGGCAAAATACTTTGGGAACCCACGTGGAATTTTCTCCAAGCTTTCTCAATTTTACGAACAATATCTGTTGTCACTAAAGTGCAATGAAAAACATAATTAAGTGTCCTCATGCTAAACACTCCAGGTCCTTAAATATTTAACAGCTTAGAATTAATGCCCCTGATGTAATATAGTCAGCACATAAATATTTAATGCCACTCTGTAAACTTTCAGAGTTAGCATATACTGTGGTCGTGTTCAATACCCCTAGCACATACAGAAGTAAAGCCTACTCAGTTCGTTTTCGCCAGGGCTTGGATTCCCCAAACCTCCTGCTATAACTACATTATGGGGCAAAACTCCCTTCTCCCTTCAGTTCCTACTCACCTGCTAATGGATGCAGCAGTGTTTAGTGGTTGTTGTTTGTTTTTGACAACAAGGTGAACAATGGAAAACCAGAAAGCATAAAATGCTTACTTCTTGAACAATCTATCAACTGCATATACACTTAGACTGCATGCATATGCTGTAGAAACAGAGATGAAGCCACACTAAGAAATGAGGTCAAACACTGTTTAGCTAAATCAGCAGACGCTGTGTGTTGGCACTAACCTTAGAGTGAGAAATCACTGTCACCTCACCTTGCTGCAGGATTTTGGCACTTCCAAAATCAGACCCTTCAATTTTCATCTATGGGTGAAACTGCTTTAATGTGAATCCTCAAGAAATCATTTTAAAGTCCTCTAAACTCCCAGAATAGAATTGAATATTAGAATTTGGATGATGCCCCCAATATCTTTTATGACAGGTGTCAAACTTTTAAAACAACCTAAGTTGCTTACTTGATCATAAGTAATTTAACAGTAAAAGAGAAGTAGAGCTGGGATATTTTTTTCTTGTTCTTTCCTTTTGGCTCTTTGAAATAGAACATTAAAAGCTTGCACTGATGATACTGGGTTTTGTTGTGACACTTATCAGCCATCTATGTTTTGCATTTGAAAAACAACGCAAAAGCAAACACTGTTAGTGAAAGCTATTTTTTTTTTAAACCACCTGAGAATAATTTATGCCCCTAAGAAGATAGTGTGTCAGCAAAATTGTTAGGTTTATGATGAAAAGATATATGCAATTTAATAAGGTTTTTAGGTCAGTGAATTGGCTTCAGGATTTCAGGCAGGAAGGAAAACAAATTCAAAACAGTTGAGCATAAGAACTACAAGAACAAAAAGAGAGAAACCATCAGAAAAAAAAGCCTAAAACTAAATTGTTTCCTCAAGAATGAAATTTAGTATGATGATCACACACAATGCATTTCCAATAAAATATAAAGTAGCAACTGAGGATTTACATTATAATTGCCATATAAATGTAGCACTTAAGTTGCTACATTGTTAGTACCTGGTCCTGTTTCCTACAATGCCAAAAAAATGTAGGTCAATAATTCTCTGGTATTGGCCTGCTTTAATTTATTTAATTTATTTTTCACTGGCCTGCTTTTAATAAGACTGTCTCAAGTTTATGGAAGCTAAGTCCACAGGTGCAGGCCATCAATTTCATGCTTTTGTGTGTTTGTTTTTAAATTCTGAACTGTTCACGGAAATGCTTAATCTAAAAATAATTTAATAATTAAAACTACCAATGAGTGCTAGACACATCGTTTAATTGTGCCAGTGTATTGAGACACGAAAGAGTGAGAACACTAATGTCAACCAATTGTATAGAGACATTTTAGGTGAACAAATAGGCATTTGCTTATTGATGAAATAAAATAAGGTCAGTCAAATGAGCATACAACCTAATTTTTCTGAGTTAGTTTTATTTGATTAATCAAGTTTAGACCACTGGTGCTCTGTCATCTAAACTTTCTATTCATCACTAATTTTTTAAAATTCCTCCAGTTTGAAGTTTGTTGTGTCTTCTCATTATAATTCCACACTTGTAACAGAGAAAGCTTTCTAGGGCTGGACAATTGCGTATTCAATCTTGACCTTCCTAAGGCACTGTTTTTTTTTTTTTTTTGGCTCGTGAATATTCTCGCCTTTAAGAAAATAATGTTGCTTTGGAATTGGAAGATTCTTCAGAATTCTCCTCAATGGCTCATGAAAATAAATTTATCTTCACCCATAACCGTGCTCTGCTATTTGCTTTTCCTCCTCATGTCTCAGAATAAATTCTCCAATGAGTGTAAGCAATTGGGAAATATATTAGAGGATTTTGACTATAAGGAATATTTTCTAAGGCAAATAAAATTAAAAAAAAATGATAATGTGGAGGACAATCCTATACCTTAAAACATCTTGGAGGGGTTAGAGAAATAGCCACTTAAATAGAATAATAAAGCAGACTCAATGCCATATTTCAAGAATTATTTTGCCATATACATACTATGAAAATCAGGGGATGGGTAAAAATCCTTGTAAGAAAGAGATTGAAGAATTGAGGGGAAACAAACCAGCTGCTTTGCCTTCATGAGAACAGCGCAAACCTGGCGATGTTCTAGCCCTCACATAAAGCATCGTCATGATTCTAATGAACAGATATTTGTCAGGTTTCAGCACTGCCTGAGTTGTGTATTTGTTAGACAACTCTTAATTAATCAGTTTTATAATCAGTAGCTTTATCTACTATTCTTAGTATGTATATTTCACATACAGACCTTTCTTTTTCTTCTAATTTAGAACTCTCTATGTTGGTATACTTCTTATACCAGGGTCTATATGTGTTTACTTCCACACAGCTTCTAAAGTCACTTACAAAATTAAACTCAGAACATAATAGAAGGGATTACACATTAAAACACCCCCTCTCCTGATTTGTTCATTTTGGCCACTCTGACTGGCGTGAGGTGATATCTGAGTGTGGTTTTGATTTGTATTTCCCTGATAAGGAGCGACGTTGAACATCTTTTCATGTGCCTGTTGGCCATCCGGATGTCCTCTTTAGAGAAGTGTCTATTCGTGTTTTCTGCCCATTTCTTCACTGGGTTATTTGTGTTTTGGGTGTGGAGTTTGGTGAGCTCCTTATAGATTTTGGATACTAGCCCTTTGTCCGATATGTCATTTGCAAATATCTTTTCCCATTCCGTCGGTTGCCTTTTAGTTTTGTTGGTTGTTTCCTTTGCTGTGCAGAAGCTTTTTATCTTCATAAGGTCCCAGTAGTTCATTTTTGCTTTTAATTCCCTTGCCTTTGGGTATGTGCCGAGTAAGAGATTGCTACGGCTGAGGTCAGAGAGGTCTTTTCCTGCTTTCTCCTCTAGGGTTTTGATGGTTTCCTGTCTCACATTCAGGTCCTTTATCCATTTTGAGTTTATTTTTGTGAATGGTGTGAGAAAGTGGTCTAGTTTCAACCTTCTGCATGTTGCTGTCCAGCTATCCCAGCACCATTTGTTAAAGAGACTGTCTTTTTTCCATTGGATGTTCTTTCCTGCTTTGTCAAAGATGAGTTGGCCATACGTTTGTGGGTCTAGTTCTGGGGTTTCTATTCTATTCCATTGGTCTCTGTGTCTGTTTTTGTGCCAATACCATGCTGTCTTGATGATGACAGCTTTGTAGTAGAGGCTAAAGTCTGGGATTGTGATGCCTCCTGCTTTGGTCTTCTTCAAAATTACTTTGGCTATTCGGGGCCTTTTGTGGTTCCATATGAATTTTAGGATGGCTTGTTCTAGTTTCGAGAAGAATGCTGGTGCAATTTTGATTGGGATTGCATTGAATGTGTAGATAGCTTTGGGTAGTATTGACATTTTGACAATATTTATTCTTCCAATCCATGAGCAGGGAATGTCTTTCCATTTCTTTATATCTTCTTCAATTACCTTCATAAGCTTTCTATAGTTTTCAGCATACAGATCTTTTACATCTTTGGTTAGATTTATTCCTAGGTATTTTATGCTTCTTGGTGCAATTGTGAATGGGATCAATTTCTTTATTTGTCTTTCTGTTGCTTCATTGTTAGTGTATAAGAATGCAACTGATTTCTGAACAAATCAGGAGACTATAGATGCTGGAGAGGATGTGGAGAAACAGGAACCCTCTTGCCCTGTTGGTGGGAATGCAAATTGGTGCAGCCGCTCTGGAAAGCAGTGTGGAGGTTCCTCAGAAAATTAAAAATAGACCTACCCTATGACCCAGCAATAACACTGCTAGGAATTTACTCAAGGGATACAGGAGTACTGATGCATAGGGGCACTTGTACCCCAATGTTTATAGCAGCACTCTCAACAATAGCCAAATTGTGGAAAGAGCCTAAATGTCCATCAACTGATGAATGGATAAAGAAATTGTGGTTTATATACACAATGGAATACTACGTGGCAATGAGAAAGAATGAAATATGGCCTTTTGTAGCAACGTGGATGGAACTGGAGAGTGTGATGCTAAGTGAAATAAACCATACAGAGAAAGACAGATACCATATGGTTTCACTCTTATGTGGATCCTGAGAAACTTAACAGAAACCCATGGGGGAGGGGAAGAAAAAAAAAAAAAAAAGAGGTTAGAGTGGGAGAGAGCCAAAGCATAGGAGACTGTTAAAAACTAAGAACAAACTGAGGTTTGATGGGGGGTGGGAGGGAGGGGAGGTTGGGGGATGGGTATTGAGGAGGGCACCTTTTGGGATGAGCACTGGGTGTTGTATGGAAACCAATTTGACAATAAATTTCATATATTGAAAAAAAAATAAAAAAAATAAAACACCCCCTCCCCAAAGGACGAATTGGTTATAAGAAGCAACGAAAAGGCATTCTAAATTACCTCGACTGGGAATTCTGCTATTTCATAATCTTCCTAACAGAAAAATATGTATGCTTTACAAAATTGTGGCAAATTAAAGAAATGAGAGAGCCCCAGACATTGTTTTCCCACTTATGAGATGACAAAAATTTCCAGTTAGCAATGATATTAGATATTTTAATGAATTATTGACTTTCCAATACAGATTACACCTGTGAGCCCAAGAAGTCCAAACTTCTGCGGCTGAAATCTTCTTTTTACCATCACCATAGCAATAGATCAGTGTTAATATACCTATGATCTGGACATCTGATATGTTCTTAAAAAAAAAAAAACTTTATTTTTATGGAATCTCTATATTCAAGATGGAACTCAAATTTACAACCACGAATCTACAATCAAGGGTCACATGGTCCACTGATTGAGCCAGTCAGGCTCCCCCATTATGTTCTTAATCTAGAGAAGTAACAAAGAGACAGGTAGCTACAGAAATTAACCCAATTAGTCACTCTATTCATCTCACTATGTAAAATGACCAATCATGGTATTGCTGGGTGAGTAATAAGAATCCCATTCTCTATTCCCACACCATGTTTCATGAATTTTAATGTGTATTTTCATATAAGAAGCACTAATGTGACAAAAATTTCCCTAGGATGCTGCTTTACTTGAAACCCCATATTTTCATTTACTTGCTTGCACCATTTTACATTAAATACTTTTTTTTTGTTTGTATTTGCTCTCAAATTCTCATATATATTTGCCTCTTCAATAAAATTTCATTAAAACTTGATTATAAGAATATTAAGTACATAACAAATGTTTTCAATTATGGAATGGGGATTAGAGAATATAAAGCCGTAAACCTAGGTTTTAATCTTGACTCCAGCATTCACTAGCTTGTATTGTTGGTAGGGTCCCCTCCCTAAGGAAAAGGAACACAAAAACAAAAACAAAACCTCAAGGCAACCTGGCTGTATACTTACATGACAACATCCTTCACGACCTTGTAACATGAGACCGCTTAAGCAGACTACATGTTTGTATGTTACCATATATGGAAGACAAAGAAGTAGAAAATATATAGAAAACTACCCATATGGTGGTTCGGGGCTCAGTTCTTAGGGTATGGACCCAACTGAGTGGTGCAGGAAGGAATAAAGTTGCTTCCTGGAAAGAAAAGCCTCCCAGTCATGACTCTCTGTGCAAGAATCCTGCTACAGTATGACTTTGGCAAGTCACAGAACCATTTTGAGCATCATCAACTGTATCATCCCTAAAATAAACATACTAACAAGACTCATCTGCATAGATTGTTGTGGAGATGGAATTAATAGTTTTAAGGATTAAAAAACACCACTTAATATGGGGAAAACTGTATGTATATTTATTATTAAATAAGCATCTAAGAAAGATATACCAGGGTCTAGATTGGAATTTGACAAACTTTGTAAGGACCAGGCAGTACATATTTAGGTTTTATAGGACATGAACGTCTGTATTACATTTTATTTGTCTGCTTTGTTTTATTTTTATGTTTCTTTAAAACGAAAAAAAAAAAAAAACATTCTTAGCTCATAAGCACAAAAATACAGGCTAGCTTTGGCTCCTGGCTGTAGCTTGCCAAACCCCTGGTCTGGAGGATAAGAGTCCCAGTGGACTACATAGTAACTGACAGAAGGGGAATTAACATAGCCCTGGGGAAGAGAGTAAAGCATCCTGTTGTTCCTTGATGTTTTTGATCCTTTTTTCTGATGAGTACTGAAAAAAAAATGCATTTGCCAGACCAGTTGCAACACGTTGAGTGCCAGATGGTCTGTTGGTTAGTGCTAGTAAAAACCCCATAACTGGAAGTAAATGGAGATTGAGGCATAACTATTGGTTGCATTTGGGCTAGTCCATATAATTCAGCTTCACTTACCTGTTTTGGATTGAGGATATGGTGGAAATTAATTTCTATCATTGAGGGTGACCCCAGAATATAATGAATTATGATTTTCCTGGTGATACTTCCTCCCATCAGGGAACAAACATGAAGGTTCTGTTTGTTCTTTGATTATCTGTATCAATTAAGCGTTTAAGAACCAGGAACATGAACAGCAGTTAGAAATTCAGAAATATGGGATAAACCATAAGAGACTCTTGGGCTAGGATTCCATTTGTGTTTTGCATCCATGAGACCTTCACTGTCACTACAGAGCTATAATAGTATTTGTGTCCTTTAGAATCAGGACCAATAGACATCAAATGCCATAGGTATTCAGTTTTCTCCAGTATACAGTTGCTAAGGTAACTGGTTGCATATACCTTTGAGAAAGGACTGGAGGAATAATTATAGAGTGATACAGTGGTATTTCTGTCTTGCTTTCATTATGCGGAGGATGGATCTTAAAATCGGTTCAGAACTGGAAAGGGTGAGGACTTGTAATTTTCCATTGTCGCATCTGACATCAGTCTGTTTCTCAACAACTCTTCTTTTTCACTGTTTGTAGAAGTAGGCCATTGCCTGGTTGCCTACCTATTTTTCATGGTTAAGATCTCCCAATCGAGGGGGGCATACATCCTTTCAAATTAGTGTTTTCATTTTCTTCGGATACATATCCATTAGTGGAATTTCCAGATCATAGGATATTTCTTTTTTTTTTTTTTTTTTTTTTTTTTTTTTGAGGAAACTCCATACTGTTTTCCACAGTGGCTGCACCAATTTACATTCCCACCAACAGTGCACAAGATTCTTTTTTCTCCACATCCTCACTAACACTTATTGTTTCTTGTGGTTTTGATTGCAGCTGTTCTGACAGGTGCGAGGTGATATCTCATTGTAGTTTTGATTTGCATTTCCCTTATGATGGATGAGTGATGTTGAACATCTTTTTATGTGTCTGTAGGCCATTTGTATGTCTTCTTTGGAAAAATGTCTATTTAGGTCCTCTGCCCATTTTTATTGGTTTATTTGTTTTTCTTTTTCTTCCTCTGTGGTGTTGAGTTGTATATGTTCTTTATATACTTTGGATATTAACCCCTTATTTGATACATCATTTAAAGATATCTTCTCCTATTTATCAAATTGCCTTTTTGTTTTGTCAATGGTTTCCTTCAGTGTGCAAAACCTTTAAATGGTTATGTTGTACACTTAAAAACTGATGTAAACTTGTGTGTCAACTCTACTAAGAAAAAAATAGAATCCATCTTATAATATGTATCAATGAGGCCACTTGAAAAATAAATTGAGCACCTTGTAAATTCAGGTATTGGAATATGTACCTACTCTGTGATGTTCATGCATATGTTTCCAGTTCTTTTTACAAGATGTATTTAACAAGCCATATCAAAGACCCATTCAGAAAAAAAAATCACAATTTATTACCCAATGCCATAGACTTGTATACTAATTTCCCACATTCTGCTGCCCATTCTGATGTTGATGCTTTTAGTGCCTCTTATGGTTGAGGGTCAAAACTGAACTTCTGTTGTTCAGAATCACATCATAGCATCACTCAACCTTACCGAGCCTAATTCTATGGACATATCTCTCCACCATCAACCCTGACATACAGAGGACACTCACCATGTGCTTGCCTAATGATGCAGGTTCCGTTTCTTATTGTCTGAGTGGAGTGTGTGTCCTCCGTGCTTTTCTGGTAAGCATGGCCTGACCAATTTTAGGAGCCTCCTAACTGTTTTGTATGAACAGGTTCTGTCATCTACACTTCATGACATTATGGCATTGTCTAATGCAACTTTCATCGGAGCGTCCCCGAAGCAAACCTGGCTTTATTTATCGTTGATAAAATATTAAATCGGGAGATATAGGAAATGGCTCCATGATCACATGCCAATTCAGTTTTCCTTAGGCAGCCTTTGAGACTGTTCCCCCTGTTTCAGCATACTTAATATATATTCAGACATATTTTTCATTGTTCTTATCAGTACATGTATTTTTTTGGTCTAGCAATATTTCAGGGAGTAAGCTATTTTCTCCTAGGCCAGAATATACTCTCTCATACTAAGACCTGACCACACTTATTGGTCTAGATACAGTGAAGAGAAACTAGAGAAGAACTTGAGAAGTGCAACCATCATCTAGGGGCACCCACCCCAGGGAGGTCTACACTGTCTCCAGGGAAGTAGGACTACTTCATCTTGCAAGAAAGATAGAGCTGTATGTGCTGAACCAGAAGTTTCAGAATTGGGGGCTAGAAGATTCTCCAGTCATTCACACAGATTTTCCATCCCAAATATTAGGTTTCTACTCTTTCCACATCACTGCCTTGACTGTAGACTAGGAGATACCTCACAGTTATGCATTTAGTCTCCTGTTTGCTTTGGCTGTTGTTACAATTAATTGCAGTGTCTAATTTCTAACATTATTTATCTTGAGGCCTTAGAAGATAAGGACCTTTCTAACTGGTAATATGGAGGATGTTAGTATACAGTAGTTCCCCTTTTCCACATGGGATATGTTCCAAGACCTTCAGTGCATGTGTGAAAGCACAGATAGTACTGAACCATATATACTGTGTTTATTCCATACTTGCATCCCTAGGATAAAGGTAGCTTCTAGGCTGAGCGATGAGTGCATAGGAAAACTAAAGGACCTAGAGATTAATTTACATGCATTATTATCTACTTTACTATAATCACATTAAGTAGGAAGAACTACTAAAGTATGGAAATATCCAAGCACACAGACCAATTTTAACCACATCACAACTTTTAGCTTGTCCTTTGTCTCTAGCATTACCTGCCTTCTGTTCTAAAATTTCAGTTTAGATTTTTTCCCCGAGATTAGATATTTTTATTCATCACAGACCTACCTTAGACTACGTTTGTTTCACTGCCATCATATCCTTTTATTTTTTCATAATTTTACTCAAGTAGGGATCTGATGACTTAAGAAAACCATGAAGAGCACATTCTTTTTTCAGCATCCACTCTATTTGATTCAATTCCTGGTGACTAATGATATTTTACAAATTTTAAATACTAATTGGTCATTAGAGTACTTTTCTTTTGTAAAGTAACTATTAAGATTTGTGCGTGTTTATATGTCATTTTCTAATTGATTGGTAGGGATTCTTCGTAAAGGATATGAGTCTATTGTATGATATGATGCATATATACCTTTTGTCTCTCTATGTCTCTATCTATCTATCATCCATCTTCTTTTTTATTTTTTCTTAATATTTATTTACTTTTGAGAGAGAGAGAGAGAGAGAGAGAGAGATCACAAGTGGGGGAGGAGCAGAGAGAGAGAGAGGGAGACACAGAATCTGAAACAGGCTCCAAGCTCTAGGCTGTCAGTACAGAGCCCAACTCACGGACCTCGAGATTATGACCTGAGCCTAAATTGGACGCTTAACTGATTGAACCACTCAGGCACCCCTATCTGTCATCTGTCTTTCTACCCATCATTTTATATCTTCTCCAATCTGTCAGTTATCTTTTCACTCTCATTGGTGTTTTTTAATCATGCGAGTTATGATTTTAATATAGTTAATTATGCTCCTTTTATGACTGATTAATTTTACTTCTTGTAAGAAATGTTTGTCTAAAGTCATGAAGTTGTATAGTTTTCACCAAAAGATATATTGTTTTACTTTAAGTGTTTAAATCTGCAATTTTCTGGAATCATGAGTGTGTGTGTGTGTGTGTGTGTGTGTGTGTGTGTATGCATGTTCACAGTTATGTGCTATTATGTGTAACTATTGGGCTTTTTTTTTCTTATGGATACCTAATTGACCCACTACCTGTCATTGAAAAGGACAACATTTTCCACTGGTCTGCTTCATCATTCTTACAAATCATATAGCCATGTATATAGAGATCCATTTTTGAAATCTCCATTCTGTTCAATTGGCCAGTTTGTCTATCCTTGTGCCAATATTATAGTGTGTTAAACACAAGAGCTTCATAATGTATTCTAAAATTTGATGAGACAAGTTCTTCATCTTTAGATACTTTCATCAGGATTTCCTAGGCTATAACAACTAATTTTTAAGTTGTTCCTATTTCCACAAGTGGAAAGATTTATATTATTTTCATGTGATACTTTAAATAAAAGCAAACAATGGAATCCAGAGATGGATTTCTTCTTCTGAGACTCATACTATATTGTCTAACAAATAGTAGTTTGGTAAAGTATAGCTCATAAACTTATATTATTTTTAAAATACAGTTTAACATTTTAAGAGTCTTCTAAACACTGGGTATTTGATTCATATTTTGATTTCACAGAATTGTTTTTATTTCTACAAAAAGGCAGCAGGTTGGAATATATTACCTTTTTTAAAATAAGAAAATTAAACAAAGCCTTCTTAGCACTAATGAATATGAGGCGAGAGATGTGAATTATTTTGAGGGGAATGCCAATTTGAATGGAAAGTATAGAAAAATTTTCATTGCTAATACAGTAAACCACGTCTACAAGGACTGCACATTTTGAGTACAATCAAGTTAGCATATTTCTAAAAGAACAACAACAAAAACAAAGGACCTTTTTTAAAGGAAAAAAATAAGAAAAATATTGCCAACACACTGAATGACTGACCACATTGTGTTTGTATAGAATAAGACTGTACCAGCAACATTCTGTGAATTCCCAGTTCCTTGGAGAGGGATTATGCTTGCTGATGGGAAATCGCAGTAGTTCATACACAAGAACACCATAAATAAAGCAAAAAATATTAGAAGGGACTCTGGGACAATGAGGGACTCTGAGACAAGAAAGTGCCGATGTCTCAAGGGCATCTGAAAAGGAAGGATTTTTTATTTCAATGTATCAACCTCTGACAATAAACCTCAGTACCTCTGACAATTTCCCTTGGCTATGTCCTCTATCAAAAGTAACTCAGTTATCTTATGTATGATACAATAATTGTAAGAATGTATAACTCTGGATTATTCCACATTTTGCTTTTTAACAGTCATGCATGTGCTCTATGGGTGTGTGTAGAGGGTAAGAAAGAGGGGGAAGGAGGGGAAAAATAAGAGAGAGGAGAGAGTTCCATCAGCGTGATCTCTGGATAATCAACATGTATAAATTTTAAATTAATATATAATTCACATATATTACATAAAGTTAAAAGGAATTAATATGTACTGTGTAATTCTATCCCCATTAATATATGAAAATATGTGCATATGTCATTCAATTTATGGATTAAAAGTTTGTTAATAGGATGGTAGGATGCTAGGCAAATAGATCACTACCATTTTCATATACTATTAATTTTATTTCTTAAAATAAAATGCATACCAACATTGCTAATCACAGGTAATGAATTTTAAATGTTACTCTTTATATAATTAAATACAAAATTAGTTTTTAATTAAATAAAAATGTCACTTTCAATGTTCAAGTCATTTATTTAGATATTTTGACTAAAATAGATACAAAACCTCTGTATGTTCAAAACTTTATAAAGGTCTTAAAAATTCAAAAGTCTCTTAGGATATAGTCTTTATTTTAAGAGATTTTAATAGTTTTAGAAAAAAGACTGAGGCATGTAAAAATGTTAGAAAGCAAAGCATTTTGGTGTAAAAGAGAATGCTACGCATAATTTTACATAATGTAAATATAGCAGGATTTGGGGAGACAGAGAGATCACAGGAGATTAGAATACATTAATTTGTCTCCCAATTTGACTTATGCACTTGAATGTAAATACTTTATCTATTAAGAATTTGTTTGCTATCTATTTTGTCTTTAAAAGTACATTTTGGGTAGGTCTATTTTTAATTTTCTGAGGAACCTCCACACTGTTTTCCAGAGCGGCTGTACCAATTTGCATTCCCACCAACAGTGCAAGAGGGTTCCCGTTTCTCCACATCCTCTCCAGCATCTATAGTCTCCTGATTTGTTCATTTTGGCCACTCTGAATGAATGGATAAAGAAATTGTGGTTTATATACACAATGGAGTACTACAGGGCAATGAGAAAGAATGAAATATGGCCCTGGGGCGCCTGGGTGGCTCAGTCGGTTAAGCGTCCGACTTCGGCTCAGGTCATGATCTCACGGTCCGTGAGTTCGAGCCCCGCGTCGGGCTCTGTGCTGACTGCTCAGAGCCTGGAGCCTGTTTCAGATTCTGTGTCTCCCTCTCTCTCTGACCCTCCCCCGTTCATGCTCTGTCTCCCTCTGTCTCAAAAATAAATAAACGTTAAAAAAAATTAAAGAAAAAAAAAAAAGAATGAAATATGGCCCTTTGTAGCAATGTAGATGGAACTGGAGAGTGTGATGCTAAGTGAAATAAGCCATACAGAGAAAGACAGATACCATATGGTTTCACTTTTGTGTGGATCCTGAGAAACTTAACAGAAACCCATGGGGGAGGGGAAGGGAAAAAAAAAAAAAGAGGTTAGAGTGGGAGAGAGCCAAAGGATAGGAGACTGTTAAAAACTGAGAACAAACTGAGGGTTGATGGGGGGTGGGAGGGAGATGAGGGTGGGTGATGGGTATTGAGGAGGGCACCTTTTGGGATGAGCACTGGGTGTTGTATGGAAACCAATTTGACAATAAATTTCATATATTGAAAAACAAAACAAAACAAACAAACAAACAAAAAGTACATTTTGGAAAATGTACTATGTTCAATACAGATTTACTTTAATTTCCTTTCCTTTATAATGTGGGTGGGAGGGACAATAAAAAAATTTATTTTAAGTACTTGAGAATTTTAAATGGCCTAAACATTTTGAAAAAAAAAAACAACTTTCCCATTACTTGTTATTTTCCTCCAAAACCACTCAAAAATATGCTTTGTCTTTTATTTCAGGATTTTAATTCCTCGATGAGGGAAGCAGGAAAAGGAATGCAATTAAGGCTTAATTGTATCTTTATATGCGTGATTGTAACTGTGACTGTAATACTTACTACCTCTGAGAGGTAGTAAGAAAGAAGCTGGAAAGAAACAAAAAACATCTTTCTTTCTGGTTACAGTGTAGACTGATGGCTAACTGGACACCTATGCAATGTATGACAATAAAAGGGAAAATAAAATTCCTAGCTGATTTTTGATATAAAACCAGACCATGTTCAAATAATTTATCTATAACTAAGAAGTTGCTAACTCTAACTGATGTATCTACACAACTAATGTAGTAGATATATATTATTAATATTTACCTTAAAATTATACTGGTTGTTCATGCACTGTTGGTGGGAATGCAGACTGGTGCAGACATTATGGAGAACAATATAGAGGTTCCTCAAAAAATTAAAAACAGAATTACCATATGATCCAGTAATTCCACTACAAAATATTTCCCTAAAACCTACAAAAACACTGGGACACCTGGGTGGCTCAGTCAGTTAAGCCGCTCTGACTTCGGCTCAAATCATGATCTCAGAGTTCATGGGTTTGAGTCCCACATCAGGTTCTGTGCTGACAGCTCAGAGCCAGGAGCCTGCTTCAGATTCTGTGTGTCCCTCTCTCTCTGCCCCTCCCCTGCTCGTGCGCTCTCTCTCTCTCTCTCTCTCTCTCTCTTTCCCTCAAAAATAAATAAAAACATTAAAAAAATTTTAAAAAGACTATGAAAACACCAATTCAAAAAGATATATGCACCCCTATGTTTATTGCAACACTATTTACAATAGCTAAATTATGTCAAGTGCCCATTGATAGATGAATGGATAAATAAGATGTGTTATATATATGGGATATTACTCAGCCATAAAAAGAATGAAACCTTGCCATTTTCCACAGCATGAATGGATCCAGAGGGCAAAATGCTAAGTGAGATAAGTCAGTCAGAGAAAGACAAATACAATGTGATTTCATTCATATTTTGAATTTAAGAAACAAAACAAATGAACAAAGAAAAAAAGAGGCAAACCAGAAAACAGACTTTTAACCATAGAGAACAAACTGATTGGCACCAAAGGGCAGGTGGGTGGGAAGATGGATGAAATCAGTGAAGGGGATTAAGAGTATACTTATGATGAGGACTGGGTGAGGTATGGGATTGTTGAATCACTATATTGTACACCTGAAACTAACATAACACTGTATGTTAACTATAGTGGAATTAAAATTAAAAAATATATATATTGGTTCTTCAAATTATAGACTTGAAATGTTGTCTGTCTTTTATTTATTTATTTTTTTACATTTGTTTATTTTTGAGAGACAGAGAGAGACAGAGCACAAGTGGAGGAAGGACAGAGATAGAAGGAGACGCAGAATCCGAAGCAGGCTCCAGGCTCTAAACTGTCGGCAGAGCCTGATGTGGGGCTCGAACTCACAAGCTGTGAGATCATGGCCTGAGCCGAAGTTGGACGTTTAACTGACTGAGCCACCCAGGTGCCCCATTATCTGTCTTTTAATTTTCAATATTAAGTGTTTTGCTATTTAAAAAATATAAAGGAAATAATAATGCAAGTATATGACTAGCTTCATCTTTTGTCCCATTGCCCTACATATCTGATTTGCCCGTGCTGATAATCCCAGCAGGCCAACACTCAAAATCTCCTACAGAAGTGTTTTATTTATTACAACCACCCATCATATATATCACTGTTTTCTCCTTTTGCCCATAGCTAGACTCAAAATATATATCCTTTCAGAGAGGGAATGACCTGCCTTTAAATATAACGTCTGGCAATGCAATGGTTTCCCTTCTCACATTAATAACCTGAGTAAGAACAACATCTTGTCAAATGCCATTAACTGTGACCTCAGTGCTGTGTCACAATACCCCTTTGGTATCTAATAAACGTTTTCAGCCGAAACCTACTGTTTAAACGACCATAACCTCTAGAACCATTCTTACCTGAATATATATTCACCTGAAATTCTCAAAATCCTATCAATGACGATAAATGATTGTAAAAATTGTCACTTAACCTCATTGTCTTTTTCTCTCTTTATACCGTGAGGATATCCACCGAAATTACAAATAGCTTTTAGCTTGTTTTATCTCATTGAAGCTACTTCAAGCCAGGGGTTGCTTAGTATTTCTCCGGAGGTGTATACATCCCAATATATTTTAATTGTTCTGAATGTACACTAATGTTTTGAAATATAGAGAAAACATATTAGGACATATTAGTCTGAGGCTCCATTTATTTCATTCCCTCTAAAATCAGTGTCTTTAAAAATAAAATAGATGCAAATGTAAAGTGCCCAGAATATACTGAAATACTGAAATAAACTGTAAACTAAGCCAAATAGTTTAGGAAAGCACAGACATACGGACAAGTACAGCTGCCTTTTCCAAACATGCATGCAAATCATATATTGCTTTTGAACAAAATTTTTAGGGGCGCCTGGGTAGCTCAGTCTGGTTAAGTATCCGACTTCAGCTCAGGTCATGATCTCACAGTTTGTGGGTTGGAGCCTCATGTGGGGCGCTGTGCTGATAGCTCGGTGCCTGGAACCTACTTTGGATCCTCTGTTTTCCTCTCTTTCTGCCTCTCTTCTGCTTGCATTCTGTCTTTCTCTTTCTCAAAAATAAAGATTAAAAGAATTAAAAAAAATTAAATTTCAGCAACATTTCTCTCTATCATTAAATGGACATTACCATAATGACTGTGGCTTTTTAAAACATATTTATTTATTTATTTATTTATTTATTTATTTATTTATTTATTTATTTTGAGAGAGAGAGACAGAAACAGAGAAAGAGAATGAGTGGGGGAGGGGCAGAGAGCGATGGAGAGAGGGAATCCCAAGAAAGCTCTGTGCTGACAGCTGAGTCGATGTGAGGATCGATCCCATGAACCCTGAGATTATGACCTGAGCCAAAATCAAGAGTCGAACACTTAACCAGCTGAGCCACCGAGGGTCCCCTCTTTTTTTTTTTTTTCCAGGTATCATCAGTAAAAATAATTCAGTGCGTTACATTTAACTAAGACTTTACATAATTATGCTAGCTGGTTCTTCATTTAAGAAAAAACAATAAAATAAAATTTCAGTTAAAAGTTAATGCTTTTTTTTTTTTTTTTTTTAGAAAGTGAGAGAGAGAGAGCGAGAGCACATGTGCCAGCAGGGGAGAGTGGTAGAGGGAGAAGAGACAGAATCTTTTGTTTTAAATGTTTGTTTGTTTTGGAGAGAGAGAGCTCAAGCAGGGGAGGGGCCGAGAGAGAGGGAGAGAGAGAACACCAAGCAGGCTTTGTGCTGTCAGCATGGAGCCTGATGTGGGGGGTCTATCTCACACACGGTGGCATCATGACCTTAGCCGAAATCAAGAATTGGACACTCCACCAAGCCACCTAGGCGCTCCTAAAAGTTAATCTGTTTTAAGTGCTCTTTGCTAACTCAGTTGGTAGACCATGTGGCTCTTGATCTCAGGTCATGAGTTCAAGCCCCATGTTGGGTATAGAAATCACTGAAACAAATAATGCGTTCTACCTTACAAAATAATAGTTATTCATATCTAAACTATGGTTACTTTTCTACCTGGAAATCCTGTGGTGATTCTCCTGCTCTTTGTCTTGTGCTTAGGAGAGGAGGTGGCTGCTTCTGACGTGACATTGCTGCCATCACACTGGAGTCTTCGCAGTGTGAGAAAAATCAGGACTTTCAAAGGATTCCACGTGCCAAAAATTCATATAAGTGGCACAAACAGAAAAAGAGATAACGACAGACTCAATTGTCACACCATTTCATACGCATTGGGTGAAGCTAGTCTTTTCCAGTCCACAATATGGACAAATGACTTCCTTACAGGGATTGTTAGAAAATCAGAATCTCCATGAGTTCCCCTCTGAACCTACTGAAAATATAATCCCCTTTTTTTCCGTTCCAGATAAAAATAGGAAACGGACAAAATCCAGCGTTGCAGCATCATTGGACAGTAGCAGAATATGAGGTAAACTGAGGCAAAGAGAGGCAGAGTTAGCATTAAAAACCAATGATGACAAAGAGATCTACCTACATTTCCAACGCTCTGTATCTAGCTGCCATCTGGGCAAGGGTGGAAAGACCCATGGATTCTCTTTTCTTTCATTTGCAAATGTAAATGTGTTTGAGATGTATCTAATTTGCTTTCTAGTTTGAGTGGGGTCTCCATTGTTTGCAACCCAAAGAGAACACTGTCATACAGATTTCTGATAAATGACAGAGGATTTCACAAGTGACAAACCTTAAAATACAGAACTAGCTGTGCTAAAGGGGCTTCGAGGCCATGGACTGGACACTGTCTCCCTCCACCTCCAGAGGAGATATTAAAAATCGTGTTAATGGGGGTGCCTGGGTGGCTCAGTCGGTTAAGCGTCTGACTTCGGTTCAGGTCATGATCTCACAGTTTGTGAGTTCGAGCCCCGCATCGGGCTCTGTGCTGACAGTTCAGAGCCTGGAGCCTGCTTCCGATTCTGTGTCTCCCTCTCTCTCTGCTCCTCCCCCACTCATGCTCTGTCTCTCTCTCTCTCCTTCAAACACAAATAAAAACATTTTAAAAAAATTTTAAAAAAATTGCTTATGGAACCAAAACCATTTCATAAGTCATTCAACAGGCTAACCTTAGGATTCTCATTCACGCAACTATGACTTTAAGGGGTATGGTAGAAAACTGTTCAGAGGTTGTGGTGTTGTGGCTATGTTTTGTGGCTTTTCCAAAAGGTGAAAAGGACAAAGTCTGATTGTACAAAGCGGCAGTTAGCCATGCAAACAATTGGACAATGATAGGCCCCATGATAGTGTTTACACCTGGTGCAAAATGTGCTTCTCATCATGTCGCAGCTGTCACTTGCTTCAAACAGCCTCTTCTCCCTTCAACATGATCTGGGAAGACATCTGAAATGACCATTTCAGAGTCTAGAAAATTAACATTCAAAGAACGTCCACTTCATTAATTGTATACAGACACATCGTTAATCGCTTTTTCGTTTTGCAGAAGAATGTGGTGAAATGAGTACACAGGAATAATCATGAACACTTACGCTGAATTTCTTCAGTAGAAAGTAGAATGGTATTGAACTTAGTAAGTTCAACCAGAGCCCAGAAAATGGCTTTGCTATGGACATATTTATAACTTAACACTTTTGCAAGAATTTTCCTGTGATGTCTTCTCATTGACTGGTGACAGAACATAACAGTATTAATGGACATAGGAGACTAGTCCTTTTGTGAGGAGGTGATGGATGGTCTTATTTCCTTTTGTTTCATTGTTCAGTATATCTCTCTGAGTAAATGTGGAAGACTATAATAAATTCTCATCATATTTCCAGAACCTCTCCTTTATACTGAAGGTTGTTTGGATATGAGCTTGCCAGCACTTTCCAATAAAACCCCACTGTCAATGTCAATTAAAGTAATATTTGTCACACTGCCTGTCTAAAAGTCAGATTAATGCTAATTATCCCCAGAAATAGATGCTTACTTTGATGTGTAATTTCTTTTTTAAAAAATTAAGAATTACTCCATTAGAAATAATGCATCATGTTCATATTTTATTTTCTCTAAAAGCTTTCAGCATAGCAAAAAATTACTTTACTTTTAATATCAAATGTCCTTTAAGTATCGCGGTGATAAATGGTAAATGAGATCCCATCCTGTTTGGAAAAAAAAAATGTGTACCGCTTTTTCACTACCTAAATATAGTGGATATAGATATAAAAATGCATATACATGAGAAACAGAGAGGGAGAGAGAAAGAAAAATGATAAGAATAAAATTGCAACCTTACCAAATTCTTTAAATCCAGAAGTACTTTTCCTGGTAGGAATTGTGTGTTAGCAAACCCCAATTAGTAAGACCTTGTTACTATAGCAAGCTCTGTAGTCACAACAGGCTTTGAACCCTGAGTTTGCCACCAAATAGATCCGTGACCTTGGACAAGTTATAGAATTTCTGTAAACCTCACTTTCTTCACATAAATAATAGAAATATAACAATTTGAGGAACGATTGATATAAATTATTTAAAGTTGTTGGAAGAATATTGATCATCTAATAATTTACCCATAAATATTTGTTGATGGTAGAGT
Organism: Panthera leo; assembly: GCF_018350215.1. Taxonomy (NCBI): domain Eukaryota; kingdom Metazoa; phylum Chordata; class Mammalia; order Carnivora; family Felidae; genus Panthera; species Panthera leo. The sequence goes on along the minus strand of NC_056687.1, from coordinate 21,309,977 downwards.
TCCTGTGATTCTTTTCGTTTCTATTATTAAATATCTATTAGCCATTGAAACAAAGTTCTTTATATTCCAAGGATGAAACTAGTGATGTTCAGTTATAGCAAAAATAAATGTTTGCAAGATTTTTGAGAGAGAGACAGAGTGTGAGTGAAGGAGGGCCAGAGAGAAAGAGAGACAGAATCTGAAGCAGGCTCCAGGCTCTGAGCTGTCAGCACAGAGCCAGACGTGGGGCTTGAAGTCACCAACTGTGAGATCATGACCTGAGCCGAAGTTGGATGTTCAACCGACTGAGCCACTGAGGAGCCCCTACAAATTGACACTTTATTAATTCCTATATTATTTGTTGGTTGTACATTTATGTTGCTCTGTGACGTTAAGGTTTAATGCCCACCTGAAACTGTAATACTCATGGGTAAACCTTTGTTTATATAGTATTTAAGACCAGAGACTTAAGAGTTTTGTAGACTCTGATGGGAGGCATGTATGTTAGACATGCATGTATCTTTCCTAAATCAAAAGCATTCTCAGTATAATCATAATTATTGCAAATGTGTCTCTATGGTAGAAAGTCCCCTACAGAATCTATGAATTTCCAAATACATTTATATTTTTAAACAGACTTTAAAAACTCTACAGATAATTTAAAGATTTGAAAATTGTAAATGTTTAAAAATAAAGAACACTAATCTCTCCATTAAAAATAACCGTTGCTAAAATGGCAACTAATTTCTTTCCAGTCCTGTGGACCCACATGGTTGAGACACAAGAACGTATCTCATTTAAGGAGACACAAAGCACATTGGCAAGTTAATGTTTGTGTATTTCAAAAATGATAAAGGATTTCCAACTAAAAAAAAAAATTGCACTGACTTATTTAAAATTTCTATTTCTGGGGCGCCTGGGTGGCTCAGTCGGTTGAGCGTCCGACTTCAGCTCAGGTCACGATCTCACGGTCTGTGAGTTCGAGCCCTGTGTGGGGCTCTGGGCTGACAGCTCAGAGCCTGGAGCCTGCTTCCGATTCTGTGTCTCCCTCTCTCTCTGCCCCTCCCCCGTTCATGCTCTGTCTCTCTCTGTCCCAAAAATAAATAAATGTTAAAAAAAAAAATTAAAAAAAATAAATAAAATTTCTATGTCTATTGTTCATATACCACAGTTCTAAGAAGCTTCTCATTTCTGCTACCCCCAAACCCTTCACTTTTGGTCAACAATTATAGTCTCCGTCTTATTTTTCTTTCTGTCTTCTCTCTTCCCTCTTTAGAAATCTCTAGCCTCTTTAGGCACTCTGGGCATGTCATCTTCCTATTAACCTCTATGCAGGAGCAGACACATCATTTACCTATAATATCATGCTTCTCTTGCAAAATCTTTCATGGCTTTTTAGTCAAAAATCAGTCAAATTTTATATTTTTATTAAATTTTGAATTGTGGGACATTGCTTGATCAATCAACATAATGCCAAAATATTCAGGAACCAGAGTTTTATTAAAAGATAAGAAGCATGAAGCGAAAAGAGAAAAAGCTGATAGAATTACAAAATTAGTTGCTTTAGGATTATAGAGCCTTGAGACAAATATCGGGAGCTGCCTCTCTGGGCTTTCATTCTGTAAAATAATAAAGCCTACTTGTTAAAGATAGTAGTGGGATTTATTTTACATACAGTTTAATCATACTTATACAATTGAATTAAAATTTTGTGCTTTGAACTGAAGAAGGCTACCTTTTTTTAAATTGATATCACATATATTCCTGGGAAAACAATTATTATATTAGTGAGATATAGAATATCTTTCAGAGTGCCTCAGAACTATCTAAAAAAAATTAGATTTTAAACTTTGTCAAGGAGGGGCACCTGGGTGGCTCAGTCAGTTAAGCTTCCAACTTGGGCTCAGGTCATGATATCATGGCTTGTAGGTCTGAGCTCTGTGTCAGGTTCTGCACTGATAGCTCAGAGCCTGGAGCCTGCTTCAGATTCTGTGTCTCCCTCTCTCTCTGCCCCTCTCCCACTCTCTCTGTCTCTCTCTGTCTCTCTCTGTCTCTCTCTCTCTCTCAAAATAAATAAACATAATAATAAAAAAACCCTTAAATTTGTCAAGGAACTATTATTAGATTGAGTAGGATCTTCATATTTAAAAATCTTGTTTGTATGACTTCCTGACTTTCCTCAAAATTGGCATTTTTTAATCTCTGTGATCCCCTGGCTCTGTGACATATTTTTGCAATTTTAGTAGGTCTAAACAAGTATTTGTTAATAATATTGATGAAAGAATGGATGAAAAGATGGTGAGTGGGTGGATTATGTAATGGAGGGATGGATATTTAAATTGTCTTTGTTTCTGTCCGAGAGATATAGTCAGCAAAATAGCTCATTAATAGAATCTGGGTTCACTGAATGGAAACATTAAATCTAGAATAAGTCTATGTTGAATTCTCCCTTACACTTGATTTACATTTTATTGCAATGAAATATTCATACTTGATCTATGAAAATACTTTTTCTTTCATAATCATACATTTAATAATCTGTAGGCTCTGCCCTAGATATGTTAATAGCTATACTTAAGGCAGGCTTAGCTTTCAAAGACTCTAAATGCAATGATCCCTTTTCCAATAAAATGGCATCTATTTTTTTTTTTTTTTGAAAACTACTGCTATTCTACTGGGTATTATGCCAATGGATGTTCATAAAAGAGTGGTTTGAAGGATGAAAGAACAAAGAGAGCAGTGTCATTATACCTGTCAATGAATGATAACCATATGCACAAATGACTTTTCTTTCTTATTCCTTGTACATGGTGATTCAATTTGTATATCCTAGGATACACATTCAGACTATGAGTTTCACATTCACACACACACACACACACACACTCAAAACATTTATTAGAACTGGAAACTTCTTAATGTTTCCAGTAGAATTATTATAATGGAGGAGAAAACCAAGTGTGATTTCTGTTATATTGGCTTTTCAATATGGACTGAGTAAATAAGAGATAATGCTTCTGACAATTTTTAATTGTGCAAGCAGTTCCACTGTAGTTTTATGCAAAATTGCCTTATTGTAACAACTAAACACAAAAATTTTAAGATGCCATATTACCTTGGTTGTAAACAAAACTATATCACATTTTATTTGTGTCCATTTCCTTCTCCAGGGATAAAGATAACAATTTTCTCCACTTTTATCTAAAAACTCCTCTTGATACCCTGAACATCAAGGACACCTATGATGAAAATAAGCTAGATTAAAAATAGAGGACACAGCTCATCAATTGAAAGAGGTATCACAAAAGTTCAAAAAGTAGTTTGAGGAAGTCACCAAACGTTTTCAAGGTATTACACAGAGAGACATTTGAATATATGTGCTTTTGTCAGTGTCAGATTGTGTTGTGTTCAGGATAGACATATAGTTCCTTAACATAAGCAGGTATGTCACAGGTACATAGGAAAATGATTATTTTTAATGACATAATAGATATTGATTATATTTTAGCCAGTAGGGATTAATGAAATGTTTCCCTTGTTATAAGGTCTTCAAAAGTAGGAATTTAAGTTAATTGAAGTAATTTACTGTACTCTGGAAAACTGCGGGACCTGGCATTTAGCCTTTTCTCACCAATTAAGTATTATGTAGCTCAAATACATGCGATTGCATATTAATTGAATTTCAATTAATTAGCCAATTCTTCCAGGGATTTTTGCATTTTTCAGTTACCTAGAAGGAGAAATTTTCTACAAAGCAATGCGATAATATATAGCTCTTTAACAACTTACCACATTATTACATATATATTTTTTTTAATATTCAAACAACTCAACTCATGGGAATTACCGTAAATGTGGTTTAAAATTCACTACATTAACTGTAAACTCACTGGGCAAGTGAACATTATTTTTATTGTCATCTACACAGTCCATATCTCTCTATATAAAATTTCTTACAATATTGTCATAGGTACTTAGGAAATCTCCAGAGACTTTTTTTGATGATTAAAAAAATGTACTGAAAAGATTAAATATATGTATACACTTATATACAGTAATAGACAGTATTTAATTTTACACGAACCATTTGCCTAAATATCTACTATAGGTGTCATTGTAGCCGTATGCTACTGCTGACTCATGTTAGCTCAGGACATCTCATTGTTCTATTTTTACAAAATTTTATAGGCAGATTGCTAGCTTAAAACCCATGCTGGTGGGGGTGACTGGGTGGCTCAGTCAGTTAAGCATTGGGCTGCAACTCAGGTCTGATCTCGTGGTTTGGGAGTTAGAGCCCCACATGGGGATCTCTGCTGTCAGCTCAGAGCCCGCCTCTGAACCACTTTCTGCCTCTCTCTCTATGTCCCTCTCAGCTCTTTCTCTCTTTCTCTCTCTCAAAAAATAAATAAACATTTTTTTAAAAAGTGAAACCCATCATGGTGGGACTGTAATACATACACATAGAAAAAGTGCAAATACTACAAATCGGAATGCTATTTTTTTTTTCTCCAGGAAGTCAGTTATTACATATTTACTAGTTCACTTTGGGCTTATTTTCTCAACCTCTAGCACTTTCTTTTTCTTTCTTTCTTTCTTTTTAAAAGTTGGCTCTTTATTGTTTTTCTTTTAATTTTTAAAATTTATTTATTTTGAAAGTGTTAGCAAAGGAGGGGAAAAGAGAGAGAGTGTGTGGGAGCAGAGGAGGGGCAGAGAGAGAGGGAGAAAGAGAATCCCAATCCCTATGTTGGCTTGATCTCACAACCCTTGACCCTTGAGATCATGACCTGAGCTGAAATCAAGGTTCTCAAGCTTAACTGACTGAGCCCCACAGGTGCCCCCTAGCACTTTCTAATTTAAGAACGGACTCAAAATAGTCTCACTTCAGTTATGGCTGTTTTTCTTCTCCGTGCGATGTCCCTGTTCAAATAGTCGTGTTTGTAAGTCCTGTTTGTGTTTTTTTTTTTTTTTTATTTTATTTTATAAAAACTCCCTGAGTTTGAGCCATATTATAGTTTGCAGACTATTCTCAATCACTGCTCATGCAATTTTCAAAGTTCATTAGGGAAGATGCATTTTAATCACTTATTTGTAAAATTATGAGTAATTTAAAAATGGTCTAAAAATAAAAAAAAAAAAGACCAAGACAACCACAATTGGTTTATCTAAAAAGATGGCCTTCCATAAATTATTTTCCTTTTGTACACGTGCCACACTGCCCACCAAGAGGTGGAGTCTAATCTACTCTACCACAGTGAATCAGTGCTACTTTGGCCAATACAATACAGCAGCAGTGACAGGGGGCGCTATCATTCCTGCGGACTGGCCATGAGTGCCTAGTACCCTGTGCTGCCATGTTGGAGCTGCGGAGAGAGGACGCAGGGAGGAGCATAAACGCACAAGAAATTAAAAACAAACAAACAAACAAATAAGTACATACATACATAAATCTGTTGAGCTTCCAGATTATCTGCCCATCACCACTACTAGTTTATCTTAAAAGCTTGTAAGAGGACCTGGTCTTAGACCGAGATTGGGTAAATGCTTTTTGGCACTAAAAGATCTTTGCTAAGAAAGTTCTATTCTAGGATGACCTGATTTTAGTTTCCAAAATCTACCTATCATTAAATATATCAGATAAGCGTTGTGTGTCCTGTGGCAGAAATTATCTTCCGTTCTTCAGAAGCTATTGCAATACATCACTCTTGTTCTCGCTGACACTAAACAAAACTGGTCCTCATTCACTCCTCTCCTTTACCTTCAGCCTTATATATGAAGTTAGTATCACTCAGGCACAACCTTGCATGTTAATGATCATCTCCTGCCTATATAAAAAAAAAAAAAAAAAATTGGTTACAGGGGCTCCTGGGTGGCTCAGTCAGTTGAGTCCGACTTCGCTCAGGTAATGATCTCTCCTTTCATGAGTTGGAGTCCCACGTCTGGCTCTGTGCTGACAGCTCGGAACCTGGAACCTACTTCGGATTCTGTGTCTCCCTCTCTCTCTGACCCTCCCCTGCTGGCACTCTGTCTCTTTCTCTCTCTCAAAAATAAATAAAAACATTAACAAAAATTAACAAAATTTTGGTTACATGTGTTCACTTTTAGCTGTAGTCTCCCTCCCATAATGATTGTTCAAGAAACTACTTCCCTTCTCCACCTTCCTTTTAACCTTTCTCCTCTGGCTAAAGTATTTCTGTTCCTAACAAAGAAGCAAATTTTTCATGAATCTACCTTACGCTCAGAATTTATATATAGCTCTTTTTTTTTTTTAAATGTCTTTGTAGCCAATTATCTTTATTTTATTTTTTGTAACTAGTAGAGCTAGTTAAGATATCACTTTATTCAAAAAACTCAAAATGTGGAAAATTGCATGCCACTTCTGTTAACTAAAAAGATTGTATCTCTTAATATCTTTATGAAAATGATAATTGCACATGATATTAAATAGTATGGTCTGTAAAACCTAGAATTAGAACAAAACAGTGCTATCTCCAATACATAATTTCTTTAGCCACTTGCTACTCTGTTGAGCTCACTTTTCAACATTTTTAGTTTTATCTCCCTCTGTTTTTCTTTGTAACAGGCTCCATATGTTTTTGATCTTACTTATTGTTACTATCTACTGATTTTCTATGAATGATTACTATTTACACTTATATGGCCCCTCATTCACCCTCAGTTTTTTTACCAAAGTTCTCTTAATATATTGGTATCATCTGCGATACAATTATATTTCAATTGGAGACCGCTTATAACTATGCAAATATTACTCAATGATAAGTGAGTAGCATATTTGAATCACACTTGTTTTCCCGTAACTTTTTATTTTTCTAAGCATCAATTGCCAATGTTCTCATTATTTAAACCTGCTTGGCTTCCCCCTCCCCCCCAATCTAATTGTTCTGTAAAACCTTAATATAACTTCCAACAACTTGGTAAAACACCTCTCAAAAACAATTTCGCAACAATTAAATCTACGTGTTATCTGTCTCTATGAAACTTCTTTCCTAGAGTTATTCACCCTCTCATTCCAAACTGGACTTGTGATTTTCTAGGAAAATTGCACAACTGTTGTCCTTTGACTTTTTTTGGTCATTGTTCTAGGGATTTCCCTCTCTTATATTCTAAATTGGATTCACTTTTTCCAGGATCCTGTGCCTTTCTAATTATTGTTGGGCTTGTTCATATACTCCCTAAGAAAGGACAGAAAAAAAAGGGAAATTTTGAGATGGTTAATTTTCCAAATATGTTTATTCTACTTGCACACTTATTTTCTAGTTTACCACATACAGAATTCAAGATTGGAATTCATTGTGACAATATTGAAGAGACTGGTCTATTGGCGATGTGAGTTTGGTTTTGAGAAATCTGTGAATTTCCTATAATTTATCCTTTTTATACTGGCATTTTTTCCATTCAGAAATCCTTAAGAATTTTCCCTTTATTCTGATAATATTCAGTTTCACGTTTATTTGTCTTTGTTTGGGTTCTTTTATAGGTTCCTTGTGGATTGGATGCATGACAAAACTTCTCCATCTAGAAATTCCTCTCCTCCAGGGCACCTGGGTGGCTCAGTGGGTTAAGTGTCTGGCTCTCGGTTGCAGCTTAGGTCACAGTCTCAGTTTTGCCAGGTGGAGCCCTGTATTGAGCTCTGTGCTGGCAACATGGAGCCTGCTCGGGATTCTCTCTCCCTCTTTCTCTCTGCTCCTCCCCCGCTCGCTCACATTGTCTCTGTCTCTCTCAAAATAAATTAAAAAAAAGAAAAAAAAAAGAAGCTCCTCTCCTCCAATGTTTATAATTTTTATTTGAAAACAATTATAGATCCACAAAAAGGTTTCAAGTATTGCTCATAGCATTCCAGGTAACCTTCACCTGGCTACCCCCAAATGGTGACATCTTATGTAGCTGTAGCACAATATCAAAACTACAAAACTGACACTGGTATATTATTGCTAGCTAGACTACAGCCTTCTACAGATTTTACCATTTCAGTTAACTTGCACAGTTTTTATAGTGTGTGTAGTCGGTGCATTTTTATGCCTTATATTGATTTGTGTAACCACCGGCACAGTCAAGACACTGGACTATCCCATGACCACAAAAAAACTTGCTTGGGCTCTTTTGTATTCACTTCTACTGCCTTTCCTTGTCCACTAATCCAGTGTCCATGTCTGTGGATGTATTACATACGTAAATATTGCTATTATATACATAATATTACTAATGTCTCTGCAACGTCACCAGTATTTGCAATACTGCTATTTTTATTTTAGGTGTTCTAATAGACATGCAGGAATTCTGCTCTGGTTTTGACAAAATACAATATATTCATATCATTTCCTAGGATATTTTTCTTTATTTTTTTATATTCTCCTTCTTCTAGTTCGTTTTATTCAGATGCATTGATTGCATAGATCACCTGTTTTCTTAGATCTTTGCTCTCTCTCTCCTCCCCTCCCCTCCCGTCCCCTTTCTTCTCCTCTGGTCTCTTGGCAAAAGGCGGGATAAGTTCTCAACTTTATTATATCTAAACTTTTATTTTTATTTATTTATTTATTTTATTTATTTTTTTTTTTTTTGTTTCCACCATATCATCTGCCATTCCTATGCAGAATCAATGCTGTAAGAAACTTCCAAAGACCAGAAACTGCCCACATGGACAGTTAGCATATTCACGTATCTATCAAAATTCATTCTCATGGCAAAATGTGACTTACTGTGTACTTAAATGGGAAAGAAAAAAAAAAGCACAAAATGTGGTTGTCAGGGCTGAGAAGAGGAATGGGAAAGGATGCTGGTGGATACAAGGTGTCTTTTGGGGGGTCATGAAAATGCTCTAAAATTAGATTGTGTTAACACTTGCACAACTCTGTAAATATATAAAAAAATTTCGAATTGCATACTTTAAGAAGGTTAATTTTATGATATTTAAATTATATCTCAATAAAGTTGTTTTTTAAAAAGTACATAGCACCAACTATGAAAAATTCCACTGATGGGGGGCCAGGGTGGCTCAGTCAGTTAAGTATCTGACTTCGGCTCAGGTCAGGATCTCATGGTTCATAAGATGGAGTCTCACATCAAGTTTGCACTGACAGCGTGGAGCCTGCTTGGATCTTCTGTCCCCCTCTCTCTCTGCCTCTCCCCTACTCATGGGTGCTCTCTCTCCTCAAAAGTAAATAAACATTTTTTTAAAGAAAAATTCCACTAATAAAGGACTCCTCAGAAGTCTAAATTCTTCCCAAGTCTCTAATGTCCCATACCCATGAAGCTCCTTATTGTTAATCCCACAGTAAGACCAATGTTGTATTCACTCAGGTGGCTTTTCTTCGTCACAATCCTTACTCTTGGGGATGCATGTAGGCAGGTGGGCAGATACCACATAGCGGAATGGCAGTAAATTACACATGTCCAATTCCTTGTCAGAAATGCGCTGATCAGGCCAAGCATTTCAACTTTTTATGTAAGGAATAAATGAGGGATGGAAAAAAAAAATAGAAACTTTATGTTAATGGAGGGATTTTCCCAGGCAAGGAATCACTAGAATAGTGAGTACTTCTTTGTCCTGATCCTCATTACTTCTTTCCTCGACTACAGCATGCATTCAGTATTCAACTGACTGGGGATATTATTAGCAAAAATGTGCTATATTTGCACTTTTGGAAGAAGGAAAAGTTACAAATTTTGCCAGCCATCATATTCTTCTCCTATCCGTATCCAAAGTCTTTTAATAACAACTCTCTCCATTAAATATTTGAGATATATCTTTTAGATCTAGTTTTTCTTCATGGTTCAGTTTCCTGCTTGCTCTACCTATCTCCTTTTCCCCCTCTGAAATCAATGTTTATAGTATACAATTTTTGTTCTATGACTTATTCTAATCTCTATATGAATGACTCCTATGTAAGCTCCAAGCATTTATTCTGGATGTACTTATTCTGTCTGAAACTGCCTGCCAAAAATTAATGTAAATATACGTGCAGACTATAATTCAACTTATAAATGCTAAATATATTACCTTCTTTTCTAAATAGATTTGTCTTTTCCTCTTTAATATCTTTCATTTTCTAATAAGACATCCAGAGGCACATCATGTCACCATTTTTCAAAGTGTTCAAGCCAAAAACCTTGATATCATTGTTCAGTCATTTATCCTCTTCAATATTCTTATTTTCTCAATCAAAATGATCACTTATTTTGTCTCTGAAACGTCACACTTAATTCCGAGCTCCTTACTCTCAATATTGCAACTGTCGCAAATTCTATATATTCCTCAGCATTCCTCACTTGGATAATTGCACTAATGTCCTAACTGTTTCTCTATAGCCCTGAAAATTAGCCTTGCTAGTTCATTCTTAATACTGCTGGCAAAATCCAATTAGACCACTTGCATATTTGAAATCTTTATTGCCTATGGAATACAGCCTGCATTTCTAATAAGTCATTCTGCTATCAGATCAAATTGCTACTTCCTATGGGTGAGGTATATTTCTCCATAGTTTACAAATGCACATTCCTTTTACTTTGCACATTTGTGCAATCTAAACCACGTAAAACTAGTTATTTATTTAAAATAAGTATTGCTTGGAAAAACATTCCATGCTCATGGATTGGAAGAATAAATATTGTTAAAATGTCAATTCTACCCGAAGCAATCTACATAGTCAATGCAATACCTATCAAAATAACACCAGGATTCTTCACAGAGCTAGAGGAAAAATACTAAAATTTGTATGAACAAGAAAAGACCCTGAACAGCCAAAGCAATCTTGAAAAAGAAAACCAAAGCAGGAGGCATCACAATCCCAGATTTTAGCCTCTACTGCCAAGCTGTAACCATCAAAACAGTATGGTATTGGCATAAAAACAGACACATAGACAAAAGGAATAGAATAGAGAACCCATAATTGGACCCACAAATGTATGGCCAACTAATCTTTGACAAAGTAGGAAAGAGCATCCAATGGAGAAAAGACAGTCCCTTTAACAAATGGTGCTGGGAGAACTGGACAGCAACATGCAGAAGATTGAAACTAGACCACTTGCTTACACCATACACAAAAATAAACTCAAAATGGATGAAAGACCTAAACATGAGACAAGAAATCATCAAAACCCTAGAGGAGAAAGCAGGCAAAAACCTCTTTGACCTCAGCCGCAGCAATTTCTTATTCGACACATCTCCAAAGGCAAGAGTATTAAAGGCAAAAATGAACTATTGGGACCTCATCTAGATAAAAAAAACTTCTGTACTGCAAAGGAAACAACCAACAAAACTAAAAGGCAACTAATGGAACAGGAAAAGATATTTGTAAATGACATATCGGATAAAGGGCTAGTATCCAAAATCTATAAAGAACTTAACAAACTCAACACCTGAAAAGCAAATAATCCAGTGAAGAAATGGGCACAAGACATGAATAGACACTTTTCCAAAGAAGACATCCAGATGGCCAACAGACACATCAAAAAATGCTCAATATCACTCATCATCAGGAAAATATAAATCAAAGCCACACTGAGATACCACCTCACACTGGTCAGAGTGGCTACAGTGAACAAATCAGGAAACTATAGATGTTGGCAAGGATGTGGAGATACGCAAACCCCCTTGCACTGTTGGTGGGAATACAAACTGGTGCAGCTGCTTTGAAAAACAGTATAGAGGTTCCTCAAAAAATTAAAAATAGAGCTACCCTATGACCCAGCAATAGCAGGGCTAGGAATTTACCCAAGGGATACAGGAGTGTTGATGCATAGGGGCACGTGTACCCAAAAATTTATAGTAGCACTCTCAACAATAGCCAAATTATGGAAAGAGCCTAAATGTCCATCAACTGATGAGTGGATAAAGAAGATATGGTTTATATATACAATGGAATACTACTTGCCAATGAGAAACAATGAAATCCTGCCATTTGCAGCAACATGGATGGAGCTGGAAGGTATTATGCTAAGTGAAATAAGTCAGTCAGAGAAAGACAGATATCATATGTTTTCACTCCTATGTGGATCTTAAGCAACTGAACAGAAGACCATGAGGGAAGGGAAGGGGAAAAAAAAAAGTCACAGAGAGGGAGGGAGGTAAACCATAAGAGACTCTTAAATACAGGGGACAAACTAAGGGTGGAGAGGGGGGTGGGGAAGAGGGAGAGGGAAAATGGGTGATGGGCATTGAGGAGGGCACTTGGTGGGATGAGCACTGGGTGTGGTATGGAAGCCAATTTGACAATAAATTATATTCATAAGAAAATAAAATAAAACAAGTATTGCTTTTCTCATATGTTATGCACTAAATGTTCATTTCTCCCCAAATGCATATGTACATATATTACAACCTAATTGCCAATTTGAAGGTAGAGGCTTTTGGAAATTATGAGGTCATGAAGGCGGGGCCTTCATAAATGGGGTTAGTGCCTTTATAAAAGAGACCCCAGAGAGTTCTCTCATCCTTTCCACAATGTGAGGACACAGCAAGAAGACAGATGTCTACGAACCTGGAAGCAGACCCTTACTGGACACTGAATTTTCTGGTACCTTGATCTCAAACTTCCCCCAGACTCCACAATGGTGAGAAATACGTTTCTGTTTTTTTTTCAAATTTTTTTTTATTTTTTTTAATGTTTATTTTTCAGAGAGAGAGAAACAGAGTGTGAGCAGGGGAGGGGCAGAGAGAGAGGAAGACACAGAATCCAAAGCAGACTCCAGACTCTGAGCTGTCAGCACAGAGCTCGACACAAGGCTTGAACTCATGAACTGTGAGATCATGACCTGAGCCGAAGTCAGATGCCTCACCAACTGTGCTACCCAGGCACCCACATTTCTGTTGTTTTTAAGCCACCCAGTGTATGGTACTCTTTCACCACCGTGTGAACAGACTAAGAAAATATATCACACGTTCTTATATTTAAGCAAACCTTCAAGTTTTCATATGGCACATTATAAAGGTTAAATTAGAACTTCTAAAATTAGTTTTACTTCATCTTTCAATGTTTTAGCAGTCTTTACTCAATTAAAAACATCACGTCTTAATTGTTTTAAAGTTTAAAAAATACTCTTTTCGTGCCAGTTTTAAAATGGATCTGGGTCACCTTGATTCTGAGCTTGTGAGCTCAAATATAAATTATCTTACACATCCAGGCTACAAACTTACAAAAGGGTACAATGAGATTGCTGTAACTGGTCAAGAACTTGGGCAGTTTTAATCCTAGTTCTGCCACAAACCTGTTCTAGGACCTTGGCAAGTTAATCTACGTCTGTGTATTTTCATGGAAAAGATCTCTGTTGTACCTAGGCACTGTGATAAACATCACACTACACGGTAATACACAAAGAAACTCACAAACCTACAGAATATATGGCCTGAAAGGGAACATGAGAGAGAATCTGGTTTATATTTTGAACTTTAAACAGTACTAGACATAAACTACCAGTCAAACCTTGTCAGATTCAATGCCAGCTGTGGATGGAGTCCTAGGTAAGAGACATCTATTTTAAAATTTTAATAAAAAATATTTCCTGTGCAGTTTGATCATCAATTATAAAATTTACTAGCAATCTTCAATTACACATAAATTTGCTCATTTTTTCAACTCTATCTTACATGCATCTAGTATCTTGTTGTATCTTTGAAGATGGATGTTAAATTCACACTTCGTCATTTTTTTCTTCAAAAGTCTGGTTTAACATCTTCTCTGCCTTTGTAACTTTACCCAATAAATATCTAAGATCTTGTTTTCATTTACACTAAAACTCCAATCGCAAACAGGCTGGTTTATATCTGACCATAGGAATGATCATAGACTTAGATTTTGCTCTCAGGCATGTAGGTCTTGAAGAAATTACATCTTAGAAAAATTTTATTTAGTTCAGATTCATATAGCCACATTCAGAATTCAGTGTTCCCATTTTTTTGTATTAACTACTGTGTTCTTTTATTAGCATTCACGTGGATTTTTTCTTTATAATTCTACATCATGTAGCCTTATGCTAAATATGTTAAATATCCATTTGCTTATAAAGTAATATGGTTTAGTGGAATTAGTTAATTGTGAAAAAAAGTGCTAAGCCAACATAGAGAAAAAATCCTTTCTGGACAATAAACTCACTTAATCCCAGCTAAACCTATTCGGCATTTGAAAATCGATCATTGCACAATTTGGCTTTATGAGAGAATGATGGTGTTGGTAATAATTCTGGAATGAAAGCTGACTTCACTTATTTATGAACTATAGGTACATTTTGAGTATGATAATTTAAATACATACTAAATTACCAAGACTTAACTGTGAAAAAAGTCCTATTAACAAAATTCTTCATATTCGGAGTGCTTCCCATTACCACTTAAATGATTCACGCACGCACACCCTGCTTTTTACTTCAACTTTATCGAGGTATAATATATACATAATAAAATAATCTATGTTAACCAAGGAATACATCAAGTTCGGACAAATATACCCCCTTGTATGGAAACTACTCCTATAGCTTTCAGAATATTTTCATGGAATTGAAAATTTCCTCCTACTTCATTTGCAGTCAATGTCGTAAACACTCCTTGCCAGGGGTGGCTTGGTATCTATTCAGTATCTGTTTTCCATCAATGTAGATTAGTTTTAACTATATTAGCATTTTGTTTAGCTTATTGAATCTGTGGGTCTACGATTTTCACCTAATAAGGGATTTTGGCCACCAATTGTGTCAGAAATCATTAGTTTCATCATCAGTTTTATTTTGCAAATGAGGATATTAAGATACTAAATGTTTAAGTGGCTTGGCTTTGTTCTATGACTGGTTAGAATCAAAGTCCATCTCAATAGCTAATTCTTCTACCTCTTTGACCTAGCATTCCTCATCTTGCTTACTGTTTATGCACCACAAATAATAGAAAAAGAATATGATGAAATTTTCAGTCATAATTTCTCACTGTAGTCTCTTGAATATTTAGAAGGCAGAGTAAAGTTTTCTCTTCTCCACTTTATATTTTTAAGAAAATTTCTTCATCTACTGGACTAAATTATAGGCTAAGATTCACATATTAATCATGAACATTTAATTCTACCAATTTGGATGGTATTTTGCACCAGTCATGATTGACATAAAGCTTTTCTTTCATGATGCTATGAGAATAGCCACTGATGTATTTTCCTGAATAAAGTCACATATTTTATTTTATTTTTTTAATATTTATTTATTTTGGCGGTGGGGGTGGGGGGTGGTGAATGAGTAGGGGAGGGGTAGAGAGAAGGAGAGAGAGAATTCCTAGCAGGATCTGCCCTGGTAGCACAGAGCCCAACATGGAGCTCAGTCTCACTAACTGAGAGATTATGATCTGAGCAGAAATCAAGAGTCAGACACTTAACCCACTAAGCAAGCCAGCCAAGCACCCCAAAAGTCACCTATTTAAAATCAGGCAGACCATTACTGCCTCTTGTTGACATGTTTTAACAATGTATCAAATATCTGCCTCTTTGCCATATTATACTTTTTAAATTAATAATAATTAATGTTATCTCTTGCATCAGAATTACAGCCAAAGAGAGACAGTTTTATGTAAATTACACTTGATTTCAAAAATTTATTTACATCTTAAAATCAGAATGCATCCTGATAAATATTTTCAAAATATATTAAAACAGAAAATAATAAATAGAAAAATGAAATTCTGTATGTGACAATATGTAAAAGAATATATTAAATCATACGATGAAGTATCAAATAAATAACACTGAAATGGTAGAGAAAAACATACTGAGCTTGTATGTTGTAATACTTTATTAAGAAACATGAGGCATTTTCTCCTCACTCATTGACTTTTTCTTACACAGCTAAATATTCTTCTTCCACTCTTCCTTCATCTGGGGACCAGAACTGAGTTTGAAGTAACATATATTAATTTTATTTTAAACTATTTAAGCTCTTTATATTTATTTAAAACTTTATGTCCCGAGACTCTAACATGTAGCATGGCATGTACTGGGTTCAGCCATACAGAAAGGAACAAATCTCACAGCACAGTCATGATAAGATAACCTATGAAGGAGGCACACAGAAAACTGGAATAAAAGTAAACAATCAAACTGTGCTTTTTGAATACGAGAGTGTAAAGCTGAGACTGGAAAAATGAGTATGAGTTAGCCTTGGTGAAGATTGGTGACAAATACATTCCAGGTAGTGGCTTTCTCCAAACCTATGTCTATGGAAGTATTAACTATTAGGTCACCAAGGGCACCACTCTTCTCCCAGAAAAATGGGCATTCAGTTGGAAATGACAAATACAAATAAACATACCTATCTGAAACTTAGAGGAGATTCACAGGGAAAAATGTGAATTTGAGAGTTAACCTCCAATTTATATTGGGAGTCACATAAATGATGGGGCTGCTTAAACCATGAAATTTTAACTTTTGAAACAAGGTCTATTCAATTCTGATTCCTAAGGAATTTTACCAGTTGAGGAGGCATAGAATAGAAGAGTCCCATAAAACCATCAGAGAAGGAATGGCAGAGGCATGGCCTGTAGTGGTAATGTAAGTGGGGGGGGGGGGGGGGGAGGCCAATGTATTTTAATGTAGAATGTAAAATGTTGAATGTTGTGAGAGGTTAAGTGAGATGAGAAAAGAAAAACACTTATTAGACTTAGAAACTTGGAATGCCAGAAAACGTTAAAAAGAACAGCTTTGTTCAGGTGCTATATGCCAAATCATGATTGGAATAGACTGAGAGTAAGAAGCAAGGTCGCCAAGCAGAGACATCATGGGACACCACTCTTTCAGGAAGTTTCTATGGTGGGAGCTGGATATCGGGTCAGGACAATTTTATTTTGTGTTACAAGGAGGTATTTAATGAAAGTCATTCCTGAAATAATAGAAAAAGCACAAGTGGAGGTTTTGATCTTATATAAGAGGAGGAAGGAAGTAGTGGATAATTAAGGTAAATTTGTAGATTTGGTACTGGAATAAGTAGTGATTACTGTTTGATGAATGGCTTTTACTGTATGAAATGTGAGGCAAAGTAAGTTTGAGAATTGAGAACAAAATAACTTTGGCAATTTTTGTAGAGAAGTTATGAAATAACTGCAGAGGGTAGTTTTTTTTTGTTTGTTTGTTTTCTTGCCCCTTTATCTATGCTAAAGCAGAGACTTTTACATTCCAGGAAATAATTGCCACCCATAATTATTATGGCCTTGAAAATGGAATATGAAGAAGAAGGAATTGAAGAGAACACTAGGGATAAATTTCGATAGGTATTCTCCTTCACAAAGTCAAATAATGCCAGAATCATTGAACTCCAATGTATTTGTTTGTCTTATTCTATATTTTTTCCACTTCTTTTGTAATTTTGCTGAAAAAAAAAAGTTTTGCACTTGGGTACAATGTGTGTGCACATACACACAGGTACACAATGTAGGACTACTGCATATAAGCAAGAGAATTTCCATAGACTTGTGATTTTTTGCAAGCAGTTATTCCCCACCAACAAGAAGAATAATAAGGATAATGTTGTATTGAATACCTTATACTCTCAGATCCATTATTCTTAAAATTATCTTGGAGTGCTATAATTTTTCATGTCTACATTTCTGTGCTTTTACAACCCATACAGTCGCTTTTAAAACCAGGACAGCATGTTGTACTTTGTCATATCCCATTGGTGCCCAGGGTAGTTTCGTCAACTGTTCACTATTGGCCTTCCTCATGGATATTTTTGGCATAAAAATAATGAACAGGTGGTGTGGAGGTAAGAAGCCATGTGGGTGTTAATGTGGCATTGCTTTCTGCAGAACGAGAGGAAGCATTTTCAGAATTTCAGGCTGCCAATATACTTAGTTGGCACCTGCAGTCTAAACTGGAACACCATTTTGAGAGCAGGACTGCAGCCATCTTAACAGATGGTTCCGAGTATTGACAGCCAAGTGATCATGTATGTACATCAGTTGTGGGTGTTGAAAGCAAGCTGCTCATTTAAGAAGGTCAAACAGCAGTCTGTCTGGAGCTTCCACAAATAATATTAAGAGGGACAGCTGTCTAGTTCTTATACTTTATTAATTATCTTCTTACTTATTCTCTTATACAATTACTTAGGTAACTCAGGCTGAAATTTTTATAGTGCAGTCAACAGAACCTAGTGACATAGCAGATGCCCTGAATCTGGAATAAGGAAAACAATTAACTTTGATAGCCAGAAACCAAAAAAAGCTTAAATGTCACATAAAATGAGAGGGAGTTGTGGGTGAATTACATGTAATATATTCTTTTTAAATAGGATGCTTGGTCTGGTAAATTTATTCTCAAACAGTTCTCAAGGTTCCACTAAACTGGCCTGGCTTATTATTCATTAATTTGAGAAAATAAACACATTATAGACCCTGTGAAAGGTCTACAGAGCATTGCTTCAGCCAGTTTTCTCCCCCTAAAAATGTTAAATTCAAATTCTACCAATCTACACTGGAATATAGTAAGTCATCCAATTTCAAATGAGTTATCAAATATATCACAAAACATATAAAAAATATATGCCCTCCAATAACTCACATTCAATTTTCTTGAACCAATAATATTTTATAAAATTATAAATCAATGCATAGCAGTATGTGTGGCAGTCTCTAAGATGCCTTCTGTCCAATGATCCCCAAATTCTAGTACCCACGACCTTGTTACATTTTCTCTCTTTGAGAAGTGTCAAGACCCGTGAACTTATTTTAACCAGTAGACTATCACAAAGGTTATGTCATATTGCCTTCAATATTGCATGACATAATTTGTAACTTCTATCTTGCTAGGGGACTCACTCTATTGCCTTTTTGGTTTTCATGTTGTGAGGAAGCAAATGGCCATGGTTGAGAGGCCCGTGTGATAAGGAATTGAAGGTTACCTTTGTCCAACGTAGGTAGGACGGAGGTACGACACAGCTAGGTAGAACAGAGGTAGGATACAGCTAGGAAGCGAGGGGGACCTCTGGCTGATAGCTACCAAAATAATAAGTCTTGCACTATAGAAGACTGTACGGAACTGAATCCTGCCAGTAACCATGTTAGGTTGGAACCTGTCTTTCTTCCGACTTGCCTTAGGAGAATTCCCAGCTCGGGTTGATACCTTGATTCAGGTATCAGAGATCCTTCCTGAGGCAAAGTACCGAATTAATTCATGCCTGGATTCCTGACTCTTGGAAACTGAGGTAACAGATGGGTGTTGATTTAAACCACTAAATTTGTGGTAATTCATTATGCAGAAATTCATTATGAATAACTTAACGATGCCTTTAGGTAATGAAGGTACTGTATGGACTAGCAGCGGTAAAGAGAATTCCACAGAGGAGATCGTCTTTAAAATAATAGAATAGGTGGTGTCTAACCCTAGAAGACAGAAGAAAGTATGATCCATAAAGAAATACCATGAATGTTAGGGGGAATGCTGATATGGAGATAAAAATGAAAATCTCTGCCCCAAATGACTTCACACCTTTGTCAATTTTCTTATCTTTGAATTGTCATCAATTTTCAAAGTTGCTGGGATATAGTAGATTCTCAATAAATGTTGTAAATATTTGCAAACAAATGGAAAATTGATGGTAAACCTGGATGTCTGATAGGAAATAATACTTACCTGCTATAAATGAGATTATTTGGTGAATAATTGGTTAAATAAGATTTGGTGGTAATAATTATTATGAGAATAACTGACATTTACTTGGTATTTCTTATGAATAAACAAGCAAGTGTTTTGTGTGCAGGATTACATTTAAAATGTTCAACAATCTTATGAGAGCCACTATTTAATTACAATATAACTATTAGTATAGTAGGCCTTAGAAATATTCATTGTACAGTAGCTCTTATTGTATGAGCTAGGGTTTAATCGCAGGGTGGTCTGATTTTAAAGACAATATTCTTTACCACTACAAAAAGCTAGGCAAATGAGGAAAGAATACTAAGCTAGGTAACATAGTTTTGAATTAGTGAAAATAAAAAGAATAAAAAAGCACACATGTGTGTTATAAGCATAGCTCTATTGTTATGGAATTATGTAATTGAAAAAATATTTCTGTCTCTAAAATAAGATCGTCAATAGGATATCAAATAGCCTAATTTTTCCAATGTAAAGTTCCATAATTCTAGAATATAGGAGGCTCATTTTGATATCTATGAGTCATTTATATATACATATATATTTCTACTTTTTAAAAGATTTTGAATTAAAGGTTATACTGGAGGTACATCACTTCATTTCCCACTGTACGATTTCATTCGACAGTTAGAAGGACTTTTAAATAATTTGTTTTGGGGCACCTGGGTGGCTCAGTTGGTTAAGTGTTCGAATCTAGCTCAGCTTGTGAGTTCAAGCCCTGCGTCGGGCTCTGTGCTGACAGTTCAGAGGCTCGAGTCTGCTTTGAATTCTGTGTCTCTGTCTCTCTCTGCCTCTTCCCCTCTCATGCTTTGTCTCTCTCTGTCTCTCTCTCTCTCTAAAAATAAGTAAACATTTTTTTAAAAGTTAAAAAAATTGTTTTAAGGAGAGTAGAAATAAAGATTTTATGTTCCAGGAAAAGAGACAAATGACAGTGAAGTTTCCTAAAAGGAGATGGGAAGGGTAAATCATAGTGTAGATAGAAGTATTTATTGTGCTTTAATCAAAGTGACACATATTCATTGTAGCAGAGGGAAGGTAGGAAAGCTGAAATTATGAATCTGGGTATGAGAATTTGGGGCAATTACTATATTATGGATTTTATTTGTTCTTCTACATATGAAGTACGTAAGTTTTAGGGAGGAAAAGAAAGAGAAAATACGATCTAATTTGAAATGACTTGAAATGCTTATGAACAGTGGATAAAGAACCAAGTTCCTTGAGAATCATAAAAAATAATGTGTGATTAAGAACTAGTTGTTATTGGTGACTATAAGTGTACAGAATAGTAGTGCCTATTTGATTTTTTCCATCAGCTTTTGATTGTATACATGCAGGCTTAGAGAAGTTACATAGATTTTAAACATAAATAAGTATTTCTTGGAAAGTTAAAAATGATAGAAGGGCAAGGAAGTTAAAATAACAAAAAGAAATGGTCCATGAATATCAGTTGTATATAAAAGAAAGGCTCTCGCCTTGATGATAAAAGGCTATGGTTAGAGATTAAGATGTTTAACACAGTAACCTCAAAGATGTTTTTGTTCCCAATGATCCAGCATGTGATCATAGGATGAGTGACAAAAATGTAAGAGAGAAAGTAGTTTCTAGGGGATGATAATATTTATCAAGTATTTGAAGGCATCTTGATGGAGAGGGATTCTGTAGGTCAGGTATGAAGATAGTACATGAACACAGATAATATCTGTAAAAGAGGATGATTATTACACCATGAAAAGCTATAAAGAGATGCATATCAAGATGGCACAATCATCAAAAAATCCTGAATTTTGCAAGAAGATTGAGAAGAAATAGTTTGGGAATAAGAAATAGAGTGATCCCAACATGAGGTATATGGAGCATGAGAAAATAAAGATCCTCTATTTGAGTAGAGTGAAAAGGAAGCAGTGTGTTTGGTTAAGAAATAGAGTTAAAAGAAACTTTCAGACAAGAAGAGTTAAGAGTACAGCTGAAGATACTGACATTGGAGCAGAAGAAGCAATGTCCATAGCAGCCATGTTAGAGGAAAGGGAATGAAGAATAAACTCCATCAGGGAAATGGAAATCCAGTGGATTACTAAAGAGATAAGAATAAACTATAGGACTAATGCCCCAAGAAACTTATATGTTGACCATTGACCAAGTATAATAGTGATAAGTGGTGCAGTTGATTTAGACTTGATGTTCTCCTGCAGAACAGAGAGAACTTTTTTTTAATATATGAAATTTATTGTCAAATTGGTTTCCATAAAACACCCAGTGCTCATCCCAAAAGATGCCCTCTTCAATACCCATCACCTACCCTACCCTCTCTCCCATCCCCCATTAACCCTCAGTTTGTTCTCAGTTTTTAAGAGTCTCTTATGCTTTGGCTCTCTCCCACTCTAACCTCTTTTTTTTTTTTTCCTTCCCCTCCCCCATGGATTTCTGTTAAGTTTCTCAGGATCCACATACGAGTGAACACATATGGTATCTGTCTTTCTCTGTATGGCTTATTTCACTTAGCATCACACTCTCCAGTTCCATCCAGAGAGAACTTTTAGATCTAATGAAATACAGCAGAAGCTTGGAAAAGACAGTCCAAAAGTTATGATATAGAACTGGGCATTACTTTTCCTGAATTAGTATAGTTGAGGCTGTCACTAAGAATCAAATGTGTTGTGGGTGTGAGAAGACAGTGGATCCATCTGCCCGTTACTCAGCTCATTCTTGTTGGGGCGGCATTCTTCTGGGTTGGATATATTGGCTCACTTTGTTCGCCACTTATCAAGATCCCACTTTTTCTGCAAAAGATGTTGCAGTGATTAGAAAATTTTCATTTAGTAAAACAGTGACAGTAATAGTCATCTCTGAGAGATGAGTCAGAGAGAATTGCAAAAATGTATAGGAAAATCCTAAGGCTGAGAGATTTGTATATCATATGCTTCTACTCCTGGAGATGTTCTGTGAATTTGATTCTAATCGCCTCCCCAAAATGGAAACATGATCAGTTAAAGGGTAAAGGTTCAGGTACTTCTGGATGCAGAAGCAAAACAGAAATATTAATCACAAAAGAAACAAAACTCATATTAAATTTAAAAAAAACATATTTTCTGATATTGAGAACTGAGAAAAATTCTTTTTTATATTAAAAAATGAGTTGCTTTTATTTTTTTAATTTTAAACAAAAACAACCTTTTTAATAAAAAATGTACATGTAATCATGATTGGGAGATTAAATAGTGTGATCGTGGCTTAGTATGACGAATGAAAATTTAGAGGTTATTAGCACCTTGCTTCTGGGGAAAACAACTTAGTCTACTTCTGGTTTTTTTTTTTTTTGTTTTTTTTTTTTTCCTAAATAAGCCAATGAAATTTGGAAAGAGAATTCAAAAGTGGACAAGAAAAAAATGGATGCTTTTTATAATTTTTAAAAAGTTTATTTATTTTGAGAGACAGAGAGAGAGAGAGAACAAACATGTAAGCAGAGAAAGGGGCAGAGAGAGATGGAGAGGGTGACTCCCAAGGAGGCTCTGTGCTGTCACCTTGGTGCCCATTATGGAACTGGATCTCAAAATCTATGAGATCATGATCTGAGCCAAAATCAAAGGCTGGAGGGGCGCCTGGGTGGCTCAGTCGGTTAAACGTCCGACTTCGGCTCAGGTCACGATCTCACGGTCCGTGAGTTCGAGCCCCGCGTCGGGCTCTGGGCTGATGGCTCAGAGCCTGGAGCCTGCTTCCGATTCTGTGTCTCCCTCTCTCTCTGCCCCTCCCCCGTTCATGCTCTGTCTCTCTCTGTCTCAAAAATAAATAAAACGTTAAAAAAAAAAAATTAAAAAAAAAAAAAAAAAAAAATCAAAGGCTGGACAATTACCCAATTGAGACACCCAGGTGCCCTAAAATGAGCTCTTTTTAAAAGAAGCTGATTGAAAAGTTGAAAAATATCCTCTAATTTATTCCTACAAATGACAGGAAAAATGTTTTAAAGTTTTACAAAATCATATATAATATTCCTTTGTTTTTTCTTCCCATGCATCAATTTATTCATCACTAAAAATGGAATTATAGATTATACTACATGGAATCATTGTAGGAATTAAATGAGATTTTTTCTTTAGGCAAACTAGATTTTATTTATTTATTTATTTATTTATTTATTTATTTATTTATTTATTTTTAATTTCTAATATATTATTGTTTTAATATGAAATTTATTGTCAAATTTATTTCCATGCAACACCCAGTTCTCATCTCAACAGGTGCCCTTCTCAATGCCCATCACCCACTTTGCCCTCCCTCCCACCCCCATCAACCCTCAGTTTATTCTCAGTTTTTAAGAGTCTCTTATGTTCGCCTCCTTCCTTCTCTGTAACTTTTTTCTCCCCTTCCCCTCCCCCATGGTCTTCTGTTAAGTTTCTCAGGATCCACATAATAGTGAAAACATATGGTATATCTACTTCTCTGTGTGACTTAAAATATGGCCTTTGTAGCAACGTGGATGGAACTAGAGAGTGTTATGCTAAGTGAAATAAATGAGATTTTTAAAACTAGCTTAGCATTGGGTCTGACATATGAAGTTTGGTCCTATCTTTTGCATAGACTTTTTTTTCTTCCCATATGCATTTTTCAAAGAATTCATGACTGCATAGGGCGCCTGGGTGGCTCAGTAGGTTAAATTTCCAACTCTTGATTTTGGCTCAAGTCAGGATCTCAGAGTCATGGGATTTAGAAGGTTCAGATAATTGGATAGATTATATGCTCTCTAGTAAATCCTTCGTACATGTTTTATTAATTACATCAGGCATTTGATAAATTGGTATTTGGAACATTTGGAAGTTCAAGGTTGTTTTACATGGCAAGATGAGGCTCTACTGAATGGCAAACAAAATTTCTACAATGCAAAAATTGGAGGGTGGATATTTTGTAATGCCTGTTAATGGCAGATATAGATGGTTTAGTAATCATTGAGGCACAGGAAAGGGTAAGTCCTTTCAGGGAAAAAACAAACAAACAAAAAAAAAAAACAAAACAAAAAACAACAAAAAAAATTAAGACCTTAACAGAAGACCTCCTAAAGTTATCAAGGTAGAATGGAAGTATCCTAACTGAAAGATATGATCTTCCTCAGAAAACAGATCTGAGTTTATTTGTTCCAATAATGCAATTAATGAGTATTCATAACCCCTAAATTCTATCATGGAGGTTGTATGTAATAATCTTAAATTTGGAAAACATTCAAAGCATTGACCTAATGTTCTTTTATCTTCTTTTCTTTTCTTTTCTTTTCTTCTCTTTTCTTTCTTTCTTTTTCTTTTTTTCTTTTTTTTGTCCCCCCCTATGGTGGTCTCATTTAAGCAATGTGATTATGTTGAAACCTTCAAGATGAAGGTTGTAAATTGGCTCTTCACATAACTATTGTATTGGATTGGTGATAATATGCCATGGAATTCTGGAAAACAATTGTTAAAGAGGATGGTTTTGTTTTTAGAATAATTAATGGTAATCCTTGTTTTCAGCCATTAATTAGAGATTAAGAACAACTTGTTCTATTGGTCTGTTGAGGCCACACTCTCTTAGTGTAGGACATAACACCACATAACTGGAATAATGTCAACTACCAATTGTCCTGATTTTAATAGTAGGGGTGTTTGAATTTCACATTTCCAAAATTAGAATTATTATGAAATAATTTTTACAATTTAAAATGAAGAGTTATAATGTAAAACCTTAAAGTATATTCTTGTGCATTGCTAGTGAAAAGTTTGTCTGATTTTTAAAGAGGAAACATTTCATATGATAATTTGGAGAATGGGAATTCTGATTAGAGATGGAATCAGACGGTAAGACTCTTACAGGGAGTCATTCAGCACTGAGATGAGGTGGCCTGAACAGATGTGATAGAATTGGCATAGAGAACAGTGGGTGAGGATGAGATATAAATCAAAGAGACACAGAACAGACATTTGTAACCTACAGATATCAGAATTTCTGGTTCAGGAGAACTACACAGTGCCAGATTATAGCTCTAAATTTTAGTACGCATATACACCTTTACTGTTGTTAGCAGCGACATTCACTGCATGCATCTGAGGGTGTATAGAGGAGATAAGCTTTAAACCACTGTTTAACCGAATCTGAAACACTGTTTCATTGAATTTGAAGTGTCCTAAGGTATCTTTCAAATAAAGAGCTGTACATATCAATAGTCTTCATTTTTGGGGTGGAGGTGGGGGGACTCTTCTTGGGCAGGAAACAAATATACCTGTGGCAGTTAGGTTCTTCTCTCCTGGGAGGCTCACACCATCAATCCCTGGCCTCTTTCCATTTAGAACAGTTTTTTCACTCTGTTCAGATGCACTGGATGCTTTGGTTCCTGTGAGATTCCTGCCCACACTTAACTGAAAATGGATTTTGCACAACTACTCCTCTTGGAGCTACTTACTTCCTGAGAAATCCTAGGTCAGCAATCTGGACAATATTTACTATATGAATGGGAAATATTTTTATGGATTTACAAGTGGAGCCTCCAAAATACTAGAATAATTAAGAGACAATGGAAACATAGTGCACCACCAAGACAATGATACATTTTTTTTTTTTTTATGGAAAGAACTCTGCATAATAAAAGGGCTGATTTATCATGCTGCCATACAGATTTGTTGGGTAATGATACATATAGCAAAGTTTGCAGAAATGTAGAATGATATGAATGTTTCCATTGTCTAATTAGGTTTAAACATTAAATGACTTTTGCCAAATCCAGACCTCATTACTTTGTTTTTCTGCTTCACCTCTGATCTTTTCTAATATATAACACTTCAAGAATTAATGTTAATATTTTCCTGCTAGT
The DNA here is from genome assembly GCF_018350215.1 of Panthera leo. Classification (NCBI taxonomy): domain Eukaryota; kingdom Metazoa; phylum Chordata; class Mammalia; order Carnivora; family Felidae; genus Panthera; species Panthera leo. The sequence goes on along the minus strand of NC_056687.1, from coordinate 21,283,553 downwards.
ATTTTCCCGTACTATTTTGTGCCCGGGTGGTCTAATTGAGAGTTTCGTGGTGGTATAGGTTTCCTCACAGTGACTGAAAGCACTCAGCATTCACTAAAATAGCATGTAATCCATTGCAGAATGGAATCTATTTTTTCTTTACCTTGACGATTTCTTTCCTTCTGACTAACAGCTTCAATGACATGCCATGATGAAACAGAATATTTGTTTCTCAAAGACGTCTCTATTTCTGATTTTGTGTCAGAAAATCTTTGTCCATCTCTAATTACTAAGGAGTTCCACTTCAGAGGAGCATAATAGAGCCCGGTGGTATAAAGGTAATCATATCAGTAACACTGATAATAGTTGCCAAAGTAGATATTCACCAGGAATAAGCAGTAGAGATTTGTCCTTGTAATAGATAATCAGGTTCCCATGATGTGCAGGAAAAAGTATCTGTCTCACAGTATCTAGAATGCTTTTATGACCAGCACTTGGCAAAATAGAGCTAAATTTCAAATTATGGTAACATTTCAAATATTAGTGATGTTACAAATGCATAAAGGTGTAGAGTACTTGAGATTGGAAACTACAAACAAAAGATAAAGTCCAAAGAGATGGACTTCTAATTTTTTTTTAATTTATGAAGGATATTAAAAAAGACAAATAAAATAAAAATAAAGATCATACCTATTATTTGTACACTAGTGATATTTGAATTTACATTTACATATTAACTTCAAGCTAAGACAATATAGTTTAATAGTTACAGATATTTACAAATGAATAAAAAATTACAAGACAATTCAGTAGATTTTTTATTTTTTGAAAAGCAGTGAGGGTATTATGTAGGTAACTAGCACAAAAGTCACCAGGGGACTAGAGCTAGCTCAAATCAGAGATATACATGATTTACTCCAGCCCTATTGAATCTATATCTTTAAATGTGGAAGTAGGATATCCAGGGGTGCCTGAATGGCTCAGTTGGTTAGGTGTCTGACTTTGGCTCAGGTCATAATCTCATGGTTGGTGGTTTGAGCCATGTGTTGGGTTCTGTGTTCACAGCTCAGAACCTAGAGCCTGCTTCAGATTCTGTGTCTTCCTCTCTCTCTCTCTCTCTACCCCTCCCCTGCTGGTGCTCTCTCTTTCTCAAAAGTAAATAAGCATCAAAAAATTAAAAACAAAAAACTAATAAAAAAGATATCTAGATATTTACCTGTCCCAGATATTCGTATACCTGTCATTACTTGAACAACTATTGGGTTAAGAATTTAAAAGTTACCAAATTAAAAAATATTGTCAAAGATTTTAGGAAATTACTATATATCACAATAAAATTAGAAAATGATAAGTAATGTAACAGCAATGAAACTATACTAGCAATTAAATTGTAAAAGTTAAATATATAGTATATGTAGTATGGCTAAAGGTGTGCTAAAAATCAGGCACACTAAATGAATAGGGAATTTTAACTGATACAAGCTGTCTCAGTCCACTTAAAATATACATTAGGGGCACCTGGGTAGCTCAGTCAGTTAAGCTTTGCAATCTCCTAGCAGGTTGCCTGTGATGCACATTGCGTTCTAATTTAGTGCTTATTCAATAATAAAACTGATTTATTTATTTCCCTCCTACCTTTGTGGAGAGGCTTTATGGTTTGGGAGGACATTCTGATTTTAATTATACTTTCTGCAACATTTCCAATGGCTAATTAGTCTCAGCTATTTGCATTATGACATAATAATGGTGAGTTAGGGGTTTTGTTTTGTTTTGTTTTAATATCCTGAACCTGCTATTTATGGAAAACTCCAAAGTTTCAAACATTTCCAAAATATGAGCTGTAAAAACTGTGAACTATCAGAATCTGAATACGCATCATCTTAAGTTGCTTTCATTTTTATTTTTATTTTTTTATTTTTATTTTTATTTTTTTTAGTACATTGGTTCATGTAAACATAAGGCAATGTCCTGGGAGGGGGTAGAAATGAAATTTCTTAATATCTTAATAATTCACAGAACCTAAAATATAATACTTTTTTTTCTTAATAGCTTAATAGCTACATAATTGTGATTCATTCTAATATTTTTCTCTGGATTTACTTTAATTTTTGTACCATTGTTAGTAATCAGTGTATATAATTCACCAAGGCAGCAAATATAATGCCATCCTAAAAGATCAAGTGAAATAACTTGAGACATGACTTGATCTGGTAATTATTTGTCACTTTTCATTATGTTTGAGATAATATTATAGCTTTTTAAAATTAATATTCACAAAGAATTAGGGACCACAGAGGCAATAACAAATAAGTTCTTTAAAACAGAAAAAATATGGAAGTCACAGAACTCTGGATATTAATTAAATGTGAAGGCCAAAATTATTTTGTTAGCATCATAAACTTAAGAATTTGGCAATTACATAACCAGAACAGCATGGAGAAAAAACAATACTCTTCAATTACACAATTCATGTTTATGCCTCTTACATATAACGATTCACAAAATATGTGCGAATGACCAATATTATTTCTAACCTATGAATGAAGTATATGTTAAAAGCAAAAAAGCGCATGTTTAAGAGTTAGAATGCTAATATTACGGGAATTAGTTCCATCTTTCCTCTGTTATAAATAACTGGATATTGTAGGAAAGACATGTTCAATCTCAGCTCTTCCCTTCCACCCGCTCCCCTGATCTTTAAGTGACTTACCCAAAGAAGTTATTTAGATTTAAGAAGAGAGTTTTAAATGGATATTTTTCAGGGTCCCTGGGTGGCTCAGTAGGTTAAACATCAGACTTCGGCTCAGGTCATGATCTCAGGATTTGTGAGTTTGAGCTTTGCATTGGGCTCTGTGCTGAGGGCTCAGAGCCTGGAGCCTACTTCGGATTCTGTGTCTCCCTCTCTGTCTGCACTCCTTCACTTGTGATCTGTCTCTTTCAAAAATAAATAAACACTTAAAAATCCATAAAATGAATAATTGGGTATTTCTCCTCATAACCTTCTAAAGATGCTTTATGTATTGCTGAGAGAGTAAAATATAGTTGTATAAAAATGTTTTTAAAGATTTATCCACTAAATATATTTATCACCCAAGACATACCTCTCAATGATGTGTTTATTTTGTTGCTCTGATGTTCACACGCAAATCGATGTTAATTGCTATTTGATGAAACTAATCATGTCAGAAATGAGTCTCCAAATTTGAGTTTGTGAACTTTTACAATATGGTAAGTAAAAGAATCTTCCGACAAAGTAATGAACTGATCAAAGAGGCAGTAAGCCTAATAACAGCGATGATTAGATAAATTATATTTACCAAGGGACTATAAATAATGACACTCAATAAAAGTAGAAAATATTTAGTCACACATTTTTTTTTCTTTTCAGAAATAAATTACAGAATGGGATAGTTTGGAATTCATAAAACCATGGTATTAATTATGACCATAGTTTTTGATGGTTGAAGCAGAAACCCAAAATAAGAGTGGCTTAAACATGATATTTGTGTCCTCTCCCATTAGGTCGTCTACATATAGAGATTCAAGACTCTTACAAAAGTTAAATTTCACAAGGTTGTCCAGGGATTCACACTCCTGCGATGGTTTTCCTCTGTCATTCCTAGTATGCTGCCCTCATTTGCCCAAAGTTGTCTCATTTGCATGTGTCATGTAGCAAGATAGAGGAGGGGAGGGAAGCCATTCTTCCTTGAGGAAAATACCAGCAAGTGAACCACAGTACAATTTCTTCTATACCACTGGCCAGGTCCTAATCATATTGCCATGTCTATGATCTCATGTAAGAGATAATACGGAACAAGATCTGATTTTTGTAGATAATAATATGGCAAGTGCTTCCCAACTGCAAATTTATATAAAAACAAAATATGAAAGAAAGCAAAAACAAAAGCAAACGACCAAGAAGATCTCCCCAAAATAGGTCTCTCAATACCAAAAGGGAAAGGAGGGAAAACTGAAATTAAGCAAAAACTAGCAACTCTGGGACCAGAACAAGTAGAGAAAATACTGAAATAAATTACTTGTAATTTATGTGAAAATTCAACAAAATTAATTTAATACAGTGCAATGGCTTACACTAAGTACCAACATATATTTCTCTTTCAATCAAAAATACTGAAAGAAATCCTAATTTACAGATAAATTCTAAATTACAAATATTCTGAAACGTCTTATAATAAAAAACGTGACATATGGCTCAGAGGATCAGAAGATATTAGAAGATATTTTAGAAACAATAAAGATGAAAAATTCAGGTAATATTGTTCAAGATGTGACATAATGATGCATTATGATTGTCAAAGTGATGACAATTTTCTTTACACTGATCACCAAAATGATGACTAAAAGTAGAATGCAATTGAACTTCATTATATGAGACATTTCAAAATATAGTATTATGTGTTTTAATGTAAGTATTATAAAATTGTTGAAGTAAATTAAAAGTAAAAATTTATATGAGGCATTTATTAATCGGCTTTGTAATAATAATAAATAAAGCGGCTTTGTATAATTTTTGTCTCCTCTTTTGACAAATGTGTACATATGTGCAATTTGATTCTTTACCATAGCATAGGGGAAGAATACTTTGGAATAGTCATGCTGAGTTTTAAATCGTTATATCAAGATTATTGCCACGTCAAGGTCACTTTCCCTCTAGTGCTTCTCTGGGAAAAGCAAAGGTAATTTTCAGGGTGAAATGCTGTGTGTTTTGATATGAAGTAGATTACAAGGTTTTATTCATTTCTCAAAACTCATCGAAGCTTCCATTTAAAATCTATTTAATTTACTTATGTAAACTAAAATTTAATACATTAATTGATTCAAGGGGGAGGAAACACAGTTTTATAAATAAAGAATTTGCTATCTCATTATATATATAATTTAACTCTAAAATTCTGAGGCACTTTTCTCTTAAATAATATTATGTGAAAGGTAACATATTATTAAATTTTATAAAAGATGTGAAACAAAATGCTCAGAATAATTCCTTCGTAATGCATTCTATTTCATGAAAATATTATAATTTGAATGTTATTTATAAAGACAATAAACATTGCCAAAAACTTTTCAATATAATAAAGCACTATTATTATATAACAGTACACAAAGTTTTCTGGTTGTAACAAAAGTATTTTATAACAACAAATTTAAACAAGAAGTGAACAAGTGGATTAAGTTTTCTGACATTGCTTATCAACAAACACCCCCTGTGATGCTCATTATTCAAGGAAGTTCTGATATGCCTCAAGGATCTCAAGTTTCCAAACCTACCACACTCATATAGAAGAGATACATTTGGAAAGTGGTGTTATAATGTAAGAAAATCTTTAAAAGGAATATTCTACCCTTAAAAATGTCCTGACTAGGAAAATAAGAATCTGAGGTAATAGATTTATTTAATAAAGTTAATAAAATTTTACCAGGCATGATGTTATGAAGAATTACAATATAATGATAGTTCCATTTAATGGTTATATATAATTCTTGTTTTTTTATTGAATCGATAATCCTTTAAAATGTTTAAAACTATACTTACTTGATTTTAATATTTATTATGGAATATAATGAATACAATATTTTATAAACTGGACCCTCATTAAAATCTGGTCTCTGGAGTTAATTTCATGCAGTTGCCATGTAGGTAAAGATAAACTATAATGAGGTCCTTAGGTAATTTCTGGAGCTAATTCTCTCTGGAGAGCCACAGGATAAATTGACCTCATATAGAAATATTCTCTATATTATATTGCATGTTAACACTACTGATGCTTAACCACCCACAGAAAACACATTATATGAGAATAAACCATCAGTAATTTAGACCCCTTAATAGTCTACTTTACATAGGTCAACATTTTTCAGAGCACACTGGTCATTTTGGGCAGAAACATAGATGAAAACTCACACCAAATTAACATACTGTTAAGGACCACATATGTCATGTAAGTATTCAAAATATTTTAAGGACCTATCTACTAAGAGTCAGACAATGTTCTGATTGCTGTGAACAGACCAAAAAGCAAAAAAAAAAAAAAAAAAAAACAAAAACAAAAAAAAAAAAACCCACAAAAACATATCCCCTGTTTTCATAGGTATTGCATGCATGAGAGAGGGAACCAAGAAATTAAAAGAAATGAACAATAAATGTGCAATAAGTCAGATGTAGAAGTGTAAGCAAAAAAATCAAGATGATGAAAAATGTGGGAGAGTAGTAGAGGTATTATTTGTGAAAACGTGTCTGATTAAGCTAAGAAAGCAGGCGTGCAGATATCTCGCTTACAATAAAAATGTATTCTCACACTCAAGCATATGCAGGCTTCCTGGGGTTCAGCTGATCTACTCACATCTAGTTTGGGGTTGAATGAGCAGTTCTACCTCAGGCTGAAGGCTGGCTGAATTTGGCTTCTGTCTGTAAAATGGGTCTAGGTTGGCTTCATTACTTCCTCTTTGGACCAGGCATGTTCCCCTCAGGGTAAATGACAGATGGGAAGTCAGATGACAGGACATAATTTAGGTCTCTCTTCTTGTCAAATATGCTCAAATTCACTGGCTAAAGCATGTCACACAGGCAAATCTAATATTAATATGGGAAAGAAATATATTTAACCCACAATGGGAGAGCATTGCAAAGCAACACTGCAAAGGGTATGAGTTTATTATCCTGTTACACAGAGGTCATCATCTGTGGCTGAGAAAGTACAGGATCTTTGGACCACGGTCACCACTTTGTATTTCATTCTGAGTGAGATGTGAAGCTATGATAGAATTTTGAGCAAGAAAAAGCTGTTATCTGACTTATGTCTCAAGAAAATCACTCTGATTGTCTTTTGAAGAACAGACTGTCATGGAACAAGGGGAGAAGCTGGGAACCTTATATTAACCCATGTGAGAGGGGGACCAAGCCTAGGACCAGGGTGGGTAATGATATAATTAGTAAAAAAACCTTATATTAACCCATGTGAGAGGGGGACCAAGCCTAGGACCAGGGTGGGTAATGATATAATTAGTAAAAAACATGACATTCAGGATATATTCATAAGGTGAAAATAACAGGATTTCATCAATTTTCCACTCAACAAATATTTGAGTGTTAACTTTATGTGTCATTATCACAAGTACTTTGGAGACATCAATCAACAAAACGAACGATAATGACTAGTAACGTAGAGCATTCTAGTGAAGAAAAAAATGTCAACAAGAAACGGAGTGGTATGTTAGAGAGTGGTAAATAGGAAAATAAATCAGGCAAAATGTTACCTGGATATCTGGATAAAGAGTTCACAAGCAGGTGTAAAAGTGCTTTGGTAGGAGCACACTGTGTTACTGTTGGGGGACAGAGGGGAAAATCCCAATGAGCACAGTGAACAAATGGTAGAAGAGCCTGACAAAGAACAAGTTTTCATAAAACCAACCCATGGATGGCCATGCAGTTTGTGGTAAGTACTTTAATAGTCAGGGTTCGCCATAAAAAAGAACCAATATAAACAAGGATCTGATCTAAGGAATTGGCTCATATGATTACGGAGGCTGAGAAGTTCCACAATCTGACTTTGTAAGCTGGAGACCCAGGAAAGTCAGTGATGTAAATTCCAATCTGAGCTCAAGAATTAGAGAACTAGGAGTGTCCATGGCCTAGATTCCAGGCCAAGGGCAGGAGAAAACCAGTCTCAGCTCAGTGGTCAAGCAGAGAGATCACATACTCCTACCTTTTTCCTCTTTTCTATTCAGGTCAGAACAGACTGGATGATGACCGTTCATACTGGGGAGGGCAATCTTTTTCAGCCAGGCTACTGATTCAAATGCTAATCTCTTCCAGAAACACCCTCACAGATCCATCTAGATTAGAATAATATTTAGCTAAATATTTGGGTATCATGTGGTCCAGTCAAGTTGATATAAAAAATTAATCATCACAAGCACATTAGCTTTTCATCTGTATGAGATGAGAAATCATAGAAAGTTTTGTTTTTTTTTTTTTTTTTTCTAGAGGGTCCATCTGGGTGCTATTTTGGGAATAAAAGGATAGTTTGAACTTTTGTTTCAAACCAATTTGAACCAACCATCAAAAATAAACCAATTTGGAAAGTATGTATACAAAATATAGCCCATAGGTAAGAGGTTTAGACCAAAATGGTAATAGCGACTGTGGCTATACTGTGGATATATTCTGAAATAGCTGTGACAGAATTTTCTGAAAATATCATATGACATCTATGAGAGAAAAAAGGGATTAATAATGACATCAATGTTTTCCTTCTGAGAAACCGGAAAGCTGATATTACCATTTGATGACATGGGAGGAGGAGATTAATTGGATATTGCTTTGCTGTTTGTGGGTGAAGACAGAGAGCCATAGTTTTTATTTGGACTTGAAGTGATATCATTATTAGACATCTAAATGAAGATGCTACTGTGCGAGATCATCTGCATAATGAGAAGTACATACAGAGGTAATAGAGTCTAAGTGCTCAGTTCTGAAGTACCCCAAAATTTAGACATTAGGAAGACAGACAAGCTCTGCAAAAGGAGATTTGTGGTGGGCCATTAAAAATTGATACCACATTTTATAACTTAGAAAAGTTTAGGTTAAAGTTTTGGACCTTTGAATTCATTCTAAAAAAAAGTGAGATTTTGTTTACTCTAATATCAAGTTCTGACAATATATGACACAGATGTATTATGTCATCATTCAACGTGCCACAGAAAGCATTTCCAGCACTGATTTCTGTCTTAATACCGTATTTTTACTTTGTGTTTTGCTTCTTTATACCTGATATTTGTAAGCTTTTCAGCAATATTCTATATAAAATCTGGAATTGGATTATTGGAAATGCACATCCCATTTTCAAATGCAAATGAATAGGAACTATTATTTGGTTAACATAAAAATACATCATAACCATTTCAAATTGACTATTCAGTCTTAACATTTTTATCTCTATCACTTTTATTACTATTAATTCATGTAAATTCATATGAGTTAATGAATTACTATAACATCCTACGTTTAACTAATGCCCACTTTCTACAAGGGTGGCCTGTAAACTTCTATCCTTCCAGAGTCCACTTTTTACAGAGAAAATAAATACTTATCTCATCCATTGCCTTTAAAATCTCACACTTAGCCCTTTTTATTTGCAATTGGACTTTTTCAGTTTTTTATTGAGTAAATATTAACTAGTGTACAGTATTTTCTTTTTAACTTTCCTGGCATTTCCATTACTTATTTCTGTGTACCAGAGCTTCCCAAAATTTAGCATATTAAGACATTCATTTTAACGTATGCACAGATTTTGGAGTCTGGGATTTAAAAAAGGGCCATTGTTGGGTCGCCTGGGTGGCTCAGTCGGTTAAGCGGCCGACTTCGGCTCAGGTCATCATCTCGCGGTCCTTGAGTTCGAGCCCCGCGTCGGGCTCTGTGTTGACAGCTCAGAGCCTGGAGCCTGTTTCGGATTCTGTGTCTCCCTCTCTCTCACCCTCCTCCATTCATGCTCTGTGTCTCTCTGTCTCAAAAATAAATAAACATTAAAAAAAAAAATTTAAAAAGGGCCAGTGTGAGGATCTCTTGCCTCTGTTCCATGAAGCTAGAGGCCTCACCGGGATTCCTTAAAATTCATTAACAACTCATCAGATGGGTGAGGACTTACCTGGGTGTATCCTGGATATATATCCATTCACGTGCCTGCCCTCTGGCACTTGTAGTTGCCTGGGACCTCAACTGAGGCTCTCAGTCAAAATACTAATACATGGCCTTTCCATGTGGCCTGAGCTTTATTGCTGTATGACAGCACAATCCTTCTTACGAGTTGGTTTAGGGCTCCAAATACAAGTATCCCCAGAAAGCCAGGTGGCAGCTGTATTTCCGTTTATGACCCAACCTGAGAAGTCATGCAGGACTTACTTCTCCTGTAGTAACAAGACCCTCCAGCTTTACTGGTAGAAAACATAGGCCTCTTTTCTTTATGAAAATAATATCAAAGCCACATTTAAATTTTTTTAATGTTTATTTCTTTTTTGAGAGACAGAGAGAGAGTGCAAGCAGGGGAAGGACACACAGAGAGAGAGGGAGACACTGAGTCTGAAGCAGTCTCCAGGGTCTGAGCTGTCAGCACAGAGCCCAAGGCGGGGCTCGAACTTACGGATCGAGAGATCATGGCTTGAACTGAAGTCAGATGCTTAACTGTCTGAACCACCCAGGTGCCCCTCAAAGTCACAGTTTAATAAGAACATGTGGCATGGGTGGTGTGGCAGCCAGTTTTGAAAAATAAAAGCTGCCAGTCTCCCCTCAGCTATAAAATTGTACGTCTCTCCTACGAAGCGTATACTCATCTCCTCCTTCATTACAATCACTGTAGCATTAGTTCAAATTTGAGAATTAAACTAAGTTTCCAGGAACGGACGAATCCATTCAGGTGAGGTGTAACCGGGTGCAGCTCAGATTCTCTTAATCTGTGGACTTACGAACTGAAAAGAAAAGGTATTTCTCTGCCCCACCACACACATCATACAACTGCGTCATAGGCCCTAGCCATCACTGCAGACATTCTCAGTTTAAAATGGGAAAACCAGGAGGCACACAGAAACCACTAGTCCCTAGTAATCCTGGAATCAATTTGGGCACATATTTCATTCAGATTCGGGCGCAGTTGCAGTGTTTGGGAGTTGTTCCCTACGGCTTTGAATCTGCCTTTTAAGCTTCTGATTCCACCATCTGAGTTATCCTTCCTTTTCAATGAGAAGTGGCACATATATATATATGGGTAGCTTGTTCAGTGTCCCTTTTGCTTGTAGAAGTTTGAGAGTCAGAAATACTTCTTTCACTTGATTTCATTTTCCTTTGCATTTTTTTTTCAGGACTAGCTTGATGCAACCCCTTTAAAAAACTGTGTTTATGTCAGTTTATAAATCACTCCATAGGTAAGAATCTCACTGTCAAATCTCAATCAAGATAATCCCCTGTGGATTTGGTCTCCCAGTGGTACTGCTGTGAGACAAGTCTCTTAAGATTCTTAGAGTCCTCTTTGTTTAACAAAGACCTATGTGACACCCCCTTATGATCCTTCGAGGGTCTTTTGTCTGTAAGAGATAACATTTTACATTTTTTTTTTTTTTGAGAGAAAGGGAGAGAGTGAGAGCCCTCAAGCAGAGGAGGGGAAGAGAGAGAGGGAGAGAGCCTCCAGCAGGCCCTGCACTGTTAGTGCAAAGCCCAATGAGGGACTCCATCTCACAAACCGTGAGATCATGACCTGAACTGAAACCAGTAGCCAGATGGGTAACTGACTGAGCCATCCATGTGCCCCTCACCTTAGCTCCTTTAAGGTTTTAATGTAGAATCTTGTAGTTCTACCATGGATTTAATCTTTGCCTGGAAGCTATTTCTTAATCTGAGAATGGTTTGCCATCTGGAGTGGTTGGCAATAAGACGCAGTTTAATTTAGAATTCTACAAACTCTCACTCTTAAAATATTGAACAGTTCATACCTCTTTCTTTCACTTTTATTTAAAGGCAGATGAAAAAGCAGGTGGCGTTCTCAACCATTTGCCTAGCGATCTCCTAAGTTAGATGGTTAATTTCATTAGATATGTTTTCTATTTGCACATAAATTCAGGCAATAGTGATGCCAAATATCCTGGCACTGCATAACAAGTGCCCCCTTCCCTCTCATTCCCAATGCCATTTTCCTTAATATTCTTTAAACTTTTACCAGTAGGCTTCCTCAGGCCATTTAGATTTCACTAATACAATTCTAAAAACTCCTTAGGCTTTCATTAACGGGAATATCTCAGGGCCTCAAACATGTATTAGCGTTTGGTTGTGGTAAATACTAATGGCAGTTTCATAACTGGCTAATTTATTTACAAGTTCATACCAAAGACTCCAAATTTCTCATCTGGAAACAATCACCTTATGCTTAAAGTTACTGTGCGTTAGCAATTTGGGGGCAAACAAACAAACAAAAAAAGCCATAGGAGTTTCCATCCATTCAATGATATTAGGAGGTACACTTGAGAGGCTTCAATTTTGGTGCAAAGGAACCACACAAGGGCATGTCCACTCTTGTGTCTGGTGGTTGATGCTGGCAGGTAGTAGGGGTTCCTCTTGCTTTGTCAGCCAGAACACGATTTCACATATCCTGGGCCTCCTCATAGCATAGCTTTGAACTTCTTTCAGTAACACTCAGCGCTCAAAAAGTCTCTCATGTCCCTTATGTAAACCCAGCCCAGATGTCTAATGTGATATTGGCCATAATCAAAAGCCTCCTACTCAGATTCAAAGGAAGAAATAGAGACCTTCATGTTTGGATTGGAAAAATGTCAAAGTCACATTGTAGGAAGGGCATGTGGGATGCGAGATATGCTTATGGTCATATATGTCCCATACATGCAATCTGTCACAGCTGCCCAGCTCCAATTCTATGTCTTCTCACAAGGATTATATCACCTAAGCAAAGCTGCAGAAATTATTGTTTCTCGAACATGTGTATTAGTGAGGACATTTTCTCTGTCTTGCAACATTAAATTTGCTGTTATCTATAAGCTAGAAGTTTCTTGGCACATTCCATATCATACCACATAGAATGTGAAACACCAGGTGCATTTTTTAGTATTAACTTCTGAATTAGTTATGTCTTTGAAACTATTGATCAAAGTAAAAGTCTTTATAAATTGCTTTAGTCTTTATAAATTTGGTGGTTAATTTGATGTGTCAATTGATTGGACAATGGAGTATAGAGACATTTGGTCTGACATTATTAGGAGTGTCTGAAAGGATGTTTTGGAATGAGATTAACATTTGAATTGGTAGACTCAGTAGAGTGGGTTTGAAAACCAGAAATGAACAAAAGGGCTAAAGAGGGAAATTTATTGGCTTGGGCTGAGACATCTGTCTTCTGTTCTTGGACTGCAACTCACATGTTTGACTCTCCTGTTTCTCAGGCCTTCCAACTTAGACTGGAGCCTAAACCATTGGCTCTCCTGAGTTTCCAGCTTGCTGACTTCTGATCATGACTTCTCAGCCTCCATAGTCATGTGAGCAAATTTTTTTGTAGTAAATCTATCTCTGTCTTTGTTTCTCTATCCCCCCCACCCAGTTCAATGAATATAGACATAGATAGACATACACATATATATCTGTATGTAGATATCTGTATATAGACATATAAATGTAGACAAATAGAGAAATAAATGGATCTGTTGGTTTTGTTTTGTTTTGTTTTGTTTGTTTCTGGATAACCCTGACTAATACAGCAGGCTTATATAATTCTAGAAGGAGAAATGAAATCTCTTAAAAAGTAAATTATACTAAGTGTATTTTTAAAATCATGAAGAAAAATAGTCATCATATTTTTAATTGTCTTGAGGGAAATAAAACCCAGCCTTACACAAATTGAAAAATATTTCATTCCTATCATTGTGAAACTGTTTTTTAAAAGCTATACTAGACTAAAATTGATATTTTTAGCATTGAAAACAAAGTGACATTCATTTTTCAGGGTTTTTTTTTTTATTTTGGGAATGATACACAAAATAATTTAAAGAGAAATGTTATGAATGTATATTATTCCACATATGTTGCTCTCATTTGGAAGAGAAGACTATTTTTACACTTAACAGCAGCTCACTGACTTACTCTATGAGTGACTAGTAATAGCTAAAAACTCAGAGTATATGATTACCACGTGAGATTTTACCCAAACTAGACAAAATAACAACACATAGAGGAAGAACCAAATTTAGGAAATAGTGAATTTTTATACATAGGTCAATATAATAAATCAAAATTGTAGAAATGAGAAGAAATTAAATAATTTGTAGTTTTTATTTAGTATAATAGATTATATAATGTTAAGGATGTATTATTCACACTTTGTTAAGCTCTGTATAAATATAATACCACTGAGTTCATATTAGCCAGTGTTAACAAGTGTTACTAGTATTATCTCCGTTTTATAGATGAAAAACTGACACATTAGGAGTTTATTGAATTGTCCAAAACAACAAAAATAACAAGTAGCATTTTATCTTAAGTGCCCAGAATATACTCTACTCCTATAGTTGCATGGGAATCTTGATAATTGCTGAAATAACTTTTATTTCTAACAATTGAAAGAGAATATTCACAAAACTTGATCATGTTACCCATTGCTTGTAACATTTTAGTAGATCCTCATTGCTTACTGTGGATGACAAAGCCTGAGTGCCACGCCTGTTCCAAGTCTCAAGCTTCAGTTAATATGCTGCCATGCACTTCTCCTGACTCATGTACATTACTCTCTTAACATCTTTTTGCCTATAGTTCCAATACATATTTTATCCCCCAAATCAAATAAAAATTGAATGAATGAATGAATAAATAAATGAAGCAACACAGGGAATGAAGAAACTATGCAATTGAACCCTGAACAACATGGGTATGAATTGTGTGGAACCACATATATGTGGATTTTTTTCCAATAAATACAATACAGACTATAAATGCACTTTCTCCTCCTTGTGATTTACGTAATAACATTTTCTTTTCTCTAACTTATTTTTTTAAATGTTTACTTATTTATTTTGAGAGAGACTGTGTGTGTGTGTGTGTGTGTGTGTGTGTGTGCGTGTGCACGCACACGCATACAAGCTGGAAAGGGGCAGAGAGAGAGGGAAAGAGAGAATCCCAAGCAGGCTCTACAGTCTCTGTGCAGAGACCAATACAGGGCTTGATCTCTTGACTCGTGAGATCATGACCTGAGCCAAAATCAAGAGTTGGCTGCTTAGCCAACTGAGCCACCCAGGCACCCCTTCTCCATTTTATTTTATTGTAAGAATATAGTATATAATCCATATAACGTAGAAAAGTGTGTGTTCATTGACTATGTTATCAGGAAAGCTTCTGGTCAATAGGAGGCTATTAGTAGTTAAGTTTTGGCGGAATCAGAAGTTATACATGGCGGGGCGGCTTAGTCAGTGAAGTGTCTTACTTTGGCTCAGGTCATGATCTCACGGCTGATGAGTCCGAGCCCTGCATCAGGCCGACAGCTCAGAGCCTGGAGCCTGCTTTGGATTCTGTGTCTCTGTCTTTCTGACCCTCCCCAGCTCAGGCTCTGTCTCTCTCTCTCTCAAAAATAAAATAAAACATCCAGATGGCCAACAGACACATGAAAAGATGCTCAACGTCACTCCTCATCAAGGAAATACAAATCAAAACCACACTGAGATACCACCTTACGTCTGTCAGACTGGCTACAATGAACAAATCAGGAGACTATAGATGCTGGAAAGGATGTGGAGAAATAGGAACCCTCTTGCACTGTTGGTGGGAATGCAAACTGGTGCAGTCGCTCTGGGAAACAGTGTGGAGGTTCCTCAAAAAACTGAAAATAGGTCTACCCTATGACCCAGCAATAGCACTGCTAGGAATTTAACCTAGGGATACAGGAGTGCTGATGCATAGGGCACTTGCACCCCAAGTTTTATAGCAGCACTTTCAACCATAGCCAAAATATGAAGAGACTAAATGTCCATCAACTGACGAATTGATAAAGAAGATGTGGTTTATATATGCAATGGAATACTACTTGGCACTGAGAAAGAATGAAATCTGGCCATTTGTAGCAACATGGATGGAACTGGAGAGTATTATGCTGAGTGAAATAAGTCAGTCAGAGAAAGACAGAATACCATATGTTTTCACTCATATGTGGATCCTGAGAAACTTAACAGAAGACCATGGGGGAGGGGAAGAGGGGGGAGGAAAGTTACAGAGAGGGAGGGAGGTAAACAATAAGAGACTCTTAAATACTGAGAACAAACTGAGGGTTGATGGAGGCTGGGGGAGAGGGGAAAGTGGGTGATGGGCATTCAGGAGGGCACCTGTTGGGATGAGCACGGGGTGTTGTATGGAAACCAGTTGACATTGACAATAAATTACATTTAATATAAAAAAATAAAATAAAGTAAGAAATTACATTTTTTTTAAAGTTATACATGGATTTTCACCTATGTAGGGCAATCAGCACTCTTAATTCCCATGGGTTGTTGTTGTTCAAGGGTCTACTATAGTTCAGAAAGGAATAAGTAGATTTCCAGTGCTGACAAGAATGAATCTCATTTGATTAGAATGTACCTCCCATCAGAACTTACTCAATCTTCCACAAATGTGCATGCAACACACATAAAAACAGTTTCATATGTCCCTACCTTAATTTCAAATCTCAATATGTTTATTACTGAAATTATACACTTACATAGAAAGTTTTTAATTCAATTTAATTTTTAATTTTTGCTTTTAATTTTAGAGAGAGAGGGACAGTGCACAAGCAGAGGACAGGGGCAGAAGGAGAGAGAGACAGAATCATAAGCTGTTTCCATACTGAGTGTGGAGCTCAACATGGGGTTCAATTCCATGACCCTGGGATCATAACCTGAGTCAAAATCAAGAGTTGGATGCTCAACCGAGTCACCCAGGGGCTCCACAGAATTTTTTTTTAAAAAAAACTTAATGTAAGTCTCCATTATTCTATGACAAATAGTTTATTCACAAAATGTACAAAAATCTTCAGACCTAAGATTATTTTGAAAATTAGCTATATGAAATTTTAAGTACTTTTTATATGTAATCTGCTCTTGAGAAGGCTATCAGGAGCTGTGGTTAAGAACACAGGGTCTTTGACCTTTGAAGTAGGTATACCAGGGTTTAAACCTATCTTTTCCACTTAATAGCAAGAAGTATGTTATTTGGCAATAAATAAATAGCAAGTAGTTATGTGGACAATATACTATATGGACATTGTAGATTTCCATCATTAGATGAAGTATTTAAAAACCCACCAAAAATGAATTAAGATTGACAACTCTTTAGATGTTATAATTAAATATTGCTTGTAAACTAAAATTTTGTTTGAAGACTTCATGTAAAAATCTGGCTTAAAATTTTCAAACATTTATAGCTGTTTTATTTTTTAAGGAACAATTTTATTTTTTAATTCTCAAAATCAATTAGAAAATTTGGAAGCATTAATCATTTTTAAATGTACTGTTTAACATCCACAAACCATATTTATAACAAATGTAGTTATCTATTCTTCATTTCAATCATATCGTAACACATTTCCACTATTATCTTGTGCTTTAGGTTCTATTATTTACCCTTAAATACACATTAAAAAGATATGATTATTTATATATATGTATGTGTGGTAGTCTATCCAAAACACAGAAACACCAACCGCAACAACCAATGTGAAATCTTAATGTTAGAGTTGGAAGATTCCTGTCCTCCCGCTCACCCTAAGATTTAGGACTGGTATTGCCTCTAGACTCATATAGTCAACATATGAGCCCTTAGATCATACCAGTCATTGTTGTAGATGATGGACAAAACTCACCTGTCTTCAGGCAGCTAATAGTCTAGTGGGAAAATACATATTGGAAGAAAAGAGATAAAATAATTTATTAATTTATATTTTAATGATAAAAAAAATCCAAGAACTGGATTTGGAAGCTTTTGGGGTTCAATCGTTGACATTTAATGAAGTAGTCAGGAAAGATCTTTTGAGATAAGGGAGCAAACCAATGGGATACCTGACAAAGAGTTTCTGAGACAGAGAGCACTAGAGTGATAGAGGCCCTAATGTGTGAATTTGCCTAGACCCTGCCTTAAGTAACTGAATGCGAATGGTAATCGGTATGGCTGGAGCAGGTTTGTAAAGAGATGTAGCAGTTGATAAAGAAAGAGAGCGACCAAGAGGCCATGTGATATTGAAAGTGGTATACTATTGCAATAACTGGTTTCCTTAGAGAAACAGTAAGCTACTGGAACATTTTGATTAAAAAACTGGTGATAATCTGACTTAAGCTCTCCAACCATTGGATTGAAGACAGATTGAAAAGGATCATGTACAAAAGCAAGGAGATCAATTAGGCAGATATGATAGTATTCCTAGGTGATGTGGGCCAGGTTGGTAGCAGTCAGGGAAGTGGGAATGATTCTGAACATATTCAAATGGATTAATGAGATGACAGTAGTCTCTAATAGTTTGGGGAGTATCAAAAGACACAATGTGCATAGAGCCCTTAGCACAGCGGCTGGCAAATAACAATAGATTAATGAATATTTGTGAGTGGTGGTAAGTAATAATTTTGGATTGATAAGGCCACAAAATTTGGATCTGCCTCAGGAAAAGTTATAACAGTAATAGTAATAGAGGAAAAAAAAGAGGAAAAGGAGGAGGAGTAGAAGAATAACACAGCTTGTGAATGATAAGGTATACTGGACATACTGTGCACCAAAGCAAAGTTTTTAAATGGCTCCAGAAAGATATGTGAGCTATAAAAATAAATATGCTTGTTTGCAGCTTCTCCAGATCATAAAACATTGCTGAGTAATGTTTAAATTATTATTAATCAATTTTTATGAAGATGAGAGTCCTCTGATGAATTTTGCTGAAAATTAGTTAATAATCTTTTTCAAGTTTAATGACATATAAAGACTTTTAAAGTCTATTAGTTTACAAGAATTAACGCAAGTACTCATGGTGGAATCTGCTTGATTGTCTAGTGAAATCATGGGCTGATCATTGGGGATCTCTTCAAAATTTTACATCTTTCTCAACTACTCAGTATGTGGATTAGCCTATCATCAAACACTTTTACAATATGTTAAATCGTCTTTCAGCCACAGATGGCAAACATTATTAGCAAATATACCATTGTAGTGTGTCAAGAAGGTATTCGGAATAACTTTAAAGTGTATTGATGATGTTGGTATATAATATCTTATGCCAATTGATAAATAAAATTGAATTAAGGAGTACGAGGGAATTATATAAGCTGTTTTATACATAGCTTTTATTTTGTTTCCTTTTCATAACAACTGAAAGGGTAGCTGACATAACTAAGAATCTTCGATTGATTAAATGTTCAAGAACGAATGTGGGAAATCCAGGAAAAGACACAATTATAAAAATTATAGTCTTATATCCTTTTCAGAAGATCATTTTTCTCTTTAAACTGTTATTTTATATCCTTTTATCTCTCACTGTCTCTCTTTTTAAAGGGAAGTCTTTTTTTTTCCTTTAATTTTAGAATGAGAGTAAGAGAGTCCAAGTGGGGAAGAGGGAGAGAGATAGAGAATGTTAAGCAGGCTCCACAGTCAGCATGAAGCCGACACAACCCTAAGATCATGACCTGAGCCAAAATCTAGAATTGGATGCTCAACCAACTGAGCCACCCAGGCGCCCTCTCACTGTCATTTTTAAATAAAGTATGGTTCACATAACATTTAGTAATTTCAGGTATATAGTATAATGATCCTATTCTATATTTGTATATATTGTGAAATGATGACCACAATGTCTAGTTAATATCTGTCAACATACTTAGTTACATTTTTTTTCTTGTGATAAAGACTTTCAAATATTCAATGCAGTATTATTAACTATAGTCATCATGCTGTATATTATTTTACTGTTGTCTTTAAGATGCTTCTTTTTTTAGGTGTTTAGCAATTTTGGTTTGTTTTAAATGATGTAGCTATCGTTGTATTTTTCCTAAGAGGCTATTTTGTACAAGAGCATGTATTTTATACAACTCCTCTCAAAAATGCCAAATCAAATTGTGACAGCCATTAATAATTTTTTAGTATTTGTGTTTATCTAAGAATCTAGTATCTTCATAGAATGTATATAAATTTTGGCTCCCTCAGGGTTATTCTTTTTTACATCATTTCAATTCTCAGACCAGTTCACAATGAAGAATTTGCAAACAGGAAAAAGTGTCATACCCTACACAAATTAAGAAAACTCAAAAATATAAGAAAGGACGAGGAATGTAAAATAACCTTGTCCCTCCTTAGTCCTATAGGGCTATCTGTTGAGATTTATATTAAAGCCTTGAGCTATTTTAATATATTCTCAAGTTTAGGAAATTTTATATGATATTTGTATCAGGTTGGTCATTTTACTAAATATATATCTGGGTATTTGCTGGCTACAAATTTAATGTATTTTGTGGCTCCCTTGATCCGTCAATTGTACATAGTTTAGCAGGTTTATTATGAACAATTACACAGAATTTTTAAAACTTAGTTTCTATCAAAAAGAAAATGAAAGAATTTGAAAACAAATGCATGCACAATTTATTTATTGGTCTTCATAATTCTCTCAAGTTTGTAATACTACTTTCTGTAGCATGTTAAAGTAAAAAAAAATACAAAACAGCTTTCCAACCATTATTGGAATTAAAATTAGGCCTAATTTAACCGGATGCTCTTCTATATTATTTGATAAACTTATCTACTGTGTCAAATAGATTGAAAAAAAGGACTATAAAGGAACACTGGAGCCATTGTTCGGCTATTTCAACAATGATCTCAGTATCTTAAAGAAGTTAAAGCTACTCAGATTTGGAGGAGCAGAAATTGTGCCAAGCCTTGTTGAGGCAACTTTTCCACTGAGTTATATGTACAATCAGTGTACTTTTTAAAAGTACATTACCACTATGTTTACTCATGAATTTTAGGAATTTGCCACACAAACCTTAAAAAAGTAAACATTCAATTAGACATCTCAATATTACTTTAACCTCTGCTTTCATTTTCTGAAGATAATGAAAAAAAAAAACTATTAGATGGTCTAAATGTGTCAATTTGCTATGCCATCTGATAAATTAGACATATTTCCCATGACTATATGACTATAAAGCAGAGATATTCACTCTCATATACTACTTCCTGTAGGATACAGAAGAGGCAAGAATTAAGTAATTATATTAACAACTGTCTCTCCCTTCTGAAGTGTGGTCATATCTTATGGAGAGAAAAAGAAAGTTTTTGTAATATACGTTTTTATGTTAAGGTGCATGCCATGAATGGTAGGTAGCTCATAATTAACTCACTTATACATACTGGTTGTCCTCTAAATTTAAAATAATTAAAAATAAAGGTATAGCTGTAAGTAATCATTATTAAGTAGTAACTTTATTTTTTTTTAAGTTTAAGGATTTTTATTTAAATCCCAGTTAGTTAACCTACAGTGTAATGTTAGTTTCAGGTGCAGAATTTAGTGATTCATCACTTACATACAAATCCAGTGCTCCTTACAAGTGCCCTCCTTAATACCCATCACTCATTTAGCCCATCCCCCGACCCACTTCCCCTCCAGCAACTCTCAGTTTGTTCTCTCTAGTTAAGTGTCTGTGTTATGGTTTGCCTCTCTCTTCCCACCCGCCATGTTCAACTATTTTGTTTCTTAAATTCCACAAGTGAAATCACATGGTATTTTTCTTTATCTGACTTATTTCACTTAGCATAATACCCTCTAGATTCATCCATGTCATTGCAAATGGCAAGATTTTATTCTTGTTATGACTCAGTAATAATCCATTCTCTCTCTCTGTCTCTGTCTCTCTCTTCTTTCTCCATTCATGAATTGATCGACAGTTGAACTATTTCCATAGTTTGGCTATTGTTGATAATGCTGCTATAAATATTGGGGCACATGTATCGCTTCAAATCAGTATTAGTCTTTGGGTAAATACCTAGTAGTACAATTACTGGGTCATAGGGTAGTTCTGCTTTTTGAGAAACTCTATACTATCTTCCAGAAAGGCTGCACCAGTTTTCATTCCCACCAACAGTGTGGGAATCTTCACCAACACCTATTGATTTCTCTGTTGTTAATTTCAGCTAATCTGACTGGTGTGAGGTAAAATCTTATTGTAGGTTTGATCTGTACTTTCCTTGATGAGTGATGTTGATCATCTTTTCATGTGTCTGTTACTCATCTTTATGTTTTCTTTGGAAAATGTCTATTCATGACTTCTGCCCATTTTATACCAGATTGATTTTTGGGTGTTGAGTATTATAAGTTCATTATAGATTTTGGATATTAATCTTTTATCAGACATGCCATTTACAGATATCTTCCCCCATTCCATAGGATGCCTTTTAGTTTTGTTGATTGTATCCTTTGCTGTGCAGAAGCTTTTTATTTTGATGAAGTCCCAAAAGCTTATTTTTTCTTTTGTTTCCCTTGCCTCAGGAGACATACATGGCAAGGAGTTGCTATGGCTGATGTCAAAGAGGTTATTGCTTGTGTTCTCCTCTAGGATTTGTTATCTTATTAAGAAAACAACATAGCTCCAGAGATCTTGGTCCTCAGGTCTACTATGCTTATTTGTTTCATGCTTTTAGTCTTCCTGTAAGCTAATTTATTTGCATACTATTTTTGTTTTTATTCTTGTAGGCAGCTTTCTGAAACAAGGATGAAAAATATATGCACCATACACACATCGAGACATACATTCATGAATACATACATATACAAATTTAGCAAGTACTATGCAAAAATTAGCCATTTTAGGGGTGCCTGGCTGGCTCAGGCAATTAAGTGACTCTTGATTTCAGCTCAGGTCATGATCTCACAGTCGTGAGATTGAGCCCTGCGTCAACTGAGCTCCACCCCAAGCACGGAGCCTGCTTATGATTCTGTCTCTCCCTCTACCTCTTCCCTTTCCTCTCTCTCTCAAACAAACAAAAAAAAAACCAAAAACCAAAAAACAAAAAACAAAAAAAACCCAGCTACTTTTATTCAATCCACACAACTTATAATGAGTTAAGTATTACTAACTCCATTGTACATATGAGGAAATTGCAGCTTGGGAATGTAAAAGAATCTGTTCAAAGTCATGCATGGAAGTAAATGGAAGTAAAATGGAAGTAAATGGGTTAATAAAAAAAAGTTCTTAATTTTTCAGGGACATTTTTATGCTTTACATTTTATTAATAATAGATAAAACCATTGTCTCAAGCTTAGGGAGATTTAAGGTTACATCTGAGATGGCTTTTTCTGTTCTTTTATTTTGAAGATTATTTGCTATGCATACTCAGGTATTTGAATAAAGAATAATTTGATTCTTGGGCTGCCTGGGTGGCTCAGTCACTTAAGTGTCCAACTCTTGATTCCAGCTCAGGTCATGATCCCAGGGTCATGGGATCAAACCCTGTGTCAGGCTCCATGCTGAGTGTGGAGCCTGCTTAATATTCTCTCTTTCTGGGGGGCGCCTGGGTGGCTCAGTTGGTTGAGCATCTAACTTCGGCTCAGGTCACAATCTCACAGCTCCTGAGTTGGAGCCCTGCATCGGGCTCTGTGCTGACAACTCGGAGCCTGGAGCCTGCTTCAGATTCTGTGTCTCCCTCTCTCTCTGCCCCTAACCCACTCACATTCTGTCTCTATCTCTCTCAAAAATAAACAAAAAAATTAAAAAAAAAATTCTCTCTCTCTCTCTCTACCCCTCTCCTGCTCTCAAGAACATTGTCTTTCAAAATGAATTAATTAAGAAAAGAATAATTTGATTCTTGTAAAAAGTACCTGAATATAATAAAGAAACTAAAATGGTGATCTAATATAATAATAATAATATGCATGAAATATTTTTCAGAGAAGAAATTTGAACAGAAGAGAACATGAAATCTCTGATGTATGACAGGAAGAAGAAGGAACTCAATGTTTATTGGGAAATGGGAAGAAAGTGCTTTTAATTGCACGAGAGCAAAGATATTTTTGTTTTAATTAAGCTGTGCCATGAGGCTTCACTTCCTCCAGAGTGTATTGATGGTCCGTCCTGGCTGACTACTCCGGCCTATCATACTCATTGCTCTTTGAGTTTTCCCTAGACTTGCAATCACCTGGAATGGTGTTTGTTTTTCATGCTTCCAAGTAAGAATGGAACCTTAGAATGTAACTAGGCTAAAGTGCGGTTACTAAGATCTCTCTCTCTCTTTTTTAGAGTTCTGTTAATTTACTTAAGACAATTAACATATTAGTTCTCAGCCCAAAGGACTGTAAGACATTAACACCAAAAGGAGATAAAACAAGGAGTCAAAAACCAGCTATTGGAACAGACCCCCAACCCTGTGGTCTGGGCCAGTGACACTTCCTGGGAGTCCTAGGAAGAGACAGGTCCCAGAAGCAAAGCTCTCCATCCTTGGGTCATCAGTCCACCTGGAGCCAAGCCAAAAGGGAAACCTGGACAATGAGATCTATGTGCTGTCTACAGCAGATCTGATGCCCAGAGGGGGCCGTGCAGCCATGACCAGGACTGAACACGTCATCCATGAGTAAATTAAATAACCTAGCCCTAAAATCACTAGCAAGCACAGCATTACTGCACCTCCCCCAGGAGCAGGCAGAGACCAAAATGTAGTGCTTAGAATAAACAGGTGACCCCACTTCTAATGCTCCATAGGGAGGAACACAAAGGAATGAGGGTTATTGCTTTAGGGGAGAAAGCAATTGTCGCACAAGAGGCTAAGATCTTAAAGGAAGAATGTTAATGTACCTGGTGTCGCCAAGTTCAGGAGTTTCTTCTCCACCTTTTCTGAAGGACACCTGCTGCTTTACCAAGGTCTTATTTCCAAGGCAGGTGTTGTGGAGAGGTTCACTCCTTTCTGAGACACGATTCTACCCTTAATACTCTGAAATCCTGCTTTTCTAGACTCCAGAAGCCTGGTTCTGGAAATCTAAGTAGGAGGGTCATGTAGGAAATCTTATCAGGAGAATAAAGTTCAGGAAATGATGAGGTAAAGTAGATCTTATGAGTATTTACCTCATTTATATAAGTTGATTGTTCTCATGAATTCACAATGTAATTAAATGTTTTAATATGCTATGTTGGATTTTCAAATAAAGAAATCATAAAAAATTACAGTAATTGACCAGACTAGGCAGAGGTATATTAGCAAATGTATTTAGTCCTCGTAGAAAAAAAGCAACTGGATTTCCGTTGTCTCAAAATTCTGTCCTCCAATGGCTCTGTTAATTTTACTATTACATGTTTAACATCTATGGCCAATTTATCTTACACAAATTTATAGCAATTTTGGTAAATAAACAAAATCCTCCATTTAATCAGTGAGTTATTGAGTCAAATATTTTGGCCATGTGTGACAGCACACGTATTTTCTAATGCAGCAGCCTCACTTCACTAAACTAAACCAAATTATAGAAAATGAAGTTCTACATATACTGAAAAAAATCAAGCTGTACGTGACACACAATTTATTTTCAGCAAGGAAGCTTTTGACCATTTTGTTCCTATAAAAAGTCCAGTGGGAGAAATTAAATTATTGACCCTGAGGCACTTATTTTTAAACGGAAGAGTGAATTTACCTTCCCAACCATTAATCAACGAGAAGAGGGTGGAACTTTAAAAGAAATAAATTTCCAAAGCAAACCTGAAGATTGAAGTACTCCCCAACCAGCACTATGATGTTAAAATAAAAATGGCCTTGCTTGTGTGTAGTCTGCCTTAAATACCAGATCCAGTAAACTATTTTGGCAAGGCTATCATCATAAACAGTGACAGTAGGAAATGTGACTCTTCATCTTCTCTCCAGATTATTTTCCTGCAACAATCCACTGTCATCTGAAGGCATATTTCATCTCTTGGATGAAGAAAGAATTAGAAAGATGTTTCTCTCTTGCCCACATCAAAATCGATTTAAAATAACAAATGAGAGAGACAGAGATAAAGCCAGAGACAGAGAGAAACAGAGGAAGAGAGAGAGGAAGAAAGAAGGAAAGGGAAAAGGAAAAATGACAGTTTAAGAGGAAAAAGCTGAAGAATGAATGAAAGAGAACTGAAGTATCTGGAAATAAGTGTGTAAATAGAAAAAATTCATAATTTTGTATGGATGTACCATATTTCTAAATATAAATAAATAATATATGACAAAGTATTGAATAGCAGGCAAAAACTCTGCAAGTTGAATAAACCAAAAGAAACAAATATGAGACAAAAGAAATAGCCATATAACATTCAAATAATTAAAAGGAAACTGATAGAATTTCAGTTTTATTAGTTCTTGATTCACAATTTCCAGAAATTTCTGACTTCCACAAAAAAAAAGATCCTGATTCTTAATAGAAATACCCCTGATCATTCTCATTCTACTTTGAACAAATAAAACATTTCATATCTCTATTTAATTCTCTTTCCCCTTTTTCTTATTCTTTGTTAGTTCTTGACTGTGTTCTAGCTCTCCCCGCCCCCGCCTAATTCAATTAAATTATTCTCTTTTCCAGTAAACAGAAGAACTAGCATCAAATTTGGTCAATGAGAAAATCCAGAACATCATGGAATACTAAGGCTGTGATGACCAATCATGTCAAATATATAGACTAGATAATACTGTCCTAGCATATACTGATATGGTTAACTATTGTTAAGAGATTAGGAGATTAGGATGATTTAATCCAAAAGAAAAGTTAGGGAAACTAAAGGCTAGTTACAGGATTGTACTGTAGACTCTGAATGATGTAATTGAATATATCAGTAACTGGAAAATGTTTATATTGAAATGAAAAAAATGATACGTATCAAATATACATACAAATGCACTTCAACACATTTAGCAGCACCGCATAAATATTTGTTAGCGAATAATTATTGAAATCCTGTCAGCAGAGACCCAATTCTTGACATTGTGTTTAAGAATTTGGATTTGCCCGTTAGCATCTAAAATAATATATTAAACTTGGTCTAATAAATAGAATGAGAATGCAGGAAAAGAGATGAAAACAAGATCCTATATTTTATCAGTTGTTTTGAAAGAGTGAGTGAAAGCGATGTGACATATTAACATATTACCATTGAGTACCATTAACATATTACCAGGAAAAGAGATGAAAACAAGATCCTATATTTTATCAGTTGTTTTGAAAGAGTGAGTGAAAGCGATGTGACATATTAACATATTACCATTGAGTAAGGAACACAATAGCAATAGGACACGAAGGTAAAACATTTGAAACATTAAATTTCACTGGTGATCCTAATCATAATCCACTACCAGTGGCTTCATCATAATGCTTAATATGTATGGAACTAAAAAGGTTCAGCTTAACCCCAGCATTAATATCAAAACAGTCTTTCACTGTTTTGAATTTTCACAACCTTTGTACTAATGAGGTGTTTCAGTGCAGTGGCTTTAACTACAAAGAGAAGAATGAACAAGTACTCCACTGTTTTCACAGTCCCTATAAAAGATATGGGCATGCTGAGTCATTCATTTAGGTAAATCCATCCTGTCCTAGTTTTCTAAGGAGACTGTCCGTTGATTTATATAAAACACGGGTTTCTCCTGTTTCAGTCCTGTTCAAGAATTTCTTACCGTAGCCTTTGTTTGATTCTATGAGCTATCCCATATCTTTCTCATAAATTACTTAGTTTTGCTAAAGATAGTCTGATCTGTTTCTGTAACTTGTAAACAAATAATTCAAAAAGACACAGACACTATTTATTAGTTATCATTGATCTAAGGACTGCTAGAAGAGTTGTCATCATAGCTCTGTATAAGCAATTTGCTTGGGGAAATCAATGCACTGCTTTGCCTCAGGCATAAAATCAGATTAAAAAGCAAGCTGGTGGGAAAGTGAATGATCTTTTTATCCTTTCTTGAATTATGATGGTAAACAAACAATCAATTTTCTTATCAAATGATTATATAGGACAGTTCCTATAAATCTGTTATTTTATTGATATGAATTACCTTGTAGAATACAGCAGTAAGCCACAACTATGAATACAATTTGTGAGCTCTTGGAAGGTGAATATAAATACTGCACAGAATTCGTACCTAATACCTTCAGCTCTCACTTCAAGCCTTCAAAATTCTCTCACCTATCTTCATTCCCATCAGGCAACCATGTTTTTTATTTCACCATGAAAATAAAAGTGAAGAGAGGGCATTTCTATAATCTCTGGTTAGTCTATCTACACATCTACTATCTGTCCCCATGTATTCTGCCATTTATTCACTGTTTTGGCTCATTTATTCATATTCTTCCTTTTATGTGTTAGATCTCTGACCCTCTCCTATCCCTCAGGTCACCACTCCAGCAATGCTTTTCTCTAGGCTGCAGCATTGATTTTCGCTTTCCTCTTTCTGCCAAATACAACCAAAACCAAAACCAAAAACATTCAATTGACTTGATTTTCCCCAGTAATCACTATTTCTTTACTTCACTTTACAGAAATCTGCTCCAAAATAGTTTCTATTACTTGCTCTTCACATTGCTTTTCTTCAGTCCTTTCCTGAACCACTTCTGTTTAAGCTTTTGACCACACCCCTCCATGGACACTGTTCTTGTCAATGTCACCAATGATCATCTGTTTCTAATGCCTATTGAGCAGCTCTCCATGCTTCTCATTTGCAATCTGTCTGCAGAATTTAACACAAATCATCAGTTTCTCAGCTATGTACTTTCTTCACCCATCTCATGAGAACCACTCACCTCCTTCAGTAACACTCCTTTCATCTCTCATTCTTAGATTTGTCTCCTTGCTTTGACTTGTTTACATTGGAAAGTTCCAGGACTGAGTCTTTGGATCCTATGTCTTTCCATACATACTTCTTTTGTGATATCAAACAGCTTCATTGTTTTATTTATATATAATTTTTTTAATGTTTATTTATTTTTCAGAGTGAGAGAACATTCAAGGAGAGGAGGGGCAGAGAGAGAAGGGGGGGCACAGAATCCAAAGCAGGCTCCAGGCTCTGAGCTGTCAGCACAGAGTCTGACATGGAGCTCAAACCCACGAACCCCAAGATCATGACCTGAGCCAAAGTCTGAAGTTTAACCAACTGAACCACACAGACAACCCACCCACTTCGCAGATGATTACCAAACATATATCTCTTATGTGGAACTTCACCCAGAACTCCAACTGGCATGTCCAATTGCTTCTTGTGAATTTAAACCTGAATGTCTAATAAACATGTCAACCTAAAATGACAAGAACTGTACCTGTGGACTTTATTCCCAAACCTGCCTCTTCACAGTCCTCCCTATTTCATTTAATACCAACTCTTTTTTTTTCTTAGTCCTCAGATTTTGAGAGACATAACTGGCTCATCTTCCTGTCATATCCCATATTTGATATTAATTTAATAATTAATATTAAGTTGTTCATATTTTACCACTTCACCTGCTATCAGCCAAGGCCAAGACCCCAAAATTTCCATATTACTTCAGTAGTTTCCAGATTACTTTCCCTATACATATCTACCTTCTCTTTCTTTTCTCAACACAGCCACTGTAGTAAACGTGTTAAGACATATATCCAATGTCACAGGTTGGAATTCTTAATAAGCAAATTCTGAGAAGGAACTCTCCGTGCAGTATGATTATCAAGGTGTAGACTTCACACTAATACCTGTGTCTGAGAGAGAAAAGCAGCAGAGTGGGCAGAGGGAGAAGGTCAAGTGTGAGGAAAACACAATGACAAAGATAGGCAACTCCTCTAGGGACTCTGGATCTGGAAAGAACTTTTAGAGTTATCCCAAAATGTCTCAAGTTGAAGCTAGAGGGAAATTCCTTTGGGCTGCACCTTGAGAAGGGCATGAATTTGGTCATGGAAGCACTCTGTAGCTCTGAAAAACTATAAAGTATCTGCAAGGTAGAGGATGTCAGTATGTCAATAGTAGCCCTGTAGCTGGGGCCACAAGACCTTCCCTGAAGTGCGATACGGCATACGTATCACAATGGCCCAACACATTTGCGTCCAATGACTTTCGTTTCCTTCAAAATTGAAACCATAGGATGTACAATGGTTTTCTATAGCCTACAAAATCTGGACCTGCATTGGACGTTGGTATCCTGTGTCATGGTTCATCCGATCACTCACACGACTGTAGGTTTACTGTCCTCTGCTCTTGTTCCAGCACACCAAACGCACTGCCACCTGAGGGGCGTTGCGATTCTTCTTCCCCCTGTCCTACTTGAACTGCTCTTCTAGTTCCTTATCTCCTTCACCATTTTACTCAAATATCATGCTCATTGTATTCAAGATTATGACCACCTGGCTTTAGTTCTCCCTCTACCATGTTTTATTTCTACACACACACACACACACACACACACACACGCTATTTTGTGAATTGTCCTCTTTTTATACTAGAGTGTAAACTCTAGGAGGGCACACACTTGTTTGTTTCTTTCTTTTTTCTTTTTCCCATTACCCAGTCACTGTAATCGGGATTATTGGCACTAAGTCATCTTTCAATAAAATATTTGTTAAATTAATGTATAAACCCATTGAGGAAAAACATCTAGCCCAAAATATCACGCATAGGATACAAAAAGAAATATGAAATGAGATTTTCCATATTCTCTTGTAAAAGTTCATTCTTTTCCACCACTTCATTTAGATGGATTAGTTTGTGTGGTAATTAAACAGTTAATTAAAGTGTAATTAAACAGTTAATTACCTTTGTGATTTTATTTAAAAAAAAATCATCACAAACTAATTCATGAACAACATTTTTTAATTCTTACTGTGAGCAAGGTACTTTGCAAGACACTCAGAAAGGGGGATATTATTGCCTCCTCCTGGTATCTTTATCGTCAACAATAGTAGTTGTAGTAAGGTGGGGGAGCATATAAGTCACTGGTTCATAATACTGAGAAGTGTATTAATTAAGAAGTAGGCTGAAGTATGGATGGAAAGACAGGTGAAAAACTAGATGAGAGTGAGAGGGAAGATAGGTAGGTAGACAGATGATAAAAACGGAAATATATGTGTGATGGAAATGTTATTCCATCCAAGTTTTTACCATAAAATAAATTATTATATTATATTTTCAAAATAAATAATAAACAATTCAGTTTTTGAAATTAGTGAATGGTCCTAAAGAATAAAGGCAGGGGTGCCTGGGTGGCTCAGTCAGTTAAGCGTCTGACTTCAGCTCAGGTCATGATCATGGTTTGTGGGTTCAAGCCCTGCGTCTGGCTCTCTGTTGATAGCTCAGAGCCTGGAGCTGACCCTCTCTGGCTCTGTGCCTCCCTGGCTCTGTCTCTCTCTATCTCTCAAAGATAAATAAAATTGTTTAAATAAATGAAAAAAAAAAGAATGAAGGCAAATGATGATTTCTACAAAACTTCAAAAATTTAATTTCATGTTTAAACACTGACTATATTTATGATTATATTATATAATTGTGATTCCTGGTTGTACACGGAAATTACTATTAGCCTCCAGTAAGGATTACTCCAATAACTACTACAATATCTATGAATGTGAGAAATATGTGGCAAACTCACCACACACAAACACACACACATATGAACAAAAATTAAACTTTGTGTTTGACCTATATGTAGATTCTAGGATATAGTTTAACTAATTATAAAAGCCACAGAACTTGGAAGAACAATTTTAAGTTCACCATAGCTAAGCTTTTAAAAACAAAGAAAAACAACAAATTTGCAGAATGAGAAATCTCATTGTCTTTCTCTCCAACTCTCTATTTTGAATTGGAAACTCTGGAGCTATAGCACTCAGGGAAAAAAAAAAAGTATATAGGCATCACTCAGATATGTGGGAGCTTCTTTTTGAAGTGGTCAGAATATGTTGAGCTCACTTCCTATAACAAATTGCTATGTAATGGCTCTCACATCTCTGGTATTGGTAAAGAAAATTGTGTAGTTCTCTGCTGAATGAATAAGTATTTTATATAGTAACGGAAGAACGGTCTCACTATTGAGTGAGGTGACCTGTATAACCATGCTTAAGGAGGACAAGCAGTGACTGAAATCACTCTTACTCCATAGACTAAATGTGTTGCATAATAAATTGTGGTTAATTATTCACCTTTTACGTGACCTCTAAAATGCAAAGCTAACTAGAAATAGTATTTTTCCTTATTTTCCCTTTGTTTTATGGCTAAAAGTTGGTTAGGATTAAGGCTGAAGAACACGGCCTTGGAAAGGAGTGAAAGTGTAGTGATGAAAAACATGGGAGTCTGGAATAAGAGATCTTGTTCTAATTCCAGTGGCCTCCTTTACTTCTTTACTTTCTTGTGTGAAAACATGTTAGCATCCTTGCAGCTCAGATTCCTCATCTGTGATACAAGCAAAAAAATTACATTTAGGTCTTTGGGATGTTAGGAGATTCAAGATATTAGTAAACGTCAAGTAAATTGCTGTGAACAATTTCTAGTAATTGATAAGCTGTCATCAAATGTTTATGTGCCAAATGTTAGATACCTTAGGGATGAAAAAGATTTCCTTGTCAGTTAAGTGGAGCTCCATGAGGAAGTGGGATAGGTTGCATGGACAAGAATCATGTTCCAGTTGTAGAAACAAGATGGCAAGTTAAGAAGCATCCATATAGATGAGAGTAGGAGTAAGGGAAAATGAGTCACTAGTTGATAGAACTAGAAAAGGAGGGGAGAATGTGAGAATTCTGATGACTCCTAGCATTTTGGCTTGAGGGGTACTAACAGAGATGGCAGATATATGCAATTAGCAAGGAGGGAAGTGGTCGGA
This sequence comes from Panthera leo, assembly GCF_018350215.1. Lineage (NCBI taxonomy): Eukaryota > Metazoa > Chordata > Mammalia > Carnivora > Felidae > Panthera > Panthera leo. Next base: position 21,251,244 of record NC_056687.1, on the reverse strand, counting down.
TATAAGGTTGGAGAAGTAAGCAAGGGTCAGAGGGAGACTTTGAATGTGCTCGTTTTCATGCATGTGGCCTCAAGTCAGTCCTATCAGTTTCCTTCAGTGAGTTTGAACTTCATAAGCTTATTCCTGCCACTGAGTCTTAGGATTTTCTCTTGCCACCCTCCAGAATCCTTCATTCTAACTCTTGGAATGGCTGCTTCTTGTCAGTTAGGTCTCAAGTCAAAATGTCCCTAACTGTGGCTGTGCCTGACCTTATTACATAATGATGTCTGTCTTTGCAGTATCTTCTCATCTTTTTAGATTTTCTGCCTTTAACTTATTGATATTTTTTTTTTCACAGAACCATGGATAAAAAATAACCAGGCCAAGTAAAAGCATTAGTTTGTGATAAAGCCCGCATTCTTGTGGTACTACAAGATATATCCCATTCCATGACAAATTTGAAGCAGGCTATGAGGTCAACTGGTGATACTATGTCCTTTTTTTTTTCTTTTTATAACAAACATATATTTTTACTATGTGTGACTGGAATATTATATTATAGAATACATATATATAGAATATATATAATATTCTATATAGAGAGAAATTAATATAGAATATTATAGAATCCGTGCATGTTTCACACAGTTTGAAAAATGTATATTATCTTCCCATGACTACCTTTCTGTCTTAAGAAAAACAAAAAAAGAAAAAGAAAAAAAAAATTTACCTGACTAATTAGAATTTAACTTTAATATGTTTTTTTCATGGAAGAAAGAACAATTATACGTTTTTGCCATTCTTATTTCAAAATGAACTTTTAAGGAGAGCAGCATACTGGTTCTTAATGGTTTTAAAGAACTTCCTTACTGTTAGGATAAAGATTTATAAATTTAAAATTTGTTCCCCTGATGTCTGCAGGAGTGGTCTTGAATTAACCTCATAATGCATTTTAAGGAGATATTTGTCCCCAAAATGTTGCTTTGGAATGTACAGAAATTTATTTTTTCATTGCCTGTTTTTTGCCTCCAGAATAAAGCTTTATTAGTGAAATAACCCTACTTTATTTAATACTGCTTCCAATAAAATAGGAAGTCCTCACACAGATTTTTAACGTCTATTTATTTATTTTGAGAGAGGGAAGGAGCAGAGAGGGAGAGAGAGAATCCCAAACGGGCTCTGAGCTGACAGTGCAGAATCTGACGTGGGCTGGAACTAAAGAGATCATGACCTGGGCCAAAATCAAGAGTTGGACATTTAACTGAGTCCTGCATGTGTCCCAGACATACTTTTTGAATAAACAAATGAAGAAGTAGGGCAAACAAGCATGGCCTGTAATACAGTAAAAATAAAATGGGAGAGAAATGTAAATGCCAGGAAAATGCAAATTTTATTAGATTTTGAATCATGTTCAAGACGCCTGCTTGCAAACATGATGGAATAATTCATGGAAGAACAAGACTGTCCCTCACGATGCCTAGGAAAAGTTCAACTGCCCCTCTAAAGGGTGGCCTTGACAAAGGCGGGCCCAGATCTACTTAAGAAGAAAGCCTAGAGGGATTAAACTATCTGAGAGCAAAGAACCTCGGAGAAGTGAGCTGGGAAGACTGCTGTCTACACTTGCGGAAGCTCAGACGCAGATCTGGTCCGGGAGGTTCTCAGGTTCTCTGGATGCCCCTGTATCTCTCTAGCCGCCCCTGTATCTCTCTAGCCAACCACAGATGAATTCTCCCCATGCTTTCTCTCCAAAGGGTGTTTGCCAGTGTGGAGGTCCGTGTTTTGATTATGCATTCTAGCATATGTTTCAGACATGCTTATGGCGTTTTTCATTCTTACCGTCTGAAAAAAGTAAACAATTGTTTTTCCTTGATTATCCCTATATTCATCTGTTTGAAAACAATTTGGAATTATTTACTGCCAAGGAGAGAGAACTACGGAAGGTTCATTCTGTTTCTCGAATCCGGTTTTTCTTTTCTTCCAGAATGTTCCCATTAAAAATTATTTTCATAGTCTTAATTGCTATAATTTCATTTCATTACACTCCACCCATATGTTCAAGGTAATACATTCTGTAGACTATTGTCCATTGGAATAACCACCTTTCCCATTACTCCTGAGCATACCTAAAATATGAAACAGAGTATATCATCCTAATTTTTTGCTACTTCTTTTAATGCAAGGATTCAAAAATATAAATGTATTCAAAAAATGAAGTTTTACATATATAGAATATGAACGTAACAATTCTCCTTTCTTCAAAATTCAATCTGGATCTCCTTTTTCCTTCATTACTTTGGCTTGAATCAGGTGGATATTCTTTTGCAGATTCCTGCCAGATTTCCCAGAGTATTCTCTGGGACCCAAGGACCAAAGTCCTCCCCTCTGGGTATGTCTCAATCTTATTCAATTTCATCATCCCATAAATATCATCATAGGAGTGCGAGGGGTGCTCAGATAGGTAAGCATCTGACTCTTGATTTCCACTGAGGTCATGATCTCACAGATTCCTGAGATAGAGCCCCATGTCGGGCTCTGCGCTGAGCATGGAGGCTGTTCCAGATTCTCTCTCTCTCTCTCTCTCTCTCTCTCTCTCTGTGCCTCCCCCACCCCTCTCTGTCTCATAATAAATAAATAAATTTTAAAAAATCCTCACCTATGTCAGCTTCTGATTTGTTTCGCAATGCACCACTCATACCTATGGTTTTAGCAAATGGAGATGGCAAGAAATAAAAGTCAACAAACAAACAAAAAAAATAATTTCTCAAACACTCAGATTGCTTTTCTTTCCTTTTTTTAAGTGATAGTTTCAAGCCCTTAGACTGTATTTTTCTAGATCCCCACAATTAAAGCTACAGTGTTTTATTCTGTAAGTAGTATCTTCATGTAAATCAGACAAGCAGATTATAGTGAAGTATACACTATATCAGCAGGATAAATATGTGTTTAATCAAATTAAATTGCTTTGGATTGGGCTGAACCTATACTTATGGTAATGATTTGGAAGTTCCATGTGAAAGATAGGGAAACTAATTAATGAAAGGTTGTTTTTCCCCCTGAAAATTCATTTGATGTGTTCAGTATTCTCAAACTTTTAAATAGAGTCTGAATATTCAGTAAACTATATATTTGCTTAAAGAATCACTCATGTAAAACATCTTTTGTAATTTGATTTAGGAAAAAAAAAGTTTTGTAAAACCAAAAATATGTTACCAAAAATGTCTGCATTGTTTTTTTTGTTGAATTTGTAATTGTAAGCATCTGCAATATGTCAGTAGGATATGTTTGAATATTACTGCCAACTTTTCACAGCCTACTAATTTTGTGAGTAATAAATATCACACTATCAATTAAATCCTTCAAAATATGAAGATTTCAATCAATATCTTTATTTCCTACAATTTGAATTTTTAACTGAATCAGAGAGAATAACTATGATTTGTGGGAACCCCCAGTTTCATCATTTGCAAGACAAATGTATCTCACAAATGAATATGGGACTTTTTCTATGTCGAATAGCGATATCTTCTCAATCTCTACATTTTTCTTATTTTGGGGAAGGATAAATTCTTCCAGAAAAATTTGATAACAGGTGTCGCATCACTATCACAATGTATACCTAGTAGTGTCTTGATCTGTCACTTGATCTATGCCGCTTTCCTAACATCTGGTAAATCACTTTTGTGTGCTTGGTCAGGTTTCGTAATCTACAGTTGCATCAGCTCAAGTCTCTCTGGAACTTGGTCAACTCATTCAACCATTCTGTGCTTTTATCCCCTTGCAAGAAAAAAAGTCAGAATAATGATAATACCCATTTTATTGTACTATTATGAAGATTAGATAATATGTGTGAAGCACTTAGAGCAGTGTCTGTAAAATAGCAAGTAATCTATGAGTATAGCCATCACCGTAATCTCTATCTCAATGTTCCAGGTCCGGCCTTTATTGTGTCTTATTAAAGTCGCTACAATAATTGCTCAGTGGACCTCTATGCTCCCAGGATTAAGAAGTTCTGCTACTATAAGTAACTCATAATTTAATATTTTAGAAATTAAAATTTAAGTATATTACTTAAATGCAAGTAAATGATTAGAAACTTTAAACATTTGATTGAAAAGAGTAATTTTTTTTTTTCAACAAAGTCTTGGAATAATTTTCTTTTTAAAGAATTGATTTTCTGTTATGTTACCAATGAATTAATTTTGTGTTATGTTACCAATGCAGTAATTGTTGTTACTAAATAGTTATGAGCCCACAAACAATTCCATGTCCTAAAGAAAAGTGTGTCTTCTTAAAGAATGGATAGTGAAGGCCTGCTTCCAAGATTTATGAGTATTAATAAATTTATGAATTTTCAAAATAAAACTCAAAGCAAGTTTTCTTTTAATCAGCACTTAGTGACTTTATGTAACTATTATTATTGCAATTGTAGTGTTATTATATCATGTGCACATTTCACCAAGTGCTACGTTAACTTTCTAGAACATGTTTGTTTCTATATAAATTTGTATCAGGACTCTGGTTGTTTTGTGTTGCACAAGACCAACTTCCCTGTGATATTAATATATCTATTAATCTAGCTATATTTGTATAATATACATATGTCTTATATATGTGATTCTGGAAAGGATAATTGTGCATTAAGTACCATCGTTTTAGTATACCACAAATGAACTGAAAAGAAAACTTAAAATGAAGGTCAATGATGGAAGATTTCTCTGAATAATTGTTTTTTTTTAATATTTATTTATTTTTGAGAGAGAGAGAGAGAGAGAGAGAGAGAGAGAGAGAGAATGCACAAGTAAGGGAGGGGCAGAGACAGAAGGAGATACAGAATCCGAAGCAGGCTCCAGGCTCTGAGATGTCAGCACAGAGCCTGACGCAGGGCTCGAGCCCACAAACCGTGAGATCATGACCTGAGTCGAAGTGGATGCTTCTCCCAGGCATCCCTGGAGAATTGCTTTTAAGGTAAATTATATCACAATTGTTTTGATTCACACCACCTAAGTTTTTCACATCCATATTTTTTCAGTTCAACTCAACCTGTAATTGTATCTTCTGTATTTTAGAAATACAGAATTTCTAAAGAATTATATTTATTGGTGAGGAGCCAAGATGGCGGAACAGCATGGAAGCTTTTAGTGTGTCTCGCGTCCATGAAATACAGCCAGACCAACACTTAAACCATCCTACACACCTAGAAAACCGATTGGAAGATTAATACAACAATCTGCACAACCTGAACCACAGAATTCAGCAGGTACGAGACACGAAGAGCTGAACGTGGGGAGCAAGAAACCCCAAAAGGTAAGGAACCTCTTTTGCGGTCGGAGAGAGGACAGAGACTGGTGAGGGGGGGAGCATATGGGAAAAGCACCTCTCCCCAAAAGCAGCTGGAGAGAAAGTGGAAAATTGGAAAGAGCCGCAGGGACTAAACTAAAAAGGGAGAAAGGAGAAAGAAGAAAGGAGACGGTTTAAACTCCATTAAGACTGTAATCAAGGGGAGCACAAAGGCCGCAACTCTGCAGCTCCCTACCTGGCGGTGCTCGGGTGGGAAGGGCGAATCCCCAGGAGCAGAGTGGGGTCCGGGAGGTTCTTGGGCCACACGGGAAAAGTGGTTCCACTGCTGGAAGGACCTTTGGCAGAGACTGTTGAAGCCACCCGGTCCCAGCAGACCCCGGAAGGCGGCCACATTCGCTGGTGCTGGGCAAGGTCTTTAGGGTGAAGCCTGGTGCCCGATGTGTGTTGTGATTTCCCATAATCCCTGAAACGCTGGCTGCTACACTGTCTCGCAACTTTTTCTGGGGCGGGCTGGCTCCTGGCCGCCGTCTTGGGGCACGGGCAGCAGCAGGGTCCAGCAGGCGTTCCTGGCTGCAGCCGACATTCGGCCAGTGCTGTTTCGGCCAGTGCTCTGTGAGACCCTCCCGCAGAGGGGCGGGGCAGGTCAAAGCCGCAGTCCTTCGGAATTAAGGGGCCAGAGAAAACACCCGCATCTGAGACAGAACTCGGGAGAGAGGTGCTGCCTGGGGCCTGGTCACAGAGAGTGGAAAAGTGGGGAGTGGATGAGAGCTGAAGAGGAGGACCGGTGCATGATTTCTGATCCGGGAGAACAGACTGGGTGGTGCCATTTTTCACAACTCCTGCGCAAGCGCACATGCACCTACAAGAACCTCAACACACCACCCCAGTAGGCCAGCAGCGCCATCTAGGGGAGAGCGGAGCTGTTACATCAAGCCCTGCCCAACTGGGCCAACTTCGCCCTTCAAGAACACAAACCACACCACCAGCTTAGTTTATGGGCTATAAAGCGCTACATGGACTGACCTCTAGGGGAAAACAAAGCAATTTCAGTCCTACTTCAATCTATTAGCAGGATCATCTATTCAATTTTTTTCTCTCTCTTTTTCCTTTTTCTCTTTTATAATTCTTTTCTTTTTCTTGAATACAGAAAGAGAAAACCTCACGTTTATTTTCAATTTTTATTAAAAATACCTGTTTTTATTACTATATTTTTTACATTTGTGTAAATTTTTTCAAATTCTACCTTACTCTCATCATTTTATTTTAGTCTACTTCAGTGTACTCACCTTTTCAAATTTTCAAACAATTTCCTTTTTTTTTAATTTCTTTTTCTTTTTTCTCTTTTTCATTTCTTTTCTTTTTTTTGAATGTAGAAAGAGAAAAACATCATTTTTACTTTCAATTTCTTTTAAAAATATTTTATATCATTTTTATTATTATATTTTTTGCTTTTATGTAAATTTTTTCAAATTCTATCTTAGTCCCATCATTTTATTTCAGTCTACTACAGTGTATTCACTTTTTCAAATTTTCAAATGATTTGTTTTTATTTTTTTCTTTTCTTTTCTTTTTTATCTTTTTTCTCTTTTTCATTTCTTTTCTTTTTTCTTAAATACAGAAAATGAAAAAAAATCATATTTCTTTTTAATTTTTATTAAAAATATTTTTCTTTATTTTTTTCAACTATATTCTTTACTTTTGTGTATATTTTTTCAAATTCTATTTTACCCACATAATCTCATTTTAGTCCACTTTAGTGTATTCATTTTTTCAAATTCTCAAACGATTTCCTTTTTTTCCTTGCCCTCCCCTTTTTTTTTCATTTCTCTAATCTGTCAAACCACTTTCAACACCCAGATCAAAACACACCTAGGATCTACCATCATCTATTCGATTTGTGTGTGTGTGTGTGTGTTTAATTTTTATTTTTAATTTTAACATTTTTTAATTTTAATTTTTTTAATTTCAATTTTTCTACCTCATTAATTCCTTTTCCCCCTTCAAAATAGCAAAATGAAAGATTTTCCCCAAAAGAAAGCATGAATAAACGATAGCCAGGGATTTAACCAACACACATACAAGCAAGATGTCTGAACCAGAATTTAGAATCACGATAATAAGAATACTAGCTAGAGTTGAAAACAGATTAGAATCCCTTTCTTCAGAGATAAAAGAAGTAAAAAATAGCCAGAATGAAATTAAAAATGTTATAACTGAGCTGCAATCATGGATGGATGCAATGGCGGCGAGGATGGACAAGGCAGAACAGAGAATCAGCGGTATAGAGGACAAACTTATAGAGAATAATGAAGCAGAAAAAAAGAGGGAGATTAAGGCAAAAGAGCATGATTTAAGAATTAGAGAAATCAGTGATTCATTAAAAAGGAACAAAATCAGTATCATAGGGGTCCCAGAGGAGGAAGAGAGAGAAATAGGGGTAGAAGGGTTATGTGAGCAAATCATAGCAGAAAACTTTCCTAACCTGGCTAAAGACACAGACATCAAAATCCAGAAGCACAGAAGACCCCCATTAGATTCAACAAAAACTTACCATCAACAAAGCATATCATAGTCAAATTCACAATATTCTCAGGCAAGGAGAGAATCATGAAAGCAGAAAGGGAAAAAAAGTCCCTAACCTACAAGGGAAGACAGATCAGGTTTGCAGCAGATCTATCCACAGAAACTTGGCAGGCCAGAAAGGAGTGGCGGGATATAGTCAGTGTGCTGAATCAGAAAAATATGCAGCCAAGATTCTTTATCCAGCAAGGCTGTCATTCAAAATAGAAGGAGAGATAAAAAGTTTCCCAGACAAACAAAAATTAAAGGAGTTTGTGACCACTAAACCAGCCCTGCAAGAAATTTTAAGGGGGACTGTCTGAGGGGAGAAAGGATGAAAAAAAAAATATATATATATATATAAATACCAAAGCAACAACAGATTAGAAAGGACCAGAGAACACCACCAGAAACTCCAACTCTACAAGCATCATAATGTCAATAAATTCATATCTTTCAGTACTCACTCTAAATGTCAATGGACTCAATGCACCAATCAAAAGACATAGGGTAACAGAATGAATAAGAAAACAAGATCCATCTATATGCTGTTTACAAGAGACCCACTTTAGACCTAAAGATACCTACAGATTGAAAATAAGGGGATGGAGAACCATCTATCATGCTAATGGTCAACAAAAGAAAGCCAACTTATATCAGACAATCTAGCCTTTAAAATAATAAAGACTGTATCAATAGATGCAGAAGGGCATTATATCATAATGAAGGGGTCTATAGGCCAAGAAGACCTAACAATTGTAAACATTTATGCGCCAAATGTGAGAGCACCCAGATATATAAATCAATTAATCACAAACATAAAGAAACTCATTGATAGTAATACCATAATAGTAGAGCACTTCAACACCCCACTCACAGCAATGGACAGATTATCTCATCAAAAAATCAACAGGGAAACAATGGCTTTGAATGACAAACTGGACCAGATGGACTTAACAGATACATTCAAAACATTGCATCCTAAAGCAGCAGAATATACATTCTTCTCCAGTGCACATGGGACATTCTCCAGAATAGACCATATACTGGGACATAAATCAGTCCTAGGTAAGTACAAAAAAATCAAGATCATACTGTGCGTATTTTCAGACCACAATGCTGTGAAACTTGAAATCAACCACAAGAAAAAATTTAGAAAGGTAACAAATAATTGGAGACCGCAGAACATCCTACTAAGGAATGAATGGGCTAACCAAGCAGTTAAAGAGGAAATTAAAAAGTATATGGAAGTCCATGAAAATGATAGCACTACAACCCAAAACCTTTGGGACACAGCAAATGTGGTCATAAGAGGAAAGCATATAGCAATACAGGGCTTCCTAAAGAATGAAGAAAGATCTCAGATACACAACCTAACCTTACGCCTTAAGGAGCTGGAAAAAGAACAGCAAATAAAACCCAAACCATCAGAAGACAGGAAATAATAAAGATTAGAGCAGAAAGTAATGCTATCGAAACACACACACACACACACACACACACACACACACACAAGAACAGATCAATGAAACCAAAAGCTGGTTCTTTGAAAGAATTAACAAAATTGATAAACCACTAGCCAGTTTGATCAAGAAGAAAAAGGAAAGGACCCAAATAAAGAAAATCAAGAATGAAAGAGGAGAGATTACAACCAACACAGCAGAAATAAAAACAATAATAAGAGAAGATTATGAGCGATTATATGCCAATAAAATGGGCAATCTGGAAGAAATAGAAAAATTCTTAGAAACATATACACTACCAAAACTGAAACAGGAAGAAATAAAAAATTTGAACAGACCCATAACCAGTAAGGAAATCGAATTAGTAATCAAAAATCTGCCAAAAAACAAGAGTCCAGGGCTGGATGGCTTTACAGGGGAATTCTGCCAAACATGTAAGGCAGAGTTAACACCTATTCTCTTGAAACTATTCCAAAAAATAGAAATGGAAGGAAAACTTCCAAACTCTTTCTATGAATCCAGCAATACCTTGATTCCAAAACCAGACAGAGACCCCACTAAAAAGGAGAACTATAGACCAATTTCCCTGATGAACATGGATGCAAAAATCCTTAACAAGATATTAGCCAACCGGATCCAACAATACATTAAAAAAATTATTCACCACGACCAAGTGGGATTTATACCTGGGATGCAGGGTTGGTTCAATATCCACAAAACAAATAACATGATTCATCACATCAATAAAAGAAAGGACAAGAATCATATGATCCTTTCAATAGATGCAGAGAAAGCATTTGACAAAATACTGCAACCTTTCTTGATAAAAACCCTCAAGAAAGTAGGAATGAAGGATCACGCCTCGAGATCATAAAAGCCATATATGAATGATGCAACGCTAATATCCTCAATGGGGAAAAACTGAGAGCTTTCCCCCTAAGGTCAGGAATGAGACAGGGATGTCCACTCTCGCCACTGTTATTCAACATAGTATTGGAAGACTTACCCTCTGCAATCAGACAACACAAAGAAATAAAAGGCATCCAAATCAGCCAGGAGGAAGTCAAACTTTCACTTTTTGCAGATGACATGATACTCTATCTGGAAAACCCAAAAGATTCCACCAAAAAACTGCTAGAACTGATTCATGAATTCAGCAAAGTTGCAGGATATAAAATCAATGCACAGAAATCGGTTGCATTCCTATACACCAACAATGAAGCAACAGAAAGAAAAATCAAGGAATTGATCCCATTTACAGTTGCACCAAAAACCATAAAATACCTAGGAGTAAATCTAACCAAAGAGGTGAAAAATCTATACACTGAAAACTATAGAAAGCTTCTGAAAGAAATTGAAGAAGACACAAAGAAATGGAAAAAGATTCCATGCTCTTGGATAGGAAGAACAAATATTGTTAAAATGTTGATACTACCCAAAGCAATCTACATACTCAATGCAATCCCTATCAAAGTAACACCAGCATTCTTCATAGAGCTAGAAGAAATAATCCTAAAATTTGTATGGAACAAGAAAAGACCCCGAATAGCCAAAGCAATCTTGAAAAGAAAACCAAAGCAGGAGGCATCACAATCCCAGACTTCAAGCTATACTACAAAGCTGTAATCATCAAGACAGTATGGTACTGGCACAAGAACAGACGCTCAGATCAGTGGAATAGAATAGAGAACCCAGAGTCGGACCCACAAATGTATGGCCAACTAATCTTTGACAAAGCAGGAAAGAATATCCAATGGAATAAAAAGACAGTCTCTTCAGCAAGTGGTGCTGAAGGGAAAATGGACAGCGACATGCAGAAGAATGAACCTGGACCACTTTCTTACACCATACACAAAAATAAACTCAAAATGGTTGAAAGACCTCAATGTAAGACAGGAAGCCATAAAAATCCTCGAGGAGAAAGCACGCAAAAACCTCTTTGATCTTGCCCGCAACAACGTCTTACTCAACACGTCTCCAGAGGCAAGGGAAACAAAAGTAAAAATGAACTACTGGGACCTCATCAAAATAAAAGCTTCTGCACAGTGAAAGAAACAATCAGCAAAACTAAAAGGCAACCAACAGAATGGGAGAAGATATTTACAAATGCCATATCAGATAAAGGATTAGTATCCAAAGTCTACAAAGAACTTATCAAACTCAACATCCAAAAAAAAAAAAAAAAATAATCCAGTGAAGAAATGGGCAAAACACATGAATAGACACTTCTCCAAAGAAGACTTCCAGATGGCCAACTGACACATGAAAACATGCTCAACTTCACTCATCATCAGGGAAATACAAATCAAAACCACAATGAGATAATATCTTACACCTGTCAGAATGGCTAACATTAACAACTCAGGCAACATCAGATGTTGGTGAGGATGTGGAGAAAGAGGATCTCTTTTGCATTGTTGGTGGCAATGCAAGCTGGTGCAGCCACTCTGGAAAACAGTATGGAAGTTCCTCAAAAAACTAAAAATAGAACTACCCTAGGATCCAGCTATTGCACTACTAGGCATTTATCCACAGGATACAGGTGTGCTGTTTCGAAGGAACACATGCACCCCCATGTTTATAGCAGCACTATCCACAATAGCCAAAGTATGGAAAGAGCCCAAATGTCCTTCGATGGATGAACGGATAAAGAGAAAGTGGCATATATATATGTACGTATATGTATATATATGTATATATATATATACGTACATATATATGTATATACATATATATGTGTATATATATATATACATATATATATATGTACATATATATGTATGTACATATATATGTATATGTATATATATATGTACATATATATGTGTATATATATGTGTATATATATATGTACATATATATATATATACAATGGAGTATTACTAAGCAATCAAAAAGAATGAATTCTTGCCATTTGCAACTACATGGATGGAACTGGAGTGTATTATGCTAAGTGAAATTAATCAGTCAGAGAAAGACAAAAATCCTATGACTTCACTCATATGAGGACTTTAAGAGACAAAACAGATGAACATAAGGGAAGGGAAACAAAAATAATATAAAAACAAGGAGGGGGACAAAACAGAAGAGACTCATAAATATGGAGAACAAACTGAAGGTTTCTGGAGGGGTTGTGGGAGGGGGGATGGGCTAAATGGGTAAGGGGCAGTAAGGAATCTACTTCTGAAATCATTGCTTCACTATACGTAACTAATTTGAATGTAAATTTTAAAAAAGAAAAAAAAAATAAAGTTAAAAAAATAAACTCAAAAAAAGGAAAAAAAAAGACATATTTATTTACCATAGTAATATATTTATCACAATATGTAGTGTTTTTACCATCAATAGATATATGAAACAAATATATGTATGTGTGTTTATATATGTATACTTATTAAAAGAAAATAGATTTATCTTTAATGAATCTAAAAGGTTGTTACAAATTTGTGTGATACATGCATACAATTTGTTGTCTAGTGAAGATCTTTTTAGAATTAAAAATTAGGAGGTACCTGGCTGGCTTAGTCGGAAGAATATGCAACTCTTGATCTTGGGGTTATGAATTCAAGCTTCACGTTGGGTGTAGGGATGACTCATAAATAAATTTAAAAAAAAAAGAATTCTAAGAAAATTATATGTTTTAAAAAAAGAATTAAAAATTAGATCTTTTAAATAGCAATCTCACCTAAGTATGCTACATCAAAACACTCCTAATGTCCCTTGATATGATTACCAATACATATTGAACTGAAGAGACCACACTCAAGGCCCAACCCTTATTCTGAGGTACTATTGAGACTATTATTAAGGAAAAATGTCTGAGACTCTATGAGTTTCTGCACTGAAAACCACCCTTATTATCTTATTGATATCATACACAAGAACGGGCAATACAACTTTGTAAGAGTGATTTTTTTTTTTCAAACTAAAATGGAAGAAACAAAATTGTGACTTTTACAACACTAAGGACACCTAGAACATCTCTTCTTTTAAGAGAGAGCTGAAAAACTCAGTAATGTAATTTGAAGAAGTGGCAATATAATTTTTTATTTTCTTTTTCTTTTTCTTTTCTTTTCTTCTTTTTTTTTTTGATATCTACGAAGTCTAAATATTACCTTTAAATTTCCCTCTGAAAATGCTCATCAGATAGTAGCTCCCAAGGCAGCATTGAATTTGTTAAAAGAAACAAACAAAATGTTTGTTGGAAGACCACTTCCAGTGTCTTTTTCTGCTCTGAATGCTGAATAATACTTGTTGATGAGTCATCATTGTGAAAATGATGCTGAAAGAAGTGTTACTGAACAGAAGAACTTTCTTAGGACAGGCTTAACACGTAACTTTTGTTAATTGGTTATTTTTTATGTGTAAAAGTCATAATGAGACTGATAAACTTGATTTCACGGAGTGGAAAAATCTGTGCATATTTTCTGCACATCATGGTAGCAGACACTACGTCATTTATCCAGTTGCATACCAGAGGTTTAAAGTACAATCTGGAGAAATCTGTGGCAGGTACAGACATGATCAACAATATACAAAGACACTCAACTGTAGCTTTTCCTCACTATCTCTGCTATCACCATGAGAATGGAAGTGGTTTTTGAGAAAAGAGCTGGACAGGGTGGTGTCGTAGAACAGTCCTTCTTTTGTGCCCTCGTCCTCATTGGCCTGGAAAATTTACCCTTTTCAGGGTGTTCCATATCTGTCATGGCTTTTGGGTCTAACAGTTATGTGGGTTATACAGTGTAGTGCCTGCCTCCTGGTATTCTCAACCCAAGATGGTCCCCGAAAAGTTATGATTGGCCCATACAAGCAATAGGTTATATGTGGGAAATGATGTCATATAACTCCTAAGGCAAAAAAAAGGTGTAAAAGATGTTGAAGTTTCTGCTTCAAATTCTCTTGGAGCACTCACTCAGGAAGTGAGCTACCAAGTTGTACAAACATAGTAGGCAGTCTGGTGATGAAATCCACATCCGTAGCTAATAATTGAGTCATCCTGGTAACAGCTAGCATCACCTTGTTAGGTATGGTTGTAAGCCCTCTTGGAAGGGAACTTTCTAGCTTTAGACAAGCCTTCAGATGATAAAAGCCTCTGTCAAAATCCTGTCTGAAGTCCCTGGAGAAACACTGACTGAAAACCACTTGTTAGCTTCGCCCTAATTCCTGCCCACAGAAACTGAGAAATATCATTTTGATTTATTGTTTTAAATCACTAAGTGTTTAGGTAATTTATTGCACAACTATAGAAAATTAATCCAGGTAGGAAAGAGATGACCATTCCATTTTTTTTTCAGATGATTAAACTAAGGTCTGATATATTAAATTATTTTCTCAGTATCAGAGAACCAGTTTGTGATAGCACTGGGGGTTTGAACACAGACTCACTTTATCTCAGACAAGAACGTTTTACAAACAGGCAATTGGTGGAAATGATGTCAAGGAGGCCTTGAAAGGGCATTGTGTTGCTTTAATCTCATGCTTCTTTCGTCCCCCACAGTCATGCAAAGTTGAGAGTTATTAGAGAGATTCTCCATCCCCCCCTCATTCTACCCTATGGTGCTTAAGAATTGGCCAGCACTGAATAGCTTTCTCTGTGAAATCTGCATACCTAACTCCAATACTTACACATCTATTAATCCGTTACTGATTATCAGGGATATTCACTCCTGGGTGTATATATACACAAATATATATATATATATATACACACACATATATATATTTTTTTGAGTATTATAATTTTATTTTATTTATTTAATTGATTAATTTATTTATTAATTTGAGAGAGAGAGAGAGAGAAAGAGCAAGGGGAGGGGAAGGGAGAGAGGGAGACACAGAATCTGAAGCAAGCCCCAGGCTCTGAGCTGTCAGCACAGAGCCTGAGGCGGGGCTTGAACCCATGAACCATCAGACCATGACCTGAGCCAAAATCAGATGCTTAACCGAGCCACCCAGGTGCTCCATAGTATTATAATTTTAAATGCACCAAGAAACCATAAAAACAATTGATTCCAGAGAGGTGAGCACATTTCAGAAGTTAGATGATAATCTAAGGTAATTTCCCTCCTTTGTCTCATTATCAGAAAAGTGATAGATAGATATATACAAGTGTATTGGTAACTATAAACAAATAGGACAACTCTTTGCAAAAGGCTGGAAGAATTTAATCCAACTACAATGGAGCTGGAACTGGTTTGAAAAATAGAGTTTGCAGAGTACCTGTATCCAATTATGAGAATGTAAAGAGCATTCTCAGAGTCAAAGTAATAGTCAAAGATTAAGGATAATGAAAAAAGAAGATAGCCATATGCATAGACTGAAGTATTACGCTTGGAGATAAACATAAACATAGCTCTTCTTCCTATTCTACCACCTCCATTTTTCTATATATATGATTTCTGTCACTTGATTTCCAGCCTGCCATGATGCTATAGGTAGAAAGAGATTTACAGAATGTCTAATCTTCTCTATGCCTAGTGAAATGCCGCAGATAAATGATTGCTCAGAGAGCAGAAGGAGATAGATTGTGCATATGTTTTGAATGTTAAATGAAATACCTGCAAAAAAGAGTAGCTAATCAATACTCTGTTGGAAAGAAGGAAGGAAAGAAGGAAGAAAGGCAGGCATGGAAGGAAGCAAGGGAAAGAGAGAGGGAGTGGGGAGAGGGAGGGGGAGAAGGTAAACATCTGATTACAAAAAAAAAAAAAAAAAACAAAGAACAAAACCAGTTGAGTAGCATAAGCAGTACATCTAACGATAGATTATAGGCTCTCTCTTCTCGCTAGTTGTATCCTTATAAAAGTCCAATGTTTGTTTTGATACATTATGTAAATTTGGTACAATATTTTGTACCAAAGAAGCAAAGAAGTTTAGCAGTTTTGAGGATCAATTATTTCTCTATGCAAATATACTCTGCATTCGTATATTGCATATATCAATGTGTATGAAAGTATATATTATTCATATACACATTTTTGTATAACCACTATGCAAAAAGTATTGCTATCATATCTTCATATGGGGTTCCACATCATCGCATCATTTGCATATCAAACAGTCATTAAAGTGAAAGTTTGATTTTAATATAATTGTGAATATATTTGGTCATAATTAAGGTGTCATTTTGTTGTTAGTGAGATGTTTTTTAATGCTATTTTTGTACGCACAAGTATATTGATTGCCCCCAAATTTATTTATTTTCATTTTTTAAATTTTTTTTAATCTTTATTTATTTTGAGAGAGAGACAGAGTGTGATCAGGGGAGGAGCTGAGGGGAGGGAGACACAGAATCAGAAGAAGGCTCCAGGCCCTGAGCTGTCAGCACACAGCCCAACACGGGGCTTGAACTCAGGAACCATGAGATCATGACCTGAGCCGAAGTCGGACACCTAACAACTGAGCCACCAGGCGCCCCTATTTCCAAAATAAATCTTCACTTAAAATACATTTATTTTTTCCATGATATGTAAATGAAAATAGTAAAAACTCAAAAATAATCTGTTGTGCTCAAAATCAAAAGTAATTAAGAACAAGTAAAATAGGAAACGTAATTATTAAAACAATTATGAAAACAATGCTGATTTGTTTTTATCAGTGAAACATAATCCACATGTTCTTTTTTTTTTTTTTTTAAACGTTTATTTATTTTTGGGACAGAGAGAGACAGAGCATGAACGGGGGAGGGACAGAGAGAGAGGGAGACACAGAATCGGAAACAGGCCCCAGGCTCTGAGCCATCAGCCCAGAGCCTGACGCAGGGCTCGAACTCACGGACCGTGAGATCGTGACGTGAGATCGTGACCTGGCTGAAGTCGGACGCTTAACCGACTGCGCCACCCAGGCGCCCAATAATCCACATGTTCTTAAATGTGTTTAGAATAGCCTATATTGATTATTTAGAAATTTTTAAATGTTACTTTAAAAATATTGTTTTTAACATTTATTTATTTTTGAGACACAGAGAGAGACAGAGCATGAGCAGGGGAGGGGCAGAGAGGGAGACACAGAATCCGAAGCAGGCTCCCAGGTGTCAGCACAGAGCCTGACGTGGGGCTCGAATTCACAAACCCCGAGTTCGTGACCTGAGCCGAAATCGGAGGCTCAACCGACTGAGCCACCCAGGTGCCCCTAAATGTTACTTTTTTTTTTTAACGCTTATTTATTTTTGAGAGACAGAGAGACAGAGCATGAGCGGGGGAGGGGCAGAGAGAGGGAGACACAGAATCGAAGCTGGCTCCAGGATCTGAGCTGTCAGCACAGAGCTGGAAGCAGGGCTTGAACCATGAACCATGAGATCATGACCTGAGCCAAAGTCAGACACTTCACCTAAGCCACCCAGGCACCCCTGATTACGGAGAATTTTAATGTTAATTTATTCCTGCAAATGAATAAGCATTCCAAACATGAGGACGTAATACTTATTTTTATATTTTTCATGTAATGTGAAGATACTGAAAGTTATTTGGTGTGCATATGTATGTTATTGTTTTCCTCTTAACATCTGCTCCATTTGCAGCCTTTCTTTTCCAACCCTAGCTCATGTCACCACAGAGAAAGTCAGGCCACTACCAAGAGAGACATCAGAGAAGTAAATTTATGTTGTTTGGGTTCCAAGGGATCCAGGACTTTGCATATACCATAGAGATGGGGAAAATTGGAGGTTGACAACTTTTCTGCAGCAAATATATTTTCTGCACACACACACACACACACACACACACACACACACACCCTGTCTGTGGTAAATGAGGAATTTGAAAGAAACTCAGAAAAAAATTGGGTAGAGGATGGGCTTTGTGTCTTGTTTCTACCTTCACCCCTTTTTACATGTGAGCAGAGAATAGTGTGTGCTTACATTCTCAGGCAAGAAGCTGGAATATTTGAGAAAGAACTCATCACATGGTGGTAAGATAGCATGCCACAATATTAGTGGGTTCTCTTCCTCTGAGTTTCGGGAGAGTGGCTTATTCTCTAGCCACCATACCTTCAGATGTTAGACTAGAGATGGCTTTCAGGAGTCAGTCTGCAGATAGGGTAGGGTTACCGCATGAACGACCTACCGTGTTAGGGCAACTCTGACATCCAATTATATGAGGGGAAAAACTTAAACCTGCAAAAGGCTAATTTTAGTTGAATTTCATTTGAGACAACTAGAAAAAAACTTTTTTATTTATGGAATATATGGCTCAAATTTTAAAAATTTGCTGCCCATGTTTTAGGAAATAAATTTTGTTTCGTGATAACAATTTTGGAGGTTTATTTGGACTTGGAATATTTTACCTTTTTATTATGCAAACGAACAATAATTTTACTAAGATTTTTGCTTAATTTTACTAATTAAAAAAAACTATTATCTTTGCTTGTACAATATTAGCATTAAAATCGTGTTAGCTGATAATAGTTTGTTTTTATTGTTTGCCTTAAACTTTAATTTTTATCCTAAAGTTTTTAAAAATGTTGAGGTCCACCTGGGTGACCCAGTCGGTTGGGCATCTGACTACGGCTCAGGTCATGATCACTCTGTGAGTTTGAGCCCCGCTTTGGGCTCTGTGCTGACAGCTCAGAGCCTAGACCCTGCTTCAGATTCTGTGTCTCCCTCTCTCTCTGCTGCTCCCTAACTCGCACTCTGTTTCTGTCTCTCTCCAAAATAAATAAACATTAAAAAATTAGAAAAAAAATTACAGAAAGAACATGTTTTGTTGATATTTCATAGGTCAAATGTTTCACACCTTTATGTTCATATAATTCGTTATATGTCTGGGTATTTTATGCTATAACTTACACTTTAAAGTCAAATTGACCCTGCACCTACAATCTAATGAGTACAAACATCCCCCGTGTTTCTATTATAATGAGGTAAATAGGAAAATCCATTTCTTCCTAACACCCCTTATTTTAAATGTGGTGATGGATTTTTTTTTTTTTTGCTTAAAGGCTTTTGTTTTACAAGATGGCTATGCCTATTGACCCTCAAGTACTACATGTTGAATTGTTTTCTATCTAGAGTATCATGCTTATGCCAGAACAATTATAAGCATTATGCTGGGTAATTTTCCATCATCTATAGGCTCTAGACCACCAAAGATACATCGAGTTTGTGGGCCTGATTAAGAAGCAAAAGGCTTCATTGGATGTCATTATGTTAGGAAAGAAAGAACTTTAAAGGGTTAAGTCATGGGAACAAAAATTAATATTGTCCCTATTACTTGAGTTGTAAACCACTGGCCCAACTCCATCTAACCCGTAGAGTATTATGTATCCCTAAATGCAAATGTATTCCGTGTCCACAAGTACAGACACTGTGAGAAATAACGTGAAAAGCATGAAAATATCATAGATGCTTAAAGGCCCCAATTTCTAGTGCGTCTATAACCTTAGCTAGCCACACGATCTGTTTATTTTCTAACATCTTTGAGACTCAACTTACATAAGTATGGAGGTCATTTATAGGTGAATACACCTTGCAGAATGGTGAAGCATCAGTATATCTCTTACTCCTGCTGAGTTCTCCGTAGAGTCAACAGGTTAACGTCTCTCTGACTCAAGGTTGTGAACGCTCATCAGTAGACAAAGGATACTTGATTGTAAAGAAAATTGATGAATGAGCAAAATGTATTTCCTCAAGAACTGTACGTAAACCTAAACCCACTGGGATTTCCTTAGAAATATCTTGATTTTATTGACATTTGACGAAGATAATGTGATATTCAGATCAGTAGACTTCTTATGCCACAGCGAGTCAGTATAAAAGTGAGCTAAGAAATTGAGCTTTCTAGAAGGCAACCGCAGACTCAGGTAATTATTAACCTAGCCTAATTGTTGCAGCTGAGAAAAATCCCTGAAACTGAAATGATCTTTCTTTTTTAGTGTTAAACTGCCCTAATAATCACCTTATCTCCTAATAATATATCGTACTCTGTGCTATGGAAAACTGTTTTCTCAACAGTCAAATTAATGTGTATTGACTCAAACTATGTTTAATAAGACTTAATATCAAATTATAAACAGAGAATTTCAATCATGTAAACAAAAGCAATGTTATCTCTTTTTTCAATCAATGATGTTTTCATTATTCCAAGGCTAAACTCTAAATTTCTTAACATAACTTACAAGATCCTGGATAATACGTCCAGAACTCTCCTGTGTCTGCTAACCAGAGCTTCACTGACTGACCTTTAGGGCTTTTGAACTTAATGACTTCTGCCTGCCTCAAGATTCTGGCCATGCTGGTTTTGTTTTTTTGTTTTTTTGTTTTTTTTACCTAGAAGAACCATCTTTCCTCTTTCCATGCTTCATACTCATTATTTAGGTTCCACTATATCTAGTTTTCTTGATGTCATACTTTCAAAGAAACTTGTCCATGCCCATGGGCTCTCTATTATACATGTAATCAATACTCTAATTTTTTCAGAACATTTTTGCAATTACTTTGTGTGAAATATATCACTTGGAGGAAAAAAATCATTTGGGGGCAGATATACTTTAGAAAGTTGAATAAGCATCTATAGTATTTTTGTGAATATTGGTTTCATACTTTTTATTCCCATAATACACTAAATTCTAGGAATCTAGGAGTAATGTTTGCTTTTTCCAGTGTATCTCTAGCTCCTAGAGCAGTATCTTACACACAGACAACATTTAATAACATTTAATGGATTAATTCAATAAATCCATTGAAATACATTGAAATAGTATCACATCTTTCTAATTTGCTTATCAGGAACGCTAATCAGAAATAAGAGAACCAAATTCTACTTAGTTTACCAGCATTCAGCCTGTTACATATTGAGTACTCCAATTTACTGACTAGCAGAGGTATCAAAATAATATTTCAATTACTCACAGCTTCAATATGAATTTGTGATGAATGCTGATAGATGATATACACATTTTACTAACACCATGATTGGGCAAAAATGACCAGAATGACATTAATGCAAAATGTATCCAAAAGGTTAATGATTCTTTTGGAAATATAGGCATAGATTTTTAAATCAAGTACTCCAGATAGTTATTTTTGCCATTTATACCAATATTTAAACTTAAAATGTCTAACAGAGAATTATTTATCTTTTAAAATTTCCCTTATAGAAAAATCATTATTAAATTTAAATGAAGATAAATATAGGTGTATGATTAATGTAGTAAATGTTTATTTTTTTTCTAATGTAGCTAACTTCCATGGATAGAAACAATTGACCTAAGGCACTTTTACCATAATTTATATCCTGCAATCTAGATTGCAATTAAACATCATATTCTAAGCATCTTAAAGTATACACATCTTTCATTTTGTTGTCTTGTCCCTGATTAGAGGCCACGCCAGTTTAACAGTTAAAATATAGTGGTGGTCATGAATCACATGGTTATCAGACAGTTTTCTATACCTATTTGTCCAAAGGGGAATCCATTTCTCTTTGCGCTACATTCCGCACACATGGAAAAAAGCCAATCCACTGCCCACGTCTGTTAATGAATTTGAAAATTGCCAAAAAGAAAAATAAACAGATACAGAACTAGACAGAGACATTTATTCATTATAATCCATGGTGATAATTTCTGTAGCATTTTAATATCAGCTGCACAAAATCATGAGTGTATGTAATTTCCTTTAAGCTGGTCACTAAATATCATAATTAAATGTATATGTTCTGCTAATTTAAAGAGAGCAGTGTTATGTTTTCTATGATAATGCATTTCATTTCTTTTTTTTACAGCTATTTTTCTTTTTCCTTTTAAGTTTATTTATTTTGAAAGGGAATGAGAAGAAACAAGTGGGGGAGGGGCAGAGAGAGAAGGAGAGAGAGAATCCCAAACAGGCTCTGCACTGTCCGTGCAAAGCCCCACATGGGGCTCGAACTTATGAGTCCTGAGATCATGACCTGAGCAGAAATCAAGAGTCAAATGCTTAATCGACTGAGCCATCCAGGAGCCCTATGTAGCTATTTTTTATTTGCTTTTTGCATTGGTGCATCTTTTTTCCAGTTTTACATGGTGTGATGTTGAAATAGTATTCATTTAAATTCACCAACAGAGAGATCATAAAGTAACCTCTGTCAAAATTTCCTTGTAAAGTACTTTAAATATGAAAAGAAAATTGGCATATCTCAGGATATCTTATTTTAGTAAGAATATAGTTTTTCCCACATGTAAGTTTTAAGTTCCCACTTACATAAACACCTGTTCTGGCTGTTGTTTCCAGTTTAATGAGTTTGGGGAGGTTTATATCTCTAAACTGAGAGTAGTTTTATCATTTTGACACTTAATTTTGTTTCTCTTTTATAAATGTCTTGTAAAAAGAGAGTCATTTAGCATCTGTTTGGTTATCTACCAACATCTGTCCTGTTTACCCACTGTAACAAAAAGTACACCCTTCTTAAATCACAGATTGATTTAGTCTTTGAGGTGGTATTCTTAATATCACAAACTTTTAGTGAAATTAATGTAATATGTTTTTATGAAAAGAAATATTTTATCTCATTATATGCATATAATATAGTGCATTATATATATATTATATATATAATTACAGAGAGAAAATGTTTATTTGTAGTAACATATATGTTATATATGCATATATATAAAGTATGAATTGACTTAGAGAAATGATTATATTTGAATCAATTACTCAAAACACTTAGGTAAGATTCTTCCTTCTGAAAAAAAAAAAGTAGAGTTGGACATAAATTTATCAGTGATTAGTTTGAATACTCTAAAGATCAGGATCGTCCTATAAGATTCAGTTAAAGATATTCAAAAATAGGAAACCATCAGACTAACTTCTTTTCCAAATGAGGTACTCAAAAAAATCGCCATCTATAAAATGCATTCAACCTTCCTCGAGCCAAACCTCTTTCACTGAGACTTATTTATAAGACACTCTGATTTAGAAGTGAGCAAATTGAGAAAGAAAGCTCTAAGGAGAAGGGAATTAATTTTTGGCTAATTTAAGAGGCATTTACATTTCAGGAGCAGTTGTGGTTTGAGTTTTGGGCACAGAAGAAGAGGCATCAAAAAGGCCAGCAGCATCAGGGATGGAAGCACTTGTCTCTAATGCTCAGTGAGGTAGTCTGGACATAGGGACACTTCCTTCCAGGGCAGTTTTGTTTCATTTTGTTTTGTTTTCCTTCATTGTGCTGTTGAGTTTGAGGCTGGTTCCCTGGCCCTATAAACAATTCCAAGAGCTGTTGTTTAATGAACTATTTTTCTGCTTAATTTGCACATCCACTGCCTTTGGCTGCTATTGAAACCTTCAGAGATTTGGGAGAGATAAACAATGAACAAATACATAGGTCATGTACTGTCAGGTGTTTCTGTGTGTTGTACAAAAATAAATCAGGAAAAAAAACAGAAAGTGATGGGGTTGCAATTTCAGATAGGGAGGACCCAAAAATATTTGTATTTTTAGAAGCTTCAGTTTCATATAAGAAGGCAGTATTTGAAATGATTTGATAGAAGTTTGGGAATGAGCTCTAAAAGATCTGGAGAAAAAGCCTTCCACATTCAACTCACAGAAGTGGAAAGGCCCTGAGGTAGAAAGGCGTTTAGGGTACAGGAGAGGGTACATGGTGTTCAGACTACTTTTCAAATGATAAAAAAAAAAAAAGAGTAAAACAAAAATTATAGCTGTATTATGTATATTTAGTGTAATATTAATCTTTTGTTCAATTAAAAAGTCATGACATCCTATGCAATAAATATTACTTCTGAATAATAACAAAACTAAAGAAGAAAATTAAAAGTATCAGCACTATATTTAGTATAAAGTATCTGTCATTTTATATAGCAAAACGTATACATCTTTGACTTGTTTTTGATTATATACTAATTAGTGTTTACGGAGTCCTTTTTTTATTCATGAAACGCATTCTATTCTGGACCTGATTTACTTGTAAATTGATATAACATTCACACGAAATATTAAAATTCAGAGTTAAACATTCCTTTTAATTGGTCCAGAACATACTTCAACAACGGCTTAAAAAGCAAGTGTTAAAATGAAAAGTGATTTCTGGCATTTTATAAGACAAAAGAAGATATCTTGGAAATACTGCTTACTCCTGGGGAAATATCAGGCACAAGTGAAAAGCCTTCAAATGGTGAGATGTAGAAATTGACCGATGATAGATGAGCAAATATAGTTATATACATGGTGTCATTGTTTAACGCTGTTATTAAAATTTAGTAAGTCTATGATTTTACCCGTTTTTAAAAGAAACAGTGAAAGGCAAAATCCAATACAAAATTAGAAATATCATAACTGACAGCACATATGCAGTTTGGGGGTGGTCTTCATTTCTAAGTCTTGTGATATAGACAGGAACTGGTCGGGGGTGGGGGTGGATTCTCTTCTGCTCTCAGACTAACTGCCCACTATCAGTGCTGTAGCTGCAGCTGAGACCGTGGCTAAACAACAACTACAGTAACATAAACACATTACAATTTCCAAGTTGAGAAAAACGTATAACTAAAATCTGACTTGGAATTTTAGGATTTTAGGATTTTGGATTTTGGATTTTGGGAAAGCCCACACTTACTTGACTCCTAATTCCTCATGATCCTGTGCTGATAGTTCCAAAGTCCCAAGTGCTGAGCTCCTGTCTTTCCAGACTTCTACAGAGAGACAAGTTGCTTGCTCATATATATATAGTATATATATATTATATAGTATATATATATATTATATTATATATATAATATATATAATATATATAATATATATATACTATATATATAATATATAATATATATATAATATATATATATACATATACATATAATATATATATACCACATCTTATACTCATCCTTTTGAAACCTGAGGATGATCTTCACAGTGAAACTGATGCAAACACGTACAAGCAAGCTTCTTATGAAATATATATCATGGCACTCACATTTAGTCTCTCTTATGATTGAATATAAAAATTAATATATACTTTTACTCCGTTATACTTCAAAACATTATAGAAAACTTGAGAAAAAGTTAAATTAGTCCTAATTAATTCCCTTATTTTTTTAAGGGCAGTTTTTTTTGAGAGTATAATTTTTCTGTCATTTTTAAATGTCAAAATTTGAAATTATTTTTAATATAAGAAACGATGTTATATTAGCATCCCATATACTTTGAATTGATGGCAAAAAGAAAAATAACAAAAAAATAGTGCTGGATCAAGAAAGTGAGAAGATAAATTACTAACCAAGAGAAATATTTGTCAGTGATACATCTGATAAGGCATTGTTATCCAAAATATGCAACGACCTTTTCAAGGTTAAAAATAAGAAAACAGAGGCACCTGGGTGGCTTTGTCGATTAAGTATCTGACTTTGGCTCAGGTCCTGATCTCATAGTTCATGAGTTAAAGCCCTGCATCAGACTCTCTGCTGTCATCACAGACCCTGCTTGGGATCCTCTGTCCCCCCTTCTATCCCTTTGCCCCTCACCTACTTCTAAAAATAAATAAACATTAAAAAATAAGAAAACAACAACCCAATTAAAAAAATAGGCCAACAATCTTAATTTTTTTTATGTTTATTTATTTTTGAGGCAGAGAGAAACAGAGCATGGGTTGGGGGAGGAGCAGAGCACAGCTGGGGAAGACACAGAATCCGAAGCAGGCTCCAGGCTCTGAGTTGTCAGCACAGAGCCTGACACGGGACTCAAACCCACCACCCCACCAACAGTGAGATCACGACCTGAGCTGAAGTCGGATGCTTAACCGACTGAGCCACCCAGGCGTCCCTTAAATAGTCCAACAATCTTAATAGACACTTCCCTAAAGGAGATATACAGAGGGCAATTAAGTATATGAAAAGATGCTCTATATCATATGCCATTTGGAAAATGCAAATTAAAACAACAATGAGATACCACTGTGTACTTACTGGAATGGCCAGAATCCAGAACACTGACAATACCAAAAGCTGGTGAGGATTTGGAGTAACAGGTTGGAATGCAAAATGGTGCAACCATTTTGGAAGACAGTTTGACAGTGTCTTATAAAACAAAGCATATCCTTACCACATGATCTAGCAATCATGTATCTTGGTACTTACCCAAACGGGAGAAAACTTTTGTGCACATGAAAACCTGCATATGAGTGTTTAGAGTAGCTTTATTATAATTGCCCAGAGTTGGAAGCAATCAAGGTCCTTTGGTAGGTAAATGAATAAACTGTGGTACATACAGACAATGGAATATTATTTAGCATTTTTTAAAAAAATGAACAATTAATCCACAATAAGACATGGAAGAAACTTAATTGCATTACTAGTAAGTAAAGAAGCCAATCTGAAGTTAAATTATATAAATTATATACTATATAATTATAAATTATAAATTATATAAATTATATACTATATAATTCCAAGTATATAACACTCTGGAAAAGGCAAAACTATGGAAACAGTAAAAAATCTATTGTTTCCAGGAGTTAGGAGGGAGATAGGACTGAGTAGCTGGAGCACAGAGAATTTGTAGACCAGGAATACTATTCTGTATGATACAGCAGTGATGGATATATGTCATTATATATATATATATATATATATATATATATATATATATATATGTGTGTGTGTGTGTATATATATATATGTGTGTGTGTGTGTGTATATATATATATTTTGTCCAAACCCATGGAATCTACAATAAGAATGAGCTCTGATGTAAACAATGGACTTTGTGTGGTAATGATATGTTAATTTGGGTTCATTTTGGGTTCATTGATTGTACGTGCACCAGTCTGATGGGTGATGTTGATAATGGAGGAGGCTATGCATGTAGGTGTGCAGGGGTTATAATGGTAAATCTCTATACCTTCAACGTAATTTTGCTTTGGATCTAAAACTGCTCCAAAAAAGGCTACTAAAAAAATGGTGCAGAAGAAGTAAATACTTTCTCAAACAAACAAAGGTTAAACTAGAACCCTAAGTACCAGAACTGCTAAGTTATTTCATCACGTGTGAAAAGAACTATGTTATATACCATTTTGCTGTTGCACAGTTTGTGCTTTTGAATTCATATTGCATGTTTACTTTGCCCTTAAGTAAATAAGATTATTTTCAACAATATATACTTTACTATTACTAGCTATAAGAGCAAGAAGAAAGTACTACAAATCATATTTTAAGTGCAGTGCTGTCTTCACAAAAGTATTAATAAAATAATGTAGTAGGTTTTCCAGCATCTTATGGTTTCTGCTTAACATGAAAGAGGGGAAAATTGTTTTCTGATATAGCTAAAGAAGTATTTCCCACAAAATTAAAAACTTATTCCTCTGATCAAGTCTTATCTTTAGCCACAGTTTCTTAAAAACAGTTTTTAGCAACATACATAATAGTAACTTTAAATCTCTAAGTAAAATTTTTTACCAAATTATATTATTAAAATATATCTGCTCAATGATCATTGCACTAACAAATCTTCTACAGTTTTTATTTTCCATTTCTTTAATCAAATGCCTTGAGCACATATATCTTTCAGAAATTCTATCACTTTTTTGTGTAAAAAAAATAGAAAATAATTTCCTATTCTATCCTGTATTGTTACAAATCATTAAGGTCCTAAGTGATTGCAGATGATTCTAAGTCCTGCCTTTATTAAATACGATGGTTGATTTTCGTGAAAACAGATAATGCTGGTTTTCTTTTTCAGTAGTGTTTATAGGGTAATTGTTGTCTATAAAATACAGTTAGAAAAACAAGAGGCTATCCCTTGCTGATGTGGGAAGGTAGTTGCATTGCAAAGCATTGAACATGATCCATTTATTCATCAAGACCATAGGCTTTCTCTGAGATAAATCTTTGCTTGGGAAGAGAGCTGCATCTTAAGATGTTGAAGACTTTGTCGTTTTCAAACATACTGCATTGTGATCTCTCAGATCATGCTGACTTCATTACTTCACAATGTGGAAAGCAATCTAGTACAGTGATTCAAAGAAAGGTTATTACATTAGAGCTAAGCTACATTTTGGTAATGATATCACTGACATCTGAACCTCTTCTTTTTCCAAAGGAATATGCACTCAGATGCCTTTCAGAATGAACGTAGGCAAATGTTATTTCCTCTCTATAGTCTTCAAATGTATAACAATGAAGTCAGTTTTCTTCCATTCTTCTTGTGAACACCACCATCACCCCTGACCCCACTGACTTGATCTCATGTTTCCTTACAGCTTTCAGTATGGATTTGATTCTAATATTCAGCTAAAACTTTTCTGTTGTCCTCCCTGTTCTGTAAAATAAACAGAAAATAAGGATTAGAAACAAAATTAAACCTGATGCATAGAGAAATACCACTGCTATAGTGTCTGTTTATGTTTGTTAAAGTAAAACCAAAATATATATATTAATATATATATTAATTTTTTTTCTCTTTGACATTTTCAAACATAATCTAGGTTTTATATGAACACAAAGAGCTGTCCACAATCTTTAAAATACAGGGCTTTTCTTTTTTTAGGCCTTATTAATGAAGAACTACAGTAGTCCAGTGATACTGATTAAACTCTATGTGTCTGTTCTGTAGTGATTTCCCTTATCAGACACTCCTTCATTGCTACAGGTCTCTTGACCTCACCTGTCTCTCATCCTGGCTACCACAGTGCATGGGGTCCAGTTAACTTTATGGGAGCACAACCTGATAGTTTTCTCCCTTCTCTTCTTCTCCTAATGCTTATCTTTGGTACCATGATAGCCTCCCATTCAGTGTCCACATGCGCAATTTGGAAATGTGAGGGAGTCAATGAAAACCTTTGATGGATGGCAGCTTTTAGCTAAGACATAAATCTCAGCCCTCCCCCACAACCCATGGACACTGTAGGTAATCAGTTTATTTAGTTTCTTGGATTGTCTTTGGGGATCATGCAATCAGTATTAATGATCAGGATTCTGGAATGACCATGGCTGTCCCACTTTTCCAACTCTGTTCCTCTTCTTCACTACTACTAGCTTGGAAATTGTACTCCTTATTAAAATAACAGCTTGTAAGTCACTGCCCAAATCTCTGCTTTCTGGATGATGCAAGCTATGCCCCTATTTATGCACGCATAAATCACTAAGTTGAAAACTTTATTTGATTTTTTTTTCTGACAGTGCTTTCAGAAGTGAAATTAAAGGAAAGCTGTTTCTTTACTTCTTCTTTTTTTATTTTGTTCGGTGTCTAGATTTTCCCAAGATAATTTAGAAATCTATATTAAATATAGGTCTTTCTATGACAGAGCCACGATCTTTTGGCAAGGATGTACCTAATTATACAAGGGTCTCCATTTACTTTATACTTGTAAACAAAAGAAGTATGAGCAAAAATATTAAACATATCTTAATACAGGTATAACTTTATCAGTAGAGACAAATTAATTTACACCTGCAACAATTCTGCATTCTGCTATTTTTTCCTAACAAATTACAGACTAACTTCAATTTCAGTCTGGATGTTTGTTTGTTCTGCAGAGTAGGAAGTGAACCAGAAAGACTTTATAAAATATCAGATCAAACTAAAAGTTGAGAACTATTCAAATATATTGGATCATATAAAAAATGGAGCAGATTGTAATGTTGGAAAGAAGAAAGTTGAAAACTAACTTAAATTATTGACATATTAAGAAACACGAAAATAAACTGCTTAATTGTAACAGATGAAATGGTCTATGTCTTTGAATTTGAAAAATATTGTGTATTTCTAACAAAAGACAAAATGTTGGGGTGGTGGTAATCCTGTCCCAAGATCTGACCTTGCACACTATTTATTAAAATACATATTTTCCCATGTTCTGAAAGCATTATTCATTTGCACACATTTCCAATTGGAATAAATGTTTTTGTTTTTGTTTTTGTTTTACCACACATGTATTGGAATTAAAACCCATGAATCATTTTTCTGGAGTGGGGGAGTATAGCTAAAGAATGTAAAATATTTTGAGAAATAGTTACTGATTTTTGTTTTTTCTTTCTAAAAAGTTAGGATTTTTTTTTCCTAATTCTTTGTCTTCCCAGAAGTGAGCAGAGGTCAGACAGGTTTCAAATCTGTTACCAAGAAAGATGAAAACATTTATAATTTTTCCCTATTTTATATAAGTTGACAATGAAAATTAAAACATTTCTCCCCATGGAATGAGATAACTTTTTCAAGATGGCCAGTTAATTAAATATCTTGAGGTCATTTGAAGAATTGGAAATCTAATTGGCCTTCCTCTCATGCTTCCATTTATTAATGATTCCATTTCTCACAATTTTCATCTTTTTTTCTTGCTTGCTTCTGTTGTGCTATATTCGCACGGCCAATAATATATATGGTTTAGCTACATGAAACAAAACCCGGTCATTTTTTACCTCATTTATAGCCAATATCAGATAATACCATTCCTTGCAACTATAAGTGGGCTACATGATCTCCATCATTAAGAGAAAAATGGAGTGAAATATCAAATCAGAACTGGCCATGCCTGTTATTCATATTGCATTCTGTTAAAAAGTATACTCAGTTTTAAATATTACTTCAATATGCTTTGCCGGATATTTCTCTGGAGAGAAAAATTATAATGCTTATTCAGTTCTTGGCACACCCTGTTTCCTAAAACTGAACTAAAGAAAAGAATTGTAGCGGCCGTGCATTTATTTGACAAGCTAATTGAAATTGCACAATAAGTCAGTCTGATTTCCAAGGACAGAGAGGTTAATGGAGTGTGCTTCTCTGTGCTGGTACAATAGCTCCGTTTTCTTTACTGAAATAACTGTGATTTCCTATATTAGTAGTTACATTATTCAGGCAGCAAGGATGTATTTGAAAGGAAAACTTAATCATTATAAATAAACCCATTTGGGGATATACAGTTCACAAACTTATTCTGAACACATAATGTCATGTCCTTGTCAAAGAATACAAAATACACAGTTCTTATTTTCCCTGGTAAAGACTGTTGTGATTTGAACGTAAATGCATTTAGTGGGACAACACAACCAGAGAGTGTTTTAGACAAGTGGTATTTAGTCTATTACATTGCTGCCGTCACTGAAAAACACTAGACCTTTTTTTGAATACAGTTCAGCTCTGGTTGAAAATAAGCAGTTTTTCCATATGAGGATGCTGTTTGAAAATCAGGTGGCCAGAAAGTGAAGTTCAATTGAGAAATGAATTTGGGTCAGGAAAGGGCAATACATGAGCACAGACTTCACTCTGACTTTTTTAAGGTTGTGGTTTTTATGCTGAAATACAAAAAAAAAAAAAAATGAAGACTTTAAAAAGTTGAGAGAAGAAGAAATGCAATCATTTATGATAATCGATTTAGCGACGCTGAATGTACGTTTAAGTGTGTTTATAATGTCTGTAAATTTCTCATCGCTCTTGGATTTATATAAACATTTAAAATAATATTTACTATGTTTTCATTAAAGACTAATGCAAGTGCTATCATGTATTTGTCACTGCAAACATTTAGTGGGACCCACAGCGTGGCAGGAATTACTGTAGATCTTGCAGATTCATCACCGAACAAAATGAAGTTTCTCCTCTCATAGAACTTGAGAAGAGACTATGAGTGAAATGAATAAGCAAATTGAACCCCAATATGATGGTACCAGTTTAGTGCTAAAGAGAACAAATGAGAAGGAGAAGGAGATATGATAGATCAAAACTGCGAGGAGCTAGTCCGGTAGGTGAGTAGGTAGCTCCATAGTGAGTACTTTCTTTTTTTTTCCCCATTTTTTTTTTAAACATTTATTCATTTTTTGAGAGAGCAGGAGTGGGGAAGAAGCAGAGATAGAGGAAGACACAGAATCTGAAGCAAGTTCCAGGCTCCGAGCTCTCAGCACATCTCAAACTCACAGACCACGAGATCATGACCTGAGCTGAAGTCGGACGCTTAGCCAACTGAGCCACTTAGGTGTCCTGTAGTGAGTCCTTTCTATAGAACATCTAGAAATTGCCCCAAATCTCCTATTATGATTCATTTATGGTTTTTCGCACACATACTTACAGACATGAAACACTTTAAACACAGCATTTGTTGACGTTTTTCATTGAAAAATGATATTTCTAGCGCTTCATTTTTTAGATTCACCTTTAAAGATTGTATTGAATAATGTAACTTAATTTAAAGCATGCAATAAATTTCCGAGTTTCTATACATCGTTTCTAATTATATTCCATACATCTAAATACATAATACTACATCTATATTATACTACATCTGTAACAATCTAGACTTAATCAACAATTTTATGATTAAGAATTAAAAGAAAAAATTTTGTGTAAATTTCTGATTAAGAAAAATAATCAAAGTGTTATGATTGGGGCAATGTATACAATAATTTTAATATTTTGGTACATATTTTCAAGTTGATCCACAGAAAATGTGTATCAGTTTTATTATATTACCAACAGAGCATGGAAGTGTCTCAGGTTTTTCACCCTCCATAAGAGATAGATGGTACATGATATCCTCAATAGAATGAAGAACAATTTACTTAATTATACATGCTGTCTGTTTTTTCATATTTTAAAATTTACTGATTAGTATCACTCAACTACAGAAAATCCATAAGACAAATGAATGGTTTAGTGAACTTTAATACTTTGAAAATCAAGGATAAGAGACAGAATTTTGTGTGCCCCCTTGGAAACCTTCAATATGCCCTTGCCAGTCTCCAGCCTTTTTCTGCTAAGAGCAATCACAGACCTGGTTTTGCAGTAAATACTTCCTATCCTTTCTTTATAGTTTTACTATCCAAAAGTGTGCCCTTTACCACTGCAGTTTAACTCTGCTGTGCTTTTCCCTTAACATAATCTTAAACTGTCTAAAGAAATTATATTTAGGTTTCTTTGCAATTGATTCATTGAAAAACCATCATATTTGTTCCATATAGAGTTCCCCATTCTAGATTCCGCAAATTTTGTCTACACTATAAACTTTACTATGATTCTCTCTTTATAAGTTGATAATTTTCTTGAGAGGCTTGTTCAGAATCAGGTTCAATATTTTAGCAAATCCGATTGCTAATTTTAGCAAATCAGTAAAGACAAGTTTGAGAGCTCAAAATTTCTTCAGGGTGACCCCGTCAGGAGAGACCTCACAATACAGTGAGATTTACCTCCAGGAACTCAACCAGGTTCCCACAATAAACATCAGAGGAAAATCCCCTTCTGCTTCCTGCAGAAAATGAAGAAAAGGGACCATTTTGAAATATCCTAGAGCACTCTGTTTTTCTTAATGAACTCAGTACTCAAGGGAAAATAGTTAATGGAGAGCCTAACCTTCTGGGATATTATCAAAGCCTATCTGACCTAGGGGAAGGGAAATACCCAACTCCAATCTGCTCTAGCTATCTTGTCCCACCTGAGAGGGGAGGAAAAATACTTGTGAAGTTTACAGCCCATGGATGCACACTCACTAAACAGTGGAGATGTAGTCACAGGACAACAGAAGGCTCCCCTCCCCTCACAGCACACCATCACATGCTAAAGGCTTATTAGCAGCAGTTTCTTTTACCCACATTATACCTGGCTATGAAGAAAAAAAAAAAAAAAAAAAAAAAATATATATATATATATATATATATATATATATATATATATATATGGTAAACTAAAAAGCAAAAAACACAATTTGGAGTGACAGAGCAAGCATCAGAACCAGAGATGTCAGGGATGTTGGAATCATCAGACCAGGAATTTAAATTGGTTAATATGCTAAGCGCTCTAGGGGTGCCTGGGTGGCTCAATCAGTTGAGTCGGATTCTTGATTTCAGCTCAGGTCATGATCTCGCAGTTCATGGATTGAGCAATCCACGTGGGACCCTGCACTGACAGTTCGGAGCCTGCTTGAGATTTTATCTCTCTCCCTCTCTTTGCCCTTCCAATGTTCTCTCTCTCTCAAAATAATAAACAAACAAACATTAAAAAAATATGCTAAGGGCTGCAATGGATAAAGAGCATGCAAGAACAGATGGGCAATGTCAAAAGAGAGATGGAAAATCTAAGAAACAACCAAAAGGGAATGCTAGTAATCTAAAACACTGGAACAGAAATGCGGAATTCCTTTGATGTATTAGTACACTAGACATGGCCGAGGAAAGAATCTCAGAGTTTGAGGATATCCCAAATGGGTGGTATCATTTCTTCAACTTTGTTATTTTTTACAATCACTACTAATCCAGATACTTTAAATTCTTTAAATTTCTATATAGTTTTAAAAATCATCTCTCCAATCAAAAACAGTCCATTGGATTATTTATTTATTGATTTATTTTTAATAATATATTTTAATGCTTATTTTTAAGAGAGAGAGAGAGAGTATGACCAGGGGAGGGGCAGAGAGAAAGAGAGAGAGGGAGACACAAAATCTGAAGCAGGCTCTAGGCTCAGAGCTGTCAGCACAGAGCCCGAAGCAGGGCTCCAACCCACAAACCAAGAGATCATGACCTGAGCCAAAGTCGGTCACTTATGGGACTGAGCCACTCAGGTGCCCCAAGACTGTTGGGATTTTAATTACGGCATTGTGATACCCAGAGATCATTTGTAAATAATTATTTTTTTTAAAAACTTTTTTTTAATGTTTTTATTTTATTATTTTTGAGACAGAGAGAGACAGAGCATGAACGGGGAGGGTCAGAGAGAGAGGGAGACACAGAATCTGAAACAGGCTCCAGGCTCTGAGCTGTCAGCCCAGAGCCCGATGCGGGGACCGCGAGATCATGACCTGAGCCGAAGTTGGACGCTCAACCGACTGAGCCACCCAGGCGCCCCAAGTAAATAATTATTAACAACAGAATTATTTTCTAATCAATAAACATGTATCTATTCTTTCATCAATGTAGTACAGTTTTGTTTTCAGAGAGAGAGAGAGAAAGAGAGAGCAAGGGAGGGACAGAGGGGAAGAGATAGAGCATCTTAGGCAGGCTCCATGCTCGGTGCAGAGCCCCATGTGGGGCTCGGTTTCACGACCCTGGGGTCAACACCTGAGCAGAAATCAAGAGTCAGATGCTCAACCGACTGAGCCACCCAGGTGTCCCAAAGTATTAGTTTTAATGCAATGTCTTAGATTGGTTTTGTTAGTTTTTACTTAATTTCCATATTTTAATGCTACCTTAAATAGCACAAATCTAATTCATCTCTAAATGTTTATTGCCAATATAATAGAAACAAAGTTGACATTTTTATATAGTGTATTTGTGTCCCATACTTATTTGTTCCAACACTCATTTATATATTTCTTGCTATTATCTATGTATATAACCTCTATATTCTATGAATATATTTCATTACCTGATAGATTACTGAATATTTGATAATCTTACATTTATAGCAGATCCCACTTATTTTTCATTTATGTTTTTATACTTTTTTCCTTTTCTTTTATTACTTCATTTTTGCCAAATATGAGTATTTTTAATATTGCACTTTTGTTTTCATTGAAACATAAGGTATATATTTATTTTATTTTTATCATGTTATCCCAGCCTACTTTTGAATATTATACTAATTGTATAATGTTAGGAAAATTACACTAGTATTTATTTTCTTTCCCTCATACATTGTGCAATATATTCACGCAGTATGTATATATTATAAACTTCATGATGAAATAATATTTTTGCTTTCAATTCTAAAATGCCTTTTATAAATTTTAATAATCATTTTACATTTTCTCTATATATTTAGAACTTTCTGTGTTTTCTATTTCCTTACAAAGTCGTGAGTTTCTACCTGTAATAGTTTTCTTTTGGCCTGAATAAACATACTTTATATTTTTTAAATAAGTTTCAGGTTGAGTAATTCGTTAAAATATTCTGTCTGAAAATGTCTTTAACTTTTATTTTTGATGGAGAGATTAACTTAATGTTCTAGAGTGATAGTGTAGTGTTTTTTCTTTTACTTATGTCTTCTGTTTTCCCTTTTAGCACATTATGAAGCATTCCATTTTCCTAATATTGAATTTTTTGATGATAAATCTGTAATTGATTTTATATTTGTTGACTAAGATAATGTATCTTTTTAAATCTTACTGTTATTAATATTCCTCCTTATCATTGAATTCAGTGGCCTAATTACTACGCACTTTTGTGTTATTTTCTTGGGTATATCTTATTTTGGTTTCTTTGAACTTGAGAAAATCATTGGCCATAATTTCTTGGACTTATTTGCCATGTTTTAAAATGTTGATGTTCAGGGGACACATGGGTAACTTAGTTGGCTAAGCATCCAACTTTGGCTCAGGTCATGATCTCGCGACTCATGTCGGGCTCTGTGCTGACAGCTTGGAGCCTGGAGCCTGCTTCAGATTCTGTGTCTCCCTCTCTCTCTGCCCCTCCCACATTAATTCTGTATCTCTCTCTCTCTCTCTCTCTCTCTCTCTCAAAAATAAATAAACATTAAAAAAATTTGAAACGTTGATGTTCAGGATAAGATGACATGTTAATGGATATAAGTGGATAACTAACATTTACATAAGGATACAAAGCAAAACCATAAAGAAAGTTTAACAATTAAATCTGAAACATATATCCTTACTGACCTATGGAAAACACAAAATTTATTTTTTGCTAAAAAATGTAATTTAATAAGACAAGAATTTTAAGTGGAACATACCCTTATTTAATCAATTGTGCAAAATTAATAAATTTCAAACTGTATTTGTTTAAAAGTATAAAACTCTCATAAGTAAAATAACTTGAGAATGTTGATCTTAGGTTAGTAAAACATCATTGCTGAAAGCTAGAAACTGGGTTTATGCAGAAGGGACTGATAAATCTGACCGTCTTCCATTCATCCTCAACTAAATCTTATGTTAGGAAAAAACATTGCAGTTCTAAGATTCAAAATTTCCTCTTTAAATTCAAAAGAGCATTTTAAAAGACAGTTTTAATTGTATTACTACACAAATTATATAAAGTGTAATTCTGTACAGAGTTAGATGCTGTATTGATCAAATGATAAAACACTGTTAATGACGTGAAAATAAGGTTGCTATGACAACCATGCATTTTAGGAAAATCCTAAGGGATAAGTACTGCTACAAAACTCTGTGCAAAGTAGATCTTAATTAGAAGCCTCTAGGAAGTCATAAAACTTTTGGGTTTTCTCATTTTAAATATTTATTTTATATATCTGTCATGAAAAACATTAGAAGAGATTTTTTTTCCTAGTTGATGATATTTATAAAGTATTTATTCTTCAAAAAAGAAGCCACTCAAAGATATCAGAATAAGTAAAAAAAATTAGGCCCACTATGTTAAAGAAAAAAAAAAGGGTCTTTTAAGAAGACTAAGTTTTCTTTAAAAAATATTGCATTTGTGAATGGTGTTTATTAAGCTTAAATAAAGTGACATAACTATCCAGGTGAATACATGACTATAATTTTAAAAACTTTTGAAGGAAATAAGTAATATAATAAAATATATATCATAAATGTTTTTAATATAACATTTAAGCTCAAAATAAGCGTAACCTACACCATGTTAACTTTTATGAAAACATTACGGTAAGTGAAATAAGTCAGTCACACAAAGACAAATAGTGTAGGATGTCATTCATATGTAGAATTTACAAAACAAAAAGCAAAGGAGAAAAAAATGGAAGAGAGGCAAAGAAACAGAATCTTAACCCTAGAGAACAAACTGATGGTTATCAGAAGTGGGGGGGGGGGTGCAGGTTAAATAGTTGGTGGGGATTAAGGAGTGAACTTGTGCGGAGCACCAGGTTTTGTATGGAACTGTTGAATAATTATAGTGGATACCTAAGACTAATATTACATTGTATGTTAATTAGCTGGAACTTGAATAAAACCTTAAAAAATTTTTATGACAGTATACAATAATCTAAATGATTTCTCCCTTGACTTAAAATCCTTAAGACCAACTGTTGTGTTAATGAACTAAATTAGGTAGGTCCAAGTAAAAATCATTGTGGTGTTAAAAATATGTATCAGACATTATTTAAGAACACATTAAATTGAAAAAACAATGTTTTTGTTTCTACCTATTACAAAAGCAACTTTTCAACATATTTTATAATGCTGAAATTAATTATTAAAGTATATGTATACATAATTAGCTGCTTTTTTAAAAACCATGTTTACATACATTGTGCTATACAATTATCTGTAGCATATTAATCAATCTACATTGTGTCCCTAAGAGTTTATGTTTAACTGATTTAACAAATTTTTGGCATTGAGCTATATATACTGTCAATTTGGAAAAATCAAAGATTTGTGTTCTCAGAGGTTCAGAATTGATAATTCTTGGGTGGAGACCTAAAGATTGGGTTTTTAACTAGTATCCTAAGTGATTTGATGCAGGTGATGAGCTGGTCACATTTTGGAAATCACAGCTAATACAAAACTGCCTCAGTGTTGTGGTTTTGTTTAAAAGTAACATAAAGGTTTTATTAATTTTACAAAGTTTATTAAAAATAGAAAAGTAAGAATGTTATATAGCAAGATCCAAAGATAGGTAGAATTAAATAATTAACCTGTGGCTTATTATTTACTTACATAGTTTAAAAATATAATTTATAAGTTTTAAAAAATATTTCTGATACACGTATTAGCAACATAGACAAATTGAGAATTATCTCCTCCTCACTCTGGTTAACAGAGAACGAGAAGAGGGGCACCTTGGTCTGATAACTGCAAGGAAATGAATTCTCTCAATAACTTAAGGGAGCCTATATATGGATCAATCCCCAGTTGAGATTCTTATGAAACTGCAGCCCTGAATGCCACTGAGTTTAGCACCCGGTGAAATCCTGAGCGGAGAACCCAGCTAAGTCATGCCAGATTCCTGAGCCACAGAAACTGTGAAATAATAAATGAGTATTGAGTTAAGCCACTAAATTTGTGGCAATTTGCTCTGCGGCATAGAAAACTGATACACATATACATATTTTTTTCTTTTTTCTTTTCCACTTTCCAGTGGGTTGTCTTTGCTGCCAATAACTCCAAGCTTATGTAGTATATGAAGTTTGAGAACACTCACTAAAAGTCTCTGATTAGCTTTGTTTGCAAGATAAGCCCAAATCAAAACTAATCACCATGCTCAAAAAGACTACTCTGAGAGGCTAACGTGTGTGTGTGTGTGTGTGTGTGCACGCGTGCACTTGTTTTTATTTTTATCACCATTGTTTTAAGGGAGGCATAGCCATGTGACTATATCAGCAGGTAGTACAGGTGCATTTTGTTAAAGGAAAGGTACTAGGAAGATAGATCAGGAAATTGTGTTCAATAAAGAGCATTTAAGATAAATATACTTAGCATTAAGTGAAATTATTATTTTTTAATCAGTTTTATTAGAACTGAAATATGATAAAAATGAAAGGCAACTTATTGCTCTAGCTGGATTTAAGGAAATATATTATTTCATTGTCTTATTGTACCATGCAAGTGTATCGTGTGTTTTTCATTCCTATTTCATCTTATTTTCAATTTAGGACAAAAAAAAATTAGAGAGAAAAATACATGACATATGCTTTTTTTGCAGCGGCTTCCTAATATAGAAATTTGGGGAAATAAACTAAATTGATGAAGCATATGACATATGCTTGCCATCCAATGTTTTCTTTATTATCAGTCTAGAATTTTAATTGGGACTATATATATATATATATATATATATATATATATATCTGAAGAAAGGCTTTTAATACAGAGATTCATATTGGTTACAAAAATAAATAAGGCAGTTACTAAGAAAGTGTTTTATTATGTTTTTAAGCATACTGGATTTTTTAAAGACTATACATCAGATTTGTTTTCATATTTGTGGGTCCTGAATGAACTCAAAACTGTTCAATACTTGATGCTATGTCCTCACATCATTAACATTCACTAAAAAGCCAAAAAGAAGTGGTATTAAAATTAAGTTAGACAAGGGGCGCCTGGGTGGTTCAGTCGGTTAAGCGTCCGACTTCAGCTCAGGTCACGATCTCGTGGTCTGTGAGTTCGAGCCCCACGTCGGGCTCTGGGCTGATGGCTCCGACCCTGGAGCCTGCTTCCAATTCTGTGTCTCCCTCTCTCTCTGTCCCTCCCCCATTCATGCTCTGTCTCTCCCTGTCTCAAAAATAAATAAACGCTAAAAAAATAAAAATAAAAAAAAATTAAGTTAGACAACAGAAATTTTGGAAAAAGTCTATTAATATGTGAAACTGGGAAAACACCTGCATGGGACATGTAGATGAAGCAGAACAGCTTTTATAGAATTTATCCCATGTTTTGTGCTTTCCTAGCTATCAGTGTAGACAAAGTTATAATTTATCCTGATCCCTTTTCCCAAGATACACACATTATTCACTGACAATAGAAGGCATTATCCAAATAGAAGGTTACACTTAAGTAGTGTAAGGGGAAAAGAGGAGAATATTTCTTCTTCCATGAAGTTGAAGCAAACTTTACATTAAAATAATAAGAAGAACTATAACTGGATAGTTCTTCTTCTAGACTTCAAAATACTCAGAGCCTTGTTTATTCCAACAGACTCTGGCAACCAGCTCTACCTATGCCCCAAGTTCAAGGTACAACCAGATGTGCTTGGAATTAACATTCAACCAATTCTCAGTTAGTGGGCCAAAATGAACGCACAGCAGCAGACAATGGCAATACATTAGAGTCAATAGCACAACCGTCCAAAACTTACCCACAAAGGTGTGTTGTCATGAATGCTCAGAAAAGACTCAAAATCATGAGCTGGCTCTCACCCCAGAACAAAGAGATCCCTGCACCTTTTCTCAACACCTGGTGTTGGAACACAGACTCAAATGAAGGATGCCAATGTTTGGAGCTTAGGCCGCTTTTCTCATTAATATCTTTATTAGAGCATATATATTTAATGGTGTATTCGGTATGGCCCTGGTATTACACTGGCTCCAGTTCTCTCATCATACATTTAATATGACTGAATCCCTGAAATAGATGCAGATTTATGAAGCCTACTGAAAGAAAGAAAGAAAGAAAGAAAGAAAGAAAGAAAGAAAGCACAATGAAATACGAGATTTGGACAGAACTTCAAAGCTAAAACTTAAAACAAGAGAAAAAGGAAGGCTGACCAAAAGAATCTGTAGCATGAGATATATCAGAATATTCAAGAAAATAAAGACTCACCTGTGAAAAAAAATTACAAAGACAGGAGTAAAAACTTAAAAACTTATTGTTCTATGAGATATGAGATGGTAAGACAGATGAAAAGGAATCACACAGGGGTGCCTGTGTGGATCAGTTAATTAAGCATCAGAGTCTTGATTTCAGCTCAGGTCATGATCTCACAGTTCATGAGATAGAGCCTACATGGGGCTCTGCGCTGACAGTGCTGAGACTGCTTGGGATTCTTTCTGTCCCTCCGTCCCTCCGCCATTTGTGCTCTCTCTCTCTCTCAATATAAATAAATAAACATACAAAAAAAAAAAAAAAAAAAAGAAAGGAGGGGAGCCTGCATGGTTCAGTTGGTTATGTGTTCAACTCTTGATTTCAGCTCCAGTCATGATCTCACGGTTTGTGAGTTTGAGTCCTGCATCAGACTCTATGCTGACAGTGTGGAGCTGGCTCTAAGCTGACTACTTGGGATCCTCTCTCTTTCTCTGTCTCAAAAATAAATAAACTTATGAGGGAGTGATATAAAAATTATGAGGGGAACATACTCATGAGAAATTCTATAGAAATCAATAAACATAATCTAATGCAAAGTTAAAAATGACATATTATCAGTTTCTACTTTAAGAAAATGTTAAAAAAACAAAACATAAAGTAATTAAAATAAAAAAAAATAAGTGAGAGATTATTTGAGAGACATGGACTCAAACAATATAACAAAATTAAGTATTAACAGTGTCAGCAGATATATTCATGGAACAAAATATTTATTAAAGGACAACAAAAATGTGAGTGGTAATAATATTGGTTTACAAAAAAGTAGATGGATTGGGCACCTGGGTGGCTCAGTTGGTTCAGTGTCCGACTTTGGCTCAGGTCATGATCTCACAGTTTGTGGGTTCGAGCCCCGCATCAGGCTCTGTGCTGACAGCTCAGAGCCTGGAGCCTGCTTGGGATTCTGTGTGTGTCTCTCTCTCTACCCTTCCCCCACTCACACTCTTATTCTTTTTCAAAAATAAATAAACATTAAAAAAATTAAAAAGAAAATAAAATGGATCTTCTATTATTGACTGCAAAATAAAATAGGGAAGTTAAAGAGGAATGAGGAAGTAGAAATAAAAAGTATTAATTTTTATATGTCAAGTCATTAATATTCACTTGACTTATGGATTAAAGGATTATAAAAATACACGCTCACTTTTCTGTTTAAATGTAGATTTATACATGCAGGATAGAAAATGTCATATAGTAAATGGTATGACATTAAGATAAATTGGTGAAAAGTTCTTCAATTTCCATAAATAAATTCATATCCAACAATAAAGTAAAATATTTTATACTTCTAAATTATGCGTATTTTACTCAGCAAAATAATTAAAGCAAAAATTTAAAAATCTATGGGAATAATGTGAGAGAAAATAAATAATAATGGGAAATTTTAATATACTTCTCTAAAGCTTTGATGTGTATAAAAGGGAAGAAAAAGATATAAATGAAGTAATACCATCATCATCATTATTGTCATCATCGTTGATGACAGTTCTGCACAGATTGAACAGAACAAGCATAGCTCTGTGTCATCTAAGCACATCAGGTCGTATATGTCCAACGACCATCTTGTGAGGTCAGTGATATTAGCAATTACATATGATCATTTTACAGATGGGGATACTGAGACTTAGTGAGATTAAGCTTCATCTAAAGTAACACCTTTTTGTGGTTGAGATGCTTGCCCAGATTGAAAGGGAAATTTAAGTCAGGTCAGAGAGTATAATGCAGATGTCAATGATCTTCAGAATATGTTCACTTTTGTTTCTAGCGTCAAAGAAAATTGTATGTTCTAACAGGACATGACACACTGCCTCATTTTTAGCATAATACTATAACTAGATTTATTTTAAAAACATACTTTGTGTCATAAAACACATAATTCAAGGTAAACAAGAGAAACATTTAATGATTTTAATAATTTTAAGTGGATGTTTACTGAATAATCACAGCTTATAAGGACGTTTCTGTGGAAGGTCCTTAAGATGACACATACATCAGAAATTTATACCATAAGGAAAACACATAGACTTTCAAGATAGTTTGAAATAAGTCATTATAGAGAAACATCTTAGATTCAGTATTAGTATATGAGCTTCCTAGGGATGCTGTAACAAAGTACCACAAACTCGGTGGTTGAAAACAACAGACTTACTTTCTCACAGTTCTGAGGGCTAGATGTCTGAAATTGATATATAGACAAATACTCCCCAAGAAGGTTAAAGAAGAATTTTCCTGGCCAGTTCTTAGCGTCTGATGATTACCCACAATCCTTGACACTCCTGACTTGAAGATGCAACATTCCAATCTCTGCCTCTGCAGAGCATCGTGCTCTCCCTCTATGTCTCTCTGTCCTATCACATGACTTTCTTATAAACCATGAATATATACTACAGTGGATATAAAAACATTGCACAGGGACAATGGCTTGTAAGTCATTAGACTTAGGGCTCATTCTATTCCACTGTGACTTCATCTTAACTAATTACATGTTGCAAAGACCTTATTTCATTTCCAGTAAATTCACATGAAATACTGAATGGACATGAATGGGGGGCGGGCCCTTCTTCCTTGTACACATGGTATTACCTTCTTTTGAGGAAAAATATTCAGACAATTATGCTATTTACAACAATGATTTTTATTTTTTTCCACCTAAAATATTAATGACAATTAATGACAAGGAGTCATTAATTTATCAAAGAGAAACCAGTAATTAAGACGGAAACAGTCAAAGCTCATCCACTTGAAACAGGGTTCCGGGTCTGGAACCCTCACTCACAAAAGCTTTCCCTCAGTTTGAAAGTCTTTACATATGATAACACAAAAAAGAAGATAAAGCAACAAAAAGATATAAGACATTTAGCTTGAATCTTAGCTTGTAGAAGATACAAGTACTTAGCACACAAAAAAGAAGATAAACCAACAAAAAGGATATGAGACATTTAGCTTGAATCTAGCTTGTAGAAGATACAAGTACTTAGCTTGAAACCCAGTGTGTTGTTAATTGGATTAATGTTAATCTGAGGAAGAGAAAATACTTCTGAAATATTGTAGAAACTGAGATTTTCTTTTAAAGTAGTGACCGATTTGCTAACAAGAATTCTGGCAAACACAAAATTAATAATGTTAGCTACTGTGTCTTTTTGGCATGAAATGATTCTAGATTATATTACAGACATTCAGTCGTACCTTGGGTATTTCTAGGAAGTAATGAGAAAAGTCATTC
Organism: Panthera leo; assembly: GCF_018350215.1. Lineage (NCBI taxonomy): Eukaryota > Metazoa > Chordata > Mammalia > Carnivora > Felidae > Panthera > Panthera leo. The sequence continues at coordinate 21,206,590 of NC_056687.1, read as the reverse complement.
AAGGATATTTGAAGAACCAGAGATCAGAGAGCAAAAACCCCTTTGATCTTCCTTTGAGCAAACGAGATATCAACTTGGCAAATGTTGCTACAAAGTACAATAGCAGTCCCATTAATAAAAAAGAAAATCATCTATGGGCATGATGCTCAATAGGAAAAATAGGGTTTATTATCATACAACCTTAATAACAATTCGAGGTCTACCAGAAAGCTGAAAATCAAGTGGATCATACAGCCTTTCAAGTCACTACAGAATATAACTTCTGTCTGTTGGCTGTAAAGTTGTGTTACAAAATTAATGAAATAAGTTTTTAAAATGAAATGATCAATAATGTTGTATGTAGTTTAGTGACAGTCATTTGACATTAACTGATAATAAGAACATTGGAACACAATGATGGTTCATCAAAAACGGTCTTGTATCCCTTAATAGCCGTCAATGTGACAATAGCCAAGAACATGAGCAACATTTCCAAATGAATACACGGTGATGATCGAAGTCTCTGATTAACTCCAATCTCTTACATTTCAAAATCATGATGTATTTATTACAGCAAGGGAAACATGTACTATACCATTTTCGAAGTGCAGATTAATTTGTTAGCTTGCTGTTTCAAAAAGTTCCATGTATTCATCCATTCATTCAGCAAATATTCTTTGAGTTCCTACCAGGTTCCAGTCAGTATTCTAAATGCCAGAGATACCTGAGTGAGGAGCACAGATAAAAATATCTGCCTCATGTAAACTACATTTCTGTATTGCAAGCAGGCAATAAAAACAAGATATAAATTGTATAGAATTATAGAGGTTTGAAGGACATTGAAAACACTGAATCAGAATTTGGGAGCTGGCTGCACAGCATAGGTTAATGTAAATTCCGACAAGGGAAAAAGCCTCACTGAGAAGATGACATTTGATCAAAGATACAAAATCGGTGAAGGAATGAGCTGTTTTATGAGACGTCTGTGGAGCAGCATGACAGGTGGCAGTAGAAGTCCTGAGGGCTTAGAACAAAGTCCATCCGTGTTGGAGGGGGGATGATAAAAGATGAGGTCGGGGAGATGGCAGAGTGCCAAGTCATGGAGATAAAGCTATGTGTTCACGGTCATCCAGCCAATGGCAAATACTGAATATACCAGGGTGTCATAGGTTATGCTATGAAAACAGCTTGTTTTCAATAAAATATTACATTTACTTCCAGCTAATTCCATCTATAAATACATGAGCATAGAAAAGTAAGTACTCTAGGAGCGCCTGGGTGGCTCAGATGTTTGGGCATCCAACTCTTGATTTCAGCTCAGGTCATGATCTTGCCTTTTGTGAGATGCTTGGGATTCTTGCTCTCTCTCTCTCTCTCTCTCTCTCTCTCTCCACCCCTAACCTGCTTGTGCACTCTCTTTCAAAATAAAAAAATAAACTTACAAAAAAGTAAGTGCTCTATAAACATGTTTCTTTCCTTTATGCTTGCAAATTTTTTACAACAAATTTACCTGTTCTATGCATACAATATGATTTCCTCTAACTCAGATACATAACAAAAGATATTTGATAGATGTAGACATTTTTGCATTGCTATAATTAAAAGTATTTTAAAAGTTGTTATAGGGATGCATAGGACTAAATTCTGGTGCAATAGTATCAAATAACGTAGTTGGTAGTACCAGGCCTCCAACAGAGTCTTTGATGAGCTCAACTCTTCGCGTCAACACCCTGGTATAGTTTTCTCCACATCATACCAGGTTGATAGGTGTAGCAAGAAGCATATGGAAGATTTAACAGTATGTCACTCCTCGGGTTAAATTCTAACATTCTGAGACTTTCTTATCAGGCTTACTCTTGTTTTTGCTCTCACCGATCACTGTTGAGAAACAAGCTTCCCTATTATAAGCAATCTTATGGAGAAACCTACATGAGGAAATAAAGCCTTCAACCAAGCGCCAAAAAGGACCAACCCTGCTGAAAACCACATGAAGGACCTTGGAGATAGGTTCTTCATCTTCAGTTGAGTCTTGAGGTGACTGAATCACCAGCCAACAGTGTGGCTATAATCTCATGGGAAATCCAGATCCAGAAGTCCTCACCTAGGCCACTCCCAGAATCTTGACCCTCAGAAACTGCATGACAAACAAATGTTTACTGTTTGAAGCTGCTGTTCCAATAAGCTACTGCTTGTGTCAAAACAAGGTAACATTAATACATATTTTGGTATTGGAATTTGGGCACTAAAGGAGCACGCTTGAGATATGGGGGTGGCTTTGAAACTAGACAGTAGAATTTAAAGAGAATTAAATTAGTTGAATTAGTTTAGTTGAAGCACTTAATAGAATTTGTATGGTCTTTGATAGGGCTGTAGGAGAGGATTTATAAGAAATTAAAAATAGAGAAAGGGGATTATTGTAATGTGGTAGCAGAAAGTTTAGCATCACCATAGTCTACTATCAGATAGGAAGTATAAGACGTATTATCAGACTAAGATAGTCAAATACTGAGAAAGGATTAAAGTTTTTAACCTGCTTTCAAGCTAATACATTGGTCTGCCACCATCTCGGTGAAAGTTGAAAACATCAAACTCATGTCAGAGACAATGGACTTATTTATTCAAATTACCGTGTATACCACAAGCTTCATATTTGCTTCAATTCTCCTTGCTTCCCGCATCCCAGGGGAAACAAAATGCCTCAGCGGCTGGGCAGAAGATTGCACACGAATGGGATTTATGTCACAAATGAGGAATTACAAGCTTAAGAAACTCCAATCTTGCAAGAGGGCTAGATGCTAACCTCGGTAGACAGAATATTATCCTCCCTCTAAGAACTCCAGAACCTGTGAATACCTTGTGTTTTATGGCAAAAGGGCCTCTGCAGGTGAGGTTACATTAAACATTTTTAGAGAGTTGAAAATATCCTGATGGGCCCAAAATAATTGGAAGGATCCGTATAAGTGAAAGACTTAAGCAGAAGACTCTGTGTCAGAGTGACGAAGCATGAGGAAGCCTGGTCTGGACATTGTTGGCTTTGAGGATGGGAGAGGTTCGTGAAGCCCTGAAAGTCAAGAAAACAGATTCTCACCAGGAAATTCCAGGGAGAAGCACAGCTCTCCTAATACTTTGATTTTATCCCAGTGAGACTCAGTTCAGGCGTCTGACCTCTAGAAGTACAAGATATTATGTTTATGTTGTTTCAAGCTACCAGATATGGTAATGTATAACAACAGCCAAAGGGAATTATTTGATTTTGGTGCCCGAAAGTGTTGTGTTGCTCTAGCAAATGCCTAAAAATGTGGAAATGAATTTTGAATTAGGTTAGGAGCTAGAAAAATTTTGAGACGCATTCTAGAAACAGCATAGATTACCTTGAGCATACTGTTAGTAGAAATATGGAGATTTAAGACTGGTGAAGGTTCAGAAGAAAGTGATGAATGTGTTATAGAAAACATATATCACCTTATAGAATTTCTAAATCATTGTGAACAGACTGTTCATAGAAATATATGGACATTAAAGGGATTGCTGATAGAAACCAAGAAATGAGAACAATGTTATGGGAAACTAGAGATAAAATATATTTGTTCCTCACAGAAAACCTGGCTGAATTATTTCTTGCAGTTAGGTGGAAAGCTAAATTTGTAAATAAGGAACTTGGATATCGAACTGAGAAGGTTTCCAAGCGAAGTGTTGAAGATGTGGCATGACTGCTTCTTTCTGTTTAGAGTAAAATGCAGGAGAAAAAAGATACATTGAGGGAGGGACTATTAGCAAAAGGAAACGGCACCTGATGACTTGAAAAATTATCAGCCTATCTAGATTGCAAAATATGCTAAATTAGGAGGTTCGCTCTGGGGAGAATGTGCTCTAAAAAGAATGCCATTGAGTACGACCTGAAGGATCTGCTGGTGCTTAGGAAGGAACAAAGGTCGGAGTGCTAATTCCCACCTTCTCTGTGAAGGTGCCTGACTCATGGATCACCTCAGCTACTGGGAGAGAAGCGAGGAGTCAAAGATAAAATTTTCAGGAAATGTCTGCGGTGGAGCCTTTTGTCTAATAGAGTGAATCTCCATGATATACATGAAAAACTCACAAGGGTGGTCCAAAACCTTTTACCAGCAGAAACACTGCTAGCTTAGACCAGAAGAGACAGACAGAAGAGAAACCAATTAAAAGGAAGCTGTTAATCTCCCAAATTCTGTAGCAGGAAACAGACATATAAAATCACCCAGCTGCAAACTTGCGCTGCACTTCTAAGAAACAAAAGATAACTGAGAGGGCAGAGGAACAAAGATCCAGAGAGTAGAGCTGAGAGTCAAAGATGACTCCTAAATTCTGAAAATGTGCTATTTACCTGGCTGGATTGCAACGTCGTGTGAATTGGTGACTCCTTTTTTCCCCTTCCATTTCCTTTTATTCTGAATGGGATTGTCTTTGCCCCTCCCACCACTGAATTCTGAGAGGATATAATTTATAAAATAGGAGTAGAATCCTTGGGGGTCCAACATGTAGACAATGGTCGGCAGAATAAGTGGCCTTGAAAACATGCTCATGGCCTAATCCTCAGAATTTGTGAATATGTTACCTTATATAGCTGAAGTGACTTTGTAGATATAACCAAATTAAGCATTTCGAGATGGATAGATTATCTTGGATTATTCTGGATTATCTAGGTGGGCCCATGAACTATGGAGGCCAAACAGTCAGTGTTACAGTGATGGAACATGAGAAAATATACATATATATATATATATATATATATATATATATGTGTGTGTGTGTGTGTGTGTATGTATGTATATTTATGTATATGTATATGTATATATATGTATATATGTATGTATGTATATTTATGTATATGTATATATGTATATGTATATGTATATGTATATATGTATGTATATATGTATGTATGTATATTTATGTATATGTATATATATGTATATGTATATATGTATGTATATATGTATGTATATATGTATATGTATATATATGTATATGTGTATATATATATATATATGTGTGTATATATATATAATTTAAGCAACCAAGTTTGTTTTAGCAAAAATAGGGAACTAATACACAAACCTACAAAATATTTGCCACAGAGAGAGACATGATCTTTATTACCCTGGACTGCAAATCTTGGAGGGAGAGACTATCTCTGTCTTCCAAGCATGGCTGCTATGCTTATATCCTTGAAAAGATGTTGGGGCACCTGGGCCGCTCAGTCAGTTTAAGCATCTGACTCTTGATCTTGACTCAGGTCGTGATCTCATGGTTCCTGAGATCAAGCCTGCATCAGGCTCCATGCTGACGGTGCAGAGCCTGCTTGGGATTCTGCCTCTCCCTCTCTCTCTGCCCCTCCCCCACTTGTGCTCTCCCTTTCTCTCTCTTTCTGTCTCAAAATAAATAAATAAACTTAAAAAAAAAAAAGATGTCAAAGGTGCAGGAGCGCCCAGATCCATGAGGAATTTTCTCCCAATGGAGAGATTTCCACTCATGCTTTTGAAAAAATGCTGCCTGGTTTCCTCTTGTTGCTTATAGGAACATAGCAGAACAGTGAGATTTACAAAAAAATAAAATGCCATGAAGGTTTTGAAAACTGTCAGGATTTTCAGATGGCAAAGTATATGACAGTTCTGAGGAAAGATCAAATTTAGGACACTGCTAGAAAAATACAGATCAAAGCTAAGGCTGAAGATGTGACTGAACATCTTTTGTTCAGACCTCTGAAAGATCAAAGGTTACACCACACCAACGACCCTCTAAAGAGATAAAACATATGCCACATATATCCCTTCAATCAAACATTCAAGCTGTTAAGAACCTAAGGGTCATTTTCCCTCAGCGTTCCCAGGTGAAATGCAAAGGAGAGAAGAGATTATCTCCCAGAGATCGTAAATGCAGCTTTTCTCTGATGGTATGAACTTCAGTAAGATTCACAACCTTTCAAAGGAATTACATATTGAGAAATAGTACCCACTCGTGACCGAAAAGTCCAGAGAAAGTACAAAATGAAAAGAAGCCTTCTGACCCACAGATGTTTTACTGATAGTTAACAGACTAAGAACCAACAACACATGCAACCTTTCCCGAGCAAGGAAAGAGGGTTTAGAGTGGAACCAAGAACTGAGAAAAATTATTTGGTGGCCTTGAGACTGATTCACAGAATGCACTGCATTTGCTTAGCTGAATTTTCGAAATGTTTTGGACCTAATGTCTACATGTTCCTGCCATTTTCTCCCTTTTTTGAAGATATTATCTTTGCTAATTCCAGCATTATAAACTGGGTGTACCGTGAGAAGATAATGTGTCATTTTAGTTTCACATGTCAAGAACTGTATTCAAGGGGCTACACTTAAGGAACCATACACAAGGAGCGCCACCCACACTGGACCTGATTTAGATACAGGAGTCTGGGGGCAGCTGGGGGGCTCCGTCGGTTAAACGACTGACAGGCTCAGGTCATGATGTCATGGCTCGTGAGTTTGAGCCCCATGTCTGGCTCTGTGCTGACAGCTCAAAGCCTGGAACCTGCTTCTCAAAGCCTGGAGCCTGCTTCAGATTCTGTGTCTTCCTCTCTCTCTGCCTCTGTCCCACTCATGTCCTGTCTCTCTCAAAAATAAATAAACATTAAAAAAATTAGACACAGGAGTCTGGATTTGAGCTGATATTGTCGTGGGATAAGACTTTAATTGGGCGGGGAGGTGCTTGTGAGGAAGTGAGTGTATTTTGCCTGTGGGAGGAACATAAATCATTGAAGGCCAGACAGGACTGTGGTAACCAGTGTCCAGTCTGGCCTTCCATGATCCCTGTGCTTTGGTCTCACACCCTTGTAGAGTCCCCTCCCTGTTTTACTGGGGTTTGTCAATCTGCCAGATAGCATATAACAGAATATTGCACGTTATGTCTCTTCCTCCTTCCCTCTCTCTCCTGTTGTACTCTACAGCAGAAATAGGCTATCATATTTTGAGCAGACATGTGAGGAGACCCATGTAGTAAAGAACTGAAACTTCCAGGCAGAGCGGCTGAGGAACTAAGGCCTAAACCCTCAGGTGAGTGAGCAGAAAAGCAGATTCTGAACCCCCAGCTGAGGCTGGAGACGGCTGGTGCCCCAGCTAAGAGCTTGGCAGGACCTTGTTCCAGACGTGGAGCTAAAACCAGCTCGGCAGCTGCTGGATTTCTGACTGTCAGAAAACTGCAGGAGATAATAAACATTTGCTATTTTAAGTAGCAAAGTTTCGAGATAATTTGTTATGCACCAATAAATAACTTAGGCAGTTTTGGTTTTGGTTTTCCAAATTACACTGCTTCCAAACAGCAATTATCACTTTGAGAGAGGTATTCTCAGACTTATGAAAAAACTGAAAATTTAAAATACCTTTCAAATGATAATAGAAAATGTTATGCTAAATATGTTAGACCAATAAATATCAAATTATACCTATCCAGGGCAAAACTCGATCAAGCATACAGGCTATTAGAAAATGGGTTAGGGAAAACAATCATTCTAAATTGCACTGATTTCTTTTTCATTTTTGCTTTTTATTTGCAATCATTTGTTTTTGTATTGCTGATTTCATTCTTTTCCTATCTGTGAATTAAAAAGTAAATAAACACTAAACTGCTGAGTACCTACATGAAAATGTGGCATTTACCTGCCCTCACTTAGAGGAAAGTGATAAAACACACGTAAAGTTTTTGGATACATTTTCAACTCATTGTTTGAATTTTAGGAAAAAGTGAAAGGTAAGTTCGCATAAAATGGAGAATCATATCAATAATTAATGGTTGTATTAATTAAAAAATTCATCTGTAACCTAAAAATAAAATGATTATTTTGCCACAATTTATAATGTAGTTATAATAAAGAGAAAGTAAAGCAATAATTTTAATATTAAAAATGTATTTTTTTCTCTGTGGTAATAATTTACTTGGACATTTCTAATACTATGTATAACTTTCAAAACACAGAATTTAGAAAAAATTGCAGTTACTTTTCCTATTAGATGCCGTGATTTCATTAAAGTTGTTTCAACTGCATCTTAAATTCACTATAATGCAATTCAACTGTCTTTTTTAAGATGGAAAAATGACATATGGGAAGAGTTAAGTGATTGTCAAAGCACAAATGCTATTTAATGTCAGGGGGACAATTTGAAATATTACTTAGTTTTAAAGATTTCTGCTTTCTGCGGCATCTTGGTGGCTCAGCTGGTTAAGCGCCTACTTCGGCTCAGGTCATGATCTCATGGTTCATATGTTCAAGCCCCACATCGGGCTTTGTGCTGACAGCTCAGAGCCTGGAGCCTGGTTCGGATTCTGTGTCTCCCTCTCTCTCTGCCCCTCCCCTGCTCATGCTCTGTTTCTCTCTGGCTCTCAAAAATAAATACATGTTAGGGGTGCCTGGATGGCTCAGGTGGTTAAGTGTCCGAATTCAGCTCAGGTCATAATCTCACAGCTTGTGAGTTTGAGCCCCACATCAGGCTCTGTGCTGACGGTTCAGAGCTTGGAGCCTGCTTCAGATTCTGTGTCTCCCTCTCTCTCTGCCCCTCCCCTACTCACACACACACTCTCTCTCTCTCTCTCAAAAATAAATGAACATTAAAAGAATGTTTTTAAGTAAAATAAATAAACATTAAAAAATTAAAATATTTTTGCTTTCCTAAACTGTTTAATAACTTAAAACTAATTCAGACAAACTCATAATTTTTTCGTTAAAATTTTTTTTAATTTAAATTTCAGTTAGCTAACATAGAGTGTAATATTAGTTTCAGGTGTACAAGATAGTGATTCAACACTTCCATACAATACCCGGTGCTCATCACAAGTGCCCTCCTTAATTTCCATCACCTATTTTACCCATCTCCACATGTATCTCCCCTCTGTACCCATCGGTTTGTTCTCTATAGTTAAAAGTCTATTTTTTGGCTTGCCTCGCCCTTTATTTCCCCTTTGCTTATTTGTTTTATTTCTTAAATTCCACGTATGATATATAGTATTTATCTTTCTCTGACTCATTTCGCTGAACCTAATATAATCTAGCTCTATCCATATCATTTCAAATGGCAATATTTCATTCTTTTATATGGCTGAGCAATATTCCATTGCGCGTGTGTATTCCATTATATATGTGTAGGAATATATATTCATTTCACATCCTCTTTATCCCAGTGGATGGACACGTGGGCTGTTGCCATAATTTGGCTATTATTGATAATGCTGCAATGGTAACAGACACATGAAAAGATGTTCAACATCACTCATCATCAGGGAAATAGAAATCAACACTACAATGAGATATCACCCCATACCTGTCAGAATGGTTAAAATCAACAACACGAGAAACAACAGGTGATGGTGAGGATTTGGAGAAAGGAGAACCCTTTTGCACTGCTGGTGGGAATGCAAACTGGTGCAGCCACTCTGGAGAACAGTATAAAGATTCCACAAAAGTTAAAAATTGAGCTACCCTATGATCTAGCAATTGTACTACTAGGTATTTACCAAAATAATACAAAAATACTAATTGAAAGGGATAAATTCATCCCAATGTTTACATTCATACTTCTTTAGAAACCCTCTTTTAATAAGTTTCCAGGATTGTAAAAAATAATCCTTGCTTTGTAGTTCCTTATATTTTAAGCAGTAGTGAGGTATGGAGTAGGGATGTATTATAATTAATACATTATAATTAATTAATTAATTAATACAATAGAGTTAATAGTGATATATTACAATATAATCCTTATATTTTAAGCAGTAGTGAGATAGTGAGTAGTGATGTATTATAATAATTAATACATGTAAAAGTACAAATGGAAAAGCAATTAAAAAGAATGAAATATTTAAGTCATATCATTTTAAATTAAGTTTCTGGTGCTTTTATAATGAAATTTCTATATTGATAAGTTAAAACTATAAATTTTTCCTTTGCTTATATCTATTATATGTAATTATGTGTAATTTACTGATTCTAAGAAATTATTTCTGTATTTGACAAAACCAAAATGTATATATATATATTTCTGTTGCATATGTGTTTATAGTTTCTATATTTCTTAATTAAATAATTAGTACTATATTGTAAAGTGTAATTCTGCTGTTTTGTTTAAATTGTAACTAAATATCCACCTGCATATGTTAGGGGCACCTGGGTGGCTCAGTTGGTTAAGCGTCCATCTTTGGTTCAGGTTATGATTTCACAGTTCGTCAGTTCAAGCCCCACATCCAGTTCTGTGCTGACAGCTTACAGCCTGGAGTCTGCTTTGGTTCTGTCTCCCTCTCTCTCTGCCCCTCCCCCACTTGCTTTCTATCTCTCTCTCACTTTCTCTCTCAAAAATAAATAAAAATTAAAAAAAAATAAATATCCACCTGTATATGTTGAATAATAGGTAAATTCCTCACTGCTCTAAAATGACAGCCATTTCCAATTATAAATCCCTACATATAATCAGATTCTTGGTTTTGCTAGTTACTTTTCCATTTGCAAAATGCCTATTTCAAATTCAAATTTTATAAATAAGTGTGTTTTAAAAATAGTTTCATTTGGCAGTGCAAGATCTATTCCACATCTTTGTTGTTGCCCTGGAAATCCTTTTATAAAGTTCTCCATTTAGTCTTCTTATCTAAGTTTGGAAATACTTTCAAGTGGAAAATAAAATGACCCGAAAGTCTTTATCATAAAGGCTTTTAATGCTCCCTGGACCCAATGCTCCTCTTCCTCCAGTGTCATGGGTTGGGGGTAACATGTGGCTAGATTTTTGCTCCTTGGAGTTAGAGCTTTGTTACTATTTCTTGCCAATCACCTTTGTCCAAAAATTAAATTAGTCAGACCTGGTTTGAAGCTTATAAGGTCATTGGTGAGTTCTACCCTGTCTTCTTCCCCTGTTGCGGTTCTTACATAGGACTTCATGTTGAGCAGAATGGACACAAGAGCAAAGACCAAATTGTTGGATTGTTATACATAGAATGGCTTCCCTGGATGGCTTGCCAAGCCCATATGATTGGTATGAGAAGATTTTAAACTTTTGTTATAGATAGTTTTGGTAATTCTCCATTTGTACAGTTTTGTTAACAATAGACAAAATGTCAATCAAAGTGAGAAGAAAGTTTAGACAAAGAAAAAAAAACACATGCCTTCCCAAAAAATAATGTTAGAACAACTGAATACTCAAATGAAGAAACAAAAACAAAACAAACAAACAAAAAAAATTTGAGCTTTATATCATACTATATACATAAGTTACCTTGAAAAAGATCATAGACCTAACTATAAACACTCAAAAGTTAAGGTTTCTGGATAAAAACATGTAAGAAAAATCTTCACAAACTTGAGGTAGGCAAGAATTTATCAGACAATGGTAAAAAAGAATTAAGTAAGTAAGTAATTAATTAACTTTGAAATTAGTCTTCACCAAAATCATTTTTTTAAGCATACTGTTAAGAAAATGCAATGGCAGGGGAGGAGTTAAGATGGCAGAGCAGCATGGAGACCCTGAGCTTGTGTTGTCCATGAAATGCAGCTAGATAAGCACCAAAACATTTTAAACACCTAGGAAACTGATCTGAGGATTAACACAATAATCTGCATAACTTGAGCCACAGAACTCAGCAGGAATTCACCCCAAAAGAAAGAACAGAAAGAAATGACAGCCAGGGACTTAATCAACACAGATATAAGCAAGAAGTCTGAGGTAGAATTCACTTGATCTTCGCCAAAAGGCCGAGAAGCGATTGAGGTAGAATTCAGAACCACCATAATAACAAAACTAGCTGGGCTGGGCTTGAAGAAGCCTAGAATCCCTTGCTGTGGAGATAAAAGAAGTAAAATCTAATCAGGACCAATTTAAACATGCTAAACTTGAAATGCAAACTTGATAGAATGCCATGATGGCAAGGATGGATGAAACATAGCAGCAAATCAGCGATATAGAAGATAAAATTATGGAGAATAAGGAAACAGGAAAGAAAAGGAGGGAAACAAAAGTAAAGGAGCACAATACAATATGTAGAGAATTCAGTGACTTATTAAAAAGGAATAACATCTGAATCATAGGAGTCCCAGAAGATGAAGAGAGAGAGAAAGAAGTAGACTGTTTATGTGAGCAAATTAAAGTGGAAAATTTTCCTAAACTGAGGAAGGACACAGACATTAAACTCCAAGAATCACAGAGAACTCCCATTAGATTCAACAAAAACAGACCATCAACAAGGCATATCTTAGTCAAATTCACAAAATACAGAGATAAGGAAAGAATTATGAAAGCAGCAAGGGAACAAAAAGTCTTTAACCTATAAGAGAAGATAAATTAGGTTTGCAGTAGACCTATCCACAGAAATTTGGCAGGCCAGAAAGGAGTGGTAGGATGTATTCAACGTGCTGAATTGGAAAAATATACAAGCAAGAATTCTTTATCCAACAAGGCTGTCATTCAAAATGAAAGGAGAAATATAGAGTTTCCCAGACAAACAAAAACTAAAGGAGTTTGTGACCACTAAACCGGCCCTGCAAGACATTTTAAGGAGGACTTTTGGGTGGAGAAAAGAAGAAAGAAAACAAAAAAGGCCCAAAGCAACAAAAACTAGAAAGTACCAGAGACCATCACCAAAAACACCAACTCTATAGGCAATACAATGACACTAAATTTCTATCTTTTTCCATACTCACTCTAAATGTCAATGGACTAAACGCTCCAATCAAAAGACATAGCGTATCAGAATGGACAAGAAAACAAGACGCATCTATATGCTGTTTACAAGAGATACATTTTAGATCTAAAGACACCAGCAGATTTAAAGTAAGGGGATAGAAAACCATCTATCATGCTAATGTTCATCAAAAGAAAGCTGGAGTAGTCATACCTATATCAGGCAAACTAGATTTTAAAATAAAGACTGTAACAAGATGAAGAAGGGAATTATATCATAATTAAGGGGTCTATCCACTAAGAAGATTTAACAATTGTGAATATTTATGCCCACAATTTGAAGTACCAAATATATAAATCAATTAATCACAAACATAAAGAATCTCATTCATAATAAGATCATAATAATAGGAGACTTCAACACCCCACTTACAGCAATTGAGAGATCATCTAAACAGAACATCAACAAGGAAACAATGGCTTTGAATGACACCTTGGACCAGATGGACTTAACAGATATACTCAGAACATTTCATCCTAAAGCAGCAGAATTCACATTCTTCCCGAGTGCACATGGAACATTCTTCAGAACTGATCACATACTAGGTTACAAATAAACCCTAAACAAATACAAAAAAGTTCAAGATCATGCCTTGCATATATAAAGACCACAATGCTATGAAAATTGAAATCAATCACAGGAAAAAAATTGGAAACTCAGCAAATACTTAGAAACTAAAGAATATCTTACTAAAGAATGAATGGGTTAACGAAGAAATTAAAGAAGAAACTTAAAAAGTATATGGAAGCCAATGAAAATGATAACACTAGAGTCCAAAACCTCTGGGATTCAGCAAATGCGGTCATAAAAGGGAAGTATACAGCAATCCAGGTCTTCCTAAAGAAGAAAGAAAGATCCCAAATATACAATTAGCCTTACACCTAAAAACCTGGAAAAAGAACAGCAAATAAATATGAAACCCAGAAGAAGGGAAATAATAAAGATAAAGGAAAGAACAAAGAGCAGAAATCAATGATATCGAAATATAAAAAAACAACAACAACAATAGAACAGATCAATGACACCAGGGTTCTTTCTTTGAAAGAACTAACAAAATTGATAAACCCCTAGCCAAGAAATTGGGCAATCTGAAAGAAATAGGCAAATTCCAAACATATAGGCTACCAAAACTGAAACAGAAAGAAACAGAAAATTTGAACACACCCATAGCCAATAAAGAAATTCAATCAGTAATCAAAACCGTCCCAACAAACAAGAGTCTAGGGCCAGATGGCTTTCCAGGGGAATTCTACTAAACATTTAAAGAACAGTTAACATCTATTCTTTTGAAGCTGTTCCAAAAACAGAAATGGAAGGAAAACTTCCAAATTCATTCTACGAGACCAGCATTACCTTGATTCCAAAAAAAGACAAATACCCCACTAAAAAGGAAAACTATAGACCAAATTCCCTGAGGAACATGGATGCAAAAATTCTCGACAAGATACTATTAAATAGATCCAACAATACATTAAGAATTATTCACTACAATCAAATCGGATTTATTCCTGGGATGCAGGGCTGGTTCAATATCTGCAAATCAGTGTGATACGTCACATTAATAAAAGAAAGGATAAGACCCACATGATCCTCTCAATAGATGCAGAGAAAGCATTTGACAAAATACAGCATCCTTTCTTGATAAAAACCCTCAAGAAAGTAGAGATAGAAGGAGCATACCTGAAGATCAGAAGAGCCGCATATGAAAGACCCGCAGCTAATATCATCCTCAATGGGGAAAAACTGAGAGTTTCCCCCTAAGATCAGGAACATGACAAGGACACCCACTGTCACCACTGTTATTCAACATATTGTTGGAAGCCCTAGCCTCAGCAATCGGACAACATAAAGAAATAAGAGGCATCCAAATTGGCAAGGAAGATGTCAAACTTTCACTCTTCACAGATGACATGGTACTGAATGTAGAAACACCGAAAGACTACCAAAAACCTGCTGGGACTGATACATGAGTTCAGCAAAGTCGCAGGATATAAAGTCAATTTACAGGAATCAGTTGAATTTCTCTACACCACTAATGAAGCAGCAGAAAGAAAAGTCAAAGAAAAATCAAGACAAATCAAGGAATCAAGTCCATTCACAATTGCACCAAAACCATAAAATAGATGGGAATAAATCTAACCAAAGAAGTGAAAAATCTTCTTTACACTGAAAACTATAGAAAGCTTATGAAATTAATCTAAGAAGTTACACACACACAAAAAAAAAAAAAAGAAAAGAAAAGAAAAGAAAAGAAAAGAAAAAAAGGAAAAACATTCCATGCTCATGGGTTGGAAGAACAAATGTTAAAATGTTGATTCTACCCAAAGCAATCTTCAATGCATATTCAAAGCAATCCCTATCAAAATAACACCAGCATTCTTCACAGAGCTAGAAAAAAACAATCCTAAAATTTGTATGGAACTGGAAAAGACCCTAAATAGCCAAAGCAATTCTGAAAAAGAAAACCAAAGCTGGAGGTATCGTAATTCCGGACTTCAAGCCATATTACAAAGCTCTAATCATCAAGACAGCATGGTACTGGCACAAAAATAGACACTCAGATCAATGGAAGAGAATAGAGAACCCAGAAATGGGCTCACAAATTCATGGCCAACTAATCTTTGACAAAACAGGAAAGAATATCCAATGGAAAGAAGACAGTCTCTTCAGCAAATGGTGCTGGGAAAACTGGATAGCGACATGCCGAAGAATGAACCTGAACCACTTACTGGCACCATACACAAAAATAAGCACAAAATGGATAGAAGTCTTAACCATAAGACAGGAAGCCTAGAGGGAAAAAAATGGCAACAACCTCTTTGACCTCGGCCATAGCAACTTCTTACTTGACATGTCTTCAGAGGCAAGGAAAACAAAAGCAAAAATCAATTATTGGGATCTCATCAAGATAAAAATCTTCTGCATAGTGAAGGAAACAATTAGCAAAACTAAAAGGCAATCAACGGAATGGGATAAGATATTTGCAAATGACATATCAGATAAAGGGTTGGTACTCAAAATCTATAAAGAACTTATCAAACTCAACACTCCCAAAAAACAAAGAATCCAGTGAAGAAATGGACAAAAGACATGAATAGACAATTTTCCAAAGAAGACATCCAGATGAGTAACAGACACATGAAAAAATGTTCAACATCACTCATCATCAGAGCAATACAAATCAAAACCACAATGAGATAACACCTCACATCCGTTAGAATGGCTGAAATGAACAACTCTGATAAAAACAGATGTTGGTGGGGATTTGGAGAAAGAGAAACCCTTTTGCAGTGTTGGTGGAAATGCAAACTGGTGCAGCCACTCTGGAAAACAGTATGGAGGTTCCTCAAAAAGTTAAAAATAGATCTACCTTACAACCCAGGATTTGCACAACTAGGTATCTATCCAAAGGATACAGGAGTGCTGATTCAAAGGGGCACATGCACCCCAATATTTATAGAAGAACTATTGATAATAGCCAAAGTATAGAAAGAGTCCAAATGTCCATTGACTGATGAATGGATAAAGATGTCATGTGTGTATACACACACACACACACACACACACACACACACACACACACACAAATGGAATATTACTCAGTAATCAAAATGAATGAAATCTTGTCATTTGCAACAATGCAGATGGAACTAGAGTGTGTTATGCTAAGTGAAATGAGTCAGTCAGAGAAAGACAAATATTATATGACTTCACTCATATGTGGAATTTAAGATATGAAACACATGACCATAGGGGAAGAGAAGCAAAAACAATATAAAAAACAGAGAGAGAGACAGAGAGGAAGACCAATAATTTAAAAACTGAGAGGGAGACAGAGCAAAAATAATATAAAACAAAGAGGGAGACAAACTGGGAACAAATAAGTATAATATAGAGAACAAACTGAGGGTTGCTGGCAGGGTGTCGGGTGGGGGAATGGGCTAAATGGGTGATGGGAATTAAAGAGGTCACTTGTTGGGATGAGCACTGGGTGTTTCATGTAAGTGATGAATCACAAAATTCCTGAAATCATTAAAAAAAAAAAAAAAAAAAAAAAAAGGAAAGAAAATGTAATGGAAAGCCAGAATGGAAGAAAATCATTGCAATACATAGATCCTGTAAAATTTTTATTTAGAATGAAAAAAAAAATAAGATAAAAACAGAGAGGGAGGCAAACCATAAGAGACTCTTAAATACAGAGAACAAACTGAGGATTGCTGGAGGGATGTGGCAGGGGGGGTGGTGGGGGTGTTAAACAGATGATGGGCATTGAGGGTGCTTGTTGGGATGAGTGCTAAGTATTATACATATGTGATGAATCACTAAATTCTACACCTGAAACCAATATTATGCAATATTAACTAACTTGAATTTAAATAAATGGGGAAAAGAGGGATAAAAAGGAGCTGTTTAAACTTAACCGTAAGAAGACATAAGAATCTGGTAAAACTGGCAAGAGATTCTAACCTTTAAAAATAAATTCAAAGAGAGGCGTCTGGTTGGCTCAATCGATTAAGCACCCAACTTCAGCTCAGGTCGTGATCTCATGGTTCCTGAGCTTGAACGCCGCATGGGGCTTGGGCTGACAGCTCAGAGCCCTCGTCAGATCTTCTTTTGGCCTCTCTCTCTGCCCCTCCCTTGCTCGCGTGACACACACACTCACTCTATCTCTTTCTCTCCGTGTCTCTCAAAAATAAACATTAAAAAAATCCAAATCTCTTTATGTTGCCGAAAGACTACTCTTTTACTCAACAATGTAAAAGAACAAATACTGATACGTTAACAATATAGATGAAACTCAGAAACATGTTGAATGACAGAAGCAGGACTGTGTTTACATGAAATCCTAAGAAAACAAAGTAAGAGAAAGATGCAGATAAGTTATTGCCTGAAGCAGAGGATGAAAGTACTGACTTCAAGTGGTAGGTAGCAACTTTTTTTTTTTTTTTTACTATTTTTTTTTAATTTTATTTTTTATTTTTGTAGGTAGCAACTTTCTGTGATCAGTTGTCACACAGATGCTCATACTTGTCAAAACCCACTGAACTGTGCGTTTAACATGGGTGCACCTGTAAAGATTCCTAACAGAAAAAGGGTTTCATCTATCTTGTTAAGACCCGTTACCCCCAATATATCCTTGCTGAATGTATTTTTTCATGAATATTTCTTAGTCCTGCCATTAACAGAGAAGCTTAAGCTTATTTCATATCAGAGAATGAGCTCTGTAACATACATTGTAGCCCCTTCATTTCTAGAGCTTTGTTTTGCTCATGCAGGGTTTACTGTAAGGTCTTATGCATCATATGTGAGAATTATTTCTTCCGGGAAAGAACAGCAAAGATAGAAAGGAAACACTGACCTAAAGAATTTAGACATTGAAATCATTTTCCCATTAGCAGGAGAAAAAGAAAAGAAATCCCTATGTGGAATCCAGTGCAGTATATAATCAAAAGGAAAACTTTATTCAATGAGAAAAATTCTTTGTTTTTAATAACAAGTATTGTTATTGAGAAATATTAATATGTGTATTATACTTTAGAATTATTTTATCACAAATACTTAAAATAATAAAAAGTTCTTTTTTTTAATGTTTATTTATTTTTGAGACAGAGAGAGACACAGCAAGAGCAGGGAAGGGGCAGAGAGAGAGGAAGACACAGAATCTGAAGCAGGCTCCAGGCTCCGAGCTGTCAGCACAGAGCCTGATGTGGGGCTTGAACCCACAAACTGTGAGACCGTGACGTGAGCTGAAGTCAGAAGCATAACTGGCTGAGCCACCCAGGCGCCCCAAAAAATAAAATGTTCTATTTAAAGAGATATACTCTACACATCTGAGAGACTCAATTATCGAGAAGAACTCATTCTAAAACAGTGACGTAAGTATAAAAATACATTTAAACATTTAAATATATTGTGGAAATCTTGGTTTATCAATGCATAAATATATTACTAAAGTAATGTTAACTTGTCTATGTGAAGTTCATTTACCTGTGTATGGTCAGTAAACTCTGGAAAAATTAGCACCGCACAACTAATGGAAATGAAAGGTTATATGTTTCAGCAAACTAAGTATAGCAGACAAGTCAGGTGACTGAAATTATCTACTTTATTAAAATAATGGATGATTCATACACAATTAACCTTTTCAAAGTAAATGATATGATGATCCAAAGATAGATGATGACAAGTGAAATGTTAATCATAAACTCTTAGGATTTTGCTAGAACTCTCTTTGATGAATATGTAAAGAGCATTATCATTAATTAAGAACTAGTTTAAATGAGCTCTTATTTGAACATACACTGGTTTTCTCATACCTGGTGAAAAACATACCCTAATGCTTCTGTGAATGGTGTACATTTTCTTAATAAGGAAAATTAGAGAAGCCTAAAAGGAAGACAGTAGCAAGATCCCCTGGAATTCCTTCCTTTCGACCAGGTGATTCTATTCCTAACAGGTGGCAGGAAAATAGTGGATACTGCAGTGTTTAATTCCTTCAGGCATGTGGGGAAAATAAGTGAGGCAAAAACTAATCTTCATGTAATCCCTGTTCCTTGTGTTATTATTTAGGGTGGAGCAGGAAAGGAGAATTTGCTTTTCAAATATTCCCTGTCGACTGCTATGCCAGATAAGAAAGAAATGGAATCAGTAAAAGAAGTATAGAGTTATTAGTTATTGTGTGTTTTTCAGTTTACATATAATCATCAGATATTTCCCAGGCTTTTAATATTTCTTATTTTATATTTTCAACGTGTTAAAGTTTGAAAATTTCAGAGTCAATATTGAAAATTGTTTTCTTTAATTTCAGAATGCAGTTATCCCTTTATTGAAGAAAATTGTCCTTCAAAAAACTGAACATATCGTGTTCTCAGTTGTTTCCCTGAGTAGGAATAAGCACCTTCCTACAGATGAGATGTGAGATGAAAAAAATTGAAACTCCCTTTAAAGGGGCAAGCTGGTTTCCTTAGGACATGAAGCTTGAAGTAAAGAGAGATTTCTACTTCTCTCCCTTCTCCATCTTTTACATGGAAGTTACACAAATGGGGGAGGGACAGAGAGAGAGAGAGAGAGACAGAGACAGAGACAGAGAGACAGAGACATAGAGAGACAGAGAGGGAGACACAGAATCTGAAGCAGGCTCCAGGCTCCAAGCTGTCAGCATACAGCCTGATGCGGGGCTTGAACCCACAAACTGTGAGACCGTGACCTGAGCTGAAGTCAGAAGCATAACTGACTGAGCCACCCAGGCACCCCAAATAATGAAATGTTCTATTTAAAGAGGTATATTCTAAACATCTGAGAGACTCAGTTACTGAGAAGCACTGCTTCTAAAACAGTGACCCGTAAGTATAAGTAAGGCAAAAACTAATCTTAGTGTAATCCCTGCTCCTTGTGTTATTATTTAGCACGAAGCAGGAAGTTACTTCTGTCCAGAGCATAATCTGGCCCTACATAGTCCCTTTCCTAAAGGGACTCAGCCTTATAATTGAGATGTTAACACCACACTGCAGGCTTCACTCACTGGATTTCTCCTAAGCTAGAACGAGTTGTTAAAGAGCCGCTTGCCTTCTCTTCTGCTGAACACTAATGACCCCATCCTCATGTATGCAGAGGGCTCATTAGAGGTAGAATAAATGGTCGATAACACATGTCTTATTTGTTTTATTAACATACAAAGAGAAGAACAGTATTTTTTTTTTAGTAACGAGATCCAAGTAGGTATTTTCGAAAGCCCATCATGATTTTATATAATTAATTTCTTGCAAAGTTTTTAAGGAGGATGCTAATACTTCTATTTGCTAGGAGATGAACTAGTTGTAGAAAACTGAAGGAAGAAGACCACAAATCGAACAACAGTTTGTAAGTGAAGGAGGGGGAACCTTGAACACTGTTCATCTGACTTTAAAAACCTCGTATTTTCAACTATGTAACAGATGAAGCTATAAAGTGTATCCTATAATGAAGATGATGCTAGCCTTAATGGAGTTTTCCTCCCTGTGCAGAGAAGTGTCAGAGAAGATTTCAAGAAAGAAGTGAATTTCACTCATTCTCCAAGCTTATGAAAATTGAACCAAATGGAGAAGAAAAGCCTTATCTACATAACCTAAGAAACAGGTCAACCTTTCAAAGTACATTAAAGAAATTTGCAAAATCTCCTATCAGGAAAAGTTTGAAACCCTACAAAACACCCAAGATAGTTTTTAATGTGGATAAATAGCCATAAAGCATGACTTATCATCATAACAGTTCTCCCTAAGTTAATTTACACGTTTAATATGATCCTAATAAAAATACCATCAGTTTCATTTTCTGGAACTAGGAAATTGATGTTGAAGGTTTTATGAAATAATAAAAAGCAGAATAGCTAGGGAACTCTTGAAAATGAGGAACAAGGATAGGAGAATAATGCTATTATAAAGATTCTATGAATAAAACAATGTATCACCTGGCACGTGAATGGATAGTCAGCCTAGTGGAATAAAATAAAAATATTAGAAATTGATCCAAGCATATATGAAAATTTAGTTTGTGATAAAGGTAGTATCTCAAGTCCCAGAGCAAAGAATGATTTTTCTTAATAAATGGCATTGATACAATTGCTTAGGCATTTAGGATACAATAAAATTAGATACATATCACATACCAAACAGAAATAAACTTCAAAAGGATAAGTCATACGAATATACAAAGTAAAACTATAGAAAGTATTAGAAGCAAACTGAAGTCATTTTTTGTAATTTGCATGTGAAATAAAACTTTTAAACAAACAACGCTTCCAAAACTGAATGCCATTAAAAATAAATTTGATCAATTCAAATATTACCAAAAAACCCTCCAACTTTTACATGGCAAAATAAGAGATTCAGAAGTAATATCAAGGTCAAAATAACAAGCGACATACATCAGATAAAGATTTATCTTACTAATATCTAATAATTTTTCAAAGTCAAAAAATTAAAAACCTTTCCAAATGATATGAACAGATAATATAAAATATTGTGATATGAAAACGGATACAAAGGTTTAAACAATGGGATTTTAACCTACACTGAAATAGCATTTCTCACCTGAATTACAATAATTCGAAATTTGATAGAATGCTGTATTGGTGAAATTAAAATAAAAATAGCCACTCTTATATATCGCTGCTAGGAATTAGGAATAGTACAATTCCTATACCTGGGAACATGGCAATATACATTAAAATTAACCCAGCAAAGCCACTTCTGGGGACTTTTTTGAAGATACACCTTAAAAAAAACATGAAATAAAATCACCGTTTTTTAATTGTCACCTTATATATAATGTCAAACTATGGGAAACGGTCTTAATACTTACACATAAAATGTAGCTAAATAAACTAAAATAGGGGCTCCTGGGTGGCTCTGTCATTTAACCAAACAGACCTACATCAGTTAAGCACCTGACTCTTGGTTTCGACTTGGGTCATGATTGCACCGGTCATGGGATTGAGTTCCATCTTGGACTCCACGATGACAGCGTGCAGCCTGCTTGGGACGCTCTCTCTCTCGTTCTCTCTGCTCCTGGCCTGCTCTTTCTTTCTGTCTCTCTTTAGAACAACAACAACAGGGGCGCCTGGGTGGCGCAGTCGGTTAAGCGTCCGACTTCAGCCAGGTCACGATCTCGCGGTCCGTGAGTTCGAGCCCCGCGTCAGGCTCTGGGCTGATGGCTCGGAGCCTGGAGCCTGTTTCTGATTCTGTGTCTCCCTCTCTCTCTGCCCCTCCCCCGTTCATGCTCTGTCTCTCTCTGTCCCAAAAATAAATAAAAAACGTTGAAAAAAAAATTAAAAAAAAAAAGAACAACAACAACAACAAAAAATAAGTAAACTTGAAAAAGTAAACTAAAATACATCCACTTAGTTGAGTACAATTCAGCGATTAAAGGAAAAGAATGAAAAAAGTCTCCAGTCACTGTTGAACAGTGGAATAAGCATGTATTTTTGGTAATAAAGAGGAAAGTGCAAAACAATATATGTAGTGTGCTTTTTATTGCAAAGAACTTCTTTGGGGCAAATAAGCACAGGGATGATCAACCAGAAGTTATGAAACTTGATACCTAAAGTGGATGGTTCATGATGAGGTTGGAGATACAATGAAGTGGAAGAAGCTTCAAGTTCTGATATCATGTTGCTAATTTACATGTTTCAACAAATATAAATTAATAAGGAATGGAAAGAATATTTGAAACTGCAAAGAGAAACAAATGAACCAACTGTGTATCAAATTGATAACATAAAAACAGTGAAGAAAAAATAAACTAATACGAGGGACGTTGACATGTATCCTCAGTCCCAAGACAAAAATAAAAATAAAGGCAACGCCAAATATATTTTGATCCAGACTATTCATTAATTTGGAGTTGTAACACTTCTCAAGTTAGTGGTTTTTTTTAATTTTTTTAATTTTATTTTTATTTTGAGAGAGAGAGAGAGAGAGGGAGAGACGGAGAGAGTGTGTTTGTGTGGGAGCGAGGGAGAGGGGCAGAGTTAATATATGTGGAATTGCTTTTTGTAAATGTTCTATGATTAAAACATAAAAGCCACACACCTGCTTAACCACATTTTGGTAATTTTTGTAACAGAATCATTTCAACCTAAAAGCAGGCATTTTGACACTGTTGTGTTTTCACATTTTACCCATGGTGGAAATCAGTCTGTTTGCTTCCTGAAGAAATTTACTGACTGACTTTGTGTAAATGTTAAGGTTTTTTTTTTCCTCTGTCTCTCTCTTTCTGTGCAAATTTAGTTTATTTGAAGTCTTATTTTTTATGTACTCTGTCCTCACACACTTAAGTAGATCAGAAAGTGCAGGGAATTGGTATTAGGATGCCAAGTGACTTTTTTCTTTGATACACATTGAAATAGTTTCTAGGGGTGTGAAATTATAACCTTGATGGTTATTTTTTACTCACCGTGAACATTCCAGAAAACTTAAGTTGAGGCTTATGGCTCCATCTGCCAGTGGACTGTTGACTCCCTGAAGGAGGGCATGGTGAGAATTGCTTCATTTCTCTTTTGATTAAAATGTTTCATATTTTCATCACTGAAGATTGGAATTTGGACATCCAGAAATCACACCCTGTGATTTCTCTCAACAAAGAGGTCCAGTGGCAAAATATTCATTTCTCTTAAGAGTTAAAGGGGAAATTTTTCAAAGAACTTTGAAATTCAGATTAGCCTTACTGAGGCAAAGTGTTTTGAAGAAAGATCGAGTCCTCTCATTCCAAGGTTATAAGCCCTGTGATAGTAATACCAAAAACATGAGGAGTTTAAATGCAGCTGTCAATCAGTTCTGGTTTTAGATTGTCAAACCTATTTACACAGAAGCTAAATGCCTACTAACCACAAATCAGCTAGGCTTCCCTTTTCTTTGAAGGCTTTTTGTACTTTATCGTTTCTATCCTACTCTCTATATTTACTTTTCTTTCTATACATCTTCCTGTTGCTTTTAAGTGTACGAAGAGACCTAACCTCTCCTAATTTGTAATTCATAATATTAACTGTCAAAAAGAAAATGTGTCCCAATTGTTTTCTTGGATAGACCTTGGTAATGATGCTTAATATATTTTCTAATCTAGGTTCATGGGATTAAGCCTGGAAAACCAGTAGAGAATCTCACAGGTTTTCTTTTGTGTTTGTATCTAGTCTCACAATGATTATAATAGCTATTTTGCTTTGCTATGGCAAGAACCTATGCCGTAAAATGTAGAATTGTCCTATAAAATGACTTTGCAGACATAATGTTAGTTAGTTTGGTCTGTCACAAGCCTTTCTCTTTAATTTCCTTTTTTTCCCCCCAAGCCTTTACCTTTAAATATTATAATACCCGTTTAACAAATGCTAATAATCAGATCCGCATGAAAATATTTTACACTACAATAGGGGCACCTGGCTGGCTCAGCTGGTTAAGCCTCTGATTCTTAACTTCAAGTCAGGTCATGATCTCATGGTTCATGGGATCAAGCCCCACTTCAGGTTCTATGCTGACAGCATGGATATTTAGTGCATATAATTTTAAGTCACATTTCAGTATATAATATGAATACACCTCTTTCTCCAAAAGTGGCCTACCAGAGGGTCTTCCTATCACAATAGTCTACAAGGTATTTTATTTATCAGGCTGCATCTTTGGAGCTTTAGTGATTTTTTTTTTTTTTAACAATGAAAAACATAAGGAGAAGAATAGGAACTAGAAATCTGGAAAATGAAAGGAAGGGATGAATTTAAAATATCAAATATAGACATACGGTAAAAGTCCAGGGGAAATGGGAAAGCCACATAGCTAGGGGTTGGGAGAAACTGTGGGGCAAGGAAGACACAGGTGCCAGAGAATTGAGGGTGAGAGGGGAGGTGCGTCGACTTCACCCCAGGAGAGTAATGGCATTTTTCATGACTTCAAAGAAATGCACGTAAGAAACATGAAACTTTTTTAAATGAGTGCGATGACAATAATGTTTCTGTCATCACTAAATTGGTTTATGTTCATTTCTGTCTATAAAGCAGGTTCAGCCCCGTGACCTTCACCTCAATTATTTCCTCAGAGCAGGAGGGGATAGCATAGGATTCATATAGGTCTAAATATAGATGTTGTAGGGAAGAAAAAAGATTTGTTAAATTACTTCACTATCTATTTAACTTGTCAAATAATAAACCTAGAAGATGGAAGCTTGAATCCTTTCCAGGGGTAAAGGATTTTCTATTTTTATCTAGAAACCTTTGCTATGAACCATCTCGCCATCATTGTCGAATGTTATCGTGTCATTATTAAATATATAAAAAAAGAAATATACTCAACCAGTTTGGCTCAGTATATTATGATTAAGAGAGGAGAAGAGAGGAGAGGAAAGGTAGAGGAGAGGAGAGGAGAGGAGGGGAGAGGAGAGGAGGGGAGAGGAGAAGAGAGGAGAGGAGGGGAGGGGAGGGGAGGGAAGGGGAGGGGGGGAGATAAGAGAAGAAAGTGGTGTGATAATATGTGAAATACCCATGTTTCTGTGCACTTCCTGTGACTTCTCTGTATCACTAGAGTTATTATTGAATTAATTAGTTTAATGGAAGGAAGGATCTTCATTTAAAATGGAGAGAAATACTTGATAACAGGTGGACTTGTGTAAATGTGTGTGTATATCCGTGTTTGTGTTTACTTGTCTAAGTGATTTGATTTGGCACAATCTGAGGCTTTCCCATCTGAGTTTTTACACCATTGTTTACTTTGGGAAGTGATTATTATTATTTTTGCAAATATTTCTCTTCTACTTTTTAAAATAGAAAAATACTTTCTTGATATGGGTAATGATCACAATCCTGAAAGAAGCTGCACAATTATAGAGCATTGTAACACATCAAAGACAAAACAAACAAAATACAAAAAATGAATAAACAATAAAACTGTTAACTTTCCGGAGAGATAACCACTGATTATCTTAAAAGAAGTATGTATGAGGAACAAACACAGAAATGTTGACTACAAAAACACAACTAGAGTAATATTTAAAGTGTATCACAGAAAATAAAGTTCAACTTAGAATTACATATGCAGTTAAATTATTCCTTAAATTACAATGAAAAAAATACAATTTCAAGTTAAAAGAAATACTTAGAAAACTTACATAAAAATTCCTTTTGAGTGGATTTTAGAATATTGTAAGCAAAACAAAAAATAAACCTTGGAACAAATCACTGTGATATGGGATAGTAAGAGAAAGTAAACTTCTTAGTGAAATGTGTGGTTACCTGGATAAGATTTATCAGAGAAGGTAGAAGAGAGGAGGGAAAAAAGGAAGAGGAATTTATCCATAAAATTAGAAATTCCAAAAGATACCAATAACTGGCAACTGCCTGGGAGTAGAAGGTAAAGAAAGCGTGTGCTAAAGAATGTGTGTGCTTTCTTGTTTTTTTTTTTTAATTTATTATTATTATTTTATTAGAGAAAGAGAGACAGAGAGAGAGAGTGCGAGTTGGGGAGAGGGGCAGAGGGAGAGAGACAGAGCATCTTAAGCAGGCTCCGTGCTTAGCACAGAGCCTAACAGAGGCCTCAATCCAGCACCCTGGGATCATGACCTGAGCCAAAATCAAGAGTCGGACACTCAACCGACTGAGCCACCCAGGCTCTCCAGGAAAGTGTGTGCTTTCTTGTTTGAGTATATTTAGATATTGAGTTAATTTGTTTTAGGCAAATATGCCAAGTCACTGGTTTTCTTTTAGAGAAAATGCTGCACTAGACTTTTTATTTACAGAGCTATTATTATTTAACTACTCTGTAGGGGAAGAGGTTAACGTATAGGTTTTTGTCCACTGGAGATGTAAATAATTTCCTTCTGGTGGAACAGATATTTCAAGAGGTTATGGTTTATAGTCCTATAATTCATGTTCTGTAAATCAGAATTTCATATAGTCAGGAAGCCTACAAACCCAATGATGGCTGATGCTTTACTTTGCCTTCCAAATATTGTGCAAAATTTCTCTTCAAGTCTAATCCAGATCTGTATAGAAAAGGAGATTCTGTGGAATATCTTTGTGACTTATATAAGCTGATATCATCAGGGAAGTAAACTAATTAACTTTATATCATTCACGAGTAAGCTATACTTAAAAAATTTTAATTCTAATATAACTTGTTCATTTTAACATAGGTGTGCAATTTCTGAAATGTCAATAGTATTTAATATTTAACTGTAGAACTGTGCTACTATTCATTAATTTAAAATATTTTCACAAGTACCCTGTGCTCTTTGAAGTGATTTATATTAATATTATGCACACTATTAGCTTTATTCATCTATCTACTATGGCTCAAAATAAGTATCTCAATTAATCAAGTGGGATGTGAATGAACAGTGTGCATCAAAGCAACAATCAGCTAATTATAATATTTCAAATGAATAGAATGTTATTTGATATCATTAGTAATTAGGGAAATGCAAATTAGCTCACGAGATACTACTTCCTATGTAGGAGGATGGCTATAATCAAAACGACAAACAATAACACATGTTGACAAGGATGTGGCTAAACCAGACATGTTGTAACAAGAGCGTAAAATAGTGCAACCATTTTCAAAAGCAGTTCGTAGATTTCTCTAAAAGCTAAAAGTAAAACTACCATATAATCTAATAATTCCATTCCTAGGTATCTGTCAAAGATAAATGACAACGTGTTTACAAAAAGACTGAAGTGAAAATGCTTAGAGCAGCATTATTCATAAGACAGAAAACCTGTGAACACAATGTGGAGAATTTGCAAAGAATTAAATATCTATCAGCTGGTTGATAGATAATATGTAGTATATCCATAGCCAGAAACGTTATTCAAAATTGAAAAGAAAACGATTGCCTTAAGGATGAACTTCTAAACACATTATGCTAAGTAAAAGAAGCTGGGTGCAAGACCACATATTCTATAAATCCACTTACAGGAACTATTCACAAAATGTTTAATAAATTAGTGGCTGCCTGGGTCTAGGGTGGAAGCAAGAATTAACTGCAAATGGGCAATCTTGGATAAAAACATTCTGAAATAGATTTATGGTGATGGTGTAATCATTCAGTAAAGTTACTGTAAATTCTTGAATTGTTCACAAGAAATGATTAATTGTATAATATATAAAATACACCTCAGTAAAGCTGTTTAAAAAAAGAATTAAAAAATCATGCCTGGATGGGGTGCCTGGATGGCTCTGTTGGTTAAGGTTCCGATTCTTGATTTTGGCTCAGATCATGATCTCACGGTTCGTGAGTTGGAGCCCCTGTGTCAGGCTCTGTGCTGACAGTGCGGAGCCTGCTTGGGATTCTCACTCTCCTTCTCTCTCTGCCCCCTCCCCTGCTCTTTCTCTCGTTCTCTCTCTTTCTCAAGACAAATAAGTAAACAAAAAAAATATGCTGGGAATATTTTCATGTTATATTTCTTTTTCTTCTCTAACACCAGCCTACTCAAGGTGGAAATGTTAAAGTTTTGAAGAAACATCAAACTTGTTGCTCTAATCAACACTCATTACTACCTTGCTACATCATGTATACGTTGACAAGGAGACACCACTATATATTCACCTAAATGAAAAACAAAAAGGACAAACCTCCAACAATACCACAATATTGCTATTGAAAATAGGTGGATTGTGTTGTATATAAATTATATTTCTATAAGGATGATAAAATTGCCTCCCCAAACGTCTTCACATTACCAGTTAGAATTTACAAGAAACTTTTAAAAATAAACAAGAGAAAAAAAAAACATATAGATCAAAGGAAAATAGGCAAAAAAAAAAAAAAATATATATATATATATATATAAACAGACTGGTTACAGACAGAAAAAAAATGAATAGTGAACAAGAATATGAAGACATACTTAACATGGATAGAAATCAAAGAAATGTATTTTAAAACAAAAGTGAGATTAAAGTTCACGTTGATACGATTGGCAAAATTAATTCAAATATATTATGCAAACATATGGAGCGTTAAAGAAAGTAACAAAGGTGAAAGGAAGATTTGATTATCTTAGGAAGGTATAGTGTAATCATTATATAAAGTAATAGCAAATAATTTAGATAAATTATGAATTAATGTAACAGGTATATAATGAGTCCTGAGCTTGGATATTAATCACAATACTGTTTGCATTTGTGAAGAACCAAAGCTAACTGTAAGACTATCACAGGAGGAAAGAAAAAGTGAAATATGCTGATACCTCATTGACTCCATGAACTATGTAAAATTTAAAAGCAGTAGCCTATGAACACAGATAAACATGTCACTGTTCAAATCTTGAGAGGCAATAAATTCATTTTTTTAAATTTTTTTAATGTTTTTATTTATTTTTGAGACAGAGAGAGACAGAGCATGAGCAGGGGAGGGGCAGAGAGAGAGGGAGACACAGAATCCGAAGCAGGCTCCAGGCTCCGAGCGGTCAGCACAGAGCCTGACGCGGGGCTCGAACTCATGGACTGTGAGATCATGACCTGAGCCTCATGACCTGAGCTGAAGTCATATGCTCAACCGACTGAGCCACCCAGGTGCCCCGAATAAATTCATTTATATAAATTATTTATACAATTTGTATAGCACAAATTCATTTATATTAATTAAATTACCTGCACATATAAATATTACTTTTTTATATGACTAACTTACCAATTCAATGATATATATTAAACACCTTAGAGCATCAACAATATGATGAGGGGTGGGAAGTAAGAGAGGAGAATGGACCTAGAAAGCAGTAACTATTAATTTTCTATTGCTCTGGTAAAAGTGCCACAGTGTAGCTGCTTTAAACAAAGATCTGCTTAGGGTCTCAAAAGGCTGAAATCAAAGTGTCTGTAGGGCGCACTCCCTGCTGGGGTACCTAGGATGGAGTCTGTATTTCCTTGTTGACTCTTGGCTGGGGTTGCTTCTCCCCTTCTCCAAGCTGCTGCTTGCAGTCCCATTCTTCAACTTGGAAGACAACAACCCTAGGCCTGAGTTTGTCCCAGGCTTTTTTAGGGATCAAGTGATTAGATTGGGCCACTTTGACAATTGAAGACAATCTCCCTGTTTCAAGGTCAAGAACTTTAATTCCAACCATGGAGTTGTTTCACAGCATGCCTAGACTAGTGTTTTACTGAATGACCAGAGGACAGGGATTTGGGGGACACGTTTAGAATTCTGCCTATCACTGTAACTAATGAAATAAATAAATTAGAGAGGATGCTTGTAGGAACCATTGCTGGGAGTGCACCGTGGTTCAGAATTAAAACAAACAAACAAACAAACAAACAAACTAAAACTCTTCACATTTTATGTGGGTGTCTTATAAATTTTAAGGATAATTTTCATATTATAAGTAAAATATATTTTAAATATGTAAAACTTTAAATGAAATTTGGAAAATATAGAGAAATACAAGAATAGAATGTACAAACTACAAGAATAGAATGTAAAATCTCCTATAATCCCATTCAGAAATCATACACTTATCCCAGTGAATCTACTGGCCTATCTCTTACCTCTTTCTCTCATAGTCTCTCTGTTTCCTCTTCACGCTTTATCATCAGTCTCACCCTTTTTCTCTTGCTCTCACTTTTTATTCTCCATCAGTATACATATGGAGATATACACAATTTGGTTTCCTGAGTTTTCAGCATATCAGAAACACTTCTCATGATGTTAGCTATTCCCTTATCTTTTTTAGGAAGCACATAGCATTCCGTTGTATGTCCAGACAACAAATTTTTAATAATCATGATTTAGCATTTTTATGTTTTCCATTGTTTTTGTAACTCCTCCAAAGAAAAGCCTTTCATACATATTAAAAAAATTAAAAATTATATTCCCTAGAATTATTTTTCATTTCACACTTCACGAACAACCCTGGATATCCCCCTGCCCCCCATTATTGCTTACCTAATACAGGTAAAAACAGTATCTCTTTTATTTTAATGGTAATATTTTATTTATTCATTGCAATGTTTTACATGTTCAAAATCCTTTTTTGAATTGTTGCTTTTTCATATTTTATGTGTTTTTTTTTTTAACATGGGAAGTTTCTTTAGATATTTAGTGGAGTAACACCTTAGATTAGTGGATAGATACAAAGCTTCTCTTAATTTATAAATCAAATTAATTATATATGAAATGATTTTTGTTTTTGCCTGGAGTTTTCAAAAGTTTGTAATGCTACCTAATTCCCACAATATAAAAACTTAGGGGGCGCCTGGGTGGCGCAGTCGGTTAAGCGTCCGACTTCAGCCAGGTCACGATCTCGCGGTCCGTGAGTTCGAGCCCCGCGTCAGGCTCTGGGCTCATGGCTCGGAGCCTGGAGCCTGTTTCCTATTCTGTGTCTCCCTCTCTCTCTGCCCCTCCCCCGTTCATGCTCTGTCTCTCTCTGTCTGTCCCAAAAATAAAAAAAAAAAGAAAAAAAATAAAAAAAAAAAAAACTTAGTATCTGTTCTCAAAATGCATGCAGACGTTTGATAGTTTTATTTTTTATACTTTGGACACGTTATAATATACAAATGTACTATTTTGTCAAATAAAAATTATGAGATAAGTAGCATTTAAGAAACTATCTGCCTCATAAACTAATTTAATATCTAACCAATAAAGTTTTAATACTTCAAAGAAACAACAATCAGAGATAAAGTATTGGGTTTTTTGTTGTTGTTGCTTTTTTTTTAAAAGTTTATTTATTTTTTGAGAGAGAGAGAGAGAGAAAGCAGGGGACAGTCAGAGAAAGAAGAGATATACACAATTTGGTCTCCTGAAAGAAGGAAAGAGAGAATCCCAGGAAGGCTCTTCACTGTCAGTGGGGAGCCCTATGTGGGGCTGGAACTCAAAACCATGATATCATGACCTGGGAGGAAACCAAGAGTTCCATGCTTAACCACCTAATTGACTGAGCCACCCAGGCGCCTCCCAGAGATAAAGTATTGTAATGATAAGACATAAGCACTGGAATCTGTCAGGTCTGAGTAGATTGTTCTTGCATCATTTCCTGTTAGAAACAAATTATCCTCCCTTAGCCTTAGTTACCTTATCTAAAAAAGAAGTGATGTTCCATTATCCAATTGTTTAAATGAGCTACATATGTGAGTGAATGATACATAAAGGAAATGAAATTATGTGAGTGCATGATACATAAAGGAAATGAAATAGTTTTCTTTATACACATGCATTCATGATAGATAGATGATATGTATTGTCTGAATTCACTTACATCTCTTGCATTCAAACAAAAGCTACAGCAAAAGAAAAAAAAAAAACTGGGATGTGACTATGTAAGACTATCAAGGCAACAAAGACAACATTAATCAGCATATCCTACCCTGGAATGCAGTACTCTCCAAAATATTTGGAAAACACATTAGGGGCAACCTGCCTGACTTTTAAATGAGCATAGAAGGCCCTTTTAACCTCTGCAGGTTTCCTCTTCACACATATGAAAATGCTAGTGTATTTTTGGTCGCTTCATATGTAACATGTGTCTTTATGCCTTGCTGTATCCCGAGCTGTATCCTGTGGGATCATCCCTTTCCGGAGCAAAGAGCGCCGTGATTCTAATCTGTGTGTATTTACTAACCCTCCCCATGGGTTTGCGTATGTTGGATACTATGGTGTTTTAGATAAAGAGTGTATGGAAGCGGGAACGCAAACAAAATATTGCTATTCATCAGGTTTGTTTGTGAAATTACTCAGATATAAAATAAGTTACTGGACTGTGGGGGAAAAATGTAATTGAATAAAATATAATACAGGTATGTATTTTGCCTGGAACTGGGGTCATGGCTTGGTATGTAGTACAGTAAGTAAATAGTCTTTAAATCAAATTTTGTCTAATTTTATTAGTCTTTGAAATTTGTTTATAAATAAAATTTTTCCAGGAGTGTTTCCCACTTGTGTTCATTCCCTAACATCATTTTTCTAATATTTGTATAGCCTTTTTATTATGTGTTTAAAACAATATACATTACAACATTAATAAGTTGATATACCATTGCCTACACTTACATTATGGAATTATATTGATATATTGCCAAAAATGCCTTTATATCCATGTATATTCTGTTCATATTTATATATTGAAAACTCTTTTAGTATAAATATTTTTCAACATGAATTTTCTTGTTAGAGTCTTCCCAGAGTAAGATATTTTGATCCTGTCAAATTGGTATTTTACATAAAGGTATCCTTCTGATAAAGCCATAGTTCTAGGTTATAACATCCCATCTTTGATGTAACTTTAAAGAAGAGATCATGCTGTGAAAAAATAAAATCCTTGCAAATGCTTCATTAATTTGTTCCTTTGAGGTCATTTATATTTGCAGTTTATACAATGGGGTTATCTTTTAAGCAGAAAGTTTGATAACACCTTCTGCCAGAATGACCTAATTCAAATCTGGAAGACAGTTTTCTTTTAAAATGCCAAATGAGCCTTTCACCTTGACCCAGGACAGCAGCCCATTATTTTAAGTCTGACTGTTAGAGCCCGTGCACAGTATTAACTTCATGTTGTGACAGGTTTTTATGCTGCTTTAGTGAGAATGGATAATATGTTAACACAAATCTTAAGTAAAAAGAAAAAACATAAATTTGGTATTACATACCTTACTTTATAAATATTTATAAATATTTTATAAACATCAGTCACCTGTGAATTGTGGAAAATTACATTGCCTATCTTAGAGAGTAATTGGTGAGATTAATGAACAAATATCTAAAAAGTATCTAGAAGAATAAGTGTCCCCAAAACAATTTACTTGTTTAAATATTAACTTGTATATTTATGTTAATGAATTATGGGAATGAGGCAGAATAGTTGTTACTGATCCCTCTCATATCATAGGTCCTAACTTATGATCATGATTAGGACCTATGATCCTAATATCATTTTTCATGTGATGTATTAATTCACAATAACCCTGTAGAATAAGTGTTTGTCCTATTTTACAAATTAATAAACAATATGGACTTAGTCTTGATAAACAAACAATAGTAATAATGATGTTGGTCACCTGCCCTAGAACGTTGCAGGGTTACCGTGTCTTGAAAGCTATGCATAATAATATTGAAAAGTTCTTTATCTTTGGGTCTTCTGAAAACAAACACAAATTAATTAGCAATAAAAGACTTCAAAAGCAGAATGAGAACCCTAAAATTATAACTTTGATTTTACCTCGCCAAACCAATTGCAAATCATACCCAGTGATTTCCAAATCAAAGCATCAGGCAGTCAATAAATTATAATGAGGAAAATTCTAATTAATTTAGCTTTACTGGGATATGCCAGTTGTATAACATATACCATATACATCATCCCTAATGGCTTCTGAATTAGATCATAAAATCAGATCAACAATATTCCATGTAAAGGTAAAAAATTCTCACATAAATTTGATCATGTTTATTGGAAAAAAGTTTCTTTTTTTTTTTAAGTTTTATTTATTTTTGAAAGAAAGAGGCAGAGTGCGAGCAGGGGAGATTCAGAGAGAGAGAGGAAGACATAGAATATGAAACAGACTCAAGACTCCCTGCTGTCAGTACAGAGCCCAACACAGGGCTCGAACTCACAAGCTGTGAGATCATGACCAGAGCTGAAGTCCGACACTTAACCAGACTGAGCCACCCAGGCACCCCTTGGAAAATATTTTCTAATTAGACTTTACATTTGAATTTCAAATTTAATAATATTACATAAAAAGATAAATTGTCAGGACAAACGATAATTTCGCCAAATTACAAAGTCATATGCAATAACATAATTTATTCCTATCTCATTATTTCTTAATCTGTTAGCTTTTTCTGCCTCTAATTCAAGGTGGCTCTTTACCACACTATCATGAAAAACAAAACAAACAAAAAACTTGACTTGCAAAAAGGAAAAAAAAAATAAATGTTCCATTGCTTACTACTTAACCAATAACTGAGAAAAAAATTTAATTTATGAGGGAGCACATTTTGGTGGTGTTAAATTTTCTCACCTTTGGTAATTCTATTCCACTCTACTCAATTAATTTGGTTTTGAAATCTTTTTAAACGCGTATTTATTAACATCCTTCCTGTGAATATTTCACCCTGGAATAGGAAATGTAACCAAGTAACAGACTATGTATCAGAATGACTTAGCAAATACACATAGTTCATAAGTATCTCATAATAAAAAAGAAAAGCCAAAAGAACATCTATCTAGATATTCAGGTATAACATATATCGTTTTGAATACATGCATTTGGGATAATATCTTATTTTATTTTTAAATGTTTGTTTTTGCCAGAGAGAGAGAAAGAGAGAGAAAGGGAGAGAGAACAAGCAGAGGAGGGGCAGAGAGATAGGGAGACAGCGGGTTCAAAGCAGGCTCCCCCCTGCAGCAGCAAGCGCGATGTGGGCTTGAACTCACAAAGCGTGGGATCATTACCTGAGCTGAAGTCAGACACTTAATGCACCGAGACACCCAGGAGCCCAGAGATAATATGTTAGTGGTTATTGAGCTCTGGGCATCGAAATCTTTGTTTCCATCTATAAAATTCAGTTTGTATTCAAGATAAATCACTCGCATCAAAGGTAATTGATCTATCCCCACCCTTTCCTTCACAATGTTTCTTAGATGTACAAGTGTCAAAAGGAAACATAACACACATTTCTGATAGATGCGATTGATGAGAGGGATCAAAGAGGGGAAAAACTTTTTCCCATGGACAAGAATATGGGTTGTTTTGTAGCCATAAGGTGGTGGTGATGGAGTTGGCACAAAATGGTGAACACATGATCCGGGAGTACCAATTAGCAACACATTGGTCATCAGTTGTAACCAACCAAATAATGCAAATATTTTGACATTGTATCAAAATGGAGACAAGTGATGACAGGCAGTCGGTATCACTTCCAATACTGATTAATAAAAGCAGATGGAACAAATAGATCTGCTTTCTCTACTAAATATTCAATAATGAGCGAATAATTAGAAGCATCTATATAGATGGTAATGCAGAAATGTCATTAATCTGTCTCCTCCAATAAAAATACCTTTGTTGCTTCCAACCCTGATACACTTTCTTACTATGGGAATTGTTTTATGATGATATTCATGGGAGGTTATATTGATTAGTATATTGATTAGTATATTCATTTTTTAAATGCTTCCTTTTAATTTTATTTTCTGGTGCTTTTAAAACCATTAAGCTCTGTGTTTTTATGTATGTTTGTGCATACATGTTTTCACAGATATGTAACTTGATAATCCTGCCTAGGACTCACAATAACACAAAGTAGCTAGGACCTGCTTAGAACTTTTATCTACAATGTCATGTTTCTATGCATTTGAAGTCATTATTTTCTATTGATAAGCCCCCTAAGCATATTCTTGCATTAAGAGCACTCCAGAATAATCATGCTTTCTATTTACAAGGTATTACATTTTTTTGCCTGTATTTTCCAGCTTGATTTCTTTCCCTATATTCTTTGATTATCTCATATGTTTGCTGAACAGTTGGCCTCCAGGAGATGGGTGAAAGTCAAATGACTTTTGGAATTGACTCACATTGACATAAGTCTTCCCACATTGATGCCGACCAGATTAGTTCTGTATCATTAATTATGATATTTACAAGCTCATTGTGATGGATTCTGGTTACAAATTATTTTATAATTTTCACTAAGAGATGAAGTCTAATTTCCTTACCTGTTACCCTATGCTGGCCTTAGTAACTTGCTTGCCCAATCATGTGGTAAAAGTCAATTCCAGGCCTTCTGGGTGTAAATCACACAAAACTGGAAACTACCATCTAGACCCCTAAAAAGCTTCTATTTACAAGCCAAGAGCAATCATATAAGTTCAACTAACTTGATGGAGAGACTACCTACAGAGGTCCTGAGGTGTCACAGACAGGGAGAGGGACCTAGCTGAGTCTCGATTTCCGGATAACTGCTCGGTAGTTGAGGAAAGTGGTTTTAGAGCCCAGAGGTCATCTTTAATTGAAGTGTCTCCTAGCAAAGTCCTATCTGAATTATTTGCCCACAAATACATGATATACAATAAAATGTTTTTAAGTTTTACAACAGTTGCTTATACAACTATCTGTGAACAAAATGGTCATAATACCCATTCTATAGTTGCTGAAGGCTAAGTCTTTTCTAGTATTCAAATCTCTATGTTCTCAAATATTTGAACATTTATCTTTGTATAGTCTTGATTCCTTAAAATTTAAATATTTGACTTATTTTTCTAGTTTCTTAGAGCCCACATCCCATCTTGTCAACCACACACATTCTGTCAAATAACTTGAACACATCATCAGGGGACTGACCCAGGTTCAAATATAGATGTGTTCTTGGAACTGATCTAGTATTTTTATTTCTTTATGTCTTAAGGAATTTCATTCTTTTTTTTTTTTAACGTTTATTTATTTTCGAGACAGAGAGAGACAGAGCATGAATGGGGGAGGGGCAGAGAGAAAGGGAGACACAGAATTGGAAGCAGGCTCCAGGCTCTGAGCCATCAGCCCAGAGCCTGACGCAGGGCTCGGACTCACGGACCGCAAGATCGTGACCTGAGCTGAAGTTGGGAGCTCAACCGACTGAGCCACCCAGGCGCCCCAATGAATTTCATTCTTAATGACAAGTACTACCCATAGAGTGATGGAAGACTGTTGATAATTTTGAGGATATAGATGTTTACTTATATATATTCATTTATTATATTTTTTCAGAATACTTATTGTACATTACTGGAAACAAAACCTGAGTTATGCCCTGTGGTTTCAGACTCCTGTTTTCTTTTACCTTGTAAGATTCTCATGTGTGTTTGTGTGTGTGAGTGTGTGTGAGTGTGTGTGTATTCATACTTACACTTATGCACAATTCACACATACTCCTCAAAGATACAGGTGATCCAAATTTTACCTGTGAAATTTTCTGGAGAATAGGAGAAATGAGAAATAATCTGATGGTTAATTTCAAGTGTCAATTTGACTGGCCATGGGTGCCTAGATTAAACATTATTTCTGGGTGTGTCTGTTGCCAGATGGGATTAGCATCTGAATCAGTGGATTCCATAAAGTAGATGACTCTCCCCAGTGTGGGTGGAAACCATTCAATCCATTGATGACCTGAATAGAACAAAAGGGAGTGGAAGAAGGAATTTACTCTCTTTGTTTCTTGGCTGCCTATTGATCTGGGACATCAGTTTCCTGCTCATATACTAGGATTTTTTAAAATAAAGTTTATTTATTTATTTTGAGGAGAGAGAGAGTGAGTGGGGAAGGGCAGAGAGAGAGAGAGAGAGAGAGAGAATGAGAGAGAGAGAGAGAGAGAATCCCAAGCAGGCTCCTCATTGAGCCAGACTCAGGGATTGAACTCACAAACCATGAGATCATGACCTGAGCCAGAATCAAGAGTTGGACTCTTCACCAACTGAGCCACCCAGGTGCCCCATCTTGTACTAGGATTTATATCTTCAGCTCTCCTGGTTCTCAGGCCTTTGAACTCAGACTAGAATTACACCACTGGTTTCCTGGGTGTCTAACTTGGAGAAATTAGATCATGGGACTTCAATGCCTCCATAATCATATGATATCATGTGCCTCCATATATATGGAAACTTATTCTAACTAATCTATATATCTATATATATATATACACACATATACATATATATACACATATATATATATACACACGTATATATATATACACATATATATATATATACACACATATATATATACATATATATATACATACATATATATACATATATATATATACACACATATATATACATATATATATATACACACACATATATATACATATATATATATACACACATATATATACATATATATATATATATATACACACATATCCTACTGCCTCTGTTTCTCTGCAGAACACTGACTCATGCAAAAATCTCCAAATTTAAGTGGAGCAAATGATACTTATATATTAGGATAGTAAAGATCAAACTTTAGAGATAGGAACAGGAAAGGTAGTGCACATATTTGAGAATAAAATGAGAATAAAAACACAAGATGAAGGTATTAATTCGAGATCACCATATAAAAAGGAAATATCCAAAATTTCTGTAATCTATCAAGATTCACACTTAGACACACACACACACACACACACACACACGTTTCATAGAACGCTAAAAACAGAAACAAGTGAATATTGCTGGATGTGGTAAGCTATAACAGAAAGAGCAGAAGCTAAGGAGTCAGATGAAATTTACTAATCTCTGGCGCCTGGGTGGCTCAGTTGGTTAAGCATCAGATTTCTGATGACTCAGATTATAGGCTATTACCCCTGGTCATGGGATCAAGCCCCCTTCCATTCACTGAGCATGGAGCCCACTTAAGATTCTCTCTCTTCCTCTGTCCCTTCCCTGCCCTCCCCATCTCTCTCTCCCTAAAATAAAAATTTAAAAGTAATAATTTAAAAAAAAGACGTATACTAGGCTCCTAGACGTATACTAAGTTAAAGGCTTGTTACCTTTTATTGTCTTCTTCCTTGTCTTGGAAATATGATATTTATAGCAAGTTTATTGAATTTTGAAAAGGATTAAATATTTGTATAATGTCCCTTTGATTTAAATTAATTAAATCTGAATTGATTAGTCATTCCTACCATGTGCCTGGCATAAGAAATAGCAGAGGACCAGATAGTCATGTTTCCTGCCTCAGAACAGTGTATAATCCATGCTTATGAGTCATATAAGAATTAATGCTGGTTTATTTCCAGTCTTAAGTCTTTATAAGTATTTTATTCAGAAAAAATAAGTTATGCAATTAATTAAATCTCATTTTTCTCTGAAAGTATAGAGGGCAGGGTTTTACCTATTTTGCAAAGTTGTTATAAGCCAGTCAATGTCTCCTACTTACTCTTTTATAAGGGCAGATCTAGGGTATTTACTTATGAGTCAAAATAATTTTTAAAAGTAGAAGATATTCAAAAAGTGTATTTTGTATATGTTCTTATTTAAATTTCAATATAGGCTCTCATGACAAAGGATATCTCCAGGTATCTGAAATTTTTCCCTGCCAGATTTGATTTAGTTTATGTGATTGTATTTTATGGCTTCCTAACGTGGACTAGAAATCATTTTCAAAGTCAGAGTAACTTATTCTAACTAATTCTGTCATTTATCATCATTTTAAGTCTCTCTTGAGTAAACTGCAATTTGTAACAAATTGTACAATATGGTTTGGGGATGTGTCGTATTGTCTAGTATTGTCTAGAGGAGGTTAAAACACAGGCTGTCAAACTCTTTTCAATTAGGATTTTGTGTAGGATATGAGTTACAGTAAAACAATAAAATAAAATTTTGCAATTGACTTGAGAGAAGAATAAGAATCATTGGTGCAGGCAGTTTGCCTAATATGGTAAGGCATCTATAGTTTCATACCAAAATATAAAACTCACCTGGAAATCTAATGTTTTAAGTTTAGTTAACACTATAGAATTCTATCTTGGGTAAAAATAAGAAATAATATGATACTAGAATCAATCATTTGATTCAATGAGTTCAAAATGCCCCCGAGGTATTTTAAATTATTCTTATCTTGTATGATATATTAGAGTTAATATGGCATTTTCCTTTCCTCTTTTTTTTCCACAAATAACAAATATCACATATGTAAGACTGCTGATTTTAGTTGTTTTTCTTAAAGTTTATTTATTTATTTGTTTGTTTTGAGAGAGAGGCTGTGTGAGTGGGGGAGGGGCAGGAAGAGGGAGAGAGAGAAACCAAGCAGACTCTGCATTGTCAGCACAGAGCCCGATGCAGGGCTGGAACTCGTGAACTATGAGATCTTGACGTGACTGGAAATCAACTTGGATGCTGAACTGACGGAGATACCCAGGCATCCCTCTGCTTTTAGTTTTAATGAAGATTGAGGTTTCTGATTAAAATGGAATAGTGTATGAGTAGAATGTTACTACCTCCAATAGCTACAAGAAGACGTAGTAAATAGTACAAGTATCATCTGTTTTTAAACAATAAAGAGCTTTATAAGGATCAGGACCTAGAGACGGGATACTCTTAAAATTGAGTTGAAGGCAATACATCTCCCTAGGGGTATCTCCCAACCGGGGCTTGTGTTAGAGACTCAGAATGAGCAGTGGGTCTCAGTACATTCTTACCGAGGGAGAGAAGAACTTTTGGCAGTCTCACTAAAGGGGAGTGGAAAAACTGAACTTAATGTGCGCAATTAATTGGCTGAATCCTGCTTTGTCCCGGCCTCAAGGATTTGTCAAGCTCTGAAACTGTGCAAAGTAAGACTAAAAATTTAAGCACTAACATAAGTACTAAAGCGAGTTTTTCAAGCCAGAGATTAAAAAAAAAAAAAAAGCCATTTTATAACGTAAACATTATCAACCCAACCGTAAGATATGACACTCCAAAGTCGATATAGACCCATTAATGTAGTTTCAAAATACCTTTAGCAAAATTTGACACAGTTAAAAGGAGGTACAGGCAAACCATGATCAGATAGCAATATAATAGCACACCTTTCTCAGTAGCGAAGATAACAAGACAGAAATGTCACTCACTATATTGTAGATCTGACCTAACTGATTATCAAATTGAGCAAATTAATATGTATGTATTCACTCTCATACACACACATGCACACACACATGCATACAATGCTTTTATAGTACTATAGAGGATAATGAAATCATATATATATATATATATATATATATATATATATATATATATAAATTGTATTGGGAACACTTACCAAA
This sequence comes from Panthera leo, assembly GCF_018350215.1. Classification (NCBI taxonomy): domain Eukaryota; kingdom Metazoa; phylum Chordata; class Mammalia; order Carnivora; family Felidae; genus Panthera; species Panthera leo. Next base: position 21,164,653 of record NC_056687.1, on the reverse strand, counting down.
ACATTTATCAAAATCTGTTACACAGGGGGCCATTAAACCTGCAATAAAATATTCCTAGTGTTTTCTCTGACCTCAATGAAATTAAGCTTGTAAACAAAACACAAAATATGCAAAATACACAGTAAACTTCAATAATGTGGTAAGTTAAATTGTGACCTCCCAAAATTCATATATTTTAAGTCCCAAGCTCATAACTTTAGAATGTAACTACATTTGGAGATAAAATCTTCAAAGGGGTAATTAAGTTTAAATGAGGTCACATGAGTGGGTCATAGGGGTATGACTGTTTTTGAAAATAGGGCATTTTAAGAGGCAAATTATTTAAAATGAGGCTAACAGAATGGGGCCTTAATCGAAACTGACTGAGTCCTCAAAATATATCAACCAACTGGCACCTTGATTTTGGACTTCCAGCTTCCTGAAGTGTGAGAAAATAATGTTTTTGTTGTTTGACCCACCCAGGCTGTGGCAATTTGTTATGGCAACCCAGGCAAACTAACACGATGAGATTGAAAACCAAGAAGAAATAGTAATAAAATTAAAATAGAAAATTAAAATTAAATGATAATAGTAAAGATATGACATTAAAGGTTATAAGATGATGGACATTTAGGCTCTTTCCATAATTTGGCTATTGTTGAAAGTGATGAATGGATAAAGAAGATGTGGTTTACATATACAATGGAATACTACTTGGCAATGAGAAAGAATGAAATCATGTCATTTGCAGCAACGTGGATGGTACTTAAAGGTATCATGCCAAGTGAAATAAGTCAGTCAGAGAAAGACAGATACCATGTTTTCACTCATATGTGGATCCTGAGAACCTTAACAGAAGACCATGGGGTAGGGGAAGGGGAAAAAAAAAAGTTACAGAGAAGAAGGGAGGTAAACCATTAGAGACTCTTGGATACTGAGAACAAACTGAGGGTTGATTGGGGGTGGGGGAGAGGGGAAAGTGGGTGATGGGCATTAAGGAGGGCACTTGTTGGGATGAGCTCTGGGTGCTGTATGGAAACCAATTTGTCAATAAATTATATTAAAAAAGATAATAAGATGAAGCTAAAGCCGGTTTTTGAGGGAAATTCATAAGAAAAGTACATTTATTTAAAAACATAAAACTGAATATCAATAATCTAAGCATTTCAAATAAAAAACCTAGAAAAAGTATAGAAAAGCACATGTAATAAACAAAGAAAATAAGAAGCCACGAAGCAGAACAAATGGATATCTGTCTACCTACATATCTATTTATCCATTTATCTATTATCTGTCTGTCTATATCTATCTATCATCTATCACCTATATTACAGATTAAACAACGTAAAAGTTCTTTGACCATATTGACACTGGTAATACTTTACCAAGACTGATTAAGAGAAAAAATAAGTGAAAAAAAAACTACCAGTTTCAGGAACTAGAAAACAACTTCTTAATAGATCTAGATCTAAAGAGCATATTAATGGCTTATCTGAAAAATTTTAGGCTAAAACTAAGAATTTAGACAAAATAGACAAATTCTCAAAAATAATACTTAAAACCAATTGAAGTTGAAACGAAAATTGTGTAATCAAATGTTTGTTAAAGAAATGAAATCCATTTTATAAAAACTTACAAAAAGAAAACATTAGGAACAAATGTTTCTATACGTAGAAAAAATAACTAAAAGGTTATATAAATGTTTCAGAAGAAACAAAAATAAAGATACTTTTTAACTATTTTTATGAGGCTAGCATTACCTTGATATACAACACAGACAAGGACATTACATGATAGAAGATTCACAAACCTATTTGTCTATCATTAGAATAGATTTGAAATCTCAAATATTTGAAAATTTAATTTAGTGATGAGAAAATTTGATGTTACAATGAAAACTAAAGATGAGAGCATAAATGTTGGATTGAAAATACTATATAGTACAGATATCAATTAATTATCTCCAATTGTTATAATGGGCTCAATAAAATCCCAATCAAAATACAACTGAGTACAGAAAGATTCAAGTTTGTTTCAAAACATATAGGGAAATGCAAAGTGCTGCTAACAGCAATGACAGTGTTGAAAAACATAGAAGCAAGAAACTTCCATAGCCAGACATAAAGCTATACTAACTGAGATTTTCCATTAGTAAATATACAGACAAAACAATGGGGCAGAACATAGACCCACTATTATTAGATCTGCTAGTATGTCACTTGAATTAAAACGAGGATAATATTACAACCTCATGAGCAAATTATTTTTTTTAAATAAATGGCAATGTGACAACTAGATATCCATAGAGAAAAGAGAAACTCTTGAACTCTAGCCCACACTATACAGAAAATAAACTTGGATGGAATATAGACCTATTTATGAAACGTTAGTGATAAAACTTCAGATAAAATGATAGTATGGTATCTTCACAATCTTGGGGTAGATTGTTTTTTAATGAAACAGAAGACACAATGTACATAGAAATTTCAAATACATTTTTTCAGAACACCTGCCGTGGGAGGGGCAGGGGGATCTAAGCAGGCTCCATGGTGATGACCTTAAATTCATGAACAGAAGGACCATGGCCTGAGCTGAAGTTAGACGCTCAACTGACCGAGCCATCCAGGAGACCCTAGACTTTTTTTTCTTCCCAATTCTATACCTTGATATTTTATTCCCATAGCAGGTGTTCTGAGAAACATATTTAAAATTTCCATTTAGATTGTTTCTTCTTTGTCTCATTAAAAAATAATCTACCCCAATATAGTGAAGATACCCTACTATCATTTTATCTGAAGTTTTATCACTTACATTTCGTAATTAGGTCTACATTCCATCCAATTTTATTTTATGCATACTTTCTATCTCTCAAAAATAAACACTTAAAAAGAGTCTCATTCTCAGCAACAACAAAAAATTTACAAAGTGCAAAAGCAAAACAGTATGGTCCCTAAGCCAGTCACAAAAGAGCAAAAACTGTGTTATTCCACTATTTGAGGTACATAGACTAGTCAAATTCATAGAGATAGATAGATGATAGATAATAACAATAATAATAATAGATGATAGATAGATAGATAGATAGATAGATAGATAGATAGATTGTAGAATGATAAATCTTAGGGGCTGAGGGAGAAAGGCAACTGGGTGATAGTGTTTAATGAGTACACAATTTTAGTTGCAGAAAATGAGACCACGTTGGAGTTGGAGAGGCGAGAATTGCACAACAATGTGAAAGTACTGAACACCATTCAACTGTCCAATTAGAAAGAGTTAAAATGATAAATTGTGTGTTATATATTTTACCCACAGTAAAACACAACAGAGCAAACAAACACACTAAACACATGCACACGCGCACACACACACGCACACACTGACTCTCATTTGCTCTCTAATTAAAACCCAAACTCCTTTTGACATTCGAAGGAATAACACACCTCTCTAATATAACTTTGTAATTCTCTCTTTCCCTTCCTATTCTCTGTTTCTGATACGTGGGGAGTTCTGTCTCATGGCTTTGTTTCATTGTTTTCTCTTCCTCAAGCCTATTTTGGGGGTGGGGGGGAGGGTTTCTTTATTTGCCCCATTCTCAATCTTTGGTGCCATCTAAAATACCATTTATAGAGACACCACCCTGATAAACCGCCTCTCCTACTTCCACAAACACACACCATTCTCCCACTTCACATTAAAAAAACACACATGCAAAAAAACAAAACAAAATAAAACACAAACAAACAAAACCACAGCACGTTAGGTATTGCCTAGCATGTTTTTCTTTAGAGTGTTTACCACAATGCAAACTGGTTTTTGTTCATTTCCTTTTTACTGATTTTTTTTTTCTTCTGTAATCTGAATAATACCACTAAGCCTTGGATTCTTATTTATCTCCTTTAATACAATATCTTTATACTTAAAAATAGACTGCTAAAGCATATTTCAGAAAATATATGTTGCATAAATGGCATTATTTGCCATAGGTTTTTATTATGTATCAAACCCATACTTGTTTGTTTTGGAAACAAACATATTTATTTCTTTGTTCCTGAAACTGAATAATATCTAATATGTTTCTGTGTTTTAGCTCTTTGTTTTTAACTGACAGACTTTTAGTTATATATTTTTTAAAAGTTTTATTTAATCAGCATTAATCTATCAATATGAATGAGATCTTAAAATTAATGCTAGCTTATATATTATATACATATACATATATAATATATATACATATATATTATTTTTAATATATTTTTAATATTTTTAGTATTATTTTTTTTTTTTAGAGAAAGAGACAGAGCGTGAGCAGGTGAGGGGTAGAGAGAGAGAGGGAGACACAGAATCTGAAGTGGGCTCCAAGCTCTGAGCTGTTAACATAGAGCTCAATGCTGGGCTCGAACTCACCAGTGGTGAGATCATGAGCTGAGCCGAAGTGGGGCACCCAACCTTCTGAGCCACCCAGGCACCCCTATATACTTTTAAATGTTTATTTGTTTTGAGAGAGAGAAAGAGAGTGTGTGCCCACACATGTGGGGGGAGGGTCAATGAGAGAGGAAGAGAGAGACTCCTCATCAGGCTCCACACCATCAGTGCAGAACCTGATGTGGGGCTTGAACTCACGAATCATGAGATCATGACAAGATGGAATCGAGAATTGATCGCTTAATCAACTAACCACCCAGGTACTCCAATGCTAGATTATATTTTAAAGACAACCTGACTTAAAGTTCATATCTCTATCATTCCAATCTATAAAAGGTACTGGATACTCAGAATATATACTATATATATTACTATATACTATACTATACTGTACTATACTATATACTATATATACTATATATATATAGAATATATACCATATATATATTATATACTGTATATGTATATATCTTATTTTACTTAGCGTATATTTTTTTAAATCACATGAAAATTGATTTCCTCTGATCTTATATGTATATATACAATCTTCATAAGACTACTTTTCAGGAAGAAAAAACGTGAATGTCTCTTCAGAAAGGAAAAGTACTAAGAAACCACATTTTATGTTTGTCTTTTGAAATGGAACTGATTTGGCAATTTTTATATCGAGAATGGGGTCACAAACTCATGTGCCGCCAGACGTCATGTATATTTCTTCAATCTATGCATGTAATACACCAAATCATGACAACGGTAGTGATCTAATTGTAGAGAACTGAAGAGTACATAATTTACTGAAGTTATTTCTGTTTATTATGAATATTTGCTAAGTAAAACATGTCTCGGGTGCCTGGGTGGTTCAGTCGGTTGAGCGTCCAACTTCAGCTTAGGTCATGATCTCACGGTTCGTGAGTTCGAGCCCTGTGTCGGGCTCTGTGATGACAGCTCAGAGCCTGGAGCCTGCTTCAGATTCTGTGTCTCCCTCTCTCTCTGACCCTCCCCGCTCACATTCTGTCTTTCTGTCTCAGAAATAAACATTTTTTTAAAACGTTAAAAAAATGTCGATAATGTCTTCTATTACATCTTTACACCTATATGTATATAGGTGTAAATACAGAAAAATTAACAAATTTTCGTATATAACTGCCACATGGTGAATGTACTACATAGCCTGTCATATAGTGAATTGTAGGTACCAACCATTATTATGAATTGCAAAACTCATATTGGAAGAGTAAGTACTCTTAAAACTTTGTTTTAAGCATATTTTAACAAAACTTTAGCTCATAATACATAAAGGCAGTACTAAACATGAAGTTTTCTTATACCTGAAATTCTGATAAGATGTTGCCCACATTGATATTAATTTTCCAAAATAATAACTACTTAGATATCAAATATAAGAATAAAAATAGTTGCAGTAACTTGTTTTACTATCCTCAAACAGCATTTAGATACTACAACATGTTGTCATTCTTGAGACATACTGGTAAATGAAAGCTATCTTATGAATGAGTATTTTCATGGATCAATCTTCCAAATTTAAAATGATTGCTAAATTATTTAACTGACAAGTAGGCCATTTGTTTATCTTGGAAAGTAGTTCATTTTTCTTTAATGCTTCTCGATTCATTTTTGTTCTAAAAATATTTCAAGAAAAATCAAATTTTGCCTCTTTATTCTGTCAAATTACTGAAATTTATCCAAGTTCCAGCTGCTTGTAATCAATCAAACTCCATTAAATGCTAAAAATAACACTTTAATATTGCTTATTTTCTCTCATAGATATTTGCTATAATAATGTCACTTTAAGAAAATATCTTCTAATTTTCCTTCTTATAAAAAAAACCTCTTCATAATTCCTTTTTATTGATCTATGTGAGATTCATAAAGCAGCTGCCTATCATATTTGGCAGACCAAATGAAGGTTTATTTTTATTTTTTAAATTTTTATTTATTTATTTTTGAAAGATAGAGAGAGTGCAAGCAGGGGAGAGATGTGGAGGGGTGGGAGGGGAGTGGGAGGGGTGGGAGGGGTCGGAGGGGAGTGTAGTCAAGCAAGCTCTTCACTGTCAGTGTGGAGCCCCACATAGGGCTCATTAACCTTGAGATCATGACCTGACCTGAAATCAAGAGTCAGGCACTTAACCAACTGAGCCACACAAGTGCCCCCAGATGAATGTTTAAATATCTTTTATACTGATATATTAATGGTTCAAAACATGATAAAGATTTATTGAGATTCTAATGAGTACTTTGATTTTTAAAGAAAATACTGCAAGTCCATAACTAACAAGACATGTGTATATCTATGTCTTGAGTTCTAATACATATATATATATATGTATATATACACACATATATAATTAAAATAAATATATATCTAAAATATATATGTATTTATTTATATATATATTTATTATATATAATATAATATATATAATATTTAACAAATAGCATAGTATAACAATGGCTCCTATCTGAAATGCATTACTTACCAAATATTAAGATATGTTTAAAATTAAGTATAGTACAGGAAAATATGTAGTAAAAGAGATCTTTAATATATTCTATTATATTTATATACCTATACATCAAGATTAACAAAAAAAAAGGACACACACATATAAAGTAAAATAAGTTTATAATATATTGTTTACATAGATATAGCTAGACAGATCGAGATTGACAGAAAAAGTTACATTATGAGAAGTCACAGTTGTTATTTGATAATTTAGATATTTAGTGTATTAATCAGGTAAAAGTCTGAAAACTACACAAAGCCAATAGATACGGTCTGGAGAAGAGGCGTGGTGAAGACAAATTTTGGAGAGGGCATTTGGCTTCTATAGAGATTTGAATCTCTATGGGGCTATCACTACCCACTTTGCTTCATACCTATTGAAACAAATTTAGGAAATCACCAAGAACTTGAAGTACCTATACGTTGCCATTTGGAGAACACCATGGAATGATGCCTGACTCATGCCCAAGACAATCATAGGAGTAGCTGCTTTGGGTGGGTCTGCACATTCAGAGGATGTGGGGCACAGATAATGGGTCGTGAGAGGTAGAGACTCAGCTCAGACATTTTAAGAGGAGTCCAAGAGAACCACAAGGAAACGCAAGGAGACTTCAAGAGAGAGGGTCTATGTGGAGAGGATAATAGTGATGCTGGGGACAGGTGAAATGTTCCTTGATTTCATCGCAGACATTGAGAACACAGGAGACTCTGAGAAGCATCTCCTTGAGTCCGTGAGAGAGGATAAGTTTGGGGCATCTGCCAGTGCAGAGTATGAAGCAGATTACACAATCTCCCATTACACACTGGGAAAGAATATCCCTTCAACCCTTTCTTAACCTTTAACACTGGCTATGTGCCAACATAATGTATGGTTTTTTACTCACCTTAAGTGACAAGTCCTAATCTTGATTTAGGAAATAAAAGTCCCAGTCAAAATTAGTAATTCATATTTCAATCTCTACTCAAAAATAAGAATTATTTCCCTCTCGATTGCTTACCAGTCCTCCATGTCTCCTGCTATCAAGATTTGGGCTGGAGCCACAATAGTGTCACTGTCTGTACTTGGTTGTTTAGCTCATTGGGATGGGAGACAACTTCATATCCCCACTGTGACAGACAGAATAATCACTGTCCCAAAATGCCACATCCTAATCTTCAGGAACCTGTTAACTGGTTACCTTCTGTGGAAAAAGGCCTTTGGAGATGTGAGTAAGTTGAGGATCTTGAGATGGTAAGATTTTCCTGGATTAGTATGTAGTCACAAGGGTCCTTGTAAGAGGAAGATGGGAGGGTTAGAGTCAGAGAGGAGACGCGACAATGGAAGCACAGGTGACGGCCAAATACGTAGATATAGATATTGCTATGTATGCACTTACAGAAAGAGAGAGAGAGAGAATAGATAGAGGTCAGGCTTTGAAAATGCTGTGCTGTTTGAAGTGGAGTAAAGGGACATAAGCCAAGAAATCAGGTGGCCTCTAGATGTTGACAAGGCATGGAAACGGATTCTCCCCTAGAACCTCCAGAGGGAATGCAGTCCTGCTGACCCACTTACACTTTTGACGTCCAGAACTGTAATATGATCATTGTGTGCTGTTTTAAGCCCCTAAATTTGTGGTAATTTATTATAGCATCACGGGGAAACTAATAGATCCACCCACCGAATTTTAGAGTTTCAGTGGATGGTTAAGTGATAAGGGCAGAAATGAAGCCTGGAGCTAAGAGGGACGCCGTCTGGTAGGGCCAACTCTAAATAGCTCTTTCCAGGCTTTCTAAATGTGAAGTGTCCTTGGATCAGTGTCCTGAGCTACAAAAACTCTAATTTTAGTCTAAATTCCAGCACACTTTCATCCATCTTCCAGTACAAATGTAAGGAACGTATCGTGAATATTTAGAGACTTCCATAGCTGCCAGAAACTTGTTTCAAAAGACGCAGAAATTCAGCCAGAATCACAGAAGCCTTGTTGGTTTTGAGTCCAAATGGCCTCAGAGGTTATTTTCTTTAGATTGTTCATTTGGCACTCCAGCTTCTGGTAATCAGGTGGCTGCCATTGCTGTAACATTTTCTAAAACAACCGGAGACATGTTGGCCCGGCTCCGATACAAATGTCTCTCTTCCCCTTGGGAGAGAATGGCATCTTCTAAAATAACTTTCATCTTCTGCTTATGGCGACGCAGTGCTTTTATATGAATCCTCCTTCCTTGGGCCAATGACCATGCTAACACCTGTACAGGCATGTCCTATTATATAGTTTTATTTGGGACGGGCTGGACTCTCCTCTCCTGAAATAAGCTTTTCTGGACAGTCCATTTTGTTTGGTCTTGCTTGAGACTATACAGAGTGTGATACAAGCACGTTACATTATCATTCTCGTCTGCCTCTTCTAAGGATTCTCTTAGCACTCATAGAAGATTATAACATCATCCCTAGAGCATCGCTGGCTGCATTCATAAACTCTTACCTTCCTTTTGCTGGACACGCAGAGTTTGCAAACATTCTGAAGTTACCCCTCGAAAGTGACCTCGTCACCGTCCGTTGGAATTCAGCAAATGGACAGTGTACTTTGGAATCCCACACTCATCCCTGCAAACCATTTTCGACAGCGCCATCACCATCTGTCAAAATAAACTGACTGCAATTCCAGGAGTTGTAATGGACTCATTATGCAGACCCTCCCTGGCCTGAAATTTTAGCAAGCCCAGATGCAGGCCCTATATTGAATGGGTACAAATCACAGTTTACAAACTATGGGATATGAGATGTAGTGCATTATTTTCATTTTTATTTTTTTCTGTTAGTCCATTTAATCTTGGCTCGAAAGCAAACACGGCTCCAGCCGACGGTGAATTCAAACTCTGTCATTCTAGGGGCCGTCTCTGGGCTGAGTTTTGTTATTAAATCAAAATATTATATGGACACAATTACTTCCTTGAACAGAGCTCTTCCTCCTTCTAAGAGTTGTGGTTTTGTATTACAGCATAATGGTTTTATAAAAGGCTAATATCCGAAGCCTGTAATTATTCTACACCGCTGTTACTAAGCCTTTCATCTTTAGTTCAGTGAATTTGTTCCAGATGAGGGAAGGCCATATATATCAACAGGCTTTATACATTGTGGCACTTAAGATTTTATTTGAAGTTACCTATTTTAGACGGCAAAATTAATTTCATACGTGAATAAAGTGAGGCCATACTATTACGATTTTATATGTCTATTGAGTCCACAAAATCTCCTTTCACTCCCCATAGGTATCATATGCACTAAAATTTAGCCAAGAGCACATGCAATGCGATGTTCATCTCTGTCCCCAACTGGAAAATGTTTCCCAGGCTTCCTCATCTCTGTCTCCACTTGTGACACCTGTGCACATTTTTTAGGCTAATGAACAAAATTTAAAAACACACTGAATTTGAAGTATATGGAAAAGCCCGTCCTTATCCCTTTACCTTTTCCTTCTCTCTTACCTTCTAGTGATTCTACCCCCGCCCCAAATCAGTTCTTGTATTAGGCTCTGCTTCCTGGGGACTGAGATGAAGGCACAGGGGTTTGGTATAAATATTTCAACTTGTTGCATTTTACAAAAATATTTACCATTCCACGGCATGTAATCTTAATGCCAAAATTCCATTAGGTTCTTAGCTCCCACTGTGAAAACTACAAGATTTCAAAGTGTGTCCATTCGAAAAAAATCTCTCCCCAGTATCATTGGATATGGCTGTGGGGGAGGAGAGGGTTGCATTAGAATGCATTCACTCTGCTGCTCACCCAGTGTCAGAAAGGCACTGTGCTTTTCTATTACTGCCGTGCAACTGAGCCCTTAACACTCTGTTAATATAACAGATATTGCTGCTTTGATCCATGCATACATGGGAAAAATGCCGTACTCCAAAAATGGCTTCTCTAATTTCTCCCTCCACCCACTATGTAAAACTATTCTATGAATTAGCATTAGGTTCATTCAACAGAAACTCCAAATGATATGGCCTTAACAAGATTAAAGTGCACTTCTCTTTTATATTTGCAAAGGAAACCTAGTCCAGTTTTGCTAAGGACAGTTGAGATAACTCATCTGAAAACCAGGACCCTTCTACCTCAATGCTCTACAGCCTTCATTTTTAACAATAAGTTTTCCATCTCATAGTCCAGAATGGCTGCTTCAGTTCCAGCCATCGGAGAACATTCCAACCAACAGGAAAGAAATGAAGAAAGATACAATGTGTTTAATTCTACCGTAAATATTCACTTCCCTTGAACTCGCTATGTGACCCTAGTCCTGGACTCTGTATCTTTTATGGGAAGCCGATTGTCTAAAATTTCAGACCTGGTCTGAGAAAAGAGTAGCAAGTTCTGGACACTCACACCAGAATCTAAGTCTCATGATTCTGTCTTTGACTAGAATTGCATTCCCTATACCTGGTCTGGTACAGAAAAAGAGTAGTTGGAGGTGAGTGGCAGGATGGAGAGGCACAAATAAAAGAAATTAAAAAAAAAAAAACAAAACCTTCTCAGCCAATATTGCTTAGGGCAAATATTTTATTTTACACTGGAACCAGATATTTTGGAAAAGTTCAGATATCGGTATAATAGTTTTACAGCTGTAATGTGTCATTGAACCACTTTAACCTCAGGATGTTCACGTTATTCAGGCAAGGGTTTCCCAGACTTGTGAAGAATGGGGTACATTGTCAGCTTAGATGATTGATTTATTGATTTACTTCTTACCACATATATTCCCTCATATATGTAACTTTATTGGGGTGCTGCTGAGTTAGTATAACTTAAGTCAGGCCAGGTTGGTAAGCTTTCGAAAATCTGAAGATAAAAACTCATCCAGCTCTAAATGTAATTGGTAATGTAAATATAAATGTAAAATGTAATTTCTTGGTACTTAACGAGGGGTGCATTCGTTTTTTATTGCTCGTGTGCCTGCCTGAACTCCAGCTCCCAGAAAATTGTTTTCAATGGCACAATGATAGACCTTAGGCATTTTCCATGTTGAGAAACTCTAAAGGAAATTCTAAGCCCTTGAAGTTAACAACGGTGCAAAAGTTATGAGAACTGGTCCCCGACCAGAGCTATCGAGTGAACCTGAACTGAAAAAAGAGCAGAGATGTCTATGGGATAAGCATTCATGGTGCTGAGGAAACACTAGGAAGTCCAGTTACTGAAAAAATGTGTTTGAGGAGGAAAGTAATGCAGGGGCTTAACTTCTGTGCACTCATTTTACAATTATCTTTGCAGCATCCAACTCACACATAAAAGAATTTTGCTTTTCCATACAAAGCTATAAATTAAAAGACGGGAGTGTGTTCTAAATGGTCTTCTAGGAAACAGACTTCCTGTGATAACCTGAGTTTTGCATAGCTAGTTATGACAAATACTTTCCATAACATCAAGGCTTTAAAAATTCTCCTGTTGCCTTTATTGGGAAAAAATAAATCTGGCCTCAATATGCATGCACGCATACAATAATATGCAAGCAAACATTTGTTGCAGATGATCAGGATATCTTTTTCTCAGTTCTCATGTTAAGATAAAGAAGCTGGGAAACCCCAAACAATGATCTTTCACATATCTGGTCTGGGAAAAGAGAATCTATTTTTGCAAATATGCACGCATGGCGGGAAAGTATAAGACAGATTCTATTCAGCTGAAGTTCCTCTATCTCACCAAAGTGCAAAAGAAATTACAAAAGAAGCCATAAAAAAGTCTTAACGCCGTGCTTATATCAGGTCTAATGACTGCACCAAAGGGCTTCTCTGCGAAGCTCACCTGCCGTGATGCTCTTTCTTCCTGCTATGGGCTGTTGCAGAATACTGACACATAACAAAGAGGCTATGTGTATCAGAGACTGCAAGGTAAGGTCACGTAATATTTAAAAAAAATAATGTTTTGACAAATTTCATAAAGCTTCTGGCAGGGGAGACTGGTCTTATCACACCCCTCTAAGAGATAATTAAAGATCTGATGCTGCAGAAACATTATGTCAAAAACAATGGAGACCTGGACGGGTTTGAATTCAGGTTCTGTTACTTACTAAGGGAAGCAAGTGGCAAGTTTTTCTCTGTTGTTTGTTTTTTGCTTCTTTATTTCATTGAATCTAACATTGTTGTCATTTGTAAAAGGAGCATAAGAGAATTAAATAATCTATTTACAGTCCCTGTCATAGCTCTTCTTCCAAAATATTTCTTCAAGAAATTATGAATATTATATTGTTGGCTATTGTCGCATTAAGTTTTGAAGTTTGAATTTAAGCTTGTCATTATTTTCTAGTTGGCAGAAATTAGGATAGAAGATGAATTGTTAGGATAGAAGATAGAAAATTGTGGGAAAATAGGTTCAAGAATTCCTTATGCTTACATAAATGGGTTAAAAAAACTTAGGGCAGAAAACCTCCACCACGGGGTGAATACGCCCAAGGTTAGCTAAGGAGACATTATAATGGGAACATGAGTATCTCGTTATATCAGCTGCAGGAACTTACTTTCCATCCGATGCCAACATACTATTGTGATTTGATCACAAACTGCGCTTGCCCCCCAGACCCTTTGCTTCTTACACAAGTTAATGATTACTATCAGATTGTTTTCTTCACGTTCACCATGTGTGTGAGATCTTGAGAGCTCAATAAATATGGAGACGAAACCCCCGTTCGGGGCTCTTGTCTTCTGGACGTTATCCTCTGTCATATCCATTTCTGCATCTGTTCTCTTGCTGGACAAGAGAGAACTCCAGACTCAGTCTGTGACAGAAAATGATCTATGATAAGACTCCTTTACAACAACCATGAAGTAAGCTTTTAAATCTTTCACAAATTCCAAAATAATATCAACATGACACACATTAATTTTGCAGAATAGAAATATGGTCTTATAACTCAAAGGGATCTTAAAGATAAATTATATTCTTCAAATGCTACACAACAGAAGAGGCATATGATGAGGAACATACCATCAATTCTGCAACAGCCCATAGCAGGAAGAAAGAGCATCACGGCAGGTGAGCTTCGCAGAGAAGCCCTTTGGTGCAGTCATTAGACCTGATATAAGCACGGTGTTAAGACTTTTTTATGGCTTCTTTTGTAATTTCTTTTGCACTTTGTTGAGATAGAGGAACTTCAGCTGAATAGAATCTGTCTTATACTTTCCCGCCATGAGTGCATACCATCAATTCTGTCAACCGTATCGAGTAGGTTGGTGCCTAGTATTGTATTGTTTTGAAAATACAAAACTATATAGAATGTGACACTTTTCCTTAATTAGTTCATATAATTATTAAGAGAAAAATTCAGAAGTGCAGCCCATATGCTTCAACTGGACCCGATACTCTATTGCTCTCATAATATTGTGTGAGGAAAATAATTATCTTAGTTGGCCTTTAAAGAATACTAACGGATTTTAATATTTAGTATGCTCTTAGAGTAGACAAATATTTTCTTATGACGCCTATGAAAAACCACGTGTCCTTTTTCTCACATCAAATAAAATAAAATATTTGTGTTTGTTTTAAAAATAGAATTATATTGAAAACACTTGTTTACAACATGGTAGAGATTTGTACTCTTCATAGGGGAAAAGATTTTCAAAGTTAAATTATTTATTGTTACTTGTTATACGATTTCTAGGTTAACTGTTTTGATTTTAATATATACTCAATTTGCCTATCTTGATGGAACGCAGTGTGGTTTTTCAGTATTGATGTGAAAGGAGTAAAATGATATAAAATTTATTTTTAAAAATCACTTGATTCAAGTGTGGTCTTTGTTAATACAACTTTATGTAAAATATAGGTAGAAGTTTACAAATGCCACTAAATATCATTTCAAATAAATAAATGTTAGAATATCTAATGGGTCAACTTCAATGAAATTAATTAACTATGTATAAATATTCTGCAGAATCTGTGCAGGAATTTTCAAAAGACTTCAATTATGGGCAAAAGATAAATTTTTTTTTATTTTTTTTAACGTTTATTTATTTTTGAGACAGAGGGAGACAGAGCATGAATGGGGGAGGGTCAGAGAGAGGGAGACACAGAATCTGAAACAGGCTCTGGGCTCTGAGCTGTCAGCACAGAGCCCGAAGCGGGGCTCAAACTCACGGACCGTAAGATCATGACCTGAGCCGAAGTCGACCGCTTAACCGACTGAGCCACCCAGGTGCCCCAAGATAAATTTTGAATAGATGGGAAGATATAGAATTTCCCTTGCGGGAAGTAGTATATATTTCAGATATGATAGTTCCTTACAGATTGAAGCATAAATATGGTAAACTCACAATCAAATCATAAAATTATTTTTGGAAAAATTGATGAAATTATTATAAATATTATTCACAAAATCAGTGGGTGACACATAGTAAGAACATATTGGTAACAGGGTGGTAAGGAGTTCTTGCATTTCCAAACATTAAAATTCTTTATAAATCTAGAATCATTTTAAAGTGTTGGCATTTGTGGCATTTGATAAATAGATAGACAAATACAAACAAAATCATCCAGAATAGGTATTCATCTTTAATTTATTATGTTATACTTGGAACATATATTATTCAAGAAATCTCACCACTACAACTTCTATACTTTTCTCCAAATTGAATGGAAATGTAATATTTATGTATAGTTAAAAATGGACTGTGTAGAAAACCTTCGTGAATAACACGATAGCAGTCTCTTCCTGTTTAATAAAGATAGTATTAAGATTTGCAAATTGTATTTGAAACACTTAACAAATGGCGTATGACTGTGTTATACTCCAAAATAAAATTCAGATGGGATTTACAATAATTAAAAATCTTGTAGCATAATTAAATAAAAATCATATTAAAGAAAAATCCATACAAAAAATTATTCTAGAACAAAGAGTGGTGGAAGCTGGCAATAGATTTGGTTAGGGCTTTTAAGAAAGAATGTATCTGTGTCTTTTTTTTTTAATTTTTTAAATGTTTATTTAATTTTGGCAGAGTGTGGGCGGACGGGGGGGTTTAGAGAGAGAGGAAGACACAGAATCTGAAGCAGATTCCAGGCTCTGAGATGTCATCACAGAGCCCAACGCGGGGCTCGAACTCACCAACCCTGAGATCATGACCTGAGCTGAAGTCTTAACCAACTGAGCCACCCAGGCACCCAGTGTCTTTCTTGATATAAGAAACTGCTGAACCTGTAAGCACATTGATGACTCAAGTGGCATCACTCTCTTTTTTTTTCCTTTCCTTTTTCAAATTTTATTTAAATTCTAGCCAGTTAACATAGAGCGTAATATTGTTTTCAGGGGCTGAATTTAGTGATTCGTCACTTACATACGACACCCAGTGTTCATCGTAACGTGTGGTAGTGGCATCTCTTGAATGTTGCCAGTACACAGATCTATTACGGGGCAAGCCTATGACTCAGTCACAACTATGGGTATCCCTGCAAAAGGTAGAATCAAACAGAGAGGAAAAGAACATCTGCCCCAGTATTACAAATATGTGTATGGAGATGAGAGAAAAAGTAAGGATGTGAGTTGCCTTCCAACCTCCACATCTGTTGTGATCCTGCATCCTAATTTGAAATTACATTTATCATCTCACCAGATTAAGATGTGATTAGAGGACCCCACAAGGTGAGCACATTGTGGGGTCCAGAGGGAACCCACGGACCCGACTCCAGATCAAAGCTTGTTCTAGGTGGACGTGACCTTATTAACAGAAGCTGGCTTGAGTACTCTTACTCTCACAAAATCAATCAGAAACTTTTTAAATCTTTTCTAGAAGAAGAAAATGTCATGAAGATAGAAAAAGTGAGTAGTTTAGAAAAATATTCACCTTCACAAGAATTCAGTGGCTATATGACTTCAATAAGAATTCAAAGCCTATTATTACTAGCAAATAAACATGAGAAAAAAATTACCACTTTGAAATTGAAATTATAAGATTATAAATTAATGAGGAACAGTAAGTACATTATGATGTTAATACTGTGGGAAATGGAATCTGTTAAGTCTGTACAAACATTCAGAATGCAGAAGCAAAAGACAAAAAGTGAAAATAAAGATAAGGTAGATGATAGATACAGAGAAAAGATAATATGAAGATGTGTTCATTCTAAAAAAGAGCCTAAATGTCCAACAACTGATGAATGGATACAGAAATTGTGGTTTATATACACAATGGAATACTACGTGGTAATGAGAAAGAATGAAATATGGCCTTTTGTAGCAACGTGGATGGAACTGGACAGTGTTATTCTAAGTGAAATAAGGCATACAGAGAAAAACAGATACCATATGTTTTCACTCTTATGTGGGTCCTGAGAAACTTAACAAAAGACCATGGGGGAGGGGAAGGAAAAAAATTAGAGAGGGAGGGAGCCAAACCATAAAAGACTCTTAAAAACTGAGAATGATCTGAGGGTTGATGGGGGGGTGGGAAGGGGGGTGGGTGATGGGTATTGAGGAGGGCACCTGTTGGGATGAGCACTGGGTGTTATATGGAAACCAATTTGACAATACATTTCATATTAAAAAAAAAAAAAAAAAAGATACCGGAATAGAATGAACAAAGACAAAGAATGAAAAAAGACAAAATAATAATTTGGGGGCTGTAGAGGAAACCATGAAAAGGTCTAAATTTATATGTCAGAAAGGGTTATTGCAAACCAGGTGAAATTAGGAGAAGGAAATGAAAAGCTAGATATTTGCAGATACAGTTCTGGCATTCCAAAGATAAAGAAAAAAAAAACCTTAAAAATATACATATTATGAATTACTTGCAGCTGTTTCTTGTACACATACCTCTACTGAGAATTCTACGTTCTTTCTACTTGTTTTTCTTTTTTATTATTTTCTTCCCTATCCAGTTTACCTAGATTCTAACTACTAAATGTCTCCACCCCTGCCAGGGTCTTAAGTTAGTAAACTTCTCATTTGGAGAGCTACAAGCATCACAGGTGAGCTTGCCAAATCTTTGCAGGACCCATGAAAACCATTCTACATGTTATGACTAGATTACACGTTTAAAATTCACCCGAAGAACCCAGTATACAGCTACTCAGTGACTCTCTGTGGTCTTAGGATAAAGTTAAGCATCCTTACCAATGGCCTCTGACCACTCTCCAACTCCTTTGCTTGGAATCGCCATGATGTCCTGTTCACATTTTATTGTGCTACCATATTCTTTCTCTCCAGGGATTTCCATACTCTGATCTTTCTACCTAGGACTTTTCCTTACCCCATTCTTCACACCTATCAGGTCAATTCCCCCTGAGATCCTTCCCGAACAATAAATATTGGAATTTGTTCCTTCTGCATGCCCTGTCATACTTGTACCTACTTTTCA
This sequence comes from Panthera leo, assembly GCF_018350215.1. Lineage (NCBI taxonomy): Eukaryota > Metazoa > Chordata > Mammalia > Carnivora > Felidae > Panthera > Panthera leo. The sequence continues at coordinate 21,146,415 of NC_056687.1, read as the reverse complement.
GTTGTTTTTCTTTCTTAACCTATTACAAACCCACTGCCTAGTTCACAAAAGACACAATGTTGAAAGAATGATTTATATTTGTATTAGTGTTGTGTTTATCTCTGGGTATATGTGGTTGTGTGTTTATATGTGTGAAAGAGATGGAGACAGAGACAGAGAGAGTATCGACTTACTATTTCATCTATGACTATTTCTGGGTAGTGAAATTAGGGATAATTTTTATCTTCTTTTGAAACCTTTCTGCATGTTCCTTATTTTCCATAGTTCATATGAATCACACTTTATTGAACAAATTACTAAAAGCTTTGGGGAGAAAAATGCAAGATAGTGTGACATTCTCTATTTCTTGAGGTCAGGTATTAGTTTTCTATTGCTGCTATAAAATCTTACCAAAATTTGATTGCTTAAAACTTTATTATTGTACTGTTCTGATGGTCAGAATTCTGAAGCATGTCTCACTGCACTAAAACCAAGGTGTTAGCAGCTTGCTAGTTTTCTGTACACTTTAAGAAGTAGTCCATTTCATTGCTCATTTGGGTTTGGGGGGAGAATTCCATTCACACAATTATAGGACTGACATCCTCATTTTTTTGCTAGCTGTAAACTGAGAACTATCCCCAGTTTCTAGAGGTCACCATATTCGTTGGCTCATAGCTATCTTGTTCACAACCAGCAATGGAAGATCAAGTCCATTCACAATGCATCTTTCTGATTCTTCTTCCATGATGATGACAGCAAAGAATGGTTCTCTGCCTTTTAGAATTTGTGAGATTGGATTCGCTCCACCTGGATAATCTAAGATCTCTGTCTAATTGAAGATCCTTAACCATATTCACATCTGCAAACTCCCTTTATGTCAACTAAGGTAACCTAGTTACAGAGTCTAGAGGTTAAATTATAGACATCATTGGGGGTCCGTTAATCTTCCCATCAAAGATGGCAAGTCAGTTATTCAAACTACATTACTTGCTTTCTCAGTTTTAGTTATTGAAGATCAAATAAAGGTTTTACTGAGTCTGTCAATGCACTTAAATTTTAACATTTATAACAGGGGAAATATGTAGTGAGATTCGATCAAAAAATACATATATTGATTCCAGTTTTTAGTACCATCAAATCTTCTGAAGGCAAATTGGATCACCCATTTAACAAAAATATCATGTAGAAGTTAGTAAAAAAAAAAAAGGAAGCAATGCAATCTTTACTTATTAACATTGTTGTAAATCTATTAAGAAATTCTTGATTTAACACATCAATGATTTACTATTTTTTGCTATCTCATTTTTCATTTCAGTTTACAGTGATACAATTTTTTCTTTATCTTTTATCATGATACTAATGAAAGATTATTATAAATCATTAGAACAATCATGGTCAACAGCAGCTTGAAATCTTCCTTTTTCATTGGTTTTGCCCTTCTAGTTCCAATCGTTATTTTTTCTAGGTCTAATTAAATATGTTTATTTCATTTTTCTATAAGGAGAATTAATTTCTCTGAGTGTCTTATCTTATATTTCAGATTTATTCATTATTTTCTAAAGTTTTTCATAACTCACATATAAAATTTAGTGTCAAGGTGACTAATATCTATAATAATAAAATCAGACATCTGATATTTATTTTTGCCAAGAATAAAGAGGTTTCTTTTCTTCGTTAGTGTTAAAGCAGTGCCAAATACTATTGTGAGTTCAAGCTGCACGCAGTGTAATTATCCTTTAATACCATTTTGTCACAAATGGCAAGAGAGTAGTTTATATGGTTATTTTTCTGGTGATGTGCTGGGGAAATGAATTATAACATAAATCAATATCTACTTAGAAAATACTCAGTTACATTGTTGTACACATAATACTAAAACATATGGAAGAGAAGCAAGATGTAACAGACCTAGGTTTTAATATTTCTCAGGTCTGTCAATTCCTACTCATTTTTACCATTCCATTCTTAGTTTCTTTATTAGGTAAATATTGATATGAAGTGACAGTGTCTTTTTATATACGTGCAGTTTCATTCCTGCTAGGTTTTCTCTTCCCACCTCTTTCATGTTACCAAGGTGATCTCCTGTCCTTTGCTAATAGATGGTGGACCACCCACTTCTCTTCCTTCTCTGTACTCTTCATAGTCTTGCCCTCAGTAACCTCATCCTCCTCTCTAACTTCAATCATATTATGTCAATGATTCTGTAATTTGTATCTCCCAGACTTGTAGTTGTCCTGATCCACATGTTCAACTGCTATGTTGACATTTCCACTCTAACTTGAAGTCCCAGCAATACCTTAGACTCAAAAATTATGAAATAGAGCCTATTTTCCTTTGCCCTAAACTGATTTCAGTGATGCTAATAACATTCAAGGGCACCAGCAGCCATTGGTACAGCATGCAGACACCTAAATCATTCTTGGAAAATCCCTCTCCCCTGTGTTTTTGAAGTCTGTAAGATATTTTCAATTGTATTTCCTAAATTTGTTTGAATTTATCCACTTTTTTTTAGATTTTCGTTTAATCTCCATTACCACCACTTCTTACTTGTACTCTGGAAGATTCTGCAAAATAATCTCCCTCCATTCATCCGGAGACTCTTCCAATCCTTTGTCTCCACTCCTGACAGGGTTTCATGTTGTTGTTTTTTAAATAAATAAAATTGGATTAGGTGTTACCTTTCCTTCAAAACCCAGTTCATCCTCATATGTTCTTAACATGACCTCCAGGTGCAGATGATTTTCCAGACTCAACTTTGGCTATTTTCTTTTTCAGTTTTTGAATCCTAGCCCAGGTCGCCTTTGCTTTTCAGATCTTGTAACATTTTGCACACTCTCTGCATAGCAAAGCTATAAGTTTCAATTTGTTAATTTCTCTTTGTCCTTCAGCTCTTTGCTCAAAACTCACTACTTCAGGGAATAAATCAAGTCAGTAAGGTAAAATGTTTACACCAAAACTTGCAGGGATTTAGAGGTAGGGCAAAATTTTATCAAAATGACAACAGTAACAACATGATTAACATGAACAGCCACTCACAACCAAGCCATGTGGTGGGCAAAAATGTTATCAGATTTCATAGATGTGGACAATGAGTGTTCTGTAAATTGCTCAATGTAACACAGACAATAAGGGGTGAAGGCATGAGATAATCTAAGTAATTCGATAGGAGGGTCATATAATTAATCATAATATTGCCTCAGAATCAGGGTTCTCTTCCATGTTAATCTATTTCAACTTTAAAAAAAAAAAAAAAAGAGGCATGACCGAAGTCATGAGAGTGTTTGGATTATTATGGAAATGGTGACTCTGCCTGATCTAAAATGTAGTCTAGAGAGTTCCTAAATTGTCTGTATTTCACAATGATTTTTCCCCTGATTTTGATGAGAAATATTTTATTGTACAGATTTATCATCATTACTGTGTATCATAGTTGAAAATGTTAACTTAATCTGATAAAAGACATTCACTGTAAAAAATTGTTTTCAATAATTTATTGAGTGATGAAATAAAATACAGTATGCCTTTAACTCTCATGTAGTGCTTGTGGTTTGGGCATCTTTAAACTCAATTTACATACAAAATAATTTATGAGGGACAAATTTTGGAATTGAAGATTTTATTGCTGCTGATATTTCAGAATTATTTATTACTAAATATGGTATTATGCTAGGCTAGAGTTGTATATAATGATTCATAAAATAATTACTATACATCAGACAATAAGGACGAGAACATTTTAAAAAGTGAAACATGACCTTGGAAGTGGACAGCTGAGACCTAGACTATAGTGTTTTCTATTGACATAAACTGTTCCATATCACATTAACACCAAAAAAGAACATTCCACAATCACTATGGAAATAAAAACAAGACTACTCTGGATTCACATCTGCACACAGGAGAAAGAGAAGGAGCTTTGCTACTACAAAAATAACCAAAAACACTCTCTGGCTACCATGCCTGGAAACTGCCTCTTTGCCAATGACACCTCTAGCCCTCCTTCATTTCTCTCACCTTCTAGAGCCCCAGTTCTTGAGTCATCCCTGTTTCTTGGCAGCCTGAAAACCAAAGTAAATGGTTGCATATAAACAAATGAATCCTTTCCAAAATCACTAAAGCAGTGTAAGCCCTAGAGAAAGACCTTCATAATTCCCTCTTACTTAAACATTCACAATTCCTTTGTGTTGTCTGCTTTGCTGCAATAAACTAATAAACCTAAGTTATTTTTTTAACCACAATCCTCTTCCAAGTAGTCTTTTGGAGCCAGACTTTAACAGTGTTGTGCAAGGAAATTAGATCCAGTTTGGTTGGAACTTAATTTTCAATGAGGAGTGATACGTAACAATTTTGAAAAACTGGCAAAGGCCAAGTTATGCAAAGCTAAATATGTGTCATTAATGTTTCTTATTTTATTTTATAATTATTCAATGCACAAATTAATTTATACAGGTCCGACAATTAATATCTATAATATATAAATATGTAGCTTATATTTTATTGCAAAAGGTATGTGTATACGTATATACATATGAATGTGAGATCTACTTTTCTTTTAACTTCATTAGGATTCGGTATGTTGCCTTAAATAAAGCCTTTATGTGGATTTGGTTTTATTATTTCAATGGTAGTTCATTGCAGCCTTATGTGTTTATATCAAAGTGTTTTTGCTTTTTTTTTAACGAAAGCATAATAACATTTAATGTAATGATGCTGCTGCTTTATGAATTTCAAACAGAACCTTTTCTGTTATCTTGGCCCCAAGTTGAAAACGATGCATTCCTGTTACCAGTGGGGCACTGTCGCAGAACAATGTGGAACTTTCATATTACCAGTCTGTGAGGAAATAAATCATAAACATCCTTAGTGTATTATAAAATTCTGCAGAAATAGGAAATACACAAAAGTACTATTTTCTTACTTCAGTTAATCTCGAAAATGAAAGTAAAAGGAGTATAAATTTTTACCTTCATCAATATAATTAAGGGGAATATTCTGGAAATTGCTTTTCAGGAGAAAATAATGTTAGTTGTCCCTTTCCATGAGAAAACTGTTTCCTAGATTCTTACTGAATATCTATAAAGTCTTAATATATAAAGGTCAGGAGATTTCCAGTGATCTAGCTAAAGTGAGGCTATTATTTAATACTACGAACGGTGCCAAAGGCATTAAATAATCCGTATCATCATCGAGCTCTTTCTTCTATTGCCCCAATACTGGGTTTGGAAAATGGAAGTACTAAACAAATAATTTCAAGACAGATTTATAGAGGAGAAAGAAATCAGAAAGCAGATTAGTTGCTCCTTTCTTTCAAGATATTTAGGACAACAATAGCTGTTATTACTTTAAAAAAAATAAAGAAAGCCTCATCCTGCTGTAAAGCCATCGGTCTCTAAGAAAATCAAATCTCTAGAGAGTCAACTAGGATTCACACCAGCTGAGTATGCAACCAAAATGACATAATTATGCTTCCATTAGCTGTGCTGATTTCCAAATAAAAAATGACCACTAATCAGATTTCGGATGAGTTTCCTACTGTTCAGGAAAAGTATACCTGAGTGGAGAGCTAAAAATCTATCTCTGCTACCACACCGATCAACAAATTCCATTTTTTCCCATGGACAGCTGTCTGAAATACATCTTTAGCCCACGTTTTCTGAGTCTAAAACCATCAGGAACACTACAGAGTATCTTTTCCCTAGGACTGCATGCTCCCCTTATCAAGAACACTTTTCATGGGTGCCTGTGTGGTTCATTCGGTTAAGCATCCGACTTGGGCTCAGGTCATGATCTCGCAGTTCGTGAGTTGAAGCCCCACATTGGGCTCTGTGCTAACAGCTCAGAGCCTGGAGCCTGCTTTGGATCCTGTGTTTTCCTTCTCTGACCTTCCCCCTTCCCTCTCCTTCTCTTTCTCTCTCTCTCTTTCAAATAACATTAATGAAAAAAAAATTAAAAAAAATAAAAAAAAAGAAAACTCTCCAAAGAGATAGAAACTCCATCCTTTCAGAACTAGTTCTAGGAACAAGACTTCACCTGGATTAGAACTCTCTCAGATGGACAATCATGTATGCTATGGATGCTTCTCTCTAGAAGATAAAAGTCTTCTGAAACTATTTTTTTTTTAAGTATTGACCTAAACCCCAATGCCATAGACCCTGTTCCTGATAATCATCATTATGTAACCCTTTCTTTTTTTCTCTCTCTGTTCTTGTCTAGTCTACTTTGATTCCCCAGTGCTTTTTAATTTCACTAGCTTAACTGAATGTTGAAATCCTCCTTTCTAAATTCAAACTCAACATTTCAACAGATCTGCAATCCATTCTATATAGGAGGATTTTCTGATTTAGTGTTTCAGTACAACCCCATGAAAAAGGGAAAACGGAGGCAAGGGAAATAAAAGCAAAAATGATCCTCATCAAAATAAAAAAAAAAAAAAAACTTCTGCACAGCAAAGGAAACAATCAACAAAACTAAAAGGCAACCACAGAATGAGAGAAGATATTTGCAAATGACATATGAGATAAAGGGTCAGTATCCAAAATCTATAAAGAACTTCACCAAACTCAACACCCAAAAACCAAATAATCCAGTGAAGAAAGGGGCGGAAGACACTAATAGATGCTTCTGCAAAGAAGACATCCAGATGGCTGACAGACACATGAAGAAATGTTCAACATTACTCATTATCAGGGAAATACAAATCAAAACCACAATGAGATATCACCTCACACTCATCAGAATGGCTAAAATTAACAGTTCAGGAAACAACAGATGTTGGTGAGGATGTGGAGAAAGAAACCCTTTTGCACTGTTTGTGGGAATGCAACTTGATGCAGCAACTCTGGAAAACAGTATGGAGGGTCCTTAAAAATTAAAAATAGAACTACCTTATTGTTATGAACAGCAATTGCACTACCAGGAATTTATTCAAAGGATACACAAATGCGGATTTGAAGGGGCACATGCACCCCAATGTTTATAGCAGCGCTATCAACAATAGCCAAATTATGGAAAGAGCCCAAATGCCCATAAACTGGTAAATGTGTGAAGAAGACACAGTACCCCCCCCACACACACACGCATACACACACACACACACACACAATGGAATACTACTTGGTGATGAAAAAGAATGAAATCTTGCCATTTGCAACAACGTGGTTGGAACTGGAGGGTATTGTGTAAGTGAAATAAGTCAGTCAGAGAAAGACCGATACATGATCTCACTCACATGTGGAATTTGAGAAACTCAAAAGATGAACACAGCAGTAGGGAAGGAAAAATAAGATAAAAACAGAGGGAGGCAAACCACAAGAGACTCTTAAATACAGAGAACAAACTGAGGAGTGCTGGAGGGGGATACTGTGGGGGTGGGTTAAATGGATGACAGACATTAAGGAGGGAACTTTTCGGGATGACCAAGGGGTGTCATATGTAAGAGATGAATCACTGGGTTCTACTCCTGAAGCCAAGAGTACACTGTATATTAACTAACTTGAAAATGAAATAAATAAATACATACATACATACATAAATAAATAAATACATAAATAAAATTTAAAAATAAGAATTAAAAAAAAGGGGGAAATGGGTTACAGCAATCTACAGACATGACATATTCAGAAGATGAATAGGAATCTGCCAGACCCGAAGAGGTCCTAAGAAGGAGTTGATCAAATCTGAATTTTTCCAATGTTGGCACCAAAAAAAGAAAAAAAAGAGTTGGGACAAAATTATAAAATTTATTTCAGCTAGATTATTAGGTCAAAATGTACTATCAGTTCACTTAAATCTAAATCAGTTGCCAATTCTATATTTTATAATAAGTTTTCTATTATCTTGAGGAAGTCATATATTAATATGCTAAAGCAAATCTAATGATACTAAAAGTCAAGAGAAAATAAGACAGAACCTTATCTATTAAAGTAGTGGTTGACGTACTCAGTTTGTGAGAAAAATCCAAGTTGTTGCCCTTATTTTGTTTTTATTCTTAAATAAACTTATTGAAACACAGCTGTGCCCATTAATTTATGTATTATTTATGGTTGCTTTCATACTATCATAGCAGACTTTCCTAATCTTAACAAAGACCTTCTGCAGGCAAAAGCTAAAATACTTGCTGTCTGAACTTTTACTGAAAAAAAATTTTTTTTGACCTCTGAATTAAAGGAATATTTTATCGGAATCCCAAATCCAAAGTATTTTAAATAACATGCCAACATTTTAGCTATAGAGAGGACTTGTTAAGTTTGTAGAATTTAATTTATTATACTAATTCTATGACTCAAGTAGTTGTATTGTAGAAACTAAAAATGTATACACTTTGGGGCAATAACGTTCCCATTTCAAATCACTATTGGTATAATTTTTATGATTTTGTATGAACATAGAATGTGCTCATTCCATATACCCCTGACCTCCCCGTCCCCCCCCCCCCACCCCCACCCCACCAAGCAAAACCAGCCTACTGTTACGAACAGGGAAAAAAGCTCCATCAAGTCTCTTAGGGTTTATAGTCCACTAATACATTTTTTTCCCCATGATTTTCAGATTCCTCCATGCATAGTGCTAATAGTGGCTATCAAAGGTCCATATAATTGTGTCTTGGTACCTTTCTCTCATTCCTCTCAAAATAGCTGGACGTTCCTGCTCGTCTTAACTGTCTCTGCGTCTCCCTCATGCCGAAACTTTTGGAGCTGTGTCTGATAGTTCTTGCACCTTTTACAACGACATCACTGAATTCTGCAGCCTGGGATGTCGCACCTTTGGGGATCAGCGCTGATCCAAAACAGGTTTTAACTAACAGGATTCACTTCCCTGGAGCTCTGTTATAAACTGAATATTTGCCTTCCTTCAAATTCACAGGTTGAAACTTAATCCCCAAGTTGATGGTAGTTGGCCGAGAGCTTTTGGGAGGTGATTAGGTTATGAAGGTGAAATCCTTATGAATGGGATTAGTGCTCTTATGGGAAAGATCCCAGAGAACTCTCTTGCCTTTTCCATGGGAGGACACAGCAAAAAGATCGCAATCTATGAACCAGGAAGTGGGCTGTATTCAGCCAAGCGATCAATCTGTTAGTGCCTTGCACTTGGACTTCCCAGTCCCCAGAAACGTGAGAAATACATTTCTGTTGTTTATAAGCCGCATGGTTTGTGGTATTTCTATTATAGCAGCACAGACTGACTAAAACAAGCTCCAATGAGTTAGAGTTTGCCTTGATTTCAGTGATTAATAGGGAAAGTCCTAATTTTCCTTCTCTGTGTTAGAATATTCCATTTTCTCAAATCAATCTTAGATTTTGAAATCGAGTATTGCAATATTCATGTTGAATGGATGCTGAATATTTCATAGTTATTTCAGATTTTGTGCCCACTCCTACTTCTGACCCTGACACTAAGATACTTAGATACAGATCGTCTACCAGGATTGATCTTTGAGATACCAATAACAGACACTTTGATAAATTCCAATATGCTTCCCTCCTCTGTTTTCTAAGCCAATTTTACATGAAGTTAACTTATCTAATTCACTTTTATCCTAAAATGAGCTAATTCTCAGAAGATTTTTTTCCCTTTTAGAATTAAGATTCCAATAAACTGCTGTCACTAATTCTCCAGTAATTCTCAGAGTTTTGATTATCAGTGATAAACTTAATTTAGGCCCAAGTAAAACACCTGCCGTACAGTCATTCTGGAAGGCAAGATAATTGACATTTAAATTGTGGGATTATGCAACTGTAAAACACACACAAAATTCCCAAACCCTGGAGGAAAACATAATATAAGGGGTTATACAAAATAGTAGGAAAAAATTATAAGAGTCACAGCATATTCTCTGAATACAGTGTAATATTCACACGTGAAATTAGTTCAATAGTTATTAACATTAATAGTTTCTCTTGTTCACAGTTGGATGCGATTCAATTTAATCAATAAATATTTGTGGAAGATCTTTTTACAATGCTTGGCAAAGCATTTTTTAAAGTAAGAAAGATCCAGCTTTGCTTTTAAGACATCTGATCTCTCTTACAATTATTATAGTATATAATGTAGGAGAGAAACAAATTATGACATGAGACCCAAAGGAGATTGTATCTGTTTGAAGATCCTGAGGATAACTTCATGTAGAAACTTATATTTGAACTATCATGTGAAAAATACATAGCATCGTGAAAACCAGCCTTGGAAGAGAAATAGCTAGGCTTTAAAGACACTGATCCATGTAGATAAACGTTTGGTGTTTGAGATTACAGGGTGAGTTTAAAATGAGTGAGTAGTTCACTTTGGCTAAAATATCCAAAAAATAAAGAGCTAAAAATCAAAAATACGTAGCATAGAATACCTTGAATACCAGGAGATTTTTGTTGATGTGTAATGAAATATGAAGTCACTAAAACATTTTTAGACAGAAAATGACATAATCAGAAGTTTTAACCTTGTCATACATGCCTTTATATTGTGTTGATTGTGGGGAGGGGTTGATGGTTTGAAATTATTAAAAAGGAACCCTAAATCAATAGAGTGAGGAAAATATTTCTGGGCCATCTCCACGTCTAAAATTTTATGCACTATGATATATTTATATAATACAATAAATAGCAGCACTGTTTTGTGCTCCATAAATAGGTCTATGCCTCTGCACTTCATAAATTGGCTCATATCTCCATGCCATAACCAACCAAATGGCATATTTCATGGAATTGTTCTTCTAAGAGGAAAATAAAAGTAATAGTGGAAGCAATTGGGTAGAGAACAGAATTTAAGACTTCAAACATGTTTAGAGTTCAAATAAATTTATTCATTTTAGTCTACCGATGGTGCTAAAAAACTATTCTAGCCATTAAATTGAATAGTTGGACAAATGTCTTATGACATTATGTTATGAAAGATATTTTATCTTAATATAAAATGTAGTCAAGGTAAACATGGAATTCTGCAGCCCTTATTTACATGCATCTCTAAAGTTTTTTCTTTCAGCATCTCTTTCTTCCTGTGTGTTAGATTATAGATGGGAAGTTGATCATTTTATAACTTTTACTTCTTTTCAGAAGGCAGGATTTCTTATTTATTATATCATGAAATTATGATTTACCAGTTTCTTAATGAAATATATGACTTCCAAGTATATCTTTATTCAAATGTAAAAATTTGGATTAGTGTTGAAATTTCCTAAGTGCATAGTCAACAGAATCAAAGCCACCTTCTGAAAAAGATTGTGTGTGTGTGTGCGTGCGTGTGTGTGTCTGTGTGTATGTGACTGTGCATAAAACATGCTTCATATTGAGTATCACACATAGAAAACTTTATTATTTTGGATAATATATTGGAAACGTCTTTGTGCTCAGATCTTCTGCATTTTTTTTTTCTTTTTGTTGTTTTTGTTCTTTGTTGCTGAAGCTTCTGCTTATTCTCACTCTCTCTTTCTCTTTTAAACCTGGATTTTTAGGGTTTACCCTTAATGGTCAACCAAAGACTGATCAAAGTTTCAGGTAATTTTCTTATAAGGCTAGAGCCAGTAAGTCCTCAATGTTTTCAAATACATATATAGCTAGATAGATAGATAGACAGATAGATAAATAGATAATGATGATGATGATGATAGATGGATAGACAGATAGATAAGTAGATAGATGATGATAGATAGATAGATAGATAGATAGATGATTGATAGATATATAATACATGGCTTATAGATAGATAAATAGGTGATAGATAATAGATAGATTAGATAGATAATAAGTAGATAGATAGATGATAGATATATAGACAGATAGATAGATACCTTAAACAACCAACCAGTTTACACACATATCAGAGCTGTACTTCCTGCTTTGCATAGGCTTCAAAGTTAGTAAGAGCTGAGTAACTGATGCCTTGTCAGGTCTTTTCTGGGCATGCACACAGTCTCCTACATCCCTAGGAATATGTCAGAGATTTTCAAAGTCCTCTATCAACATCTCCTTCCACAGATATTCCTTTAAAATTTTGGGCTTGGATCTCATTTGTCCACACTCATATTGCAGCTTTACATGGCATGCAACATTAAACAATTACTTCTGATAATTTCTAACAAGCATGGGGATAATAAGGCTTTTCCCAGGGAAAAAGTTTTGATTCAGATCAAAATGGGACCATGCCCTACAAAATGGGGCTTTTCCAGGGAGCTTCTAGACAAGTCAAATGGTGTCAATTTATCAGAATGAAATATGTTAGAAGGTTCCACACTAGGTCCATTCCCCTGTAGTGGCTGCAAGTATTCTGGTTGCCCCACTGCGGCGTTCAAGGCCATCGCAGAGCCTCGGAATGGAAGTAATTTAAGTTAATGCTAGAAATCCTGTCATTATCATCAAGGTCAGACTTTTTTTCTTGAGCAAACAATCTTGTTAAGGAGATATTTTTAAAAATGAGTATAAAACAATACCCATCAGAAAATTTGGCCAGGAAAAATATTAAATAGTTTAAATAAAAACTACAAGTTTCAGGAAAGGTTATGGTGAGCCATTAGAGAAATTAGGTCAAAGGTGCTAGAACACAATAAAGAATAGATTTTTTTTTAATGACTGAAAGTGTTAGGTTCATTTCTATTGCATAAACTAACATAGTATGACAGACACAAAGATTAAAAACAAAATGTTAATTATAGGAGATATAAAAAAGGGACCCAAAATACATATCCCAGGAGAAAGGAAACAAACACAACAAAGGTAGAGACAAACATTTAAGAAATACTTAAGAAAAGTACACTGAAATGAGAAAAATGGAGATTGGTGCACAGACTAAAATGAGTAGGACAATTTGATCCATTGTGTCAACATAGAAATATGTTCTTTAAAAAAAATCCAAGTTTCTTTTACTTAAGGAGCATTATCATAGAAAATTTTAAGCAATATTTGACATATAGCAGCTATTCAAATGTAAAAAATGGGTACATAAATGGATGGAAGAATGGACATTTCCTCATTTTCTATTATGTGCATAATTTAATGGCTGCTTATTATTACAAAAGATTGCTTTACTATTTTTTACTCGGCCTAGTCCCTTTAATAGAATATTTAGGTTGTGCGTTTTTCTAATTTTTATTTAAATTCTAGTTAGTTAACATACAGTGCAATATTGGTTTCGGAAGTATAATTCAGTGGTTCATCAATTACATACAATACCCAGTACTCATCATAACAAGTGCCTTTCTTAATACCATCACCCATCTAGCCCATCCCTCACCCACCTCTCTCCATCAACCGTCTATTTGTTCTGTACCTTTAAGAGGGTCTCATGGTTTGTTTCCCTCTCTCTTTTCCCCCTCCCATATGTTTATCTGTTTTATGTCTTAAATTCCACATGAGTGAAATCATCTGGTATTTGTCTTTCTCTGACTAACTTATTTCACTTAGCCCAATATAATCTATCTATATACCACATCTTTATACATTCATCCGTCAGTAGACATTTGCACTCTCTCCATAGCTTGGCTATTGTTGATAATGCTGCTTTAAACATCGGGGTGCATGGATCCCTTCTAATAAGTATTTTTGTAACCTTTAGGTAAATACCTAGTAGTTCAATTGCTGGATCGTTGGACGGTTCTTTTTTTTTTTTTTTTTTTTAACTTTCTGAGGAACCTCCTTACTGTTTCAAGTGGCTTCACCAGTTTACATTCCCACCAACAGTGTAAGAGGGTTCCCCTTTCTCCGCAACCTCGCCAACAAATTATTTGACCTAAACAATGAATTTTTGGAAGACCAGGAAAAAAAGCAGAGCAAAACATAAAGCAAATCACTTCTAAAGATTAAAAACACATGTTAGTCGATTTCAGATGCAATAATTTAACATTATGTCTCCTATTATTGATATTTTGGACCACCTACACTGAGAAGGAAAACTTACAGATGAATTTCTCTTCACTTCAGGAGACACACCCCGACCCTGATCAGACACCTTGACAAGGTCAAACTAAGCTTACTGGACGTATCTGATTTTACATCCCTCTTGGAGTGGGAAATGAGACCGGCCAATGTCATCAGCTTAAGATAGTCAGTGGAACTGGAAAGCTGCTTGAATCACTAACAGAGAGAAGAAAAGAAAACAAAGCGTCCAAGGTCAGAACTTTAGGGCACATCTACATTGTGGGGTGAGGAAGAGGGAAAACAGTAAACAGCAGAGACAAAATGAGATATCAGAAAGCAGGAAAAGATAATAATGAGGAGGAAATCAAGAATGATGGATAGTCAATATGGTTAGGTATTATAATGAACATTAAGAAAGTTGAAGGCCCACACATGCGTTTGATTGTTTTTATTTTCTTTTAAGTGATTTATTGTAATGCTAGGAATTGAATGTGGCCAAAAAGGATAATAAAGGAAATTGAGGGAGAAAACAAAGCAAAACAACAACAATAACAACAACAACAACAACAACAACAAGACAGGGTAAGTGGGGTGCAGTGATCAAAAAAATAGAATTCCAAGGATTCTAATGCTATTTACATTTCTATTACAAAATACCCCTGGGCTAATATTATTTTGAAACTATATTACTACTAGTTAACATGATAAAATATTTCAAGTAAAAATAATGGAATAAGCTGTGATTTTTTTTTTCATCTGATATTAAGGATGCATTGTACTCTCCCAATTTGCTAAGCTATTTGAGGAACTCATTTCTGTTCTCTATCCTCCAAAAATTAAAAAAAAAAAAAAAAGGAATGAATAAAAGTAGGTTGTGCTATGCATGGAGATCACTATAAAACATTTTTCTCATTAAAGCTGCTTCATACATGACAGCTATTTTGACAACCACAGTTATTATCTCTCTGTGTATTATTGTTGGTCCTTCCCCTTGCTAACATCTACTGATCATTGTTGCAAACAGTTCCTGTGTTCCTGACCATCTACCCAGCAAGCCTCTTGCAATCACAGGCAAAACAAAAATCCTTTGCTGCATAGCTGAAGAATTAATTAGACATCGGTAAGTCCGTTCCACTGTTCTTATTGAAATTGAAAGGACGATATCTTTACCTGTAATAATATTATTCCAGAACAGACAAGGACTACATATAAATGAACATTAGTGGCAAGGTGAGATACACTCTCCTTGCCTGCTAGCAAAGGGCTGATGTTATTGTGGGGGAAGAAAAACACTGCCCTTTGAATTTTTATCATTGTCATGTAGGATTTATTAAACACTGATATAGTTTTATTGAGCTAGGTTTTTCCCAAGCAAGTTTTACAAGCCCTGACATTTAAGAGCTAGGATTTTAAACCAACCAATGTTGATAAAGTTGATTGTAAAATGTTGGCACTTAAAAGAGAGAAATTAAAAAATTGGATGAGGTAAGGGAAGTAACACGGAGGGCAGAACAGTTAAAAAAAAAATAACCTCTGCAGTTTATCTCTAGGAGAGATAAAGCTGAGCTAAAACAAGAACTTTGAGCCCAAAAAATGTCTAAACCTGTTCTTATTTGCTAGGAACTAAAAAAAACAATTAAAGTATAGTTTGTGGGGAAAGATGATGAATCCAGGTTAGAACGAAAGAAGGTAGGTGAATTAAAGCCACTCTCTGACATAAGGTTATTCTGTGAAGCAGTAAAATTGTGTAACTATTTGTATGTGGAGATGAATTGAAGGAACTTCCTAAGACTTATCTGGAATTTTTCGCCTTTGATCATCAGTCCTTAGTGATAATTACTTTACTTTAATTACATCACATTTTTCTTTCACAGGCATCCAATCTCTTCTCTCAGCCGAGCATCTTCATGAATGGCATGGTAGAATAGAAAGCAAGTAAAATTTTTAAAATTAACTTAGGATGCACTACGTCTCTACGTAAAATTGTACCCAGCTTAGTAATGATACACTGTTTTGCATAACAAATTGTTTACACAAATGAGGAGAAAAGCAACTAGCCAGTAACAACTAAGACAAATAAGTCAAAGAGGAATGTACAGAGAGTTCCTCCCCTTTCCTTCTCTCACCCAGTCATTTCTATTCCCACCACTATCCAACTGAGACTGAAATACTTTCAGTGATTCGTGAAAATGTTCTTTAAAAAAGCATCTCGGGGGCTCAGTCAGATGAGCATCCAACTTTGGCTTAGGTCATGATCTCATGGATCTCATGGACCTCAGTTTAAGCCCCACATCGGGTTCTGTGCTGACAGCTTGGAGCCTCGAACCCGCTTCAGATTCTGTGCCTCCCTTTCTCTCTGCCCTTCCCACACTGTGTTCTCTCTCTCTCTCTCTCTCTCTCTCTCTCTCTGTCCTTCTCTCTCTCTCAAAAATAAACATTAAAAAATAAAAATTAAAAAAAGCTCATATAGAGCGCCTGGGTGGCTCAGTTGTTAAAGCATCTGACTCTTGATTTTGGCTCTAGGTCATGATCTCCTACTTCACAAGATCAAGCCCCACGTGGGGCTCTGTGCTGACAGCGTGGAGCCTGCTTGGGAATTTCTCTGCCTCTCTCTCTGCCCCTCCCCTCCTCAAAATAAATACATAAAACAAAAAAAAAGCCCATGCAACCTTACATCTTTTGACTGAAGCTCAACCTACATCAATGTTTCCATGTCAACTCTCTTACAGGAATGAATGTGTGATAAACTCCTGTAAAAACAAAACGTTTATAAAATAGTTTATTTGGCTCTCCTTAATTGTGCTGGTCCTCAGAACTACTTTTGAAATACTCACTGCCTGTAAGTCGCAGGCATTAAAGATTTGAAGGAGCTGTAAGATAAGACTGTTTTTACTTGAAGAATATTTGCAAAATTATTTCAGGAAATCTTAAGTTTCTTTTTTTAAATTGTTTAAATGAAGCCACTACTAACCATGGATCTGACAGCTAATGTCCTAGCTATGTTAGTACTCAGAGAGGGTCACTCTTACAGGAGGTAGATCATATTACCAAAACTTACAAATCTAATTAAAAACCAAAATTTCAGGGCCTCCTAGGTGGCTCAGTCGATTAAGTGTCTGACTCTTGATTTCAGGTAACGTCATGGTCTCTCAGTTCATGAGTTCGAGCCCTGCATGAGACTCTGTGCTGACAGAGTGGAGCCTGCCTGGGATTCTCTCTCTCCCCCCTCTCTCTGCCCACCCCCCACTCCCTTTCTAGCTCTCCTTGTGTCTCTCAAAATAGAAAAAAGCCAAAATTTCAAAATTTTGTTGGTAATAATGAGAGCAAAGTTCTTTGGAACAAGTCATGTTGAATTACAAGCATTTTTTCCACTGTAAGAAATCTATTTTGAAATTTAAGTTTTAGTAAGCAAGCTGTTGGTAAGTATGGACTCCAAATAAGAGGGGGTGGAATTTATTTCTATTGTGCATATTTCAATGACATCTAGCTGCCTATGGTGCAAAATACCTCCACCTTCACAGGGAGAATATATACCTGCTAAGTAGATCCCGTCTTACATCTAATGAAGAGTGCATTTTTTTTTTCCTTTTGATATTTGTAAACGTGAAGTGGGAATGCCAGTCTTTGCTTATAATACTTCTGTTCTTTCTTTTCATGCTGAATATACCTCGTCTTTAAATATTCTATTATAAATTGTTAGAGAGAGGCTGCCTTTAAATCCACTGCCTCATGCCAGATTACTCTTAAGGATATGTTTTAACAGGGAAATATTTTATTTTAGTCAACGTACTGTAAGTGCTAGCTCATTCATTCTGTGAAGAGGAAAACTGGGCCAGAAATGGCAGTGGAATTATCCATGGTTGTTCTTCCATTCTACCGCATTTAGACTGAACATTTATTACAGAATCCCCTGGGCTGAAAGACTGAAAAGACAAAATCTTCTATCCATTAGGATATTCTGATTTCCGGCTCTACCTATAAATTCAAAGATATTTATGTATTTAAGCTTGTTACATGAGCAAACTCTCAAATAAAGCCTATAAATGGGGCCCATTGGTGAAATAAGAAATGCAATTTCCTTTCCTTTCCCAATTCAACCTTTCATCAGGGGAAGTGTGTACATGGCTAGGACTCTGCCTGGAACGTGTTACTAGAGAATCCCTCTGCTTTACTTGATTGAACGAAGTGCACCTTTTATCGAAGCCAGAGAGGCCATCTAAGTCTGATGGTTGCATATTTCCAATTTACTATTTCTTAAATAGTATAGTATTTCTAATACTAATACTAAGAAATACTAATAGTATTTCTTAAAAAGAGAGTATGAAAACAAACAATGAGCCTTAAAATTGAGGGGCATGGCTAGCAGAGTTAGAAGAGTCATCATAAAGGCCAGAGACAGTATGTGAGAAAGATCATCAAGCCTGGGCTTCTAATTGCGGAGTTCAGGAGAAGGATCATCAAAACTGGCCTAACAAATGTGTGAGATAATTGGCCTAGAAGAAAGATCAGCATATATTGATCATGATTTCCATATTTAACTTTATTATGAGCACTAAAAGTTTTCTTCACTTTAGATGTGGTAATGATAGTTGAGAAGAGGAGGAAAAACATGTTAGATCTCTTTGCGAATCTTAAAAGAATATAGTTGAATATTCTCTTAAATTTGGTAATAGGAAAGGCCTGAAGGAATTTGATGATACCAGGACTTCAATGTTTGGTTCACAAGCATATATTATTAAGCTCCCTGACTTATAAGAAATTGGCAAGCATGCTATATTCAAATATAAAATTCTTATTCTATCAACTACACTATCTATCTACACTTTTATGTTTACATCAGGCAATGAGGGAGACATAATTAAAATGAAAGATGATGTGGCTTATTAAAGAGAAAGCCAAAAGAAATAAAAAGTTAATTATACTTCTAATGACCCAGAAATATAATAGTAGAAATATATTTAGTTAAAAAGTAAAGGGACACATTTAAATATATTGAATTGGGGCAAAATTAAATATTTAAATATTCAGCAGTTTAAAAAAGTTTTAGATTATTGAAATATATTTCTAGATTTTTTTTAAGATTGCCAGATAAATTTTAAATGAAAAAATCTGGTTTGGATGATATATTATAATTCAAAAATCTATGAGGGAAAATATATTTTTAGGAATAGATTTGATCATTGATGGTTAGAATAGCAGATTATAACTTATTATAAAATATAATTTTCCTTTTCTATAACTAAAATTTTGTTATAGTTGTTTTGCTACAAATGTAATTGGCTTCATAAAATATGTAATTTTTTGGGTGGTGACACTATAGCATTTTAACACACAACAAAATATTTTGATAGATTTCTAAGAATAGAAATAGAAATGTCTATATTTTCAAATTTAATAGTGAGGAAAAACTCAAAACTTATTTTCAATGTTTAGAAAGAAGATTTAAGTAGAATCTGGGGCACCTGGGTGTCTCAGTTGATTAAGCACCTGACTTCAGCTCAGGTCATGATCTCTTGGTCCATGAGTTCAAGACCACATACGGGCTATATACTGATAGCTCAGAGCCAGGAGCCTGCTTCAGATTCTGTGTCTCCCTCTCTCTCTGCCCCTTCCCCGCTGGCACTCTGTCTCTCTCTCCCCAAAATAAATAAACATTTTTAAAAAATTAAGTAGAATTCAAGCATGTAGTAGTAGAAATATATTTGTAAAGTGGACATAGTCAATATAGGCCTCTCTGCTCTCAGGTGCTCTTATATTTACAACATTTTAGAAAGCTGGTGTCAGAACATCACTTTAAAGATTAAGTACATGAAATAGGAAGTTATTCGTCACTCAAGAGCTACATGTAGAAAAGTTTTTGGGGAAATACCCAGCTACAGTGGACATCTTTTTTCATTGACTGATAGCTTTAGAGTTAAGATACGTCATCATTCCTTCAAAGCTTTTGATTTCATCCTGTGACTGTTGAAATATATGTATTTGACTGTCCACCTCCTTTTACAGATTCCAACGGAAATCAATCAAATATTTTAACAACAACAACAACAACAACAAAGCATTCCTATACCCATCTGAACACAAAGGAAGACTGAAATTTAAGAAGAAAACACAACATTTCTTCCTACTGTAAATCAGATCAAATTTAAGGAAAGGAGGATTGCACTCAACTAGAATGCTGTGATTTTGACTGGGATTGCATTGACTCCATAGATCAAATTGAGAACTGACATCTTGACAAAGCACTTACTCAAAACGTCCATTTATTTAAGTATAGAAGCTGAGGTCTAGCCTAATAAAACGAGTTGACCAGGGTCACAGAATTAACATGACTGAGTTACTCCTGTTCCTAATTCCAAATATTTTCCCATCCTTCCACCGTACAGCAAAAGCCCATTCTCAAAAAGTATAAATCAATTAGTAAGAGTTATTATTTGCTTGACACTGAATCCAGAGAATAATAGTTGAATGGGCATGTGGAAACAGGCCCTCCTACCCGTAATAAATCAAAGGTGGTAAAGCTTCACCGCAGCCCCTGACGTATAAATTATAGTTATTGCCCATCAGCTTTTTCTATTTTATTTCTCTTCCTTTAGCCTTACCTTGTCCCTTCCTTCTCTGCAAGTCTTGGAGATATTTCTATTCTTTTTCCAGTTCTATTGGCCGCACCCTGTCAGAAAATTCTGCCCAAGGAAACTGTATAAGTTGGATGTACGGATTTAGTTTCTTCCATTTCAGCTGTTTTCCTTCCTGTTTAAGAAGCACACATATTACTATCATTAATCTCCAAACACTCCATTTGTACATGTGCCTTTTTCTTTAGGTCCCTACAACTTCTAGTATAATAATAGATGTATCTTTCTCCCCAGCTATGAAAAGAATATACTTAGGGTTTATAAAATTGTTGTTTTCACTCATAAAAGATACTTTATTGTCTCAGGGTTTTAACAATTCCCACCACCTCTGCATCATATGACTAAGCATTGTGAATGAAAAGTACTGATGCTAGAATGTTATGTAGACGTTCTTGTCTATTTGACTACCTTTCGGATCCTACTTACCAATCATTCTCCATCCTAGTATTGATGGATAATTGGGTAAGACTAAAAAGGGACAAAAACTAGTCTAATCAATTCAAAACTGTTAGAAGTCCCAAGAAAACACAAATGACAGAAGCAAGGTTTATCCTATTGTTAGCGTCAACTGATTTTCATAGAAAGAACAGGAACAATGAAAGTCTACTTCTAAAATGAACATGTACTGTTAATAAATGTAATCGCAAATCAGTATATACTTGGGAGAACTTTTTTTTTTTTAGTTTTCATGTAATTTTCTTTTGGCATTTATAATATGTGTCTCTGAATGAATTATGTGAGTAATCTGAATTTTTACATTTTGAACAAAAAGCCAAATTACATTTTTCAAGTAATATCAAACATAGGGAGATATGAATTTATCAGTTCTATTATCTTAAAAAATGTGGACATTTACATTTATTTCTGTAGAAACATATTCTTTTATTTTTACGGGTGATTCAGCTCAGTCATCTCCTCTCCAGGGACTTCAACGATGTCCCACTTCTCTGCTTCCATAATGTCATGGCTACTTGGTATTCATTTTATATATCACATATTTATGAATAAATAATTGTCTTCATTTTATATATCACATATTTATGAATAAATAATTGTCTTCATATCTACCTATCAGACTATGATACACTTTTTTATTATTTTTTTTATTTTTTTAAAATTTTAAAAAAAAATTTTTTTTAACTTTATTTATTTTTGAAACAGACAGAGACAGAGCATGACCGGGGGAGGAGGGGCAGAGAGAGAGAGGGAGACACAGAATCGGAAGCAGGCTCCAGGCTCTGAGCCGTCAGCCCAGAGCCCGATGCGGCACTTGAACTCAGGGACAGGAGATCGTGACCGGAGCTGAAGTCAGACGCCTAACCGACTGAGCCACCCAGGCGCCCCCACTCTTTTATTATTAATTTTTGAAAATCTGTGATCTATCCCAACAGGTTTAGTCACTTTCAGATAGATCTTTGTTGATTCGATGAATAGATGTTATCTTTGGACTAGGAATAAGTTTAAAAGAATTAGTTTAAAAGGATGTGTGTTTAATACATCTAAATTCTAGCTACAACAATTGTAAATTGTGAAACCTTGAAGAAAATAGTTGGTGTTTTTAAATTTAGGTTTCCTTACTGGCAGATTGTGATCATTGAACTGTCTCCGGTATACACTGTTGGGGTTTACTCTCTTCTATGGATCCAAATGCTTGGGGAAGTAAAATCCCTTTCAGCCCTGGAAAGGTTGACCTTATTTGGGCTATTCCATAAGATAAATTCCTTTTTCTTTGCCAGACATACAAAGGAACATTTTGCTCCTTTCTTTCAATTAAGATTTCAGTGGAAATCTGTTTGTGAGTAAGGAACAGTGATTTTGAGAAAAATTTTCAAAGCCTCTGTATTCAGTGCACAGGGGGTTGCCTCGAGCTACTGTACTGTGCCCAACCAGGTATCCTGCATCTAGTAAACACTCAAACACCTGTGGTTTCAGAATTATAGATAACGACTCAAAGGATGAAAATTTACCTTGTTAACTAAGGAATACAAAATAAAAATGTTATAATATGTATTCTGTCCAAAATATTTGTTTAATTTATTTATTCTAAGAGGGAGAAAGAGGGGCAGGGAGGGGCAGAGAGAGAGGGAGAGAGAGAATCCCAAGCAGGCTCTGCATTGTCCGTGTAGAGCCAGATTCAGCACTTGAACTCACGAAACGCGAGACCATGACCTTCACCAAAATCAAGACTTGGATGCTTAACTCACCCAGCCACCCAGATATCCCCAAAATATTTTAAAATATGCATGCAGAGCAGAAAGTCACAGTATATTTTTAACATCTCTATATCTGGCCATTCATAAATGTCAGAAAAAAAATACATGAAGCGACCATCATTACATAAAAGATGAAAAGGTTGTTTACATTTATTTCACACTGAAAAAATATCAGTTTTAAAATTCTTCCAAATCCTTAACCTAAACTGATAGGAGACTGGATTAAGAAGAGTTTTTCATAGTATGGTAGAGTTAAGTAAACAAGCCATTAAATATCATCATTTGGATATCAAAAATGTATCACATATACATCTAATATATATATATATATATATATATATATATATATATATATAATTTGATATCATTTGGAACTGATGGACTGTTTTTGCAGTTGGAATGAATTCTAATGGAATATCTTATTATCTCATGTTTTGAGTGCTCTTGATTTTTATTTTTCATCCTCTATACTCAAAGAGGTACCAACACCTATTTCTTTATGTAATAAATTAATGACAAATACTTTGTTTCTGATTTATATTACTTTCCCTTTTATTACCTCTTTCTTTTTGTAGAAGGAGTTGACATCAAGCTCTCTCTTTTTTACTTTCTTTCTTTTTTGTGGGGAAACATTCTTTTACATCTAATTACTACCTTGAAAAATGCCATGCCATACTGCATGCTTAATTTTCCTACCAGTTCCATTTTCCTGTATCTATCCTCATCAACTGGAAAAATGTGAAGGCAAAGAGACCGTGCTAGAGATGTGTTTGGGGTTAACAGCCAATGATCAGATTCAAGAGAGAGAATGCATGCATACTATAGGTCAGCCTGTAGTAAACTTTCAAAACAGGAAGAAAGAAGTCCTCTTTGATCTCTCTACAGTTAGACCAATGTGTGTAGCTGATCCTTATGGATCATGATTTCCATGAACAAGCTAGGCTGACTTAAAGGACCAGGGGCAGGGTAGACATTGAAAAAAACATTCATATAATGAAGACCATGGAATGTACATTTTCTATCATCACCATGAATTACATTTAATAGCATTTGTTTAGCCTTACTGTGTATCCAATTTATCAATGTACTCCCTCTTCCACCAAGGCCTAGTATAATAATTTATTCTTGCCCAAACTGAATTTAACTAAATTCCTATTCTCAAAAAGCTAATAGATCATCAATAGCCAAAAAAAAATCAGGTAAATAAAAAGGATAGTGAGATATTAAAAGGTGAATGAAGAAGTTAATTTTTTATAAAAGTCTCGTCTACAGGAGCTGAAGTAATGAAAAGTCTTCTAATAACACAAGTAGTTTTTACTCCTGAGCTAAGGACAAACTGTACTTCTTGTTTTTACTAACATTTGCTTTACTCTTCTAAATCTGCCCACTTTTAATGAGATATGTTTAATTGTAGGTAAGCTCAAGAAAAGCAAGTCCCATTTTTGTAATTTTCAGGATGTTTGATCCATAAAACTATCCACGAGGAGCAAGCAAATAACATGACTGAGACCAGGTATTTAGTTGCAAGAACTTACCATGTCTCGTGACATAGTGAAATTAGGTTTGCTTTCTTAGATTTTTTTGCGCAAGAAGTAAGGAATCGCTATCTTTGCATCCATCAACCAGCTAAAACCATTGTAACATAAGATCTTTGATCTTGAATATAATGCAGTGGGATGAAATCAGAAAGGGATAAACATTATTTAGTTTTTTGTTTCAAATTTCTATTTGAAGTCTAGTTAGTTAGCATATAGTGTAATATTGGTTTCAGGGGTAGAATTTAGTGATTCATCACTTACCTTTAACACCCGGTGCTCTACAAGAAGTGCCTGCCTTAATACCCATCACCTTTCTAGCCCATCCCCCACCCACCTCCCCTCCATCAACCCTCAGTTGAATAAACATTTTTTTTAATGTTTATATTTAACATGAGGCCCTCAACTGTTATTATTACTAATTTGGTAATTTCTATTCAGTCTGAGCAGTGATTGTGATTCTTAAAAATTATATTCCATATGAGATATCTTTTTCACTACGTTATACTTCACAAATGCTACTCTTCGTTATTATGCAAATAGGTAGACTTTTTCATTCACGTATTACCCTGTTCTCAGGAAAAATAAATAATCACATCATACTCATCTTCTGAAATGTCCTTTATGTCTGTCCCTTCTTCTCTAGTCTTACTGATGCTGTGTTAGCCTACGCTTTCTCATTTATTCTGAGGAAGATTGGTACATTGTATTTCCAGTTATCACCTGTATTGCTGGTTTTTGACTCTCACACTAAATGATTAATCTTCTCTAGAATTTAAGGTTTCCTATCATGTCAGTGCTAAAGTTCCAAACATTCAATGATTTTAATAAGACACATTGCTGAGGTCTGAATTTTCTGTCTGCATGTTCAGGTCTTTAACAATTTTTATCACCCTTTTCTCCAAACTCTATCCATCCCTAATTTTTTGACATACAGTCCTAAGTTTTAAAGAACTACTTTTAGAGGGGTTACTTCTCAGAACCCATAACATACAATGGCTTTCTGTATTTTCTCAACTTCATTTCACTTCCTGCTGCTTGAAATCCTCTGTTATTATCCCCCTGCCAACTATCTCATCAATTACAGCTGAACTCAGAGTCAAGCTTCCTTACAAAATATACATGAAATCTTTATTCTATAAAATCTTTACAGTAACTCCTGTCAGCATCACTCATTTGAGTGGTTTATTGTGTGTGTCTTTCTTTCCCGGTTTGATTGTGCGTTCAAAGGCCAAGACTGGGAAGTAAGAGAGAGGACGGGGGGTACATTTATTTCCCCAAGCTCCATGTATTTCCCCTCCTAGAATCCATGCTCGTGCAGAAAACATATCTTGTGCCCTGTTTTTATTTGTTTGAAATAGTAGGATGTTTGGATAAATGCAATTTAAAGAAGATTATGGGGGCAATAAACCATGTCTACTCCATCACATTTGAGCTGTAACCACTCATTGCCTGTCTGTGCAGTATCTGATGGCATGAATCATATCTCCTCCTCAAGGACTACAAGCAAGAAACAGTGCTGTTTGTAGCCTAATGCAACTGCACTGAAATGTGATCTTATTAGAGCTAATGTCAGTGAACCTGTCAGATTCAACATCAAGTTCTGTCATTGTCTCAGGAGTATTGAGGTATTACTTTGATTGATCTGCATAGTTGCCAACTGCTTGGCATCACTCAGCTTTTCCCTGGGTTTTGAATAAGTTCATGGCTATCAATCAACAGATATATATGAAATTATTTATCTGGAATATGTGCGGTGTTAATACCAATGAATCCCTTGTGATTTGAGTCAGATATATGGCTTAAAATCCGTGTAAATGCAAGGGATATTTGCATTTCCAGGTATATCTCCACATCCTGTAGAGCCACAGTGTACTAGCTCATGCTTTAACTAACAAAATTTTAAAGTAACTGTATTTTCACTGCATGTTATAAAAATTTTTCAATTTGCTTTTAAATTTTAAAAAGAAAAGTGACAATTTTAAAAGCATGACAGAATAAAAACTTAGGGTGTAACATTAGTGATTCTATACGCAAATGAGTTTTTAATGTCTTAGTCATTTCTAACCAAACTTCATGAATGACTTTTTGTAAAAAAATAAATAAATAAATAAAAATAAAAATAAAAATAAGTGTTGTCCTGAAGGAACCTAGTTCATTTGATTTATTTTTTTTTAAATATCTAAACAAAAATAATAATCATTCAAATCATTGAATTTATTATTTTTATTTGTTTTCAAATCTTATGATTTCAGCCTCTCTAAAACACACCATTATTTTATGCATCATGAATAAAAGAAAAATAAAAGCTTCTAACTGAACCAGGATAGAATTTTTTTATAACATTCTAAAACCCGTGCACTTGTTGAAATATCCATGAGTCCTAATTAGTAAAAATTTTAATATATACTATCCCTGAGCTTACTAACAAGAAAATTATGTGTGAAGTTAATTAATGTATTCCTAAAGTTCTTTTTGTTGGCAGTTAAACTTTTCTGAATCTCTTTTTGACTCAGAGTTATTAACATTAGTATTTTTCTTTTTTATGTTTATTTATTTTTAAGAATGAGAGAGACAGAATGTGAGCAGAGAAGGGGCTGAGAGAGAGACACACACAGAATCTGAAGCAGGATCCAAGCTCCAAGCTGTCAGCACAGAGACCGACGTGGGGCTCAAACTCATGGAATGAGAAATCATGACCTGAGCCGAAGTCGGATGCCCAACCGACTGAGCCACCCAGGCGCCCCTAACATTTGCATTTTTCATGTAATGTCCTCTGCGCCTTCAAAAGTTCTGGTGATGCCAAACTCTTAAAGGAGGGTCTATTGTCCCTGAGGTTTCTTCCCAACATTTCGCCATTTTTTTGTGCATATAAGCAGGATAAGGCATCCACAAAATCCTTAACAGCCAACTGTGATTGTAAGACGAATTCTGATGTCACAGATGTGGAAACGTGACAAAATGTGTGTCTTTAAAAGAATGAAATAATGCATAATAGTGCTTTCCTTCCCCTTACAAAAAATGCTAGTCAAATCATTCAAAGTCATGCTAGTTTGCAAAAGTGCATGTGTTAAGGGACTGTTTGGGGATTGTTCCCAGAAATGACTTGCCACTGTTATCTTTCTTAGTCTTCACTGCAGAAGCATTCATTATCACAACTTACTGCACAAAAATTTTGTGAAGATGTTTTGGCCTTAAATCATCTCTTGTAACTAGCGTGAGGTCATGTGACTAGTTCTGGCCAATGGATTGTAAACAAAGACGAGGTGTATCACTCTGGATTAAGACTATAAAATGCAGGGTGCCTCCTACTTCTTTCTTTTTCATAGAGACTTGAAATTCATATGGGAAGACAAATAATACAATAGTGAGGGTGCCTGCGTTCCTAAATTGCATGATGGATGAAAACTCCCTTAGTGGAAAACTTGTTTTGCTAAGCTATTGAAGTTTAGTGTTTTATTCTTGGTGTAGCTTAATCTTGGTAATGACCTCAATGTCAAATTTCTAGGAAAATTGAACCCTCATAGGTTTTAATTTCTCAGTGGCATCATTTAAAAATGGAGTTAATATAGATTTTTTAATCTTCTTTTTGTAGATGTTTCAACCTAACTTATGAGCTAAAAAAGTTTCAGTTGTGAAGGAAGATAAATTATCACCTGATATTTGGATCCAAGAATGGCTAATTACCTCAAAGTTGCTACAAATACAATCCCTCCTGATTCTACTTCTAAATCAATGAATGAAGACATAAAATAATAAATAACATTATTGAAAAAATTTTAAATATAAAACATTTACACTTTGGAAAAGTGACAAAGCATCCATAAACATGACAAAAACATTTTATTTACTAGTTTGTTTATCCTAAATCTCAAAAGGTTAACAAATATATAATATAATGGAATTTTACAACATTCCATTTGTTTTCTTAAGAGATCTAAATGAAATTCTTCCTTTCTTATAACGTCGTAGTTGATGGTGCTACAGGTAGAATCTATCTGAAATGGATGACAAATACATTCTCACTAGTAGGGTGTCCTTAGGCCTCAGTCCTGCTCCTGCCTCAGGCTGACTTCCATGCTCTAAACCAGAAAGTATAAATACCAAGCCATGCCAAGAGATGAATGTCTGTTACTGGTCTTAAGTCATTCCCTCATAGTCAATCAAAACTAAACACACACCTAAAACACACACACACACACACAGCCTAAATGGATATTTAGATTTTAAATCTATCTTTCATATATTACTTAGTATTGGCCTACAGAATTTGAATTCTTTTTAGGGAACACAGTTTTCACCAATGATTTGAAAACACTCTAGGGATAGTTGTCCATTAGATTTAAATTTTAAACCTTTAAATTTATGTCAGTGAATCACTTACTGTACATAGATCATTTATTATTGATTTAATGACTGTGAGAAGTTTGGGGATGCACTTGAAGTTGATAATAAGTTGGCAATAGACTCAAAGTATGATTTATGAAATATTCTTTCTAATATTAACCATGCTACATTATACCAAAAAATATTTGGCTTGGCAACAATTTTTACAAATATAAATAGTCATTAAATGCAGATAGTATAGTACTCATTTTAAGAAGGTTACAACTCGGGGCACCTGAGTGGCTGTCGGTTGAGCATCTGACTTTTGATTTTGGCTCAGGTCATGATCCCAGGGTTGTGGGATCTACCCCTGCTTCAGGCTCTGCACTGAGCAAAAAGCCTGCTTGAGATTCGCCCCCCCCCCCCCCCCAATCTCCCTCACTCCTTCTGGCTCTTTTTGCCACTCAAACTCTCTCTCAAAAAAAAAAAAAAAAAAAAAAAAAAAGAAAGAAAGAAAAGAAAAAAAAAGAAAAGAAAAAAAACCAGAAGGTTACAACTTTGGGCCATTTCTGAATTTTGTACAAAATAACATTATTTTGTACAAAAAATCTAAAATGAAAATCCCCATTGTGTGTGTGTACGGGTGATACATGCACACACACACACACACACACACACACACACTTGAATATTAGTCAGCCATTAAAAAGAATGAAATCTTGCCATTGGCAACGAAACAGATGGAGCTAGAGAGTATTAGGCTAAACAAAATAAATCAGCCAGAAAAAGACAAATACCATATGAGTTTACTCATACGTGTAATTTCAGAAATAGAACAAATGAGCATAGGGATAAAAATAAGGGAGGGAAACCAAGATACAGACCCTCAACTATAGACAACAAACTGCTGGTTACCAGAGGGAAGGTGGGTGGGAGAATGGGTTCAATAGGTGATGGAGATTAAGGAGGGCAGTTGTGATGAGCAAGCTGTGTTGTATGGGAGTGATGAATTTCTGAATTATACACCTGAAACCAATATTACACTTTATGTTAAGTAACTAGAATTTAAAGAAAAACTTAAATAAATAAAATAAAGTAAAATAAAATAAAATAAAATATAAAATAAAAATCCCCAACCTGTATTGGTAGCCATTAATTTTATACCAGGAAGATTAATTCTCTTTGTCTCAGTTTGTAAGATACAACATTATGAAAAATTTGCAATTGCTATTTCAAACTTAGGTGAAATAAAAAGGCTGTTCTTTCATAATGTCTGAGACTAATAGAGAAAAATTTCCTTAAATCATATCAATATTTCTTTAATGATAAAAAGTATTTTAGTATCTTAAAGAAATTATATAATTTTCATAGGGACCACCAAAATCACATTTAGATGATATTTTAATACCTAAATCGGGTTACAAATTATTTATTGAAGGAAATTTTGAGGTGTAGTGAAATTAATTATTAATAGAACAGATGACAAATTCCTTAAAATACAGAGTTTGAAAATGGTATATATTATCAGTTTTCCATGTGTAACCTTATGTTTTTCACAAAAGCCTAGGAACTTAAAACAATTTTTAGAAATATCCTATAATTTGTGAAAATATTTTTAAGTCATCTGAACTACCAAACATTGTTTCCATATAATCTCTCATTATTTGGGAGCAAAAGACTGTAACTGTCTGTACATAGGCAAACTGAATATATTAGCATTATCTGTTTGATTAATCATCTAATCATTTAACTATTGAAAAATTACTTACTATTATCCAAGTCACTCATTATATTTACATACAAAATCATATCACATGCATGTATAATCCTCCCGTATACTGACAAATTTTTCTTAATGTTTATTTATTTTTGAGGAAGAGAGACAGAGCATGAGCAGGGGAGGGGCAGAGAGAGAGAGAGAGAGAGGGAATCTGAAACAGTCTCTAGGCTCTGCGTTGTCAGCACAGAGCCTGACGTGGGGTTTGATCTCCGGATCTGAGAGATCATGACCTGAGCTGAAGGCAGATGCTTAACCAACTGAGCTACCCAGGCTCCCATACACTGACAAATATTTAAATAATGTTATATGAAAGTTAGATTTTTAAGTGATAACAAACTCCTCCGGCTTGTGGTAAAAGACTGAATATTAACAGGATGCCGTCCTGGTTTGGGTTTAATTAAGACCTGCCCATTATCCATAAATATTAGTCATATTCACAAAATTAAGTTTTACTTGTGTTTCTAATCACCTGATTCACACCTGAATTTCCTGCTATCACAGAAAAACGCAATCCTTGTATAACACTTTTGTTGTAATTACGTCTCTCCATTTTTCCTAATTCTTTACTTCTGTATTCACTGTTTTTCCAGTGGAGGTGAATTCTTTCCTGCCAGGCTTCAATTTCCAGCTCTGGGTTTTCTACGTTCTCCAGTACTTATTTCTTAGATTACTATAGACACTGAAGTCTTCATGTGGCCAGTACAGTTTTGTATAGCATTTTTTAATTAAAAAAATCAATGTGTGTTAATTATAAAAAGCTTAGCACATATAGGTAAGACAAAATAAAAATGACCCCCTGCCTTTGAACAATGATCCAGGTTTAGCTAAACTTCTGGTATCTGTTTCTCCTCTTCTTTCTCTCTTGATTTATAAATGTACCTCACCTTGGGGTGGCTGGGTGTCTCAACTTGTTGAGTGTTCAGCTCTTGATTTCCACTCAGGTCATGATCTCACAGTTCATGAGATGAAGCCCCACATTGGGCTCTGCGCTGAACGCTGAGTGTGGGGCCTGCTTGAGATTCTCTCTCACCCTCTCCCTATGCCCCTCCCCCACTCATGTGCTTTCTCTCTCTCCCAATAAATAAATAATAAATAAATAAACATTTGAAATAAATAATAAATAAATAAATAAATCTACCTCACCTCTAAAGGATCACATACAACCTTGTAACTGTCATCTATTCGGTTCATATAATCTAATTTAAATATAAAAGGTTAAACTGTATTCCATTTTATAAATATTTACACAGTATTTAGTCAACCCTAGTTGTGAGCCCTTAGATTATCTCCAAATGTTAAGTATATAAAAAGTGTTGTGATGAATTTGTATCTTCCTGAGTTTGTTTTGCTCAATTCTTAGGATTCTGTATCAAAAGGTATGAACATTTCTGAAGCATTTTTAAAAACCACAATTTAGGGGCGCCTGGGTGGCTCAGTCGGTTAAGCGTCTGACTTCAGCTCAGGTCACGATCTCACGGTCCGTGAGTTTGAGCCCGGCGTCAGACTCTGTGCTGACAGCTCAGAGCCTGGAGACTGCTTCACATTCTGTGTCTCCCTCTCTCTCTGTCCCTCCCCCATTCATGCTCTGTCTCTCTCTGTCTCAAAAGTAAACGTTAAAAAAAAATACCATGATTTAGCGTATGCTCAATGCTGAAAACGTAAAAACAAAGTAGACACAGAAAAGCTCAACAAGGGGGAAAATTACCTAGTCACATCTCCCAAGGATAATTACCTTTTAACTCTTTCTCTGTGCCTTTTCATCTTCTTCCTCATACTATTCACATACTCATTAGACAAATGCTGTCCTACTGTATGTGGGTTTATGTGCCATTTTATTTGTAATTTTTCACATTGCACCATTTATTATACACTCACATGCCAATCCATATTTCTTACAATTATATTCTAAATACATAGTATTAGATTATTATATCATATTGAGATAACAAACATATCTAACCATCAACTCTAGGTTTTTTTCAACTTATTGTGGTTAACATGCTAATACTTTTTAAACATTTATGATTAAATCAGAAAGGTATAATAAATGTTCTTGTGGTTGTCCAGTGGCTGTAACACAATTAGCATTATGTACTGGGTGTAGATTGTCCGGGTCAATATTTAGCATATATTTAAATATCTTAATAAGTACTCAGTAAAGTATATTAAAAATTATAATTTATGTACCTACTATCAGATGGCTTTCCTGCTTTATCAGCAACACTGGCTAGCATAGAAGGTTTAAATGTGTAGCACCTAAAGGTGGAATAATTCATTATAAATTAACTTGCCATATACCAATATTTGATTACTAGATTGCAGTTTAATTTTTCAGGTGTTTCTTCA
The DNA here is from genome assembly GCF_018350215.1 of Panthera leo. Classification (NCBI taxonomy): domain Eukaryota; kingdom Metazoa; phylum Chordata; class Mammalia; order Carnivora; family Felidae; genus Panthera; species Panthera leo. Next base: position 21,113,763 of record NC_056687.1, on the reverse strand, counting down.
TTGTTGATTCTTGTTAGTATCCTATACAAAAACACAGGACGTGTCACAAATGGATATTTGAAAGAAATGTAATAAAGGAGAATTTTACAAAATAAGGGGCGGTGTGTACAAGAACCACAAGGGAAGGTGCTCAACTTGTGCGCTAGTAACGCAGGGGAGCCGTTGCAGACCCCAGCCGGAAGTGACAAGGAGAGAGTTGTCCCCAGAACCCAGATGCACAGAGCTGTGTGAAGAGGCCCCCTGGTGGAGGCTGTGGCCTCATGCTCAGGGATGACCTGAAGAGAAAGAGAATAAGGAACCGCAGCCACACTTTCTGCCTCAAGTCTCCTCCCAGTGATTCCACTACACCCAGTCACAGGCAGTGGGTACGAAAGCCCAGAGCATGGAATCCCACAGCACGATGACCTTCCTTCACTCTCGTATTGATGGTTTTGTCTTTCTTTAAGCGTTTATTATAGTTATTTGTACATCAAATGAAATAGCCTTTTCCAATACGTGATGTATGATGTGAATATATTTTCCAAATGTCACCTTTTAGTTTTGTTGCTCTGTCATGGGCAGAAGTTACTCTTACTTATGTCATCAAGCTGGTCTTTTTCTTCTTGATGGCTTTCTTTGACAGCGATAAAAAAATAGAAAATAAAAATATGCAAATGCACACAACCACCAACCCACACATATACATATACACGCATCCTACTCCATTGCCAATGTAATTTCTACATATAAATAATATATAAATAATTATTTCTGAAATACATATGGTATACGTTCTAAAGTAGAGTTTTTCCCCAAACTTGTCATTTAGATATGTATATCTGCATGCATATGTATATATCTACCTGTATCTAAAACTATATCTTTATATCTATCTATCATCTATCTATCTAATCTACTTATCTACTTATCAGGTTATAAATACACACTTTTTTCTTTCTTCTCTCTTTTCCTTTGTTCACCTTAACTACAATCTATTAGCAAAATATACATCTTAGTGTTTTTCTATCATCTATTAAGTCAGATTTTCCCACAATACTATATTTTTTAAAATAATTTTAATATAGATTTCAAGATTTTATTAATTTAATTTCCACTTTCCCTGTAGCAATTGTGGATTTGCCTACCATCAGCCTCCCACTTTATTTATTTTCATTGCATACATTGCCTTTTAATCTTGACTGTCCACTTATATTACCATTCTACTGTTAGTTTTGAAATGCCAACTTTTCATTTATTAATTCAATTGTTTACATATTTTGCATTGTGAATTTCACAGAATTTTCTATTGTGTCTTTATTCTCCCACAAGAATAATTATTAAAATTTATTTAATAGAATACATCGCTGATCTGTATGTTCAACATCCTTTTTCATCTATCAGGAGGAAATAATAAATAATAAATATTGTAATGGAATATTTTATATGCAAAATGTATGAAGGAATACTATATTGAACCTATGTTACCTGTGACTCAACTTAAAGAGGAAAATAATACAGATGAAGTCTAAGTCCTTGGTGATAGTTTATTGTTGGTAAATTATTTTCAGATGTTTTTTACTCCTCAGGTTTTACTCTGTCACATTTTACCCCTTTTTGAGTGATCTGCGATTTTTTTTTCTTTGCAGACTGTGTTTTCTAATGATCATATGTAATTTTCTTTTACCTTCTTCCTTTCCACTTCATCTATTGACAGACAATATCTTCTTAGGTCTACTTGTCTACAGATTAGACCAAACACTAGTTCAAATTCTGTTCTCTGCTTAGTATTTATTTAAAGCACAATTATCTGACTTCATTCAATGTAAAATGTACTTTTTAGATTACAATCTTTATTAGTCTTTGTCTGTTTATTTGTTTCTGAAAGTATATGTGAATAGGTGTGGAATGGTAATGCTTGTGGCATTCCTATCCCATGTCCTCTGTCAATCTCAGGAAGCAGAAACTTCACAGCAGAGGGACAGGTCTTCAACTCAGATTAGAAACTCATGATCTTGGATCCAGGTCTCTACTGAAATGCAAATTGTCTCCTTGTTTTCCTTTGGGAAGATAACATTGGAACAGTACATGCTGGTAAACCTGGAGAGTTTTATAACTTCTGCTACCTTTTGGAGGAAAGTTGGGAAATATTCTGGAAAGGCATTGTTTTAATGTATCTAAATGAATTTTTTTTGTTTTGAACATTCAAAACAAATTTTAAGTCAAATAATTTCTAAATACATTTAAAAGTGATAAAATATGCACTAGTAATACTTTTTAGATACCACCCACTTCTATAATCACCTGTGGGTAAAGAAACATGACCACACAGATATATTCCCAACAATATCTGAACAGTATCATCTCTGAAGTTAAACTGCTGACTCATTAAAATCAACTTACCCCATGACTGCAAGATGTGGTAATAGACTTCTGATCCAATATCCAGTAATTGGAAATGGTTAGGCCTATTTTACCCTTTACCAAGAGATGCCATAAATTAAATTTTTTTGTGGTGTATATTTTTTTAACCACTAATCTAACTTGTACTACTGTTACAGCTCTTTAGTCAATGTTTTGATTTTAACATTTTATCAGTGATAATTTATCTTCAGATTGTCTTCTCAAAACAACCATACTAATTACAAACATGTCAAATTTAAAATTATCAAACTAGGTTTATGTTAATAATTCCTCAGATTATTTTGACCTATCAGATAGTCAATATCATAATAAAAAAAAAACACCTTTCATATATAAAGTAATTTAATCTTCTGGACAATCTGTTGTGTTTGGCACTTGTGGTCTCTACATATAAATAAATTAAAGTCCCAAGAAGTCAAGTGACTTATCTTAAGGCAAAAGCCTACAGAGTGACAGAATGCTGAATGTGCTTCTAGATCCCATTTTTCTCAAAATACTATACTCTCATTCCAACAAAAGTCTTCTTCTAAGTTGAATCATTAACTTAGATTGTGTGCGTGGTATGTCCATATTTCTATGCTGTTGATTATTCTTTTTTTCCCGAATGGGGTACTTCCCCCCCACCCCTTGCTCCTCTACTAACGTATGTTAACCATGACCTCATATTAATATTCTTCAATAATTTCATGTTATTACAATCATTTCTTAAATTTCCATTGCAAGTCTAGCATATATTTTATGACATATCATTTTGCGCTTAGAAAAAATTGGCTAACCCATTCATTCAATAGATATTTATTGAACATCTACTATTTTGTAAACACAGCAGCCAGTACTAAAGAGAACATTCCAAGATTCAATACAGAAATGCCTGCCTGTGTAGCTTATTTTTAGGGTAAAAGTTATACAAATATAATTGGTTTATTTACTGCTTCAAAATATTATAAGATGTGCTTTAATAATTTAAATATCGGGGCGCCTGGGTGGCTCAGTCGGTTGGGCATCCGACTTCAGCTCAGGTCACGATCTCATGGTCCTGAGTTCAAGCCCCGCGTCGGGCTCTGGGCTGATGGCTCAGAGCCTGGAGCCTGCTTCCGATTCTGTGTCTCCCTCTTTCTCTGCCCTTCCCCCGTTCATGCTCTGTCTCTCTCTGTCTCAAAAATAAATAAACGTTAAAAAAAATTTTTTTTTAAAAATAAAAAAAATTAAAAAAAATAAATTAAATATCTCCAAGAATAATTTGACTTCTTCAGAGACTGTGGAGGCTTATTGAATTATTTTATAACTAACAGTTTGTCAGTTTCTTACAAAGTTTGAAATACACATGTAATTTGACTCAACAATTTTAGTCATTTACCAAAGTGAAATTAAAACTTATGTGGACACAAAACTTGTAAATGTTTATATGGGGTTTATTAGTAATTACCACAACTGAAATTGCCTTCAACTGATGAATGTAAAAGCAAACTGCAGTATATTCACACAATGGCGAACTACTTGGTAAGTAAAAGGAACAAACAGAGGCAAGACCAAGGACAAAGGCAAGAATATGGATGAAACTCTAATGTATACTGTTAAGTGACAAAAGTCAAACTCGAAAGCATATAAACAGTTCCATTAAAAGCACAGTTTTAGGGAAAGAAAGCTGATCAGTGGTTTCTAAGGGCAGAGGCAAGAGGAGAGGTGTTCTACCAAACGATACAATGGGATTTTGGGGGTGACAGAAATGTTCTATATCCTTATCGTGATAGTGGCCGCATAACTGTGGAATTCTACATATACACACAAAAGAGTGAGTTTATACTGCAATGAAAACAAAAAAAAAAAAATCATTAAGTGAGTTAAAAGTAGACTGAACATGAGAGAAGATAGGATTAGTGAGGAAGAGAAGGTCAATAGAATAGGGATTCTGAAATGCAGAAATGTATACCTATACCTATACCTACACCTATATCTACACCAAATCAAACAAAACAGAGTGTAAGAGCCACACACAGTTAAAAGTCTGATGATATATGGCAATTTTAGTTCCTATCGGATAGGATAAAATATGGGATGGGAACCATACTCAAAGAGAAAATGACTAAGAATCTTTCAGAACTGATGAAAATAAAATCAAAATACATGCTTAAAAAGCTCATCAAATACCATGCTGGAGGAAATCTAGGTACATCATAAACAAACTTATGGGAAGCAAAGAAAAATATTACAAAGAAACATACAAAATCTCAAATTAGCCAGGTAAAATGACACATGCCTTGTAAAGAGCAAAAATAAGACTGAGGACTCTCAAGGAGAAACTATGAAAATAAAATACAATCAAATGATATCTAAAGTGCTGAATATTTTTTTAAAAAGCCAGCCAAGAACTCTAAAACCAGTGAAAATATTCTTCAACAAAGAAAGCAAAAATAAAGTTAATTTTGGACATTTAAAGGATGAGATAATTTATTGCTAGCATCTTGCAATATAAAAAGTACTGAATTATGTTCTTCAATATAAAGGAAATGATCTCACATGAAATCTGGAACTCTAATAAGGCATAAAAATTAGTGTAACAAATAACTGTGCCTAGTATAAAACAATATGGACTATTTGAAACCAAAAATAATATTGTCTTATATGACTATTCCATGAAGGATAAAATTTATTTATTTGTTGATTGATTTATGTACTTTTAATGTTTATGTATTTTGAGAGAGACAGAGAGACCACGAGTCAAGGAGAGACAGAGATAGAGGGAGAGAGAGAATCCTAAGCAGGCTCTACACTCAGAGGGGAACCTGTGTGGGGCTCAGTCTCATGACTGTGAGACCATGACCTGAGCCAAAATCAAAAGTTAGATGCAGCTGAGCCACCTAGGTGCCCAGGATGAGATTAATTCAAATAGTTACATAGTTATAAGGTTCTTACATTATTTAAATGCAAATAATTTACTGTTGATTGCAATAAGTCAAGACTATAAAATATAATTTTTCAGGTAAGCATGGAAAGTAATAAAATGAATAGTATATTCATATTAATAGTATATTAATGATATAACAAATTCAAGTAAACAATGACAAAAGCAATCAAGATAGACATATTTTGTGCAGAAATTTAAACATTCTTAGCTATTAAAACAGAGAAAAGTGCATGATATATTCTGAGCAACTTTTAGGTCATAGAGGCATTGCTAAATCCGTGTATATCATAAGGATACATTTGCTTATATTTTACACACCTGTGAATTATTGTATATCATTTATTTGTCTTAAATGTGATACTATCTGTAAGCTCCTTGAGTGAAATGAATTTACTAAAGATAAATAAACCTTTAAAATAGGTACCCTACTGCCAGCAATGGTCCACTGATGTGCATTACAATTCCGTTTTGTTCATTGTTTCAAAAGTATTTATGATATAAACACTTAATATTTGTGGCAAATGTTGAACTATTTAATATATTCTGCATTGGTTTAACTATATGTGGGTGAAAATTTATGCCTTTAATTATCTACATTTTCAATTGATAAGAAAGACAAATTATGAAGTAATAACTGAAATCAATGCAGTTGGAAATGAAAGCGAAGCTCTGTATCTTTTGCTATTTAAGCTTCTAAGTTTTCTATCTATTTTTTATTACAGTGGCTCTTGATGTATTGTGTTTCTTGGACACTTACTCAAAACAAAAACATATGAGAAAAATTAAATATTGATGTTCACAGTAGGATAGTTGCAATATTTCATGGAGTTTTACCAAATAAGCAATATTTCTACTTGCTAGGACATTCTTTGTTGATGAAAGATTATTTTTCTTTCCACTCAAAGGAAATCAGAAAAGTCATTTTAAACTATATTTAGCTGTTATGGAACTATTTACTTCTTTTTCTCAGAGGCAAATAGACATGAAATATGATAGAATTGTTGACCAAGATGGCTTTTCCTGTGACAAATCTGATGATCTCTGTGTTTTAGAAACAAGCCATGTTGTATCTTAGAAACATGGCTGTATTCTATTGGAAATGTTTGAAATATTTTTCCTTTAAAAAAATGTTGACCTTTCTACAAATAAATTCTTCTCTCCACTGAAGTGTAAAAATTTTATATACATATACAGAAATACTTGGATCTTTTCATAATATTGAAATCAACAATAAACAGATAAAATATATAGCTCTACAACTCACAAATCCAATTTCTCAATATCTTTTATTTGGTCACAGATGATATAAATATAAATATATATATTTCTATAACATATAAATATAAATATATTATATTTAAAATATAATTTGAAAGTTTCTGTCAATATCCAAGTAGATATGCTCTGGGATTCAGCATTATTGACTTAGAAACAATTCAATTAAACACTCCAAATCTCTTGCAGATTCTCTACTATATTAAAGCTCATTAGGGGCGCCTGTGTGTCTCAGTCGGTTAAGCGTCCGACTTCGGCTCAGGTCATGATCTCGCGGTCCGTGCGTTCGAGCCCCGCGTCCGGCTCTGTGCTGACAGCTCAGAGCCTGGAGCCTGTTTCAGATTCTGTGTCTCCCTCTCTCTCTGACCCTCCCCCGTTCATGCTCTGTCTCTCTCTGTCTCAAAAATAAATAAACTTTAAAAAAAAATAAAAAATAAAATAAAATAAAATAAAGCTCATTATGGCTGAGTAAAGCAGACACAAATGCAGGCAGTACCATTTATTTTTCTCACTTATTGGCATAGTAAATCTCAAATGATTTTCTATAATAATAATAATAATAACAGTAATAACAATGCTAATCTAGAAGTGAAAATTGAAATCAAATGAAAAATTATATTAAGACTATATTGAAATTAAATTAAACATTTTAAATGAAAAAAGGCATGTCTTAAGACAAAATTAACTGAAATTCTTCAAGGCACTGGAGATTTACAAATTAATGAAATCATAGTTTCAGGAATGCTGGATGGAAGGAATTGAGCACCATGCAGTGAATGACAGTATGCTGCACAGTATTCACCTTCTGTCCTTGACCTCTGGGAGCTTCCTGACTATGCAAGATGAGAAATATGCATATTTTAAAGAGATAAAATATGATTTTTTAAATATGTATAAATAATTTTATAAAAAGTAAGGGAAATAGATTTCAGGAAAGCAAACTTTCAAAAATATCTAGGAAAAACATCCTGAGATTAATCTGAGATAGCCTTTGAGTAAGAATTCAAATTGCATTGAATAGCAAACTTGTGCAGCAACTCTGGAAGACAAAATGCAGTTGCCTCAAAAACTTAAAAATAGAACTACTCTATGATCCAGCAATCACCCAAAATATACACAAACACTATTTCAAAGCAATATATACACCCCTATGTTTATTGCAGCATTATTTACGCTAGCCAAGGTGTGGAAGGAGCTCAAGTGTCCATCAATTAATGAATGGTTAAAGAAGATGTGGTGTGTATATATACAATGGAATATTATTTAGCCCTAAAAATGAATGAAATCTTGCCATTTACAACAACGTGGATGGGGTTAGAGAGTGTTACGCTAAGTGAAATAAGTCAGAAAAAGACACTACCCTATTATTTCACTCATATGTGGAATTTCAGAAACAAAACAAGCAATCATAGGTGGAAAAAAGACAGAGGAAAACCAAGAACAGACTCTTAACTACAGGAAAGTGAACTGATGGTCACTAGAGGGAAGGTGGATGAGAGGATGGGTGAAATAAGTAATGGGGATTAACTGGCGCGTTTGTTGTGATGGGCACTGGGTGTTTTATTGAAGTGTTGAATCACTACGCTGTACACTGTATCTTAACTATAATTTAAATAAACACTAAAGAGTAAAATAAAATAAAATTTTTCAGTGAAAATGATTTCATTGAATAAGAAAATGTACAGAGAGGTCACTAAAATTGGGTAAATAAATATATTAAGTATGTACAATATGGTAGGTTTTCTGTAGGCACTTTCCATTTATTATCATCCCCAACATTTTAATTTTAATCATCATTAGGGGCCTGGACTTTTATTGTTTTATTTTTAAAATAATAAAGCAGAAGTCTGGGATAAAATAATGCGCCCCTAAGTCATAGAGCTATTAAATAATAGATCCAGAATTCAAACTCGGGCTAATATCTGAGACTGCTTTACAAACCACACTGGTGTATTACTTAGACCCTCCAATGGAGGATACAAAGACATAAGTTTAATATGTGAGCTAAAAGCATATTTTTGGTTATTAACATTTATGATATTAGAGAGAGAAAATCGGACATGAAGAACATGCTGGATGAGATTTGAAAGAGTCATGTACTATGTACAAGGTAAGAAATTTGAATTGGAATCTGTAGTCAATGATAGACATCTTTTCATAAATAAATACATAGATATATAAATAGATAAGTTAATAGCAGATGTACTAAGGATCTCTAATGTCACTAACATTCATTTACCTATTTGTTTACTCAACCAGTGCTTACTAAGTGTAAAAACTGTTTACAGAAATGCTTATTATATGTCAGACACCATACTACACATAAGGATCCTGATACAAATTAGAGACATTTACTACTATAAAAAATTTATAAAAATATTTTTAAAGTCAGGAGAATATTAAAGTTTAATATGGTAATAACACTTTGGGGTATGCTATTCTATGATGCATATAGATTTGTGCAATATATTAAATTATTTATATCATAATATATAATGAAAATATATGGATGTACAAATGCACACATATTTAAATTCCCACACAATATATAAATATATACTTGATTTATCATATAAAGTGTCAGAAATACGCATAATTTATACATAGTTTCATGTAGCATATTACTACCATACATACGGAAATAGAAAACATAATGACATAAATTAATAATGTTTATAGTGTTCAATATTAAGCTCAACATAACCCAGAGGATAAATCAATATACAAAAAAAAGAGTTTAATGAAAATGATCCAAATTGAAGCACAAGAAGGAAAAAAATCACAAATGAAAAAAAAAAACAAAATACAGTTTGAAAACAGACCAGATTTGAGAGAATATCAAATGGTCCAACATAGTTGAACTTGACATTTAAGTAGGAGAAGAGAGAAAAAAGTCATAAGAAATATTTAAATAGACAATGATCAAGAATTTTGCAAAAATAATGAAAGGCTTTCAAGCTCATAGGCAATAATATCTGAAAATCCTGTACTGGAGAAGAAAGGAATTTAAAAAAAATACTAAAACCTAAACATCAATTCATATATTCAATGGTAAAAAAGGAAAATCATGAAGGTAGCCAGAGAAGATTGCAGTATGTTTTACAATTAAGATAGCAAATAATTTATCTTCCTCATCACATACATTCATACACACATACAAAGACGCATATAAACATGCGAATTAAATATCTACATGTTTTAGAAATTTTGTGTTTGCATTGACACTTCCAATTCTGTTGTATCTCAACTGGACTCTTTTTTGCCTTCACCCACTCTGTGTTTTCATCTTCTATCTTCCACAATGAGATCTCTGGTGCCCAATAATATCGACGCATGTACTTATTTCCGCAACAACCCTAAAATACAGGTAAAATAGTTTCAGAATTGTTTTATTCATACTGTTCATAATGAAACTTATTTAAAAAAAAAAACAGTTTAGGCTGCCTTTTGCCATTTTTCACCTACCTCACAAAGACCTGGTCAAGACCAAAGGTTGCATTGAAATAACTTTGTAGGACCAAGATGGAGCCACTCCTGCTCAGAGTGCCATGTCAGCAAACTGAAACTTAGATTAACGCCCATGGCTGTGTAAATGCTCCACTTGACCAAACATCAGCAGTAGATCGAGTCAGCTGATCCACAAACATGAAGCTTGCTCTGGTCCTTCTCACCCCCTAGCAAGGTTGATAAAGTGGCCCCAGACAATCAGATATTTTTATCTTTTCCTCTATCCTATTCTTCCTTGTTCTTTATTCTTTATCTTATAAAAGCTTTCTACCTTCTTCTCCTTTTGTATTTCTTCAAAAAGAGACTGCCTACTTTATGAAGTGTTAAATAACGTTTATTTGTATTGCCTAAATTACCTTCATTAATCATTTTTTAACAGTTTTTGGTAGCTAGGAATGGGATCTGAAGCTAACCGCTAATAACCCAAAAGAAGAGACTCATAGATGAGGGGCTGGCCACTGAAATGGTGAACCTTTGAGTTCACTGTTCTTCTTGTTGTTATCCAGTGCTATGGGTAAATCACTCAGATTTGAACTCCACTTCTATGCATACGGTTCTTCAATCCAAACAAACTTAAATACACACACGCATGCACACACACACACACACACACACACACATGTGTGCATGTGTTTATTTTATGTGTGTATGTATACATACAAACTCTAACTGAAATATATATGTATCATATGTATTGTATTGTACTGTAGTACTGTACATAGTACTGTATATATACATTGTACTGTGTGTGTGTGTGTGTGTGTGTGTGTGCATGTGTGCACATATAGTCCCCAGAAATGTGTCAGGGTAGTTATAATGGGAGTCTGAAACAGATGGTGGTTATTAAAGGACTTAAAAACCTTGAAGTAAGTTCAAAGCATAAACTCTTGGGGGACTTAGAAAAATGGATTTAGACAAGAAATTCAAACTGTTGACCATCAAAATCAAAATCTAAGTGGGCATAAGTTGGCTTACTAAAAGACATTAGAGCACCTGCCGCCATAAAAGACATCTTCCCGTGAAAGAAATAACAGATCTGTTGCTAATGGGGATCTAAGAAGCCCAACCTGAAAAAACGGTGTGCATGATACAGCACTTAAAAGCTGTTAGAGTGCTCACCACCTAACTCTATGACTCCAGTGTTAGGGTAAGTTAGTCACAGAATGGGTTAGATTGACAGTGCTGGGTCCCCCCAGTGTTTAACGTCACTTTTAAACACTTTCATGGCTCATTAATGAACATGGAATTCTAGTCAGTTTTATAAGTTACTTTAGCATAGCATTCAAAGAAAAAGACTTTGTTTCTGAGCCCATCATTACAAATAACCGGATATCTTCATGAATCCTTACCATGCACGTGAATTTTCAGTTCCACATTAGCTTTGAACTTAAATCTAACTGATTTAAGGAATATCTGGGTCACCATGAAGAAGGGTTTTAGTTACCTCCTTGTGAAATAATGCCAGCTTTCATTAATCGATAATTTTGCTTTCTTAAATAAAATAGTTGCCTGATTCCTATCATCTGAAAACATGAGGAATAATTATGAAAAAATGTAATTTGCCCCTCCATGCTACTATATAGAGTTCAAATTAAGTCATAAATCAAGGAATTCCTAAATTATTCCAAACTTCCAGTGTTCACTTACATTGTTTTACACTCTCTAAAATGAAAAAAAAAATCTCTTAACTGCATTTCTCTATTTTCTAGATTTTACTCTGAAAATCCTGTTGGTTAGCTGGGTTATTAGTCTGTGACCATTGTATAAAACTAGTTCTCTAAGTTCAACCTCAAACACCTAAGTTTACCTGATGTGAACACATTAAAAAAAATAATACCTACTTTTAAAATATTCTTAAATTGAGCAGCATATTTTTTTGCTCTTATATACATTAACGTTCATTCATTCACAACACTCTCAAGGGAGTGAATTTTAAAATATATGTGCACATGTTTTTACTCTTTCCTATACAAAGATAAAGTCACACTGCCCTCTTTTGGTCAAATTCAGTTTATTTTATGGGGGGAATTAATTTCTATGGAGCAAAATCAGGACCCAGAAAGAAATAAACATGAGTTAGATAGTAAACAAAACTTCTTGCAAATGGTAAACAAAGAAACGTTTGCCGTATTTCAATTTTACCCTCAATGCCACTCATTTTGGATTGTTTATCTGCTTGTTTGATTAATTTTAATTTTCACCATGTATTTCTCTGACTTACGTATATAACAATTTTGCTCTTTTAAAATAATTTTGTTTATATATATGTAAATAGTTATAGCTATTTTTTAACTGTGGTTTTATGTGCATAAGTTCCATAATTGTTACGAAGCCTCTTTATCTGTACATTTTAAAATTGTGCTGTCATTCTATCCTATGTATGATTTATCTCTAAAAATATGTGGCAATAGCTTTAGGTCAGTAATAAACTAGAGGGTGTAAAGCACAATGTGAATACAAGTCCACGACATGATCTCTGTGAGAGCTGTTTAAACTTGCTTTCTTAACCATCACAAGTATTGTAACTATTGTCATTATTATGTAAGCATTAACTTTTTGGACTTCCTAGATTAAAGCTAAATAAACATGATTTTTTTTATTAATACTTATTTCCAGGCCCAGTATTTTCATAGGAAAAACTGAACTTCACACTGGCATTGCCATTTAGAATTAGCCAAAGATCCTACTAATTGTCTGAAGGTTTATATCCCCTCAAAATTTATATAATGAAATACCAACACCAAAAGACTATAGTATTAGGATATGGGGTCTTGAGAGGTGCTTAGGTCATGAGGGTGGGGCCCTCATGAATAGGGTCAGTGTTATATAAAGGATGCTCCAGAAAGATCCATAGTCCCTCTGACCATGAAAACACACATAGAGAAGGTACTATATACGGATGAACCAGAAAGTAGGCCTTTGCCAAAAAGGCACCATGACCCTTCCATGGAAGGGAAGTCCCACCATGAGGACTTCCTAGCCTCCAGAACCACAAAAAGTATTCTTCTGTTGTTGTTTATAAGCTACCCAGACTTTGGGTAGCAGCCCAAAAATACTAAGAACTTAAAACTTAACATTAGCATATTAATCACTAATATTTCACATGAAAACAGATAAAAGATTGGGTAACATACTAACTAGCTTTATTGTAATTACTATCTTAAATGGAGAGAATACACATTGAAATTGATTTAAAGATGGGTTCCTCACATAGTCATGAAGTCATACTCTCTTTCTATCCAAGATAATTGGCCTTTTCCAGAAATAGAAGGAGAAAGAATTTTCCTTTTGCCCTATCTCATTTCATCCCTTTCTATTTCAAAGAACCAGTCATGAGATGATAATAATCCTTATCATGGTCAAAAAATAATTATTCAAAAAGGATTCAGACAAATTTGGAATACCAGCATAATGCATAGTATATGGTACTGTGTAGAAAGTGTCTATTAGCTACAGGACTTTGGAAGAGAGTACAGTAGGGAGAATCACCAGTGGCTGAAAGGTCAGCCAAATCCTGGATGGTGGAAAGAGGATGAGGACACCTGGCTGAATGAAACAGCTGAGAAAATGAAAGACTGACTTAGCTAGCCCAGACTAACATCTTGGATTTATTCTTTGAAGTTCTGTGCTCAGAATTTAAAAACCTAACTGTGGACAGAAGTAGAAGGTAATCACACTCCCATCTCTCTTCTGTACTCAAAATAGGATGAATTCATTACCGCACCTCACCCCCAATTCGACACATAACCCTAACGATTTCCCTAAAGGATAAAGTGTATTTTGCTACAGTTAAAATAAAATAAGTAATCTACATTTTTGGAGGGTATGAACAGGGTGTTGGTCACCTGTAATTGAAGGATTTAAGTCTAGCATTCAATTAATCTTCCGTAATAACAGATCATAAAGTGTTTCTCAAAATTCAATACACATTACAATCACTTGGAGAAGTTAAAATACAGAATCGTGGATTCCATCCAGGTCAGGAGGTGTGAGATACAGCCTTATGATCAACAACCTCCAAAGTGATACTAATTATGGCAGTTTGTGGACCATGTTTCGGAGAGAAAAATCTTAGAAGACAGTAGATGGAATTATCCTCATAAGAAAGTGCTTTAGGTCTTACTTATTTTAATAATTTGTATTCTGATATGATTTTCAAATTTTCATTTTGTTTATTAAGAAATTAAAGAAATCAATTGGCCTGAGATTACTATTTTTATTTCCAGCAATCTTGCTAAAATATATTAGCAAATTAATATATTACTATATTCTCTGAATAATTATATCATTTTCAAACATTTGTAAAGATTACATTTTTATTCTGACATCTACATTGACTTCATCACTTGTCTCAGTATAATAAGCCAAGAAATTATTGCAAAATGCATGAATTTTTTTTAATTAATTAGAGAAGAGGGATGGTGTGAAATGGCAGAGATGAAAGTCTTAAAAAAGAAAATTTTTCAGATGATACAAAAACCACCCAGCACCATGTGGCTTATTTTTATAATTGAGACTTTTATTATACATTTCTAAACAGTCTGTACTACTGAACAGAAACAAATGAAAATATATACAATATCAGTGGTCCTGTATCAAAGAACACAGGTACTCTATGATCCTGCCATCATTTGTTTTCATAACATGAATTTATTTTGAGTGCCATAAGGATACAAAGTATTGTAAGGGTTGAAACTTCTTATATAAAGTTTCCTCTTATTCTAATAAATTTTCTAAGAGTATGGGTATTAACTAGATCATTCAAAAATAACTTGTCTCTGTTGCATGAAGATTTTATCTGTCGCACAAACTACCTGTTTTCTCAGTACATCGAATTCATTTATATCTTAGGTTTCAAGGACCAGTAAAGTACTTAAAAATATATGTTGATCCCTTTTGTGATTCAGAGAAAAGCTTAAACCCACAATTGTATGCAATCTCTTAAAGCCTGTCGACATTATTGATTAAATCATCATTGCAGTAAAGTTCTCTATATTTTGCAAAACCATCAGTTAAATATATTTCTCTTCTCCTTTTTCTTATCTTCCTTATATTTTGTCTTTTTTTCTGAAACCTCTCTCTCCTGCTACCCATCTCTTTCACCTGCTAATCAACCACATGAGTTCTTTTATATATTGCTTTTTATGAAATTTAAATGCTTTCCATGTGGCAATAGACTTGAATACACTAACTCAAACCTCAAATTTCTTTTAATGTATCCATGGAACATTTACCATTTCAATAATAGGCTTCCTCATATGTGTAAAAAACTGGAAGTGTTATTTCTAACTTGTTGGTGATAAAAGTTTGCCTCAAAGGATAATTATATCAGTAATTGCATACACTAGACTTCAAGTGAAGTCTTCCCAAAATAATGTCCTTTTTGTATTATTAAAGCTAAAAGAACCCCTAGAATAATCACACTACTGGGTATTTACCAAAAAGCTTTAAAAGACAGTAATTCAAAGGGATAGTCACATCCCTATGTTTATAGCAGCATTTTTACAATAGCCAAATTATGGAAGCAGCCCAAGTGGTGTCTACTGACAGATGAATGGAGAAAGAAGAAGATTTGATATACATGTGTATATCACGTATACCACATATAGATAGTTGTAGATAGATATAGATATAGATGATATAGATAGATATAGATATAGATATAGATATAGATATAGATATAGACATAGACATAGACTAGACATAGACATAGACATAGACATAGACATAGACATAGACATAGACATAGACATAGATATAGACAGCTGAAACTAATAGAACACTGTATGTATGTTAACTATTAACTATACTGGAATTAAAATTTAAAAAACTGAATAGAAATAAAAATTTAAAAAAGATAAAATCATCTCTAGAGACCTATTTTCCAGAACAAATAATGTGCTCACTACAACTATTCTTAGTCTTGAAATCCCATTCCTCAATATCTGATATCCCAATATCAATATCTGATTGAAATTTAACCATTGAACCTTATTTATACATATATGTATTGCATGTCTAATAGATATTTTACACAAGAAAATCTCAACATCCAAAAAACAAATAATCCAGTTTAAAAATGGGAAGAACACGAATAGACAGTTTTCCAAAGAAGACATACAGATGGCTAACAGATACATGTAAAGATGCTCAACCTCATTCATTATCAGGGAAATACAAATCAAAACTACAATGAGATATCTGCTCACTCCCGTTAGAATGACTAAAATTAACAACCCAGAAAACAAGAGATGTTGGCCAGGATGTGGGGAAAGGGGAACCCTCTTTCACTGTTGGTGGGAGAGTAAACTGGTGAAGCTTCTCTGGAAAACAGTATACAGGTTCCTCAAAAAGATAAAAATAGAACTACCCTCTAATCCAGCAATTGCATTAGTAGCTATTTACTCAAAGGATATAAAAATACTGATCCGAAGGGACACATAAATCCCTCAGGTTTATAGTAGCCTTATCGACAATAGCCAAATAATGGAAAGAGCCCAATTGTCCATCGACTGCTGAATGGATAAAGAAGATGTCGTATATATTTATATACACAGTGGAATATCACTCATCCATCAACAAGAATGAAATTTTGCCATTTGCAAAAACATGGGTGGAGCTAGAGTGTATTATGGTAAGCTAAATCAGTCAGTAAAAGACAAATATGATTTCACTCATATGTGGAATTTAGGAAATGAAACAGATGAACGTAGGGGAAAAACAGAGTTAGGCAAACCATAAAGCATACTCTTAACCACAGAGAGAAATCTGGGGAGTATTGGAGGGAATGGTGGGGTGATGGGTTAAATGGATGATGGGTATTAAGGAGGGCACTTGTGATGAGCACCAGGTGTTATATCACTGGGGTGCCTGTGACCTCAGTCATTTAAATGTCTGACTCTTGATTTCAGCTCAGTTCATGATCTCAAAGTTCATTAGTCTGAGCCTCATGTTGGGCTCTGAGCTTGCAGTGCAGAGCTTGCTTGGTATTCTCTCTCTCTGTGCCCCCCCGCCCCCCCCCCCGCTTGCATTCTCTCTGTCTCTCAAAATAAACTTTTTTTAAAAAGTAATGAATCACTAAATTCTACTCCTGAAACTAATATTACACTATATATTAGCTAATAGGAATTTAAATAGAAACTTGAAACAAAGAAAAGAAAAGAAAAGAAAAGAAAGGAAAAGAAAAGAAAAGAGAATTTTCTCTTGCCCCAATTTATTCAGGTTCCAAGTCTCTTTATTTCTTTGTGTAGAATCTAGCTTCTGAATGCCATTATCTTTCTTGTGCTTTAGGAACTTCTTTTAATATCTCTTGTAGAGTACATCATATCTGCTAGCTGTAAATTTCCTCAAATGTTGTTTGAACACTTTTTTTTTCTTTATTGAAAAATACTTTTGAGGTGCCTGGGTGGCTCAGGCGGTTAAGTGCCTGACTCTTGGTTTTGACTCAGGTCATGATCTCCCAGTTCATGGGTTCAAGCCCCATGTCGGGCTCCATGCTAACAGCTCAAAATAAATGAATAAACATAAAACAAAAGAAAAATATATTTGATTACCTATGGATGAGTTGATAGTTCTTTGTTGTTTTTCTCTTTTATATTTTATCACTTTAAATATGTCTTTCCACTGTAAAAGACAAAATAACTTGCAAATTTGATGAAAAATCTGTTATAGATTTCATTTTTTAAAATGTATTTGTATCTATCTTTTTCTCTGTCTTTGAGCTATTACAGCAGTTTTCCCCAACTGTTCGAATACGATATGCCTAGGTGTAACTTTTGTCACTGTTTGTTGTTGTTTTGTGTTTTTTGTTGGTTTCTGTTTTTCTTATTTGGTACTCTCTAAGCTTCCTGGATATGTGCTTAAGTGTCATTAATTTTGAAAAACTATTTTGATAAAGTCTCAGCTATTATTTCTTTATTCTTTCTTCTTTGTCCTCTTCTCATTTTGGAATTCCAATTGTACACATTTAGATTATTTGATAGGGCATGGCAGTATTTGGGTGATTCTTTTTCCTCCTTTGTCTTTATCATATTTCAGTTTGACTATTTTCTCTGGTTTTGTCTTCAAGTTCACGGACTCCTCAGCTGTGATGGGTCTATCAATGAGGCCATCAAAGGCATTATTTATCTGTTACTGTTTTCTTCTATCATTTGTATTTGATTTTCGCTAAAAGTTTCTTTCCCATATCTCTGATAAAATTACCCATCTACTCTTACATTGTCCATCTTTCCTACTAGAGTCTTTAATAAGTCAACCATAGTTATTTTAAATTCCTTGTTGGATAATTTTGTCTGTGTCATGTCTGCATCTGTTTCTGCTGATTGTTTTGCCTCTTGACTATGTGTTTCTTTTTTTTTTTTTTTCTTTTTTTGTACGTATCAGTTTTTTGTTGAAAGTCAACCAAGCTGTGTAAGACTCTAGGGTTGAGACAATTAGTGGAGGTAAGCACAGTTTTCTTATGCTAAGCCTGTATTGAGGGAGTTTTGGATGAAACCATTAGAAATTGCATTGAGTTTAAAGTTTGTTGTCTCTATAGTCCCTTTCACTGCATCACAGACTTCAAATTGTTCTATTTTAGTGTTTCTCAAACTTAGCACCATTTATAGTTTTGACTGGATAAAGATTTTTGTGGAGATATTTCCTGTACATTCCAGGATATTTATCAGCATCACTGGTTTCTAGATGGTAGATGCAAATCATGAAAAAAAAATAAAATAAAATTGTCTGCAGTTATGGTTAACTGTCCCCTGGGGAATGATAAAGCGACCTGTAGCTGAGAACCACAGTTCTTGCTGTAATCTTGTGTTTCAGTGGAAACTGGGTTTTTCAGAAGTAGTTTTAAATGTCTGTTACCACCTCTGCTTTAGATTATTCCTTTTGTGCTGTATTCAGAGTGGATCTCTTTGTCACACTCATTCTTCTACTGTCCCTCTCCCTGAAGTACCCTGCTGTTACCTGTTATTTGATATTATGTAGTCTGCAGGTGTGGGGAGCAGTATACAAAGTGAAGTTAGACAGGCACCATGCTCCTGGGTCTTGTGGGTATGGCTTTTTCAGGGTTCCAGAACCTCCACTGGCTGTCATGCTGAGACCAACATACAGTACTTCCCTTTCTCTGAGGTGTGGAGTATGTGCCCAAGCATGTCCGTGTGTGTATGTGCGTGGGCATGCATGTGTATGTTTCCCTGATTCTGTCTTCTGGATTTCAATGGCTTTCCACCAGCATCATAATTCCATTAGTATTTGTTGTCCTTTTTCTACAGATTAAGCCTTCCATTTCATAGAGTGGTTGAAGGGTCCAAATGTAATGTCATGCCCCTCATGAGGCTGCCACTGCTCTACTCTCTTTGTCTGAACTACAAGCGACACTTTCTCAGGGTACTGGTCAGTCTTTGTGTTAGCACGTGTTGGGGTTTATTTTAAAAATGTAAGTTGGTATCGAATCCCACAATATGAGTACTTCACAGGGGTTAGATGCTTTTTTGCCAGTGCACATTCATTTTCCATCTATTCATCAAAACATCCTCGCTGATTTATACAAACTGTACACAATCGTATGTACCCATGTGAACCAACACTCATGCCTCACTTCTCTGCAAGTACTTGTCATCTCCTTGAAATTGACCCATTTTTATTTGCCCTGCAGCCCCTCTTTGCCTCACGGGGTCAAGAAAAGTCATGAATTTGCAGTCTGTACAGACTTTTTGTTGAGTGGTTAGGAGCAACGTTCTTTCCAGCTCTTTACCCCCTGAGAAGAAACTAGAAATCTGTCCAATAACTTATTAAGAAACATGGCTTGCAATTTGATAAAAATCACTTGAATAATGGATGGTAATATCAAAAGCGTTTTGAGATCAAGGTTCCCACATTTCTTAACTGTGTGATCTTCACTAATTGACTTTACCCATCTATGACTGAACGTACTCATCTGGAAACTGGGAAAAATTATCATATGTGTCTGTAAAGAGTTCAGGAACTTCAGAAAAGTTACTAATCAATAGTAGGTTCTCAATAAATATTGAAAGTAATTATTATCTAAGCTGGGCACCTAACATTGGACATCTAACATTATTTAAGCTCTTCTAGTTACACACATTGGTTATCAATATTTTGAAAATTAATTCATGTTCCTAAATAAAGTCACATAATAAATCTGTAGCTTGCATTTTCTGTGTTGCATTTAATAAATAATTATAAATAATTCTTATAAATTATTACCAAGATTATCAAAAATAGAAAGGAGAAAATATTCATAACTATAATTTGAAAGGTGAGAGTTTATGTTTTTTACTAGCTATCTTAAAGTAGTTTTGAAACCACATATATCTTTTAAATCTAGCACTTGAATCAGTTAGCAAAGCCTCCACAGAACAAGGGTAATCTTGTTCAAAAGTTAATTTCTCCACTTTTTTAATTTACTTTCATTTTCTTTTTGTATTTTTATGCCAAATACATATCCCACCTTTTCAACGAATCCAGAATGAAAAATAAAGTAGATTTTAATACAACGCATCTTACTTTTAATCTGTGCATTTTATCTCCATTCTTTGCAAGCTCTAAGTATTACATAGAAGTCTTTGAAACTACCTATATGAAAACAATTTTGGAAAACTGATTTCGTTTTCACATAGTAATTATTGGCCGTCATCACACAAAGTATTTTTTCTTGACCAAAAATTTATCTCTTAAAAGCAGAATAAAGCATGTTTTGTGTATATTTGGAACTCATCATACTATTGAAGATTTTTATAATAAATTGACATTATTATGCCCATATAAAACAGTCTTTGGTACTTAACAAATAGAAATCAAGAGTTATAAGTATACTCATACTTTTATTCATTCGTTTGGTTGCTAGCTGCTACTTTGTACACACTGCTAAATATATCTAGGTTGACGGCATGAAATGAATTAATAAGAATTGTTGGTTGCTAAGCTGATCTCTAATGTGCGACATTAAATGCAGAAAGTTATGACTTTTTTTCTATTTCATGCCTTTTTTTAATATGGATAAGCCTTATTATGTGCTTTGCTGCACAGTAATCAAGAGTATGAATTAAGGAAAGGATAAGACACAGTAAAATCGTAGGCCGTTATGAAAACCTTTAGCAGAATTTGCTTACAAGTAAAACCCAGGGTAAACTAATCTCTAAAATAAAAACTGGCACTCGATTTTTATTTCTTATCCCCCAATATTCCTGATGGTTTGAAGTAACACCTTTCCTAAGGGTCATGCCTTTAGGCCGTAATTTTTAATGAATTATCATTTCCAACTAATATTACCTAGTTCCACGGAGTTGAATTCCATGGAGTTTTCAAAATAAATCGAATTTATTTTTCATGTAAATATACAGTTGTACACCTTGGAGAGTAGTTACATTTGTGAGACATATTATGAAACAGGTAGAAGTCAGGCAATCCCAGGTGCAGCATTTTTTTTTTTTTTATCATCTAAAATGAAACAGATGGTGCCTACTTTTGCTTGAGAGATCCTTTAAATTCTCATGTGCATGTATACTTCAGCTAAAAAAAAAAGGAGTAAAACATTGCATAACAACAGTGTCTCTATTTCTGTCAGTAAAAACTCAATTTTCCACTACAATTTTAACTACTGAACATTATAACAACCACATTTTCAAGAGTCAAGGTCCAATTTTATCCAGTTCAAGCATAATTTATTAGCTGCCATTTATAGGCCACTAAGAGTCTGACGTGGATAAGTGTACTAAAAGCATTTTCAAGTTGCTGAAAGCAATATACTGTGCCCACCATATATTTTATTGTAGCTCCAAAATAACAGGTTTCTTGTGGTAGTAATAATAGTCATAACAAAATACATTGATAAGGATGTTATCGTTTTCATTGGGAAAAATAACTTACTGTGGATTTAAGTAAGAACGTAACAGTACTCTATTTCCATTGTTCCATAATTTTTCCAAATCTCACTGGACAGACATGTGAATATTATTTCACATAAAATAATATATTTTATTCTCTCACATACATTTGGTGTTCCGGTTCCTATAAATAGAGAAAATGTACTACACAATCATAACGAAGGGGATTTCCACTTTCCTTGAGGAGACGTGGTCTGACCCTCTGCTGATTTTTAATCATCTGTAAAACTATTTATGAATAAAATATTTCTGGGGTGCCTGGGTGGCTCAGTTGGTTGAGGCTCTCACTTTGGCTCAGGTTATGATCTCATAGTTCATGAGTTCAAGCCCTGAATCAGGTTCATTGCTGTCAGTGCAGAGCTCACTTCAATTTTTTTTTTTTTTTTCTTATTTCTGAGAAAGAGAGAGACAGAGTGAGAGCAGGGGAGGAACAGAGAGAGGGAGACACAGAATCCGAAGCAGGCTCTCGGCTCTGAGCTGTCAGCACAGAGCCCGACGCAGGGCTCGAACCCACGAACTGGGAGATCATGACCTGAGCCAAAGTCAGATGCTTAACTGACTGAGCCACCCAGGAGCCATGGAGCCCACTTCAAATCCTCTGTCCCTCTGTCCCTCTGTCCCTCTGCCCTTCCCTCTGCTCATGCTCTCTCTCAAAAATAAGTAAAACACATTTAAAAATAAATAAGTTAATTAATTAACCAAAATTTTTCCTCACCAAGCTTGGAGTCATTGGAGTGATTCCACTCATGAATAAAATAGGTAAGGACTAAGATGTAATTACTCAGACTTCCTGTTTATGTTAATTAGTGAATTTTTGTTTAAATTTCAGGAAAGCTTACTCTATAACTATTGTATTTGACATACGCATGGATTAGAACCATTATTACTTTTATTCAAAGGAAGAATACTTTTATTGCTCTAAGTTTATTCTTAATGTCTGTTTATATATACTGATTTGAAATTTCCCTAATTCCTTCTCGTAAAGAGCTCAACTATATTCAGATATGCCTATCTGAAAAGTTCATATTGGAATCATAATGATACCTAATGTGATTTGTGAAAATTACATGAGTTCTCTATTCATGAGTTTCCCGGATACTGAATTTGAAAGGATGATGAAATATCATTCCACTAATACTCCAATAATAATAATGCCACTAATAATCATTTCATGTGTGATTATAGATTGCAATTTGTAAATTACAATTGAGAAAAAACAATTTGTGTAATCACCAACAATTTTTATGAGTCCTTATGATTTCAGAGAAATTGTCTTGTATAATGAATGTTTTTATTATAGAAATCATAAATATGCAAGAAAATAATATAATGTAATTAAAGCAAACACAATATTTGCATAGTTTTCAAACAAGAAATATTAGATTAATAGATTCTCAAAGTATCCCATGATTTCTGGAGAGACCTTATGTCATTTAATTTTTACCTAGTCTAGATGTATCTTTTGGTGAAATGGCTGGTGGTTGTTAAAGCTATTGATTTCCCATTGAAGTGAGCGATTCAGCATTTTCTCTTCTGGAGCATTCTGGGAAAAGTGATTTCCTCCTCTTGTATTTCCTAACAAAGAAATTTTGCTAGGATGTTTTCACTGTATCTTTCTTAATATTTTCCAAGTTTTGTGGTGCTGTGACACAGGCAATAAGAAGATCACGTAGGGCCATGGTCAGTTTGACAGCCATACATGATCATGAACCTACCAACATGACTAGTCACCACATGAACTCTCAGAAAATGGACTAAATCTAGAGGAAGAAGGTTTCCAGATCAGTGATGTATTTGTTTCTTGGTATCTTTATGGTGTTGATCTTTACAGATTTATGGGAGAATGATCATTGTTGCAGAAAGGGCAGACTGGTTAATCTCAGATTTTAGGTGTCTTTGTGACTTCTTCCACTTAATTTCACTACCATATTTTGCCGTTTGGAATCTTTTTGATAACATCAAAACAAATATTTTTCTCTCTATTAAAATATGCTAGTAATTTGGAAGGATATAAAAGTGAAAATAAAACATAGGCATAGCATGTGACATAGCTCCCTCTCACAAGAATTTAGAAGCATGGGAATTTCTAATGCATGCTTAACTTACTTTTCACCTAGAGTTTATTAATTCTCCAATTCATATCTTCATACCTGACCTCAATACTGAGCCCTCCGTCTTCATTTCATATATCTGTTGGATGAATCCACATAGTTGTCTAACGCTTCAAAATTAACATTTTGACTCTTTAAATCACATATACTCTATTTTATTTTGGAATATTCCCCACATAGCTGATGGACAGGTATAAAGATCATGAGTTTGGATTCTGAACTGAGACTTTATTCATCTGAATCTCACTTTTTCATTACATGACACTCTAGTTACACTATTAAGCCTTGCTTTTTTTTCATACTTAGAATAGTATCGTCTTAACTATCAAAAATATAATTTTCTTAATACGGACCATAGTAAGGCTCAATTATCATTAATATTAAGTGCCTTACTCTAGAAAATACATAGAAAATTTAAACGTGATGCCTGTTGTTTATAAATAATAGATTTATGTGGTGGTTATAGATTGTTTTTTTCACACTTTTTGGACCAGCAATGATAATTCTTTTGTAACCGCAAAACCATAATGACCAAAAACAGCGTCTTGGGCAGCCCTCTGACACCTACATCTAAGATTTGATGACATTATAGAGACAATTCTCAAGAGCAAGTTAGAAATCCAGTTGTTAGATTTTTTTTTTCTCCCTCTCCTCGCCCCTCCCCGCCCCCCGCAACAGGTGAAGTCAGTTTTAATGTTAGTTATCATCCGGGTGGGCAGGGGAAAGGCGAAGGGGCAGAGGTGGGCCCTGGGCTGAAAGACCCAGAAGCGCCAGGTCCTGAAACTGCAGTCATGCAATCAGCCTGGAGGAGGCGCTAGTCTACACAGACAGCTCCAGGGTCGGCGGTCTGTGGCTGGGAGCTGGGAGTCCGTTAGTGATTTCAGAGGACCCCACGACTAGCCTTCCCTACAGGGCTGGTGGCTCCGGGGACCCCAACTCATTTCGTTTATTTTTTCTTAGGTAATACTTTAGGACAAGAGTCATGCCTTTATCATTTTATAGGCATTTCTTCATCGTTCCTATCTTGGGATCATCATTTTATCCTAATTGGTTGTTCATCTACTGCTCTCTCTGAGGATTAAATGAAATCACAAATGTGAATTCATGTACATAAATAGGTATATCATATAGAACATAAATATTTAAATCTTTCTATGTATGTGCCTTTACACGTAGTGGATTTACATTCATGTGTGCATATATATGTATATATATACATAAATATGTATATATAGTTACATTTAATACATATTAACTAGTATCAAAATTATAGTACTTATATTAATTTCAAAAAGTGTCTGAGTATTGCCTACAACAAAGCTTGTATTGCATTAATTTCCCTCCACGACTTGGCATATATATAAATTTATTGCAAAACTTCTAAATAACATTAAACCATTATGTTAAGCTCAAGACATCTATCATTTCACTTCCAAATTGTCAGATGTTTTATTTTTCCTTTAGATTAAGTGTAACTGAGATTTGCAGATAAATAGGACTTTGGAGCTGCAAAGCCAAGTTGAAAAGCAAATCCTATCTTAATCAAAGATCTATCTTAGAAAGTAAAAGCAAAGGATAATGCAAAATATGCACTAGCTGAGTACTGGAAATGAAAATGCCATATTTTTGCTACTGTATTCTTGATTACATCTATTAGGCATATTGAATACATATGTATCAATCCGGTTTTTCACTAACAATCCTTTTATCCATGTATCTGTTCTGTTCTTTGGAATATGACCACCTCTCTCTACAGATAGATAGTTAGATAGATAGAATGATCAATCTATCTATCTCTATATCTGTATGGAAGTTTTTTTTCTTATTTTTCTTTTCCATTTCTTAACCATCATCAAAGTAAATATGTTTGTTATAATTTGGAAAGAACAGGGAAATGCAAAGGAACAGCACAAATACTGGATTTTATAAGTTATAAATATTATATTCATTCCAAATAAAAGACATGCCATATCAAAATATATCCTCAGTCTATTTAAGAATTAAGAAAATTATGTATTAAAAGACGGATTTGGGTGATTCTGAGATTTAATTTATACCTGGGAAGTGTGCATTACAGGTATAAATGTAATTTTGAATTTGTGGCATAAAGCATACTAGTAAAGATAGTAAAGTTTCCCACTTGTATTCTTTGATAAATGATAACTGTATTTTCTAGATGTCTGGCTCTCGGGACACGTCCTGGATAAGCTTTAGTGTTTTGACCATGCAATGACTATATCTTCTTTAGTTACAGTAAAAATTAAGATGTTAACAACAAAATTAACAATAAAATTATGACAATCAAATCAACCTTTTATTTATAACTCCTGAGGCACATGTGCTCTGTGAGCATAACCATCTTTATCATTAGCAAGAGTCAACAGTGGTTTTTTTTAATGTTTTTTTTTTTTTTTTTTTTTTGAGAGAGAAAGAGAGAGAGCGCGTGAGCAAGGGGGGAGGGGCAGAGAGAGAGGGAGACACAGAATCCAAAGCAGGCTCCAGGCTCTGAGCTGTCAGCACAGAGCCCAATGCGGGGCTTGAACTCACGAGCTGTGAGATCATGAGCTGAGCCGAAGTGGGACGTTCAACTAAGTGAGCCACCCAGGCCCCCCAAGAGTCAATAGTGTTCAAAAATATTTCCTTCAAACTAATAAATAATTCAGCAATTAAAGTCTGTAGTTTCACTTTAAACTTATGGAATTTTATTAGATACTTACTAGATATTTCTGCACCTCTTTGTTTAAATGCAAAATAGTATTTCATTACATTGAGAGGACTCCCAAATTTCAGATACTAAAATAAATAAAATGCATACAGTATGCATATTGGAATTAAAGCATGAAGTCATAAAGCCTTTTGTATGTCAAAAAATTAAAAAAAAATAAATGAAAGAATTAAAATAATAGCAAACTCTATGTGAACAACTTAGGAAGTTTGACAGGTTTCTATAACCTGGTAAAAGTAGTAAAACTACTTTGGCTTAGGTATCATGTGATCATCATTTGATTTGATTTTACTAAAAAAATTTTATGTGGTTATAATTTTAAATTTAAAATTAGTAGAGAACGAGTTAAAGAAAATCATTACATTCCCTAAGTTAACACAGCAAGGTAAGGGAAGAAATGTGAGTCAGAATTCACATTTCCTGTTTGTTTAAAAAAATACTTCTTTTTACTTTTCAGCTTTTTCTTTCTAAAGCACTCATTTTTGTATAGTTACTGGAGCACTGTTGTTAAGACAATGCTCTGTTATTTCTGGTTTTGTCTACAGAATATCTACTGAGATAATATTAGAGATGATTACTGGAAATAAAAAGATATGTTTATTCCATGCATGTTTGATATCATAGACATATTGGCTTACATGTCATTGTGCCCAGAAGCACATTACATTTTTGGCTTTGTGTTAATGACCAGCATGTGTTATTTAGCAGAAAATTGCTTTGATTTTTTTCCCAGAAAAAAATAATAAAACTATATAAATGAACAATACCAGTCTAGTTGGCTTATAAAGTCTCAAAAGAGCCCATATTGGGTGTTCTAATTATTATTTCCACACACACACACAAAATTGAAATGTGCATCAGCATTTTCCTGGGCCAAGACCATTAAGATCTGTTCAATTTTGTCCTTGCCTCAATATGTGATTAAAGCTAGATTTACTTTCTTTCAGCTGGTCACATTTCTGAGTCAGTGCAATTTTTCGAATGAATAATGCATCAACTTAAATTAGTTACATTTTAAAAAAATCATTTAGAGAATGCAAACTAAACATCACCTTAAACAGGTTCACAATCCTGGAATACTTTGGAATACATATCATAATGGAAATGCACGGCAGTTCTTGCAAACAAACTTACCCAAAATGCCTTCTTGAAACTTTGCTTCTTCTCTTACTATCTTTTGTTAAGGTTTATTTATTTATTTTGATAGAGAGCACAAGCGGGGGAGGGGCAGAGAGACAGAATCCTAAGCAGGCTCCACATTCAGTGTAGAGAGATCATGACCTGAGCCAAAATCAAGAGTCTGATGCTCAACTGACTGAGCCACCCAGGCGCCCTTGCTTCTTCTCTTAAAGAAATGGGTTGAGTTTCAACTCATTATCAAAGAAGCTTTAGTTGATTTATGATCTTCCGATCTAATTTTTGACCACTTTTAAATTTCCGTATTTTAAATACTGTGGCAACGATAAGCACAGCATCTGATGATATTTTAGTTTGTTTTTATTTTACCTTCAATGAAGTGATGTCACACCTTAATCTTTTTTTACTTCTTTTCTCAGAAAAATAAATATTAAACAAGATAAGTGAGTTATGGCCTAAAAATAAGCTTTAATATTAATATTGTACAGCAGGAAAGGGACTGCGTAGGATGCTAGGTGTCTCTATGGTATTATTTTGTCTGTGACATAAGTTAGGCTTGAATCAGTCTGATGTTATATCAGGCAGGCAAGTAAAGCTACTAAATGAATAGAAAAGCTATTAGATAAGCAGAATGAACTAGAATACGAGAAGTATAAATCTAGAAAACAGCAACTTCTCTCTTTTTTTTTTTGGATATTGAAGTAACTGGATAAAAAAATTAGTTTGAAGCTATTAAAAGTCTCTAAGCCATTCTGTTAAACTAAGTAAATATATTTAGTATTAAAATACCAAGTCCTGAATCCTATCCTATTTGTATTCATACAGTATCCATATTCAAATATTGTAAATTGGATATATTACTGTTTCCTATGTTATGGAGAATTTATAAGCACATACTGGTATGATTCAGCAATCAGCAATGAGTCAATTAGACATACATAAACTTACAGAGAAATACATGAATATCCATCTCTGGTTGAAGAAGGTTATATAATGGATTAAGTTATGTTTGTAAAGACTATTTGAAAATGTATTGTTTATAAAATTATAAGATTATATGAAAGGATTATATGCCCTCCAGGAATTCTCCTCAGGATAGAATGACCATATCACCCTGCATTCTCACTAAGCAAACACATACAGAGGAGATGAAAAAATATATTGTTATTCCATTTGATCCCAAGGTCCATAGTGTTTTGGTTCTCTCGGAAGAATCAGCTAAATTTTGTTATTTAAATGATACTATTTGCAATGATAGCTGAAAAGACTGAACTGTGATTGGTGGAACCATTAGAAAGACATTGTATCTTAAGGTTTTAAAGCCTCTGGTGCACTTAGTGAAATAGCAGGAAAGTTCAGCTGCTAAAGTCAAGGAGACGGCACGAAACTGCTAAGGGAAACTGGAAAGCCACCATTAATATTCTCTGAAATTTAATCAGAAATAGGGCTTGAGGGCCGCCTGGATGGCTCAGTGGGTTAAGCGTCTGACTCTTGATTAAAACTCAGGTCATGACCTCGTAGTTTGTGAATTTGAGCCCCACATGTGGCTCTGCACTGACAGTACGGAGCCTGCTTGGGATTCTCTCTCTCGCTCTCCCTCTGCCTCTCTCTCTCTCTCTCTCTCTCAAAATAAAAAAACTTAAAAAGAAGGAACAAAATAGGGCTTAGGAGCTTATTCTACTGTGTTTGCCAAGTTGAATATTACTTAAGACCCAATTACTACTATAATAAGTAAGCAAGGAAGGCAAAAAGGAAGGGAGGGGAGAAAGAGAAAGGCCAAAGAATTTGTTGCTTTTCCCTTCTTCTCAGTTTAGTCTCCTGAAACCTACATTTCCTGGCATTAAAAATGAATTATGCGGTGAGGAAAAAAAATTCCCTCCCCGAAGCATTATGGCAAACCTGAAACAATTTTAAGTCTGACATTGCCTGCAGATGAATCTGATGAGACACAGATCAAAGTCAAGGTGAATGCTATTCCTTTCTTCTCCCTTAGTGAACAAGGTAAGGTTTCTCAAGATTTGCTTGAGAAAATAGTCTCCAAGATAACTAACCATAAGGAGGATGTAAGATCTCATTTACTTAAGGAGTGCTTGGGTGGCTCAGTTGGTTAGGCATCTGACCTCAGCTCAGGTTGTGTTCTTTTGGCTCATGAGTTCAAGCCCCACATCAGGCTCTATGCTGACAGCTCAGAGCCTGGAGCCTGCTCGGGATTCTATGTCTCCCTCTCTCTCTGCCCCTCTCCCACTCACACTGTCTTTCTCTCTCAAAAATAAATAAACATTTTTTTTAAATTCTCATTTTCATAACACCCCTTGGTATTTCCCTCACCCAGTGTTAGTTTTTTTGTCAGTTGTCAAGTTGGAAATAATGTAATTAACTCTTTAATTTAATATGTTCATCGTATACATGTATGTCTTAGATCATCTCTCTAGTGTATGTTTACCTTTTTTTAAGAGACAAAAAAAAAATGAAAATCAATCTCCAGCTACATAAATTGTGATACTGATACTGGGTATACAAATTGAGAAATTTAACCATTTATGTGTCCTCATGAACTTGAAATAATATCCTGGATTAATTACCTAATTATATAGTTAGATATACCCTTGATCTTGTATACTACATTGGTATCTGTGGCAGTAAAGGATTTTCACTTAAAAGATAATAGCCTACTGTTTCAGATGAAGGAATCCCAGAAATAGATCGCTATAAAATTGCCACGTTATGGGCAAAATATGAAAATGTGGATAACTTAAAATGACTATTTCCCTATTTCTAGAGTTCTTCCAACAGGTAAATTAAAGTATATACACACAAACTATAAATATGTAGGTGTTTTAGTTTTATTTTTTTACTGTTTTTAATTATTTTTGAGAGACAGAGTGCAAGCGGGGGAGAAGCAGAGCGAAAGGTAGATACAGAATCAGAAGCAGGCTCTGGGATCTGAGTCAGCACAGAGCCCGATGCCAGGCTCGAACTCGGTAATGGTGAGATCATGACCTGAGCCAAAGTCGGACACCCAAGCAACTGAGCCACCCAGGTGCCCCATATGTGGGTATTTTAAAGAAACTGAATCTTTAAATGATAAGTTATTATAAAATATTGAATTACATATAATGTTAAAAGTAATACATATTTACAAGAGTTTGTTTTGCCTCAGTTAAATTTAGGCAGTGAGCCCATGACTTCTAGCTCTTAGAAACGGGTATGATGAAGTCCATTTCAACTATATCCTAAAACTGTAAAGAAAATTGGAAGTCTAACATTAAGAGCCTTTGACAGATGTTTTCCAGAATTCTTTAATGGTGTAAGAAATGTTTAAATGACAAAGGTTAGCCATTTATTTTTATTTTTGCACATTTCGAAATAAACAATAGTATTAGAACATGACATACTTTTACATTTGACATTAGATTGGAAATAAGCTGTATACATTAAGACACATAACTACAAAGAATGTCATTCATCTAGGACGATACAACAGAAACAATAAAGGGAAAACGATGTCTGTAGGAGGAGATATGGAGTTCCTAATTTGAAACCGTCAATAGTTTAACAATATACATTCAATGGACGTTAGTAAACCCATACTTGAAAAAAAAATATGTATTTTAATGTAATGAAATTGGTTGATTTAATTGGTTAAATAATTGCTTGTTTAAAAAAGTGGACCATTGAATCATATTTTTCTTACTGTTTAGTTATTAATCAGTGATTATGTCGACAAGAAAACAAAATCATCTTCTTTGTGGAGACTTTGCAATGTGCCTACTTGACTAGAATAAACTATATTTCTCAGAATTCCCTTTCCCTGTATGTTTCTGGTAGTGTGGGCAACAAGGGAGATTTTTTCAAGAGCTGGGGAGCAGAAGGGAGTCCCCAACCATTTTAAACAACTCACTTGTTTCTGATTTGCTGAATCAACATGTGGTCTTGAAGTAGCATCTATGTCTGCATTGTTCTCTCTCCTGGATTTTCCTTCAGTTTCTTTGACTCATGGGTTCTATGTTTTTGTTCAATTTCATCTGAAAGAGCCCAGAATTCTTCAGGAATTTTGGTGACATAGGTCACCAAAGTCAGAGGTTAAAAATGATACGGGGCCAAAAAAGATCAGTTGTTTACAGGGACTGAGAGTGGGTGAAGGGATATTTTGAAATAGATTATGAATAAATTTTTCACAATGATGTGAATATTCTGTATACTAATATGGCAATGGTTATATGACTTCTATATTTTTCAGTCATCAATTTGCTTTTTAAAAAGTGGTGAGTTTTATGGTATGTAAATTATAACTTAATAATACTCACCATAAAAGAAGAAAACACATAGCAGTAAGTTATTTGACTCTTCTGGGAAATACAAAATCAAAGTAAGGTAATTGTGAATGGTATAACATTGTGAATGGTATAACAAAAATTTTGTAGGGCAGACTATATCAGTATGTCATTTATTTGGTATACTTCCTAGTTTTTATGTCATGTAACTGGGTATAAAAAAAAAAAAGTAACCATGGGTGATTTCATTTTCAAAGCTTCATGTCTTGAATTCAGTATCTCAAATCAATAACAAGCTACCATATGTATATATATATATATATACATATATATATATATATGTATACATATATATACACACACACATACATACACATATACTTATATATTTGATATATAAATATAAGCACACAAACATATATAGAACATATTTTTGTATATGTTTGTGTGCTTATACATATGCATACATACATATGTATTATGTAATGTATATATACATATGTTTAATTTCAAATTTATGACATAAAATAAATCTATCAGTATTTTGACTATTAATTTCTTACTTGAAAAGATAAAATACTATAAAATTACATATAACAAACTTGTTATTATATTGAGTGGTGATTATGTGTTCTAACAATGACAATGATAATAAAGCATTAATACCTGTCAATCCACTAGGTACTTTACTTATTATATTCATTATTTAAATTAGCCCAAACTAAGAGAGTCATTTGCTTTCTGAATTTGGAAATAGTGCCACACCTCAATGCTATCGTCTGTATAATGAGAGATTTACTAAAAGATATGTAAAATCTCTTACCACCCTCAAATTTGGAGAGTTAATGAAAATATAACATGAATAACTCTTTTTATCTCAACTTTTAATAGTTTTATAGTAGGTATTCAACACATTTCTTATGTCAAAATTAATTTGTTTTCTTCCATTGAGTAAACAGTTTTAAATTAGGTATTCCTGTAAAACTTCTGATAATTTGATCTTATAGTTAACTATTTCCCTTTTGAATGTATTTCCAGCAACTAGACTAATCATTTCTGCTATATTTTGCTTAATATTTCACTAGTTTTTTCTGTATTTAATATTAAATTCTCTCTACTTTGTTCTATGATTAGCATACCTTTTAAATTTATCATAGTCTACCTTCTATTAATGTACCATTTGTGTAAGAACTTCAGAATAATATGCTTTTTTGTCTCCCCTACTGAAAATTATTTTGTCATAACCTTCACTTTTAATATGTTATAAACCCCATTCTACATCTTTGCTATTTTTGTTCTAAAAATTACCCTTTAAAAAGATTGAAATAATTAACAAAACTCTTATATGTTTAACCTTGTAGCTACCATTTTTAATGTTCATAATTTATTTATTATGTGGGTCTATATTTTCATCTGGTATCTTTTTGGTTTGTTTGCTTGAGGAATTTCTTTAGACATTTATTATACTGCCACAAGTCTGGTGATAATGAATTATTTCATTTTTTATGTATTCTGATAATGTCATGTTTGTTTTTTTAAAGTATTTTCTATAGTTAGATTCTAGATTGACAGTTTTATTTTTCCATTCAGTACTTTAAGCACAGAGCTCTATTGTCATCTGTTTTGGAATCTTTCTCATTAGACCTCTGCTGTCATCCTTTTTTTTCCGCTCTGCACATAGTGAGTCCTTTTTTCCCTATATTTTAAGAATTTTTCCTTATTATTACTTTTCACAGTTTATTTTGATGTGCCCTCTTATAGTTTTTTTTTTTTTTCTTCTTCTTCTTCATGTTTTCTTGGCATTGGAGATCTTTAAGCTTTTGAAGCTTTGAGCTTGTAGTTTACATCATGATGATGTAGTTCATCATTTGGAACATTTTCTGCCATTATTTCTTCAAATTATTTTTCTGTTGTATCTTCTCTCTTTTCTTTAGGAGCTCTAGTTTTACTCTGATTTCAGCTTACTGACGCTTTGTTTATTTTTTTTAAATTCTCTTTTTCTTTGTATTTCATTTTGGATAATTTATGCTGATGTTTTCAGGTTCTTTTCTTTTCTCTCACCCCCCCACCCCGCCCCCCAGCAATTCTTAAAGACTGCTAATTCAGTTTGGTGCATTGTGGTTTTCTTTCTATTAGTGTACATAACTCACCATTATGAGACATGATACATTTTCCTGGATTTTTTTGTATGTCTAGTTTTTTTTATAGAAAAACATGTTTTTAAAGGTTTTCTTTATTGTATGATAAATATTATTCATTTGTATAAACATTCTGAAACTAGTATATAGTTAATTTACTTCAGAAAAAATTTTGTTCTCTTGGGCTTTCCCTTTAAGGTCTGTTTGATGAATGCAGTCTGTGCCCAAACTGTGGAGGTAAGATCTTTCTCTGTGTCCTTATGCAAGATTCAGTGACTTGAGTTTTTCCATTCTGTTTGGTGGTATATTTAGCTGTGGTATACCTAGGCACTCTGACTTCTAATCTCTTGAAGTGGTTCTTTCCCAGGCCTGAGATATTTTCCTTAAATTCATCAGCAAATTAATATAGCTGAATACTCAAGGATACCCTCTCCTCTCTGGCACTCTTTTTTTTTTTTTTTTTTTTTGCAGATTCTTGTCACTTGAATCTCCATGGTTCATCAAAGCTAAATTCATAATCTAGGTCAATTATAGACTTACCTTGTTTGTTTTCTCATCTCTCTGAGGTTACTGTCTTACAGTGCCTAATGTCCAGTGAATGTTCAACTGATTTGTCTTATTTGTGGTTGTTTCAAGTAGGAAATTGGATCTCGTTTTCTTACTTCATCTTGGTTAGAAGCAGAAACCTATAAATCCATATGTGGTTGTTGAACATGTTTCATTAAAGTGAATTTCTCTTTCATGGAGGAATCTAATTAATATGATCATACTTTCTGCCAAGTGCCACAGTATGTATACATTGCTACATTTATGTTTCATAAACACAGTATTGAAACAAAGCAGAAACGGATATATATGATCAGAATACCGATACATATTGAGAGAAAAGATTCTTGGTTCATAACCTGGCTCAATTGGCACTTTCTTGAATATTAAAAGAAAACAAATATTCCACATATCAGTATTTTGTACACATGGCTTTTTTTAATTGTATGTATAATTTTACCTTGTATGTATCCATTCTCTCGTCTACAAGTTTGAAAATTCTGGAAATTCTCTACTTCAAAATCAGAAAATATTTTGAGGAAATTAAAATGGAAAGCCTAGAATATTGTTTATTCACATCTTAACTACTGCCTGATTTTATGCAAATAATTTTGCTTTGTAATGTTGGGTGACTGAAAACAAGTCACTTACTAATCAAAATTTTCAGATAAGTTCTTATAATCCAAGGGATGCCTGGGTGGCTCAGTTAGTTAAGCGTCCGACTCTTGATTTTGGTTTAGGCATGACCTCGCAGTTTGTGAGACTGAGCCCAGCTTTGGGCTCCCTGGTGTCAGTGTAGAGTCTGCTTGGAATTTTCTTTTTCTCCCTCTCTCTCTCTCTGCCCATTTGTGCTCTCTTTCTCTCTATCTCCAAAAATAAATTTAAAAACTGAAAAAAAAAATAAAGTTCCTATTGTGGTATATTATTTAAAGATTGTCCTTTACCTCATTGGATTGGCAATGAAATGTCGTTTGCTTGGATTGCTCATATAGTAAGACAAAAGTCAAACAATTGAAACAAATACAAATTCTTTTTTCCCCTACATTAAAAATTCCATTTCCAACAAAGTGTTCCTACTTCTTGGTTTACTTTATGCATATCTTCAAGCAAAAGTACTAAAATAAGATTTCTAGTTTTTCCTTTTTCTTTTTTTTTTTTTTATTCCTAGTTTTTCTTAAAACAGTGTTGACTATGCTTAATACAGTATCTTGGCAGTCTATTTCAAACTTACTGATGTTGTGCTTTCTGTGAGTGAGTGATAGCAAGAATCCCAATAATGCCTTTACAGTATGGGACACCATGATTTGTTTTTAGGTAAAGGAATGAGAGTAATGTGTAAAATTGACTGGAAGGTTTTTTTTTTGTTGTTTTTTGTTTTAGAATCATCAATTTAAACAGGTAAATATTCTTTTAAGATTTTCAAATATATTTATAAACATATTGTGTATCATATAAAAATTCATATATGGACGACTTATCTGTCGGGAGGTCCTATGCATTTATTTCTATAAAGTATAGGAGGTTGAATCACTGATCAAATTTTGTCCCAGAATCTCTGATGGACTGTGGTATTGTCATGCCAGGAATAACAGTGGAGAGTTTTTTTCTTTGTACCAGGCCCTCCAACTGAAGGTGATAGACTCCCAAGGAAGCAGGAGACCAGAATCAGCACTAAATTGCCAACGTCAGGATGGATGTGACTATTATAATGAAAAGAAGATCACAGCTATAATCAGAATGTTTTTACCTACAGAGATTTTTAACACTGGCTCATAGATCACAGGAAACTTGAGAGATGATCATCATCATTGTTATCATTGTCAAAAATAGCAGCACTAACAACATGAAAAGTTCTTGATTTATGATATAAAAAGTTTCTAGGACTCCTGAACAGAAATCTGGCTTGAATCAAAACCAGTTCCCACACTAAGGACTTATCAAAGAAATCTATGAATGAAGAGAGAGCTGAGTGGCGCTGAGGAAGAACACTACCCCACCTATGAATTGTAACACATATCTTCCTCTCAACTTTTCCCAAAGCAGTCTGCCTATTTACTTTGTAAAGGGGAAGGGAGTATAACTAGAACTTGGTGGGAGTACTGGCCACTGATACTTAATTGATAGTAATTTCTGTAGACTCAGGAAGAATATGGACTTACAGAATGGAGGCAATTAATGGAGTTTTGGTTCCTGGCGAGAACAAGAGACCCTAAATCCACTCTGTGCTTGATTGCCCAATTTCAGAATGTGTAGTTGAAACAGCCATACTGAACAACAGTGATAGTCTCCACACTGGTTTCCTAACCCATGGAGTGAGAGCTTTATAGGAACAAGGCCAAGTGGAAGCCATTAGAATTATTTCTGCTGATCAAAATAATATACTAAAATCAATATCACATTTCTTTAAGGATTTGTAGAGATTATTGCTATACTTCAGTAAGGTCAACCACATATTTGATGGCAGATTTTTAAGGTTTTTATCATGGAAGGTGTAGTCGTCTGTGCTCACTGGAAAATAACATAGCTGTGGATTTCTGTTTCACTGCCTGTAAATATTTTGCCAAAACCATCCATAGTTTATATAATGCCTTGCTCACTTTCACATTATACAACAGGACGTTGCTTCTGACTAGGGAATTCCTTTATAGTGTGTGAAATGCAACACTCAGCTCCCACTCTTGGAGTTCACTGGTCTTATTTTTGACCTAAAACAGGATGACTAATAACACAGAATTCCTGATAGAATAGCATGCCTTTAGCTGGCAATGCAGTGTGTGGCCATGTTAATATCTACTAGAACATGGTATTTGCTTTGAATCAGTAACCACAATATGTTACTGTTTCCACAGGCCAGGATTCACATGTCTTGCTATCAGAGAGAGAGAATGTAGGCAACTCCTCTCTTTACTGCCTCTTATGATGTACCAGTAAGAGTTTTCTTACCGGTTGGGTTGACTAATTCTGACCCCAAATGGGATAAGAGGAGGATTTTGTGGGACACTTCTTTGTACTCTCATTTACTTTTATGTGTTTTGATGGGAATCACATCAAATATTTAAAGCTGAAAGAAGTGTTAATTACTCAGATACTTCTGGAAAGAGGCTTTGGGTGTCCCACAAGCAAGCTGCCATGACCAACAGAAGTGCTTACCTAGGGCAAAGTGAATATGAATTGGATGGTAGAAGAAAAAAATTATAAATACCCATTAAGACTATGTTATCTGATGCAAAAACGAAGACCACAATAGTTTATAGACTTTTCTCCTTAAGTTGATATTATTTTATCTCCATCTTTTATATGTAAATATTACCAGTCTTTTTCTTCTCTCTTATTCTATTACTATCTAGGGGATACACAAATGTGTTAATACTGTATCTCAGTATTGAAGTTATAGGAAATCAAAGAAGAATGTGACTTAGAAGAATTAAAATATGTCAAAAATGGATAAAGTGGTGTACGAGTAGTGATGTGATGGTATAATTATTTAACAGCTATCTCTGATTTAAAAGAAAAAAAGGCATCTGTAACATTTTCTCATTTTCAAATGTCAATACTCTGATATCCAAATGCAGAGTTGATAAGAGATACACAAAATCAATCCTCATGGGCCAATGCAAGAGAGCTCCAACACAATAGTGAATATTGGACTTTGCAGATTATATTCTCCAAAGATGGCCAAGAGAAGATCATCTCTCCCACAATTCATTTTATGATGGGACTTCCATATTCCTCTCACTGAAGATTAGGATCCCTTTTATCTGCGGGCTCATGACTACGGCAGAAGTGTTACTATGTGATATGTGAGGCTAGGTCATAAAGGCAGTTCAGCTTCTCTCTGGATCTCTTCATTTTCTGGCTGTTCAGTTGCAGGAACCACATTGTGAAGACCAGGGAACCACATAGAAAGGCTGCAGGTAGGTTTTCTCATGGGTTTCCCCACCTGGGTTCCCAGCTGATAGCATCAACAACAATCGTGTGAGTAATTGAGCCTTTGGATCAATCCAGCTCTCAGTTATCAAGTCCACTCTGGCCTTTTAATGAAAAAACCTAGAATGGGCTTCTACACAGCTAAATACATAAGAAAGAATTGTATTTTGGGGGAGAATTTACATAAACTTGAGTTATACCAAATTAGCTAATATTAACTTTTGTGCAGTAACAACTCTTACGTTCCAGAAACTTTTGGCTTTTATGAGATGTGCAGCATGCATGGGTCTCACATTTGGCCATTCAGACAATGTCTGTTTGAGAATGGCAGGACTCTTTCAATAGCCTTCTTCAACTGCCTCTGCTCCCTCCAGTATTCATTTGTTCTATTTTAAATAGGCATGATTTATGCTTCTACCAGTAATATTCCCTTAAACCATCACAGAAAGAGTGGATATGTGCAACAAGTAGGACTTGATAGCCGTTAGTATAGTTAAGTGAAATTAAGAAGTGGTACCAAGGTAAAAAGGAGAGAACATTTAGAGAAGAAAAAGATAGCTCTCCCGCTCAGGCAACCACTTAGGTTTTCCCTGATTTTAGAACTGGCTCTGGTGTCACAGTGAAAATCACTTGTACTGGGAGAATATATTCCATGGTCTCTTACATTTCTGTACATTTTGCAGAGCAAGGAATGTGTTGCCTTTTGTTGTGCACCATCTTTTTTTTTTTTTTTTTTTTTTTTTTTTTTTTTTTTTTTTTTTTAAATTTTTTTTTTTTCAACGTTTATTTTATTTTTGGGACAGAGAGAGACAGAGCATGAACGGGGAGGGACAGAGAGAGAGGGAGACACAGAATCGGAAACAGGCTCCAGGCTCTGAGCCATCAGCCCAGAGCCTGACGCGGGGCTCGAACTCACGGACCGTGAGATCGTGACCTGGCTGAAGTCGGACGCTTAACCGACTGCGCCACCCAGGCGCCCCGACCATCTTTTTAAAGATGTCTGTGTAGCAAAAAAAAAAAAAAAAAATCTTGAAGGATAGAGGCAGTGTGTTCCTCCAGAACAAAAGGCATATTTGTTTACTATCTATTATAAAATACTTAGGTTCCCTATATCCACTGGGAGCCATTCTGTGAATTGTCATACACCTAACCTCATCCGCATGACCCCTGTGGAAGCTGAGAAAAGGAGAGGTAAAGTATTCTTCCTGTGGTGGTTGTTGGTGACTATTGCACTGAGCATAATGCAATCCTTTTCTCTGATTCAGGAGTCTTGTGTTTTCTGCCATCTTCTATGCAACTGTGCAGCCGGTCTTGTTGGCTTGAAAGCAGAGTGAAATCACAGACCCTTCACCATTCTTGCCCTTCACCATTCTTGACAATCTGCAGTCTAGAATGAGGACAAAATTTGAGCAGATAATATTTTTCCCAATTAGCTTACAACAGAAGTTTTTGAAAAGTCCTCAAATTTTGCATTGTAGGAATTTAGTAGACTAGTTTTTAAATGTTGAGAGGGCACTTTTTTCAAACTGAGATTCTCCCTGATGTTTATCTTCCCTAAGCATCTCTACTAAGATGCTGTTAGATACATATTTGCCTAAAAATCACTAAAGCGGAGCGCCTGGGTGGCTCAGTGGGTTAAGCGTCTGACTCGAGTTCAACTTTGGTAATGATCTTGTGGATTGTGCAATCAAACCTCTCATCAGCCTCTGGACCAACACTGAAGAATCTGCTTTGCATTCTCTCTTTTTCTCTCTCTGTCCCTTCCTTGCTCGTGCATGTGTGCGCTTTCCCTTTCTGTCTCAAAATAAATAAATAAACTTTAAAAAATAAAGATCCCGAAAACGAAATAAAAAATAACGGCCTTCCACATTCTAATACTTTGTTGTCTAGGCAAAACCAATTATTGTTTATCATTCTAATTGGTTTCCATCAAGATTATTTTTGCTTTTTCTTTGATTTTAATTATGCTTCCAATCCATTCCATTTTATTTAAAATTTACTTTACATCAATGTTTGTCTACCATTTAAAATTGCACATTTTAAAACATCTGTTTCAATTAAGCTTTCTCTCTTATTATCATATTTGCTGCAGCTGTTTCTACCATTGCCTGTCTGATGCCAGAAGTTTATTTTGCTTGATTTTTCAATTTGCTTTTGTTTATCTTAGGAGGAAATGCTTTTTAAAAACATTTAGATTAGGGCAAACATTTTCTTATTATTTTCTTTGTATCCCTGTATAGGAGTTCTCTCTTTGCTCTAAAGAAGGTAAACTGTTGAAGCTAGTCCATGGGGAAACCTCAACTATG
This sequence comes from Panthera leo, assembly GCF_018350215.1. Classification (NCBI taxonomy): domain Eukaryota; kingdom Metazoa; phylum Chordata; class Mammalia; order Carnivora; family Felidae; genus Panthera; species Panthera leo. The sequence continues at coordinate 21,072,615 of NC_056687.1, read as the reverse complement.
AGTAGAGCCACCTGGGAAAAGTTTTACAGGCTCAGTTGTGAGCAGTGCACCTGGCTGTGTCTTATGACACCAGACAATATCAACACAGGCAGGACTCCAAGAGCAGAGTAACTGAAGCTAGAAACATAAAAATTGAAGCAATAGTCATCTGACAGTGTCCTCCACCAGGCTCTATTTTTTTTTTTTTTTCTGTAAGATTGTTAAGAAAGATTTCAGGAACAGGTAAACATGCGTGTTAAGCCAAGAATTTTTCACCTTGAATCATTGTAACAGTTTAGAACTAAAGGAGAAGTAAATAAATCCATATGTAGGGATGTATATATCTGAATATTCAGATAGTTCTGACCCATAAAAGGGATTTTAAACCCATTAATTTCTGGTAGTTATTGTACATATTATACCATTATTTTTATCCAGTATATATCCAATATATATTGTGTATGTTACACTATTGTTTGAATCACCAAAAATGAAAATACCTTGAATTAAACGAGACAGATATTTACAGCTCTTCTGCATTTGTAACTTTCTATTAGGAACATTCACAGTGAGAGGATGTTAATGACACTTAAATAATGTTGTTTAACAGTCTAGAGACCCTTAAAGTGATTTCATACATAATATACCTAAGCTCTTTACAAAAGTACAAAGGGTCTCCTATGGTCTCCATTTTATGGAAGAAAAAAGATGAAATTCAAAAAATCTTAGGTAATGTATGTATTGTAAGTCACAGGCATACTAAGTGACCAAAGTGTAACAAGGAAACTGGTGCTTTGACTTATTTTAGCTTTCTTTCCCTGTATGTGGAAGTAATGGGAATGTCACTGGTCAGGACATTTGTGTGTAATTCCTGGAATTATAACATTTGTTTCTAATTCTAATTCAATCAATAACAGTATATTTGTTAATGGACAGGTGATTTTGACTCTCAGTTATTCATTTTTTCAGTTAGATCAAAAATTAAGAATTCTGAGTCAATTGTTTCCTAATGCTTTCTGGTTTATATATTATTTCCTATAATTCCAAGTTTTCTAAAAATTATGGTGTGAATCAGATGCTCACATATTAAATATATTACTCACACACACTTATGTGTGTGTGTGTGTGTGTGTGTGTGTGTGTGTTACTTCTGATACTTGGGAAGAAACAATATCAAAATCTAGGCATTTTCAGGGCACCTGGGTGGCTCAGTTGGCTCTTGATTTTGGCTCAGCTCATGATCCCAGGGTTGTGGGATCAAGCCCTGTGTGGGGTTCTGTGCTGACTATGGAGCCTGCTTGGGATTCTCTCTCTCTCTCTCTCTCTCTCTCTCTCTCTCTGCCTCTCTGTCCCCCTGCTCCCCCCCCCCGCTCCCACTCTCTGCCTCCCTAAAATAATTTCAAAATATCTAGGCATTTTCATAGAAATAATCCATATTTCTAGAATTAATTTTATTTTTATCAGCCAATTTTCTTTTATTAACAATGTTAATTACATGAAATGAAATATGTAACTTTATATTAAGACATTCAAATGTATAGTGGTAAATTTTTACTTATGTCATCATTTTAAACCAGTCTAAGAAGTATTATCCTTCTAATAATGGATTTTGTTCATGACATAGTGTTTCGTTTAGTTATCAGATGCAGTTTGATAAGGATTATTTTGAAGATAGTGACTGATCTGAAATGGCAATCATCTTGTTTTTCTTATTTTCTTTTTTCTTCAAAAATTGCCCATCTTTTCTTTGCCATGGTAGTGATATCATTATCATGATAGTGATATCCAACCAAACTTGGAAGAGTAGAAATAAAAAAAAAAAGTTTTAATTGTTGGGGTGTACATGATAGGGGAGAAGATAAAAAAAATGCTTTTGAAATTCTCTGAGTTGGTCAATTAGCATAAAATACGGACAAATTATATTTGAAACATATAGCCTCCCATTTATCTTAACAGTTTAGGAGTCTTGTTAGGAATGAGGTAATTGCTTCCTTTTACATAGTTTATAATTCCCCTGGAAACATATTTGAGGTTTATAGTCATGAAATATGAAATGAAAAATTCCTCTTATGAAATTAAGAAAGGGAATAACGGAAATTCATCATACTAAGATATCAAAATGATACTTGAAAAATTTTACATGAATAGCTACGCTAATTGCTAAGGCCATTCCTTGCTCAGATAGCTATTTATCAAAGACAGAATGATAAATATAAGCTGTGGTTTTTAAAATCCTTTTGAAAATATTAAATGATTCATATTGTGCACAGATGGCTAAATGCAAAAGTACTACATTATGTATTCAGAGATTTTTTTTCTTTATGAATTGGGTAGGATTTCAGTGAACTAAATAAGCAAAGTACCTTTAAATGAATTATTGGCATGATTAAGTTTTAGAAGACTTTTAGAGTGTGAAATCCTGAGACACCATCATAATAAATTGCAGTAGGGATTTTAGAGTTAGTTTAAACGTGTAATTCACAAAACTATGGAATTTTAGTCTATGAGGTTGCAATTCTATAGAAGAAAAAATGATGAATGCTGATAGTTAAACATCAAAACATCTTATTTTCTCATTGTGTGAGATCTCTACACAAGTTGTTACTGTTGTCAGCATGAAGGTTGTTAAGTGATTTTATTTTATTTTTTTACTTCTTGATGCTGTGCATAACACTTATCTAAAGGTACTCGGGACAGAATATTTCATACAAAAATGACTCCCCTTTTTATTATCATTTTTTATTTTATATTACCTAACAAAATATTATAGTTTTTTGCCTATATACTCTCTAATAACATGAAGATTGGTAAGATTGTGTTTTTGGAATTAATTGAATATGATGGGAAGAAATAATTGCATTGAGGAAAATGGTTTCAACATTCATACAAATCTCAGCTATCCTGAAATTTGTTTTGGGCAAGTCACTTGCAATATTACCTCTGCATAATTTTCTTAATCCATTATCATAGTAGTTCCTATTTTTGTTCCCCATCAACAACATAATTACAAATTAACTTTTAAACCTGGGAAATGTGTTTATTTTAGAGCAAGTATCAGCAAAATTTTTCTGTGAATAGCCAGCTAGCAAATATTTTAGTCTTTGTGGACAACACACTCTTTGTAGGTAGTTTTCAGTACTCAACGTTGTAACACAAAAGTAGCCACTGACAATGCCTAAATGAGCTGGAATGGCTGAATTCCAGTAGAAAATTTATTCAGCAAAACGGGTGGTCATATTTTTCCTGCAGAAGGTGGTTTGCTAACCCATGTGAAATGGAATCTAAAAGAAACATTCAAGCATGGTGGAAAGACTGAACATGCCAGAGGGATGTAGTCCCTGAAATGGTTCCTGGATGCCTTGTCTTCCATTGAGACATTTTGGCAGAAAATTCTCAAGGAAGTGTTGGGATTGTCACTTGGGCAGAGTGGACAGGAAGATGTGTTGATAGTTTTCAGAACAGTTGAGAGTGTCGCAGAAGGTATAACCTGCCTTTTTTCCAAGTGAATTATAAGGGAAATTTCATTAAATCCTGAGAGAATCCTCTGATGCTTTGCCAATGTCACATGGCCACATAGAAACTTCCTGGGGATTTGAGGTGCCCAGATGATTGTTCCACCAGTGGGAGAATGTTGAAAAATGTCCTTTTCTATTTAGTCATCTGTTAATGTCACGTTTATCCTCATTAAATAAAGGGTTGTGAATGCCTCCAGAATCTGTTCGCCTCCTTTGTCTACCTCAAAGCTTAGTATCTTGAGTGTCTAAATCAAATTACCTGGCTGTGAAGTCTTGTGTGGTGGGGCATGATCTCACATAATTGGGAATAATGACTCAGATATTATCCATAGCTATATATTAGGCTAAAGAAAAGGTAGAAGAAGAATCAAACCTAAAAAAAAATCAAGCTACTGTAAATAGTATCTTTCTCACAGTAAATCATTTAGTCAATGAAAAATGAAATATATCAATGAATCTAATATGATTTATTAATTAAATTATGTGTCATTTAAGTAGGTTTTTTTCATCATTTGGGCTATGAGGAATTTGTGTCTTTGATAAACCACCTCCTGCAATAGTCATTGAAATAGCTCAGTAATAGCTGACTTTTTTCAACACATTTATTTTTGGAAAGCTGCTCTGTCTGTACAGTGAAACTCCAAAATGTCTTTGTTTGGGAGAAATGTTATTGGTCTACTCCCTCTCATTTTACATCATCTAGTAAATAGCATTATCTAAGTGTTATTTGGAGATAGAAATTAGGTGTCATTACCCAAAACCAGACTTACTATCCATATTTAGAGATTTATTGACATCCTTTGTGCATATCAATGTATTTCATGATACAAAATATATTTTTTAATGAACACTTTAAATAAGTGGGCATTGACTGTTATACTTTGGTTCATGCCATGGTAGAATGACACATTTTAAATCAAATGGATGATGTAAAAAAAAATGGATGATGTAAGCACCACTGAATCATACTCTTAGGCTAATTGTTTTCTATTTCCTTGGGCAGGCTATTTATCTGACAGATGGTCAAATATGCTTCTTTGATTGTATAATTATACCTTATTGTATGAATTAGCATTCAGAAGCTGAGGATATCCACGCATACATTTAAATCGATTTTACACATGTACTTTACTCAGGCATATATTTATTTATTCATTCCCCATTCATTAACTTGCACATACTTTTATGTCCTTTCTGGTTATAAAGAACTATCATTTACAGAGTTTAGGTCTTTAGTATTTTTTGTGGAGATTATCCACAATTTTATCTTCCTAGGAAAGTTTAAACAAAAGATCTATATAACATAGCTAGCATGTTATAATAATAATGATAAGAATTGAAATTGATTCACGTTACTAAAAAAGAAAAGGGAGAAGAAATTAATATTACTAACCAACTACTGAATACAGACAAAATAAATCTCACCGATTCCTATCAGCAAGGCATTGGTTGGTCTATGTTCCTAGTTAAGGAAACAGAGAATGGATGCACTTTCCCCCAAAGCAACCCTAAGCTGGACAATGCCTAAGGATTGTATTGCATTTATTAAGGGAAACCAGAAAAGAAGTTTAAGAGCAGTTAAGGAATTGGACCTTAGGCATAATGGTAACTTTCACTTTCTGTTCTGTGTTCCACAATGAAGCCTTTAGCACACTACGGGATTTTATTTTTAGGGTGGCATTAAACTTCTTTTAAATTTTTTTTTATGTTTATTTATTTCTGACAGAGAGAGAGACAGAGCATGAGTGGGGGAGGGGCAGAGAAAGAGGGAGACATAGAATCCGAAACAGGCCACAGACTCTGAGCTGTCAGCACAGAGCCCGATGCGGGGCTGGAACTCACAGACCGCAAGATCATGACCTGAGCCGGAGTCGGATGCTTAACCAACTGAGCCACCCAGGCGCCCCGGCATTAAACTTCTTTTGATTCTTATTCCCTTTATCTATCTAAAGGGAGTGATTAGTTTTGGTCAAACAATGTGTTCATATGTTGAAATGCCCTTTGAACAACCACTTATTTTGCTTCAAATAACCAACCCAATTCGGCTGTTTCTTTTCATTTCAATTATAGGTTTTTATAGACCATAATTTCACTCCTGCACATAAAAATCAAGGATACTTTTAGTATATGTGCTGCCGAAGCGAGCACTCAAGGATACTTTTCTAGTTCTTCACTCTCCAAACTTGGACCTAAAGAAATCCTCTTTCTCCCTAGGATGGAGAGAAGTAGGGAGATAGAAAGCAACCAAATAATGTGGTTTAACAATGTGGTCTTTCCTAAACCAATACAGAATTATTCTAGAATAATGCATTCTCAAATTTGGCAGATATATAGTATGAAGATTTCAGATTGAAGTGGAGAACAAGTTCATATCAGGGAAATAGAAACATAAGAACCTAAAAATTCAGAAATGAGTTACAGGACCTCAACCTTTTTGCCAAGGTTAATCTTATCTAATTTAGTTCTCATTTATTCTCATTACTCTCTGATATAGTTTTTGCAACAATGAGGACAATTTCCTTATTTTCTCTCCTAAAGAGAGAACATATTTACATTGACCTGCTTCTGATGAAAGCACTTCATTTCTCTGAAAGCAATTAGCAAATACATTTCTGAGCACTGACTATGTGCCAGACCTTGTGTTGGATACATTAGAAATGAAATATATCAGCATTGCCAATCTTTCAGTGCCAAGAGTAACACCAGAGAAATGTCTCTGACTACTTCTAAAATTTAAATTATTTTCCTCTTTCTGAATAGCAATTGGCCTTAGTAATACAGTTGATTGTTTTTCTTTTGTTTCTTGTCCTTCATTGCATCCAGCCATGAGGATGTATTAGAAACTGACCTCATCTCAGTGTGTTCTGGAACATTTAGTACTTTTATGGCTCTGTAGCAACATCTATATATTCTTTTATAGAAGCACTTTAATTGCACTTTCTTAACTGATCCCATGAGCTAAATTGGTCAGATGGTATTATTTCCATTTTACTCTTAAAGAAAATAAGTCTTACTGTGATTAAATGGCTTTTTAATGTAATTGATATTTTGGAACGGAATATTTATATGCTGTTTGCTCTGATCCAAAATTCCATACCCTTTTCAGTGTTTCATGTGATTCATTTTGAAAGATTAAATTTACAAGAAGGGCTTCCAACTGAACTGCTTATATTGTTCTACACATACAGAATTTTCTTCTACCTAATGTAATTTTTTTTTGGCTTACTATGATTCCAAGTTAAATCTAGAACAGCCTGGAGAATAATTCCATTTGAAGAAACTGGGAGTAGTTTCTGTCAATATGTAATACTTTAAGATTTTTAACTTTACCATAAAACTGTATTTGTGATACCATATATCTCATTGATTTCATTAGACTAGTGCAAAGCTCACAGAACCGAAGTACCAAACATAATACAAGTGAATGATTTTGTAGTTTATAAATTCTATCATTATTCTTTTACATTTTAAGTGAAGCATTCAGAGATACAGTTTCTAAATCAGAGTGAGAGAAAAGTACGATACTAGGTGAAAAAGTAGATGAAGCCTTTGAAGTAGATGAAGTCATCTGAAGTAGATGAAGTGTTTTTAGGAAGAATAATTAGGAAGTGTTTGTGAGAAAATCTTTCTATCACTTTGTATTCAATGCCTTGGATAGTACTCGCCACATAGTTAATACACACTGTATGGGTTTTTCTTCATGAAGACTAGAAAGAATAAAAGAAAGTAGGGGACCATCAGAGATAATTTAATAAGTGATATTTAGGGTAACAGTTACCTGGAAGGTAGTGTATGTGACAGTATTCATCCCATTACTGCTAGTCAGTGCATCAATAGATATGTTCATATGTTGCATTGTAGTGTTTGGTAAATATTATGGCAGTATGTGAGATTCAGCTGGAAATGAACACCAACAGTGCAGACTTCTGTTTGAAATAATATGTAATATATCACATAATATATGCAGGAGCACATTCCAGGTTGTGAGGGGGCAATAATATCCTGGCTAAAATAAATAACTTTTATTATGTTTAACATTAAACTGGCAAAAGGGTCAAGATGCTTTGGAGCCTACCAAGAAAGATAAAGCAAAAATCATGTGCCAGAAACAAGCAGCAGGCCTATTTGCACACTAAGTGCCTCCGCCAACCGCTGTAAAATTGAAATTCTGAAATGACAATTGCACTGAGCAGAAGGGAGAAAGAAATCCCATGGCTACCAGAAAGTTAGGAAGGTAATAGGAGAATCTCACATACTGCACTGACTACGAGAATAGCAATCATAGTGGGGACACGATTGGAAAATAAACCTAACTATACAGAAAAGGACAGCAAAAACAATTACCTGCATATGTTACTAGGTAGAAGACACACACACACACACACACACACACACACACACACCATTTATAACCACATAGAAGAAATCAACCCAAAAATGTTACTAGGAATAAACTTATACCAAAAAATGTGAAAAGACAGAAGAAATCCATATATTTGTAACAATAAATAGAAGATAAAAATTGACTCAGGAAGAAATAGAATAACTGAATGGTTCCAAAACCATTAATGTAATCTAATTAGAAATTTAAGAAACCCTTTACACAAAGTGATATATATGTATGATATAGAATGCTTTTCAGGTGAGTTCTATCACTTAATAAACATAATTCTAATATTACAGGAACTCTTTAAGAAAAAATAAGCGTGGACATTCTTTACCTGATTTTATAAGCCATGCATAGTCTTTATACCAAAGCAATTGGAATACATTAAAAGAATGAAAAAAAATACATGTTCATTTCACTGAAAAAGTAGTCATAAGTGTCATAAATTAATTTCTGAGTAATGCATGAATACATTAATGCATATTAAAAAGTTTCATTTATCCCACAAGTAAACTAAATGGTTAAGATTAGAACATTGTGGGGCTCCTGAGTGGCCCAGTCTATTAAGTATCTGACTTTGACTTAGGTCGTTATCTCTTCGAGCCTTGCATTGGGCTCTGCACAGAACATCCCTGGGATTCTCTATCTCTCCCTCTCATTCTGCTCTCCCCCCTTCAATGAGAAATGAAAAGACTTTAGAAAGCAATATAAGAAAATACATTTTGAATTTGGGTAAGAAATTATAAAAGAAAATTACAAACCATTTGGAAATAATTTATAAGGTTGACTTATCCAGTATAAAATGTTATTTACTTAAACGTCCATAATTAGAGTGAAAATACAGGTCACACACTGCCAGAAGAATGCTTATCACCAACCAAGAATTTTCATTCTAGATATATAAACAATACTTGTGAATCAATAAAAATAACTTCCAAATGAAACCACTTGAAAAACAGCAACAGATATTTCTTATACAAATAAGCCAGAAGCCTATTTAAAGATGCTTAATCCCATGAACATCAGACAGAAGAACTTTAAATTCATAATAAAATTCATTTTTATATTCATCAGTTTGATAAGTAAAATTAAATTAAAATCTATCTATATTAAGTGTATTGTGAGACAATAGGAGTTTCCATCCTACCACTAGTGGGAGTGTATTCGATACATTCATAAATGGGCTTTTTTGAGGGAGGGGGGGTAATCCCCAAAAAGGTGAATACTCTTTGTCATTTTCAGGAATGCTCCTCTCATATTCAAAGGAACTATTTCTTAATGTGAGCAATCAATGTATGTATTTAAATTTTATTATGATTTTCCAAACCAAAAAGATGAATTTTCCTCCATTTTATTTTTACAAACAGTAAAACCTTGGTTTGCGAGCATAATTCACTCAGGAAAAATGCTTGTGATCCAAAGCACTTGTATATCAAAGCAAATTTCCCTATAAGAAATAATGGAAACTCAGGGGTGCCTGGGTGGCTCAGTCGGTTAAGTGTCCGACTTTGGCTCAGGTCACGATCTCGTGGTACACGAGTTCAAGCCCTGTGTCGGGCTCTGTGCTAACAGCTCGGAGCCTGGAGCCTGCTTCCGATTCTGTGTCTCCCTCTCTCTCTGACCCTCCCCCGATTCATGCTTTGTCTCTCTCTGTCTCAAAAATAAATAAACATTTAAAAAAATTTTTTTTTAAAAGAAATAATGGAAACTCAGATGATTCATTCCACAGCCCAAAAATATTCATATAAAAAAGACAACAATACTGTAATAGAATGTAAAATAATAAAGAAATTACAAAATAAAAGAAAAATAAACAAACTAATCTACACTTGCCTTTGAAAACCTTCGTGGCTGATGTGAGGGAAAAAAGAGAGAAGGAGGGTTATTGTGTAGGATGACTTTCACTATCACTAATGGAATCACTGCTATCGATTGGCTCAATGGAATCTTATTTCTTTTCCTGCAACTTTAACAAGGAACCTATCCAATAACACTTGCTTTTGCCTCCTTTTGAGGATTCCACGGAAATGTGACATTGCATTGTAGTTACACAGATTCATCACTCACACTCCTACAGCCTTATTCAAGTGGAGCTTTTCTACAGAATTTTGCAGTTTCCCACATTTTACACATCTTCTTAATCTCATTTTCAATGAGGGATTCCTCAGCCTTTTTCTCTTCCTCTGCAGACAAGACGCAGAAGTAGACTTCTTATAAAATCTTGCAATTTCAGCCACTCATGTATCTCATTCATACTTCTCTATTATTTCCTTCCTACTTTCCACTCTAAGCATTTCCTTCTTACCACCTTTCTTTTCAACCTTTTTCTGCATGGGCTCCTTCGTATATGCTGGCACAAATTTGGACTACAGTACAGTAATAATAAACTCTGGTCATATACTATATTTAATGTAACTGGCAATAAGACAGCAGAGGAAAGGGTCTACATCTGCAGGCAGCCTGACCTTCAATGAAGCAAAGCATTCCTAAGCTTACTCTTGTATGGAAAAGCAAAGGACTGTCCATACAGTCTGCTTGGAAGTGACAAAAAAAAATACACCAACGCCAGTTGTGGGCACCTTCCAACGTTCTGAAGAGTCATTGACTTCTGCCAAACACCACGGCCTGACCCTGAGCATCTGAGTATGGGAGGCAATCACCCACAATCCTGCAGAGAGAGAGAGAGAGATAGAGAGAGAGAGAGAGAGAGAGAGAAGAACCATTGGCTCAGTCGTAATTGTGTGACGTTTCGTATCACATACTACTCAGTATTGCCAGATATCACTCGTTTATCAAGTTAAAATTTATTAGAAATGCTTGCCCATCTTGCAGGACACTTAAAGAACAAGTTACTCACAATTCAAGGCTTTACTGTATTTCACAATAAAAATGTTCAAGAAAAATAGGTGAAAAAATATTGCCAATGAAGTTGCTGTGGTAGACCACTGTTGTTAACATGAAGTACGTTTTATTTTTTTTATGTTTTATTATTTTTTTAAGTTTTATTTATTTTGAGAGAGAGAGAATGAGTGGGGGGGGGGGCGCAGAGAGAAAGAATCCCAAGCAGGCTCTGCACTGTCAGCACAGAGCCCAACACGGGGCATGAACCCACGAACCCACGAACCGTGAGATCATGACCTGAGCCAAAATTAAGAGGCAGTCGCTTAACTGACTGAGCCACCCAGATGCCCCAACATGCAGTACATTCTGTATGTTCTATACATTTGTTCCAGTTATTTTAACATTGTGAGTTGTAAGACACCTTATTCAAAAATAAGTCACAAATTCAATTTAAATATCCCACTAATATTCAAGTTATACTGACAGTTCACTGAGTTTAATTCACTGTGTATATATAGTCAGCTACTAGTCTGCTGTCACATTTTATAAAAAGAGTTTTGACAAGGCCACACATCCATAGTAATTTAATACAGTGATGTGAAATGTAAATTAACTAGAAAATAATGCATTATGATCTCCATAATATCTAAATTAGGATGGATATATTAATTACTCTCATTTTTGGTAGCTGCCAGCATTTTTGAATAGATAATTACATGTATGATTATTTTCTACATGAACCAGAAAGATATGAAACTTAAAAAAAAGAATAAATACATAGTAAAACTGATTATAAATATAAATATATCCAACACCTCTAAGGATACTTTCAGAGGACCTTGGCATTAAACTTATATTTCAAATATTTAAAACATGTTTCTCAGTGTGTTATAGCTTTTAAGTTTATGAAATAAAATATATTATTTTTTTCTCAGTGAGCTCTTGAATTATTTTTCTTCCTAAAAGGACCCTCTAACATTAGAATTGTTTTAATATTCCACAGCATCAGTCTTTACCCTTGGTCTCTCATTCATGCCTTTTGTTTTTTCCATAAATATATATGTTCTACATGGCTTTCAACCAAACTGTTTTCTTTCTTCTATTTTTCTTTATTTAGGTTATTTCCATTAAACTTAACATTTTGATTTGGTAACATTTTGTATATGTTTAATTATTCTTTTCTAGGGCCATAGTAGTTCAATTGATCACTTACTAAAAATACATGTGTTGGATACTGTTACTGTTATTGTAGAAGCAACTTCTTACTTTCATTAAGCTTGCATTCTAGTGGGAGGAGACAGAAATACAATTAATAAGAAAATATCAGAGATTAAACAGGTACATTAGAAAACTCAGGTAGCAAATCATTAGATAGTTAAAATAGTAAATGATGGCCTGATTTAGAGGTCATGTCACATCTGTAAGCACAGTCCGTGAAAGCTTTAGCCAATTTTGAAGTGATTTCGTGGGTCACAGCCAGCATTTAAAAGTGTAGAATAAAATAGCGGACTATGGCGCAAATGTCATAGCATAGCATTCGGTGAAAACAATCAGGTGCTCTACGCATAGAAAGCGTAAATCTTCTGAGATTTCTTTCGTGTGTTGTGTATGTGTGAACCTGCATGAGTCTACGCACGTTTATTTGTTTGTGTACCCAATCACAATATCAAATGCATTCCTTATGATTGGTCAAAAATATTTGGGAAGCACTGAGATATGTAAACATCCTCTTATTCTATTTCTATGGAAATAGAGGCGTGGGGGGCACCTCAGTGGCTCAGTTGGTTGACCATCTGACTCTTCGTTTTGGCCCAGGTCCTGATTTCAGAGTTCATGAGAGTGAGCCCCATATCAGGCTCTGTGTTAACAGTGCAGATCCTGCTTGGGATTCTAGCTCTTCCCTCTCTCTGCCTCTCTAAATAAATAAATAAATAAATAAATAAATAAATAAATAAAATAAAAAAGAAATAGAAGGTTGGAAGATAACAGTTATTTAGTAATTACTATATAGCAGGTTCACTGCTAAGTGCTTCCCATTTAATCCCTGCCATAGTATTAGATTGTGTTAGCATTATTCTCTTTTCCAGATGCGGACATTGAGGCAACAGACGGGTTAAGTGCTTTCTTAAGTGTGGTTTGAAACTAACATTAAATTTGAATGTATACGGAAAAATACTAAATACACTTTAAAATGGGGTTTACAGAATTGTTTTTCATGATTAAGAGAGATAACAACCATCTTTCTCTTTTGGACGCTTTGCTGCTTTATTGCTCATTTTTTTTTACTCATAAAAATGCTGCAGTAATCTTTTATAGATAAAATTATATGCATGTCTGACCATTTCCTTGACAATTTTCTTGGATATATTTGAAGCCCCAGATGTATTTTGACAAAATCCTACCTAGAAAGATCACTGAAATGTATGCACCAATCAAAAGTAAGAGCGTCTTGAAGGCGGAGGTTCTCCTGTAGGAAGACCCAGGTTCTCTGATTAACCTAGACACTTGAACTTCTTTGTGCTATTGTTCTTTGCACAGCTCTTGAAATTAATTTGTTATTCTTCCCATCTCTGCTCTGGTTCACAGAGCCACTGCTGAGATTTCTACGTATGCTAAGATCCAGTGAGCTTCTGTAATTTTTTCAACATTTTAATGCCATATTGCCTTATTGCCTACAGGAAGTCAGGGTTTTGTTTTGTTCGTGCAGTCACATTTGTTTGTTTTAGTTTTCCCCTGATACACAGAAAATGAAATAAATTAGTAGCAAGCCATGATATTGGCTTTGGCTCATGGTTGATACACAGACAGGTCATGACCACTGTGACCACTGGTTTTTCTGTTGAAAAAAGATCCCATAAAACAGAATAGGATACATAGATTTCAAATGATTAAAACTATTTCCCCATGTCTTTAGGGCCATCTGACCTTTCCAAGCTCAGATGATAGATTGTCCTTTGTACTTAATGTGTTTCTCATCTCAGGCAATTTTCAAGCTGACAGTTTTGTTTGGTTCAGCTACCAGCCTTAAAAATAGAGTGAACTGGGCTCTGCTCCCTATTAACCTAAAGATAGTATATCCTGATAGAGAGTATGTGCAGAAGAAATGACAGTAAGTCTACTGGATGACCAAAGAGTTTCTTTGAAAGCAATATCATCTGGGATGGGGGCTGCTGTGTTGCTGTTGGATATAAGATATTTAGGATTTTAAGATGTGAATGAAGTTCCTTCAACGTCGTTCAAATTACATAACCCTGCAATGTTCCGTGATGTTACCAGATATGATGGATAGATAGAAAATGCTTAAGAATACATTATTAGTACCGTAGTCATGTAGGGATATATGATTAGTCACGTGATTAGTCATCCTTCGACAGTCTTAGAGGTCAGCCCATGAGCCAAGGTGCTCAGTGCTGAAAGTCTAAGTTCTATGGCATTGAATTGCCTGTAAGAACAAGGAGAAGTCTAAAGTAATTAATAGAGGTAGGGCATGGAGCTGGGATTTCTAGCATGGTGAACACTGGCTCTAGAAGATTGTAGAAGCAGGGATGCTTTGGCTGCGCTCAGGTAGACAGTTCTGTAGCACATGATGCCAACTGGGACTGCAGGTATCTTCACTGGTCTGGACTTGTATGGCCCAAATGAATCACTCTCTTGACTAGAAGTTGGTGCTACTTTTGGCTGGGAGTTCATCTGCAGCAGTTTACTTGAGTGATGCCTGTGGCCTCTCCACGCAGCATGGACTTCTCAGTGCATGGTGGCTGAGATCCAAGAGAAAGCAAGTGGAAGATGCCAGATATTTTCAAAATTTGGTAAAATCCCAGAATGTCACTCTTGCTGTTTTCTAATAAATTCAATTCCTCATTAAAGAGTGAAATGCACATATGAGAAGGGAGAGAATTGAATATAATCATTTATAAAGCTTTCTTACAATAAAAATCTTTTACATTAATTATTTATTATATCCATCACTCTTGATGATTCATTCATTTAAATATTCTATTGAGATGTCTTCAAATTCACTAATCTTTTTTTTTTTTTTTTTTTTGTGGGAGGGCTGTGTATAATATGTTGCTAAGCCTACCCAGTAAAATTTTCATTTTACATATTGCTCTTTTCAATTCTAGAATCTCCATTTGGTTCTCTTTTAGAGTTTCTATTCTTCCACTGAGGTCCCTCGTGTTTTCTGTTATTATACCATTTTTTTCTCTAAGTTCTGAAAATATGACTGGCAATGGTTATGTTAAAGTCCTCGCTTGCTAATTTCGATTCTTGAAATTTCTGTTTTCACATGTTTTTATATTTCTGCTTTCACAAATTACCACAGGTTGGGTGACTTAAAACATATTACAGATCTGTGGGTCAGGAGTGTGACATATATCTATCTCACTAGGCTAAAATTGAGGTGTTTGGGAGCCATGTTCCTCTCTCGGGTTCAGGGGAGAATCTATTTTCTTGACTTTTCCAGCTTCTAGAGGCTGCCCCATTTGATGCCTCATGCCCTGCTCCTCCTCCAACTTCAAAGCCAGAAAAGGCAGGTTGAATCATCATGTCACATAACTTAAAACTTCTCTTCTATTTCCTGATCCAGTTTTAAGGATTCTTATGATTACCATAGCTTCATTGGAAAATCCAGTATAATCTCTCTATTTTCATGGTCATTTAACTCTGTCTGCAACCTTAGTTTTCATAATCTAACATTCATATGTTCTACAGATAATGATGGGGACATCTTTTTTATTCAGGTAAGGGGACATGATTATTCTGCTTATTCACATACCAAGTGAAAATTTCATTTCAGATATTGACTTTTTCAGTTTAGAATTCCCATTTGATTTCCTATATAGTTTCCATTTTCCATTGATATTCACCATAATTTCACTACGTCAGTCTTTTTCTCTATGGCTTTGAAACACTTGTGTAGTTGTATTAAATTCTCATTTGCTAATGTTAGTTTTCTAGATTATTTTTTCATATAACGCAGGATATACTTAGTCTAGACCACATTTTAACCAGGACTTTTATTTATAAGGTGTCAGTAATAGGTTTTGATTATAATCAACATGTGCTCTTTAATACCTGCTTATAGGCATTTATGTAATTAATTTATGGAATACCTTTAAGCCAATCCACTCTAAAACATTTAAAGCATGTTTTGAAATTTCTCTTCTCATTGCTTTGTCATTGAATCTTTTCTAATGTTTGATAGTATGTCCTTAACTTTGATGTTTTCCAAGCCCCACTTATGTATCGGTCCATCTACAGATCCTGCTTTGGTTCATCTGGCCCACATATTTTTCATTTATACATTGTCTCTGTTACTTAAATTTCAGCCCTTAAATGTTTGTTTCATGGGCCAATTTTTGACCTCTGATTCATTAATATAGGTGTATGGAATAGGAGGGATGTTAGATTCAGACAACAGGGAAAATGAGTATCTTTTTTTACAGTTCTGAGATTGTCTAATTGTCATTTCCAGATGCTTCAAAGTAAAATGTGAAATCCAAGAAGATCCAAAATAAATGTATGTGTGAATGGTGTGAATGTGTGTGTGTGTGTGTGTGTGTGTGTGTGTGTGTGTGTATGGGTGTGTGGGTGAGTGTGTTCCTTTTGGCATGAAGGAGAATTCAAGAAATTTTATCTTTTCCTGAAAATAAAAGAAAATGAGGAACCTAAGAATCCACTTCCGCCATACTATTTCTATTTCTATTATTTATTTACATTTGCTCAAAGAGTCAATATGGTTACTTATTTTTCTAATCTCAAAGATAGGTTCCTTTTTATGCGTGCCTTTCCTGTATGTGAATTTGAAATCTTTGTTGGTGACTTTTGTGTGTATGAGCATGTGTAAGTGTATGAGGATATGGATGTGTGTGTGTGTGTGTGTGTGTGTGTGTGCACTTTAAGCATTTAGTAGATGCAAGCTTTGGGTTTCTTCTAGAGGATAAAATGTATGATTTATACCTGAAGACTCAATTAGCTACCTTTTTTGTATGCCTCTATAACACCTTTCACTGTCTCATACCAGGATTTAATTCTCCATTGTAGAGCAATGCTTACCTTGTCTATATTATTAATTTTCATTTATTTGTTGTTATATTTCTAGGACCTAGCACCAAAAAGCACTTCCTGGGATATGCTTATGAGTGACTTATTATTGAGGGAGAAATTTGATTTATGAAGGAATATCTGTAAATACAACCATGTCAACAAAATGAAAAACTTTGAAAAAAATCAACTTACTGTATATTTTTTTTACAAATTACTAAAGTAAGTTGTTTAATTTTTATCATATTTATTACAGTGCAAACTCAAAGTTTGTAAACATCAGTGTGAGTGGCACTTGTCAAAGTTTGCTGCTACCTAGGAAACATTAGGAAAATCACTCCTACTGGCAATGTCGATGTGAAAGATTTCTTTTTTTTTAATTTTTTTTAATGTTTATTTATTTTTGAGACAGAGAGAGACAGAGCATGAACGGGGGAGGGTCAGAGAGAGGGAGACACAGAATCTGAAACAGGCTCCAGGCTCTGAGCTGTCAGCACAGAGCCCGATGTGGGGCTCGAACTCATGGACTGCGAGATCATGACCTGAGCCGGAGTCGGCCGCTTAACCGACTGAGCCACCCAGGCGCCCAAAAAGATTTCTTTGCAAGAAAACATGTAATAACATCAACACTTTCCTCGAGAAATTATTGTGTCTATTTTGCTCATTTTCTCACTCTAAAGTGCACATTTTATTTACGGATTCATTTTTATCGCCTCTTAAAGCAAACTTCTGTATTATGTGGCCTCTGGTTCCGGCCAAGGATCAGTGGTGTGTAAACAACTGTATGCTTAGCCCGTGTGAAACAGGAACATGGAAAGTCACGCACGCCGAACAAAATGACCTCATGTGTAGAAGTTGAACATATAATTACCTTAAGAGCTACATTAGACAGTTTTCTTACAGGAATAGTATTAATAGGTAAGGTAGCAAAATAGTAAACAGAAGGGAAAATGAAAACCAGATTCTAGAACACGTTGGCATGCTCTCTTATCAGCCAGTTCTTTTTTTATTTCTGTCATTGAACTGCAACAGGTGCTTTTATGAAGCATAAGTAAATTAGTGGCTAACCTACTGCTATCACGTTCACTTTGCTTCTTGTCAGAGGGTGAGTGTGATTGTAGGACAGCCAACGACTCAGAAGAGAACATGAGGTTTCAATTCAGGTGATTTGGTTGACGGCTTGCCAGACAATGACCATATATTTTGGCCATGCCCTTTATGATGTGGGTCACAAATAGGCCGAATTAAGGTAGGACAGTATGACAAAGAATTCAAGCTGCAAGGAGTCGAATGAATGACAGGCACTGGATGTTGAAGCCAGCAGACTGAACCGTGGGGCAGAGAGAAGCCCACATGAAATCAAGCAAAAAATATATCCACTAAATAGGATGTAGGCAGAGCAGACACACAAGGCAGGAGTGAGAAATAAATTTTGCCCGAGATTATAGCGCAACAAGTCAAGGTTCTAGACCTTCTGCCTTGAGTGCCCCAGGATTGTTAATAAGTATTTGTTTTGTTTAAGCATTGATGAATGTAATATTAAAAACATATTCATGGGGCGCCTGGGTGATTCAGTTGGTTAAGCGGCCGACTCTGGCTCAGGTCATGATCTCGCGGTTCGTGAGTTCCAGCCCTGCGTCGGGCTCTGTGCTGACAGCTCAGAGCCTGGAGCCTGCTTCTGATTCTGTGTCTCCCTCTCTCTCTGACCCTCCCCCGTTCATGCTCTGTCTCTCTCTGTCTCAAAAATAAATAAACGTTAAAAAAATTAAAAAAAAACATATTTGTTTAATTTGGTATGTACTATAC
Organism: Panthera leo; assembly: GCF_018350215.1. NCBI lineage: Eukaryota > Metazoa > Chordata > Mammalia > Carnivora > Felidae > Panthera > Panthera leo. The sequence continues at coordinate 21,054,042 of NC_056687.1, read as the reverse complement.
GCCAGGAAATTTACAAATACTTGTGTTGACCTTGTGATAACTTCAAAGGGTAACTAATAGTGTCACGTTACTGATGAGAATTTAGACTCAAAAAGTTTGAGAGATTTACACAATAGCAAACAAAGTAATTAGCAACAGAAACAAATAAAATCTGTCCCTGTAATGCTTCATGTAATTAGGCAAATTTGGAAGAGTGACTATCTGAGAACTACAATCTGTGATCCTTGCCTTTTTATGCGTTTTTCTCATTATTCTGTCTCAGTGTTACATCCATTTTCTGTTTCTGTTTCTGTGTCCTCTGTTTCTAGTTCGCCCAATCCCTAATACTGTGGTTTGGAAAATGAGAGTATGTGTGGTCCAGCATGGGACAGGTGTCAGCCATAGTCCAAACTCCGTCATCAGGTAAGCAGAACCATATGGGAAGGGGGTGGTGGTATAGTTTGCCAAGGCTGGCATTACAAAGCACCATAACCTGAGTGGCTTAAACAACAGAAATATATTGTCTCCCAGGTCTGGAGGCTCAAAGTCTGAAGTTAAGCTGTCAGCAGGGTTGATTCCTTCTGAGGACTGCAAGGGATGGATGTGTTCCAGTCTGTTCTTCTTGGCTTGTACAAGGCCATCTTCTCTTTATGGCCCTTCACTTGGCATGCACATCTCGGTCTGCATGTTTCTGTTCAAAATTCCCATTTTTACAGGAACATGTCTTCCCCACTTTAACTTAATAACTTCTGGGAAGACCCTCTCTCTAAATAAGATCACGTTCTGAGGTACCTGGAGTGAAGAATTCGGTACATGAATTTGGGCGTGATACAATTCAACTCATAATTGTGGTTCTCATTTGGACAACATGGTTGAGGTTTCACAGAAGAACATAAGATGCATTCCCTGAATTACAACCCATGTTATTTATAGTATATTAACCATGATGCAGAATCACACCTAGGAGCTCCAACTGGATCTTATATCATCAGGAAAATTTGTACAGTTGAGGTCCACACAATCTAGAGATCTGGTAAGTTCAGTCCCCTTGATATTTTCCGCTGTTTCCACAATTTTTATTTCTGTGTTATTTACTTATTTACTTTTATTTTATTTTTAATGATTTTTAATTTATTTTTGAGAAAGAGAGACGGAGACACAGAGTGTGAGTGGGGGAGGCACAGAGAGAGACAGAGACAGAATCCAAAGTAGGCTCCAGGCTCTGAAATGTCAGTTCAGACACGGGGCTCGAACCCACGAACCGTGAGATCATAACCTGAGCTGATTTCGGACGCTGAGCTGACTGAGCCACCCAGGCACTCCTCTGTGTGATTACTATTTTTTTAATGTCTCTGCCTTTCAAAATCATTACATTAATCATAACACATTATACTTTTCTTAACTTTCCTAACTCTAAAGTAATAGGGATAATTGTGCATGTACAACTTTGACCACAGTACATGGAAATATTTACTTGAAAAATAACTTGTTCCACCTGTACTGTTGACATTATGTAACAAGGCACCTGCAGATGAGGCTGGTTGATAGTGTTTAATTAATTTGCAGAGTCAGCACAATGTTTTGGATGGATGACCAAGTTAAATGAGTCTGATATCACCAACCAGCCAGCACGAGAGAAACAGATCATTAAGCTTGTAATTTTCACAGGTAATAAAGACCTGAAAATAGTCACTGAATGCTTGGCCCCATCCTACGATTATATATTTAACTCCCAAAGAGGTAAACTGAAGCCATAAAGCTATCAAATATTTCGAGAGATATATTCAAATATACTATCAACTTCCATTCGTCAAGTGATTACGTTAATAAACTAACCAGTTAGTGGCATTGAAACTGGATTTTTTTTTTTTTTTTTTTTTTTAGCGTGACTGCATGAACAGGAATTTTTTGATTAAATGGCAAGGCAAGATTAGCAGAACAGATTAAAATTAAACCAATGTGCCGATGTCAAATATTGCTAGCTAATGCTTGACTGATAAACAGTGTTACACAAAGCAAGTGCTATACAATGAAGTCAAGTAGGAAGCCGGTCAGCTGACTGATACAAGGCAGGTTTTAATAATATCCTAATATAGAACCCAAAACAAAGCGGCACATGCGGGCCTGCTCAGACACTTCAGGTAGAATGCCTCCGCCTAGTTTCAGCCAGATAAGGTCACTCTGAGCAGAGGCAGTGATGCTAAACTTTACCGTATATTGTATCTTGACTCCAACTATGACTAACAGATTTGCAAAGCAAAAATCAAACCAAAGCAGAGCAAACCCTAAACTCTCTCTTCTGATGTGAATTTACATTTTGTTTCATAAAGTATATTTTTTCCTTTAAGAAACTGTCTTGTTAAATTTGTGCACTGACAGTGTATTCTTATATGGTTGGTTTATCTGTCTGCGTAGTTATAAGCCATCTGTCTACCTGTCTACCGTCAGTCACTTGTCTATCCCTACCTTAGCTAACTTGGGAACAAAGCCAATTTCTTGGTCTATGCCCGTGGCTATATCTCTTTATCTCTGAAAGCCTTAGTTCTCACACTTATAGAGCAAAAGGAACAATAGTTTTTACCTTTAACTGTTGTAAGATTGAAGAAGTTAATTTAAGTAAAGCAACCAAAATGTGATTTTGCATGATTTTATATTTGCCCATACAATAGATATTATTTCACATACATTTTTCCCTAATGCAAATTAATTAATTATTTCGCTGGATCAATAAATGTACTGTGAATATATGCTATTGGGAAATTCCCAAGCCACTAGAGATATAAATAAGTCTTAAGTATCTAGTATGCAATAAGCTTTTCTAGTAACAGGATATATCAAAAGGTACCCCAAACACCTTGGGCTAATGGAGTGGATAATCTAGTGGGGAGACAGAGAATGAATATTAAAAACATTCTCGATTAGTAAGTAGTGTTAAAGTGCTCCTAAAAAAGGGCAATTCTAGTCAGAGAGAAATGTGGAGATACATCAGAGAATGAGTGGTCCCTACAGGCCTTTCTGACAAGTGGACCATCATGTAGAGACCTTGATGGAATGAGGCAGCACTGTCTTGCTTGAGAAGGTGAGTTGGGGTTGAGGGAGTTTGAAAAGCAACAGATGGGAGGCATGGGCAAGTTTTGCATGTTCCAGGAAGATACTCAGGCCCGTAAAGTTAAAAGCCATTCGCAAAGCCTGTGTGTGGTAGGTAACACAGTGTCCGAGGAAGTGAGGACTCAGACCAATTAGGACCCAATTTATAGCAGGGTAGGGAGTTTGGAGATGGGAATTTGGAAACGTGACGTGTCTCAGTATAAGGAACAAGTAAAACGAATTGTGTCTTTCTTTTGCGGCTTTTAAATCTGGGAGAACATTAACTGATTAAGGACTTCAAAGGAACTCAAAATATTAAAATGGAGATAGAAATAAAATCTACTTGCTGACATGCTATTCATTTAGAACTGAGTGCCCAGAATCTATACGTATTTAAAACTTTATCATAGGTTTTATCATATTATATTTATAATTTTAATTGTAAAGTGCAAACCAATCTGTCATTCACTTTCTATTAAAGGGTCGCAGTATATCGATATTCTTATTTTTCATGAATTGGATTAAATTTACCTTTAACGTGTATCCTTATGCTAATCACAAAGCAACACAAAACAGCACATATTTTGTTTGAAAATAACACATAACACGGGAAGCAAAATAAGATGGTTTTCAACTCAGAAGCAGTACATTCAAGCCACTTTGATTTCTTACAGCAAAATGGGTTCCTCCCTGAATACTAGGTCCTCAAATCATCAGCTTAAGCTATGCATATAATTTGCTGCCAAGATTATTTAATGGACATACCACATTGGTCCCTTGGCCTCCCAGAAGGAGGGCAGTGACAGTGACTGGGCTCTGAGGAGAAGGTTGACAAAAACACAAACGATTCTAAATCTGCTATAATCAAGAGGCTGCACTTTGGTTCAGAAGATTTGTGTTTCTAAAACAGAAAATAATTCATGCCACGTATGTTTTGTTATCTTTTGCAGAAGGCGGTATATATCACCTAATACAAAACGTCCTTAACATTTCAAAATATGTTAACACTGCCACGCAGCTAAGACAATCACCCTCAGATATCTGTACTCACCCCTGTTTCTGGTTCCTACTGTGGTTAGGTTGTTGTCGCAACTATTTCTGGCCAGTAGGCTGTAAATTGACGTGAACATGTCATGTCTGTTCTTGGATGAGAAGTCATTTATACAGATACACAGCTTGGAGGTAGAACATATCCACCCGCCTTTCGTGAACTCTGAATGAATAAAGACTGAAACATGTGATGTTTAGTTTCTGCAGGGTGCTGATTCTAACATCTTGCTTAAAAATACAGAAATCAGCCCCTGGGTGGAATAATGTTTAAAAAATAAATAAACAGGGGCACCTGGGTGGCTCAGTCGGTTGGGCGTCTGACTTCGGCTCAGGTCATGATCTCACTGTCCGTGGGTTCGAGCCCCACATCGAGCTCTGTGCTGACAGCTCGGAGCCTGGAGCCTGCTTCGGATTCTGTGTCTCCTTCTCTCTCTCCACCCCTCCCCTGCTCAAGCTCTGTCTCTCTCTCAAAAATAAATATTAAATTTTTTTTTTTTTTTAAAATAAACAAGGAAACGAGAACAAACTTAATTGTATGGTATTGGCTTAGGAGTAGTTGGGTGGGGGTGAGGTAAGGAAACTGATAATCCAAGTATAAAGAGATGCAGGGGATTCTTATTAACAGTAGCTAAATATGTGGGTAATTATTGCCTGAAATCATTTGGCAAGCAAATCCTAGACCTTGTAGCTTGTAGCTCTGGAGGAAAAAGTTAGAAACATTTTAATAGTACTCAGGCATGGGTAGCTATCACCTGCATTTATCAAGGCCACACAAAAAAGCAGCAATCTCTAAATCTGATTGTTAAATTTAATACCAAATTTAATTTGACATTAAAAACAGATTCAGACTTAGTAGACTATTTGGAAAGTTGATTGCAAGAGACAGGAAAGGGGTTGTTACAACAGGAGGTAGGACACTCCAATAACAGGGTGAATATTCCAACCAAGAGACAAGCCAACATCTCAGAAGTCAGGCAGAAAAAGGCTTTTCTTTTATCAGGAGGAGTAAACAAGACTAAAATGAATAAAGTGCGGGAGAGTAAGATGATCAGGAAATACTTTTCCCTGAGGCCAGTACATTCTCAAAATTTTGAACAGGGTCTTTAAGAAGGGGCTATATGTTTGCTGATGGTGCGTTAATATTTTTAATTTTTTTAAATTTTTAATTTTTTTTTAATTTTTAATTTTAATTTTTAAAAATGTTTTAATGTTTATTTATTTTTTGAGAGACATAGAGAGACAGAGCACAAGTTGGGGCAGAGAGAGGAAACACAGAATCCGAAGTAGGCTTCAGGCTCTGAGCTGTCAGCACAAAGCCTGACACGGGCCTCGAACTCACAAACCGTGAGATCATGACCTGAGCTGAAGTCGGACGCTTAACCGACTGAGCCACCCAGGTGCCCCGAGGAGGGAAACTTAACTACAGTTTGGGTAAGTCACTTAATAAGCACTCAGGTTGATAGGCCATGATAGACAAGTTCCACTCATCTTTCATGAGGCAGAGTGGTATTTGGAAGGTCTGGCTTTGATACGCATAAGTAAACACAGGGGACTTTTCTAAGTCTTACAGGAAGTTATGGAGCAGGGTGGGGGGGGAGGGAGGGGAGGAGGGCATTCTTTTTAGCAGAAGTTTCTTTTTCTTATCCCAAAATGGTACTGGCAATTTTTTAACCATGACAGTTTTCTAGGAGTACAGGTATCAGATAAAGTTTAATACTGTAACAAGCAGAACTTGGGACAAATTCTGCGACTGACAGAAAGTCAACCACTGTCTGATCCCCAAAAGTAAGACATGATGTCACCAAAAAAACTTTTAACCAAAAGCCCAGTAAAATTTCTCAACCAGTGACACAGCTTAAGTATTCATTATAAAAGATTCTATTAAGTGAGATGGAATCAGGTAGGGCAAGGAAGCGAAATTTCTGGGAAATAAAACAGGTTTTAGAAACATGTCTCCAGAGAATTTTAGGTGTGGTAATTAGAGCATGAAAATGACTGGACTCAAATGGATGAGAAGACAACTAAAATGCTGAGTAAATTTTTCTGGTAAAGAAGCTAAGAGATTGGACTAGAAATCTTGGAGAATTAAAAAAAAAAAAAAAAAGAAGAACAGGGGTGCCTGGGTGGCTCAGTCGGTTAAGCATCTGACGCTTGATTTGGCTCAGGTCATGATCTCATGGTTCCTGAGAGCGGCCCCTTGTCAGGCTCCTGCTTGGGATTCTCACACTCTTGCTGTGCCCTCCCGCAAAATAAATAAATAAATTGAAAAATAAATTGAAAAAAGAAAACACTTGAGAGAAGTAAAAATAGAAGAAACAAACCATGCTTGGTCCCATAACCTGACTCATATGTCGATAAGGAATACAAGCTACGGATACTCACAAGAGCAGAACAAGGCAGGAGCCAGGAGAAAAAGGAGTTCTGAGAGAAAGGACTATGGGATTTCAGTTTTGAGCCCCACCCCCAGACTTACAGTAGGGAATCCTTCAAAGTGTCTTGTCAGTTGCAGTCACTGACTGGACAGGACTTGAAGTCTATCCTTAGGAAAAGGGATGTGTGTATTCTGTGTGCAGGAAGAAGGAATCAATGAGATGCATGGTGAATAGGACAGATTTTATCCTCTTTCTACCCTTCTTACTCTCTTCTATGGCAGCTTCTGTTGACTGCTTACATAGGAAGTACGAATATTCTATGGGCCACATGTCTTTAATTCCTTCAGACCATATAAGAGTGAGGGTTGAACTCTTATTGTGCTAAGCACGTAAATATTTTTTTTTCTTTTGGTCTATTGTTGTTGCATCATAGCTGAACATTTTATTATTTAATGTGAATTATAATCCATATTTGTTATATTTTCATTATTCCCAAACCAGCATCACCATTTGTTTCTGATTTCTGTTCTATAAAGTTTGTGTAACATTTACACACATTCTATACACTTGTATACCTTTACCCCAACTAACACGTTTCCCTCATCAAAAGATCCCTTGTTTATAGTACACTCTCACTGCAATAATAGCTATTAACTCTTGTTTTATTTTCCAATGCAAAAGAAATACCGATTTTATGCTGTTATGGACAGTGTTCCTTTTTTAAAGGCTCTCTAGCACACTACAAACTCCAAAATTTATAATCTACTCAGATTTCTTGCAAAGATGTTAAGGGTATTAAATTCCAAATAAATTTTTCTAATGTAGTATTAAATGATAAACTTAATAACTAGTTATTAATATTTTTATTTGTTCCAACATTTGTGATGTAAATATTACTTTTTATAGGGAGTATAAAATATTCAATTAATCCTTTACTATTTCTAAAATAATATTTCTTGCACATAGTTATGATTATATACGGTCAAACCTATCCAATATGCAATGGAAATCATATCTGGTTACAAATAATGTTAATAATTTGTGGAATTTAATGTATATCAGTGAACATTAACACATTCACTTTTACATAGTAAAAGTCAACCACTTTTGCATATTCAACGTTTAGACAATTGTAAAACTCCATTAGATGCCCTGTATTTAAGAATAATATCTCCATACTTGAATTAGTTTAGAATAATTATTGTCTTGTTCTGTTATTGTTTAGATTCTATGACCTAGGTCATAAATTCAGATATATCACACACAGTCATTCTGGTAGCAGATTCCCCAATTCTATAATGCTTTCTCTACAATAGATTATTCATTTTTAATTTTCAGTTTCACCAAAGGAACACTACTGATTTATAACTAAACATTAACCTTGTGACTCCCCAGGAACTATAAGCCCTAAAAATCTTTGCAAATCTAGTGATGTAAAAAAAAAAAAAAACAGATTAAAATTAAAAAATAAAAAAGGGAATAGGTTCATTTTCTATTTCCTTGATATCCAAAATGTGGCTTTATATATCGGACACATTAGCATGCCTTTGTGTAGCTTCTTAGAAATGCAGAATCTTAGGCCCTACCCAGAACTTATCAAACCAGAAACCATACTTTTATAAGATACCCATGTGATTTCTATAGGTGCATTAAAGTTGGGAATACACTACTCTTTACCCCAGGGTACGATGCGTGTTTTTTTCTTTGACATAACTGAGAAGAAAATAGGTAGTGATGAACTTGGTTCTGCAACCAACATTCCCTTACGTAAATTTGTAGAAAGAAAAAGAATGTTGGGGCACCTGGGGGGCTCAGTCCATTGTGTCCAACTCTTGGTTTCGGCTCAGGTCATGATCTCACCGTTTGTGAGTTCGAGCCCCACATCAGGCTCTGCACTGGCAGGGTGGAGCCTGCTTGGGATTCTCTGTCTTCTCTCTCTTGTTGTCCCTCCCTTTATCTCTCTCTTTCTTTCTCTCAAAAGAAATACAAAAAAAAAAAAAAAAAAAAAAAGTCTTTAAAAAGAGGAAAAAAGAATGTCAACGGAACTTCAGTAAAAAGAGAAGCTTCTGCCCACCACCCTCCCACTCTTTTCTTTGCTGGTCACAAAAACTAACACACTCCCTCTTCATCACCTATTAATACTCTTTGTGGAAATACACTGCACATTGACTTGGAGTTTCTGACATAATAACTAACTTCCTATCTCTTAAGTAATGATTTTTGACCTGATCATAACTTTGAAAAGGCATTTATGATCTCACATTAGGAATGCGAAAAAGGAAGAAGTGATATCTTCTCTTTCTTAAGTTGAGTGTTCATATTTTACGATGCAGAAGGAAACGGAAGGATGATAAGTGTACAATATTATGGGAATGTATTGTGTACAATATGATGCTCATTCCATTACTCTCTTTTCTAATCATTCATAGAAATCTAAATTTTGTTCTTTGTAGAGGCAATGATTTGTATAAGATTATTTTTTTATAAAAAAGTTGGAGAAACTGTTTATGTAAAGCAATTAGGAACTTGCCTCAATACAAATTCATTGAACTGAAAAATATGTTCTGATTGCCATTCAAGCTTGAAAACAGCAAAACATCAGTTTGCAGAACCAGAAAAGGGCCTCAGAGAGCAATAGGAGAAGATGAAAATCATCATTCCGAGTGCACTAAAGAAATTAGCCCTAAGATAGCCCCTCCCTTCTGAGGCTCATTTACATCTTAAAAAGAGTCCTAAAATTGGTTTGTAGATGAATACTTTTTTTTGACACAATTCAGTAAAAAAGAAAATATTGGATTATACTTGACTTTCTGCAAGTATTTCATTTTATTTTTAGAAACACTCCTTTTATTGTTACCCAGTTTAAATTAAGCAAAATACGTCATTGTGACTATTAAGTTCTTTGCCTGTAATGTATGTTTGTGAGATAATGAGCCATATTTTCCCACTGTGTAAACTACGCCATGGGGACTAAAAGGCACTTTTAAAAGTTGTACAAACTCTTTTAGGTCACTGGGATACCACTTAGGAAATTAGCACTCATTACACTAAATGATACCCTAGTGGCTTGGAAAGGTCAACATAGCTTTCAAAAAATTATGACTCTTTGAGAGTGTATTGCTCAACTGTGATCATATTATTTGCAGTGCATTTGGCTAGAAGTTTGTAAATAAAGACCTTGTTGTATAATAATTGATGGAGTATTTTTGCTGTATATGAAAATAAGCTAATTCAGATTTAAAGGAATATACGTTTATATAAATAAACCAAATGTAGTTGATCTCTTTCCTTGCAAAGATAAATATTTGATATGTTCTATAAATGATGACAGCTAATAGATTGATCAGATCTCAATTCTGTACTTTACTCATAGGATAGTTCATGTATATAGAATAACAATATGCATTTGTAAGTATTATATGAAGGCATTACAATGTGATTCAGACAAATTATCTCCAACCTTATGAAAATATTTAGTATACATTAAAGTAACAGAATCTATGGGTTATGGTGTATAATATGCATAACTAACATTTATTGAGATTTTAATATGTCCCAAGTACTTTTCTAAGCACCTTGCATGACTGAACTTACTTATTCCTCCTAATCATTCTATAACACTGGGATATTGCTTGGATATTGAAAGACAAATAAGAAAACTTGCCTTTGAGAGATTGGCTTGAAGGTCTAAGGTCACATAGAAAATTGATTGCCAGCTTCCAAAGCCAGGTCCGTCTTAAAGTTTGTTTGGATTTTTCTACACTATATTACAAAGAAGTGGACAATTTCTGATAAACATTTTTATTCCTTATTTATTACCATAGCCTTTTAAAAAATCAATGCTTAAATTTCCAACGCTCCTGTTATCTTAGTTCAGGACACCAGCCTCTCTTACTTGGATTACAACAGTAACTACCTAGCTGATCTCACTGACCACTCCCTTGCTCTAACTGACACCCTTTTCCACTTCTCTGTCAAAGACATAATTTAAGAATTCAGACTGAAGATTTTGTCACCCCTTGAAGCACCTTTGAGTGCATTTAAAGTATATCTAAACAACGTCAAAATCTCTATTTCTTTGCCTTAAGGTCTTTAATTATTTCCAAACTTTTTTTCCATCCAGTCAAATTACCAATCGGCTGCAAAAGTAGAATAAACACATTTTCAAACATACATTTAAAAAGCATCCAAGAGAATAAAATAAACCCTCACAAAAATGGTCAAATGATCTCTGACAAGGAAATAAGACCACTCAATGGGGAAAGGAAAATCTCTTTAGCAAGTGGTGGTGGGAAAACTCAACATCCCATGTAAAAGAATGAAGTTGAATTCTTTACCTTATGCGACATACGAATAACTCAAAAGGGACTAAAGACCTAGACATACTACAACAATCTATAAAACTTTAAAAGAAAACATAGAAAATTTAATGACATTGGATTTAGCAATGATTTCCTGGAAATGACGCCAAAAGCATAGACAACACAAGAAAAGAGAGAGAGAGAGAGAGAAAGAGAAATGGAAGTACATTAAACCTAAATTTCTGTGTACCAAAGGTCAAAGCCAACACACTGAAAAAGCAGCATACAGAATGAAAAAAAAAGTACAGACATAGGTTTGACAAAGGGTTACAATCCACAACATATTAAAAACAGTTGAGTGTCCCAGTGTCTGACGCTTGATTTTGGCTCACATCATGATCTTGCAGTCATGGGATCAAGCCCCACGTTGGGCTCTGTGCTGGGTGTGGAGCCTGCTTGGGATTCACTCCCCCTCTCTCTGCCTCTCCCTCTCTCAAAAACAGAATTAAAAAAAATAAAGTAGGAAAAACTCTAATATATGTATTTCCATTGAGAGAAGAGCAAAGTCAATGAACAAGTAGGCAAGGATGATAAAGTAGCACCAGAAATCCATTTTTCTATAAAAACAACAAAACCGCTCAAAAATTATCAAAATTAACATTTCAGAACTCTGGAAATTAACCAATGGCTTGCAACAGTCTTGAAAGTAGTCAATAAAAATGGCAGAATTGGTATACTATATGGCTTAATATACTATATTAACTTGCCCCATTGCTAGCCCCCTCTATCCAGCGCTGCAGAAAATATGAAAAAGAGCAATCTCATAATCACAGTAGAAACTAGAAGCCTAGCAGCCACTAGAAGGGGCAAAATGGCATTAGTATTCCTCAAAAGCAACATTCTTAGAGAACTGCAATTATTTGATTTGTCTGGCAAATCCCAGAAACGATCAATGCAGGGATTATTTTTATTTGATCTGACTCAGAACTTTCCCAGTGTGAACAACCATTCCCCAAAGGTGTTTGTTAAAAATAATCAGTGCAATGTTTTTTTTTCCCAAAATGGAAAGTATGAGAACAATGTTTCACTAAATGAAGGATGGCAATAAAGAAATTGAAATTAAAAAATAGAAAGTCTGTAGAGTTGAAAAATAAAACAGAAATGTAAAATTCATGAGTGGCACACAGCAGATTTCAGCTGGCATAAAGAATAATTTGAGGGGCGCCTGGGTGGCTCAGTCGGTTAAGCGTCCGACTTCAGCTCAGGTCACGATCTCACGGTCATGAGTTCTAGCCCCGCGTCGGGCTCTGGGCTGACAGCTCAGAGCCTGGGAGCCTGCTTCTGATTCTGTGCCTCCCTCTCTCTCTGCCCCTCCCCCATTCATGCTCTGTCTCTCTCTGTCTCAAAAATAAATAAACGTTAAAAAAAAAATTAAAAAAAAAAGATTTAAAAAAAAAGAATAATTTGAGTCTGAAGATAAGCCATTGATATTACCCAGTTTGAGAAAGAGAATTAAAAAAAGAATAAATGCCTCAGAGATCTGAAGGACAGAATCAAAGTATGAACATAAGTGCAATGGGAGTACCAGATTAAGACAGAAAGAGGTAGAAATATATGAACATTTTTTTTTTTTTTTGCTAGCAGATCAGACCTATAAGAAATACTTCACTGTGAAGGAATCCTTCACTGTGAAAGGAAAAGACACTTGAGTAACATGAGTTCACACAACAAAATAAAGTACACTGATAAAAATAACTACATAAGTATATTTCACATAAAGCACAATGCATTTTTGTTTGTAACTTTTTGCATAAACCAATAATTGTAAAATTATGTCGACAGTGTTAAAATGTGTAAAGATGTAATTTGGATGACAATAATCACAAACAATGGCTTTGAAAGCAGTTATGTTGGTAAAACAATCGTATACTCTTGAAATTAAGTGCATAGTAATGTGAATTAGATTATTTTAAGTGAAATGTTAATTGTAATCTCGTGAAGCACTAAGAATAATTCAAACAAAATATAGTTTTGTTTTTTAAAAATTTTAACGTTTATTCGTTTTTTGATAGAGAGAGACAGAGTGTGAGTGGGGGAGAAGCAGAGAGAGAGAGGGAGACACAGAATCTGAAACAGGCTCCAGGCTCTGAGCTGTCAGCACAGAGCCTGATGTGGGGCTCAAACTCACGGACCATAGATCATGACCTGAGCTGAAGTCGGAGGCTTAACCGACTGAGCCATGCAGGTGCCCCTCAAACAAAGTATAGTTAAAGAATCATTGAGGAGATTGAAATAGTCCAGTGGAAAATATCTTTTGGGCACAAAGTAAGTCAGTAATGGAAGAATGGAGCCAAAAAAAATTAGACATATGATAAATAGCATGATGTCAAACACAAATCATAGCTCATCCATAATTGTATCAAATGCAAAGGGCTTAAAACTTTAGCTAGAAAGCATAGATTTACAGAGTAGAATTTTTAAAATATGACCAGTTTTTCGCTGTCTCTGAAAGACACACTTCAGATTTAAAGCACAAATAGGTTAAAAGGAAAATAATGGAAACATATATGCCATTCAAATAGTAAACAATGAAAAATGGAATGGATATATTGATATAAGGTAACATAAATTGTAAAAGAAAAAACTGTTACTAGAGACAAAAGGGATTTTTTGTTATAATAAAGTCAGAAGCCTTTTAGAAAAGCATAATAATGATCAACAAATATGTAGCTAAAAAGAACCCCAACATACGTGATGTAAAAACAAAATAGTTGAAAGGAAAAATAGATAAGTCAACAAAAATTGTTGCAGACTAATGACCTACTTTGAATAATGAATGGAACAACTGAGCACAAGATCATAAAATAGCCTAAGACTTAACACTGTAAACTAACTATACCTAACACATCTATAGAACACTCCAACAAATGACATCACAAAATAGTTTTTTCTGAAATGAATCTGGAATATTTTCTAGGAAAAACATTTGATAGTTCATGAAATAAGCCTCAGTAAATTAGACTTCATCAAAGGAAATATTTTTACTTTAAAAAACACAATTATGAAGAGATATGCAGATAATGGGAGAAAACATTTTATATCATTTATCTGATATGAGATATGTATCTAGACTATATAAGGAATTCTTTTTTTTTTTAATATTTATTTCTGAGGGAGAGAGTGAGAGGAAGAGAGCGAACAGGGAGGTACAAGGAGATGGAGACAGAGAAACCCAAGCCGGCCCTGCTCTGTCAGCACAGACCCCGATGAGGGGCTCAAATTCACAAACGGTAAGATCGTGACCTAAGCCAACTTCAAGAGTTGGACTCTTAATAGACTGAGACTTCCAGGCGCTCCTGTAAAGAATTTTTAGGGGCACTTGGGTGGCTCAGTCAGTTGAGCATTTGACTTTGGCCCAGGTCATGATCTAGCAGTTCATGAGTTTAAGCCCCATATGGGCCTTGTTGCTGTCAGTGCACAGCCTACTTTGGATCGTCTGTCCCTCTCTACCTTTCCCCAAATTGTGTGCACACGCAAGCACACACATTCTTCTCGCTCTCTGTCAAAAGTAAACATTAAAAAAATTCTTAAAACTCAACAATTAAAAGACAAAAAAGGTAATTTACAAATGGGCAAAAGTATTTAATAGATATTTATCAAAAAAAAAAAAAAAGATTAAGAACCTCAGGGATATCTGTAGATATTTCTTTACGGTTCTTAAATATATTCCCCTACATCTCAGAGCCAGCAATGGCATATCAAATTATCTCAAGTGGAATAAATCTGATTACCGTATTTGCAACGTTTCTCTTTCTCATCTTCTGTGGCATCTCTCTCACCCTACCCAGAGAAAATTTTCTATTTTTAAAAGTTTTGTGATATTGGACTCTACCTCCCAACCCCCATATAGTCTGAGATATCTCTCCATTGTAAGCCTATAATTTTAATAACATTGGCAAAATTCCCTTTGCCATGTGAGGTAACATATTTGTAGATTAGGATAAGGATATCTCTGGAAGGACTTGCTATTTACTACATATAGCGCACTACCATCACTGTGGGTTCCAAGAGGTTAACCAAAGAACTGACCTCCCACTTCACCCTGCACCTTGATCCACAGAATCGGGCAGTGGAACTCTGGACTACCCGACTTGGTAGTTTTGGTGGAGTCCAGCAAAGAATTTATCACCTATCCCTGGCTCATGGAAATAGGTATGTTCTGATTCTTTCATTGAGGTAGCATTGGTAGGTCTGAGAGAGAAGCTGGTATACCATTTCCTGTCTTAGGGAAACAGGTAGTGCTCCCAGTTTCTCAGCCAGGGTAGTTTTAGTGAGATTTGGTGGTAAGATAAGCCTCTATTCCCACCTGGCAGTAAGGAAACTTAACAGGGCACCACAAGGAGCTAGTAACCACTCTGAATTATACTTTTCCACATCACTACCTAATGTCAGGAAGATTAAACAAAGCAGGGAGAGTCTAAGCTAATTAGCATCTTACTACACGCACTTGGGACCCATAGGGCCCAGTGAGTAGGGGAGCCTCAACACCCACAGGGTAGCAGTGACACTGAATGAGGCAGTGTGAGTTGGGACTACTGGGCACTTCGGTATCTCCACTTTAGAATGGTAAGGCCCAGTGGGGAGCTGAGCCTCCACCATGGGCCTTCAATGAAGAAGATAGAATAAGGTGGTACAAGGAAGGACTGATTGGCACTTAGCTTCTTCCTTTCTAAGTCTCAGCGCAAACCATGAGGAGCTAAGCTTATACCCCTATCACGCAGAGAGAAGGTAGTATGTATCAGTCCTATGGTTCCCCTTTCTCTCAAGTTTGTGAGGCTAGCAGAGAAGTAAGCATACTCTCCCACTTGGAGGTAGCAAGATGGTATGAATCAGTGCTCAGTTTTTTTCCAGGATAGTGTTGGTGGTGTCCAGTGGGAAGTTGAACATGAACACCCGAGCAGCCTTAGTACTACAACTTAACAGCATTACCAGCTTCAAGAGAAAAAAAAAAAGATCCATAGTTTTATATAGAATATCAAAATATCCTGAATATAATTGAAAATCACTATTCATACCAAGACCCAGAAAAATCACCAGTGGAATGAAAAACAAAACAAAACAAAACAAAACAAAAATCAACTTGGAAGTGAGTTAAATGTAGCAATTATCTATTCTATACCTGGCTAAAGTATATTTTGGGAATTAAAGGGAAAAAAGACATTCTGAGACAAGAAAAACTAAGAGAATGTATTGCTAGTAAATATAATCTTAAGAGTAGCTGAAGTAAGTTCTCGAAACAGAAAGATGTTATAGAAAAGGGCTCATGGGGTGCCTGGATGGCTCACTCTGTTAAGTGTCAGACTCATGGTTTTGGCTCAGGTGATGCTCTCATGGTTCCTGAGATTTAGCCCCCCAAGGTGATCTCTGTTCTGACAGCATGGAGACGGCTTGGGATTCTCTCTCTACTCTCTCTTTGCCTCTCCCCTTGCTCTCATGCTCTCTCCCTCTCTCTCTCAAAATAAATAAATAAAACTTAAAAAAAATAAAGCCTTGAAACTTTATAAAGGCATTAAAGAAACTTCTGGACAAGAAGGAATAGACCAATTTCTTCCTCCTCTTCCCTACTAAGTAAACCATAAACTCTTAAAATAATGTGAGAGACCACCAAAGGAGAACCTAAGGTATGGGGAAGGAGAACTGGTGTGAGATGGCACTACTGGAAGAAAATCAAAGCAGTAGGGAATCTTAAGTTCCCTTTCTCCCCAACAGAAAAGGTGAGCCAGAACTGGGATTTTCCATCTCCAAGTTAGTAGCAGAAGGAAGCCAGGTAGGCTTATTTCCCTTCAAATCAAACATGGTTCTTTCTCACAGTAAGTCTGACATCCCTGGCAAGGGGGATCAATCACAAACTCCACTTAAAAAAGTCAGCAGGGGAACAATTATCCTTCCCTTCCAGGTCTGAAACACCTCCTGTCTATGCTGAGACATGGGAGTAGCTGGGGAAGGTACAATGGGGATCCTGACCTAATAAACACCTAGTCTAGAATGGACTTTACATCTCCCTCAAATGATTAAGGATACTGCCACAACAAGTACCCATAAGGGAAGCATCTTCATCTTTATATTTAATAGGTGAGAAAAAATACATGATACAAGTAAGATTTCTACACTGTACATGAGGTAATTTTTTACTTTATTTTTTGAGGTACAATTTAATATACCATAAGTTATACCTGTATGCTCTAATAGTTAATGCAACCACTAGAAAATGTTGCAAAGCAATATATTAATATGAAAATAACAACATAAAAGTTTAAATACATCAAGGTAGAATTTTAAATAAAAATGTAAGTTCTTCACAGGAAGATAGAAAAAATAAAAATAAAAAAAGAAGCAGGGGAATTAGAAGTAGAGCAAACAGAAAGAATAATAAAACGGCAGACTTATGTACCAACATATTAATTAGTACTTTCAATATAATCATTTAAATACACTAGATAAAAGACAGAGGTTAAGTGGGAAAAAATGTTCCAAGTATATGCTTCTTATCAGGAAATTAATTCAAATCCAACAATATAGACAGATTAACCATAAAAGAGAAGAAAATGATATACCATAGCTACATTAATTTTAAATATAAGCAAGAATGATCATGTAAATATCTGATTAAATAGATTGTAGAACAAAGAAAATTACAAGAGACAAAGAGGCAATTTGTAATTATAAAATGAAAAATCCACCATAATGATGTAAAAACGCTAGATGTATAAAAGAACCAAAGAACAGAGCTAAAAAAAAAAAAAAAATTAAGGAAAAAATAGTAGAGCTAAAAGAAGAAATAGACAAATCCACCATTCTAGTTGGGGACATCAACACTCCTCTCTCAGCACATTTGATAGAACTGCTAGGCAGAGCATCAGCAGGAATGTAGAAGAACTGAATCATACTGTCAACAGAATTGAATTGCCATTTATAAAACACTCCACAATAAAAACATAAAAATTTCAACAATGATAGAGTATCCACTTTTCAAACACCCATGGAACGTTGATCAACTATATACTGGGACCTAAAACAAACCTTAACAGAATTAAAGAGTTGAAATCATGCAGAGTTTTTATTTTCTGACTAAAATAGAATCAAACTATAAATAAAAACAGAAGGAAAATCTTTGAAACTCTGGAGATTAACAACATACTTCTATATAATGGGGGGAGGGAGACAAAGAGGAAATGGAGCTGCAGGAAGATGGAAATAAAAAATTTAAAAAATATTGTACGACCTAAGGTAGGGCTGAAAGGGTAATGTATAGCACTAAAGGCTTATACTAGAAAAGAGTGAATATCTTAAATCAATAATTTTCTACCTTAAGAAATGAGAATAAGGAGAACAAAATAAACCCAAAGCAAATGGAAGGAAGAAATAATAAACATCAGAACAGAGGGATGCATGGGTGGTTCTGTTGGTTAAGCATCTGACTTTGGCTCAGGTCACTATCTTGTGGTTTACAAGTTTAAGCCCCATATCAGGTTCACTGATGTCAGCACAGAGCCTGATTTTGATCCTCTGTCCCCTCTCTCTGTCCCTCCTCCACTTACATTCTTTCTCTCAAAAATAAATAAACATTTAATTAAAAAACAAACAAACAAAAGAGCAACACCGAACAGAACTCAATGAAATTGAAAACAGAAACCCAATATAAAAAATTAATGCAAGGCAATCAATAAGGCAAAAATCTGGAATGGTTACCAACAGCTTTTTGCAGCATTGTTGATAGCCTTTATTCCATCCCCGCCAAAAATGACACATTCTTTTTGAGACAGACAGCTCGTAACTTGTAATGGGCAAATAAAACAGCACTGTCCGTATTTGTGTGAATGGATACAGGAAACTGAAGTGTAATTCTCCATAGACAAAACAATAGAAGTAGCAGAAAGGAGCTTTTGATGACTAAAGGTGCCAAGTAGGGCTGACGGGTTTTTATTGTTCACCCTTACCACAAGAGTTCAATGAACAACAAAAATTCTTAATACCTTGATCTGCAGAGGTTAACTGTCTGTCTCTCAGGCCATCATGTGCATACATCGGTTCACATTATTATTTTATGGGATTATCGAATGGCAAATGCGTTGGCACTTGGAAGGGAAATAAGCCAAGTCCACTATTTAGCGATAATATTCTTAAACTTAGATTAACAATTAATCACAAAACAGTTAAAATCGTCGTTCTTTTCACTTGTTTTAGTATCATAATTTTTCCAATGTTTTATTTTAAGGCATTTCTTCATTTAGTAATGTAAGTGAACTTCTCAGTCCAGCAGTTAGAAAGGAATTATTTATGACATTTATTAGCAATGTAGAACAAATAAATTTTATTAGATGCATGTTGTTGGTAATTAAATAAAACAGAAATTGCAAACTGTGTAATTTTATGTACCTAATGCATTTTTTTCTCAATTTGTGTTTCATTTTGAAAATAGGGATAAAAGAGAGTGGACATAATTAACCATATATGGGATATTAATGTGTGCTTGTAATAAGGATAACAGCTTTTATAGAGTGGGATGATTACTTTTATAACCCAATTAAAATTTAAGAGTTACTGTTCCTTCATTACATAGATTGGATTTTCTTTAATCCAGAAGTTTCATATATTTTGCTTCAGAGTTTATGTATGTGAAGTGCACATTTGGAAAATGGAGGCATAATACTAGTGATTTAATTTCTATGTGATCAGATGAAAGTTAACATTGTCTCCCATTTTTTTAACCTTGTGAAAATTTATTTCCTTGCTCATTATTTGCTTCTTAAGAGAAAAGAAAAAAAAATAATAATATCTCCATGGCTGAAGGCCATGTCTACATAACAGCAGGTTTATTCAGACACACTGAATGAACTAAAAGTCTGTCACAATTAGTTTTATTTATTTAGCACGATTTTGCAACTTGGTAAAGAATTCAGAAACTATGTTTTGGGCCATGAATATCAAAGTAACTGAACCTGTCTCTCTTCATGTGCATTGGCTTTTAGCTACTAACCAGTCTCGTCTCTTGCAAAATTTTTAAAAAATTATTTTATATGTTTCTTGTTATTTTGGCTCATATTAGAAATTAAAGTAACTAAACTGCATTCATTATTTTATTTAAAAAGCTTAATAGGGATTAATATTTCAGGCAAAACACAGTTATAATGTTCACTTAGAAAAACAATGCCAAAAACTTGGTAGAGAGAGATTTATGAAGGATAACAGGACATAGATTCTGGAGGATATGTAGTTGTATCACTATGTGTTATATCACTAATAATTATAGCTGTGATATTATATGGCTATGAAACATCCACATGTACACACATAAACATAGGCATCAAACCTACATAGTTGTGAAAGAAAATAGGTCATATTTAATTCAGTTGGAAGAGGGTAGTCTTCAACTTGGAGACACATAAAACTAAATAGTCTGGCACTCTTACACTTTTTTAAAGCTATATTTTAAATGTCTAATTTTTAGGGGTGCTTGGGTGGCTCAGCTGGTTAAGCGTCTGACTTCGGCTCAGGTCATGATCTCATGGTTTGTGAGTTTGAGCCCCACATCAGGCTCTGTGCTGACAGCTCAGAGCCTGGAGCCTGCTCTGGATTCTGTGTCTCCCTCTCTCTCTGCCCCTCCCATGCTCATGCTCTGTCTCTCTCTGTCTCTCAATAATAAATATTTAAAAAAATTTAAATGTCTAATATTTAAAGATGTCAGTAACATGACAAAAATGGAATCTTAATTGGATGAGAACATATTGCAAAACTTGCCACAATTCTTATTTTTTAATGTTTTTATTTATCTTAGAGAGAGACAGAGAGAGAGAGAGAGAGAGAGAGAATGAGAGAATAAGAGAGAATCTTAATTGGATGAGAACATATTGCAAAACTTGCCACAATTCTTATTTTTTAATGTTTTTATTTATCTTAGAGAGAGACAGAGAGAGAGAGAGAGAGAGAATGAGCAGGGAAAGGGCAGAGGGAAAGGGAGACACAGAATCTAAAGCAGCCTCCAGGTTCTGAGGTGTCAGCACAGAGCCCGATGCGGGGCCCAAACCCATAGAGTTGGGTTGGTCTACCCAAACCAGTAGACCAAGCCCTGAGCCAAACTCAGAAGCTTAACCAACTGAGCCACCCAGCTGCCGTGCAAAAATGGCCACAATTCTTCATTCTTCCCTTTATCCTAAGCATTTGCAAAGCTGCTTTAAGCTCCTCCTACCAGGAGTTTATTTCAATTTATTTCACTATCGCTGTATGTAAGTTGCCTTGTGTCCTACTTTGGTCAATGGAATTCAACGTTCTTCCATTCGTGCTTGGAACTGCACCAGTACATACCCACAGCTGGAGGTTTGAAGACAACTTGTGGACGAGAACTAACATGGCTCAGCCGACCTTCAGAGGTCGAGTCTCTTAGCTGAGCCACAGCTG
This sequence comes from Panthera leo, assembly GCF_018350215.1. Lineage (NCBI taxonomy): Eukaryota > Metazoa > Chordata > Mammalia > Carnivora > Felidae > Panthera > Panthera leo. The sequence continues at coordinate 21,032,798 of NC_056687.1, read as the reverse complement.
GCACACAGGAGTTCTGCTGAAATCTGAATAGACAACTGGCTTGTTTAACCTTTATTGCTGACTGGCACAATCATGAACTAAAATAATGGTGTTTTGTTTTAAGCTACCAAATTAGAAGTGAACTGTTACACAGCAATAGCTATGTGATAAAGCTTACATTTTAGATAAAGCTTACATTTTAACACACTACTTTAAATATGACTTTAACAGAAGCTTTCTAACATGCAATCTAAAATATAAAACAGATACAAAATATTTGAAAAAAATGCTAAAATACAAACCATATCATATTTTATTTCAGACAATGCAAATGTTTGGAGTGCCTGGGTGGGTCAAGTTGGTTAAATGCCTGATCTCAGGATCACACAGTTCATGGGTTCAAGCCCCACATCGGGCTCTGCGTTGACCATGCAGAGACTGTTTGGGATTCTCTCTCTTTTCCTCTCTCTTTCTGTCCCTCCCCTGCTCGCGCGCTCTCTCTCTCTCAAAAATAAATAAACTTAAAAAAAAAAGAAAATACAGATGTTTTTTGACTAAAAGCATTTAAAATAATTTGAATTCATTCTTCAGATATGGAAACCTTCTGGATTAGACTTATCTTCTCTCTCTAATATTTCCTCTTCATATATTTAATATTCAGAATGATATCCTAAACTGTATTTTTAAGTTTTTTTTTAATTTAGTTTTGGAAACTTTACTTTATCAAATATTTGATTTTGTTGTATTTCTGTTTCCTATTTGTCCATGCAAAACTTCCTTGACTCTCTATGATAACACTTATTTCCCCCATTTGTGTTCTCACTATATTTTTCATTTATGCTATTAGATTTACTCATCTGTCATTTTTCATTTGTCCATGTTAAAAATTAATTACTGATATGAGAGTTTAAGATTATAATAAATAAATTTGTTATAATGTGAGTGATGGATATAAGTTAAATTAAATCTACATTAAAGAGATAAATAATCGGGGCGCCTGTGTGGCTCAGTTGGTTGAGCGGCCGACTTCGGCTCAGGTCACGATCTCGCAGTCCGTGAGTTCGAGACCCGCGTCGGGCTCTGTGCTGACAGCTCGGAGCCTGGAGCCTGTTTCAGATTCTGTGTCTCCCTCTCTCTGACCCTCCCCCATTCATGCTCTGTCTCTCTCTGTCTCAAAAATAAATAAACGTTAAAAAAAAAAAAGGGATAAATAATCGACACTGGTGGATCTTAATGAGAAATCCACACTCCTGTGTGTTTATTTAGTTGTAAAACTCCAATCCCTAGAATTGAGAATTCACATTTTAGAGGTGGCTATAAAATGATCAGTATATCTTGCTCTAAATTTTCACTGGAGGATGCATTAATTGCCAATAATAACAATTTAGTTTTGCCTTGGAAATGCCTATTAGGTTTCAGTTCTCATATCAATCAACTCGGCTTTTTCAAACTTTCTTTTTAGAATTGTTTATTTCAATCAAGTACATGCTTTTGCTTATGTGCAACTTTGTAGGCACACTACCAGAAACAAGAAGTTAAGAATGTACATTTTCATTTATACTAGCCTTACTCTTATAAATACTGCTATAAATCACAGGAAAAACTTTTCTCTGACATAACAAACTAGCTTTCCAGAGAAGACCCATTATTGCCAGTAGATGAAAGAACAATTCATTTAACAGATTTTTTTTATCATCCTAAATATTCACCTAGAGATATGTATTACTTACTCGTAAATATTAGAATCCTCAATACAAAATGTGTCCTCAGCAACTACATATGATTGCACCCCAAATACCAAAACATATGGTTTTTATCATCATGGTTGTTATTTTCTGATTTAGGTTTAACTTTCTCTAGAGGCTATTAAAGAATACATACATTTTTTGCTGACATTTTATCACAGCAATAAAATGAGATGGGGATCCATACTCAAAAGGCCACTAAAATCAGTCAGGATGTTTACTGCAGAAAACAATTGCTTGCCAAACACTCTGAAAAAATTCAGTCAAGTGTGACCAGATTTATGGCTAAATGCATTGTCACACAAAGCTTTCAACTGTAACTTATTTTACAATATTGTAACTATATATCTATGAAAGACAGCATCACTTAGTACCATTATTTTAATGGCATACTTACCTTAACATGTGAGAAATTATCCATGAGACGTCAGGAGAAATTGAATTTATTTTTAAATTTTCGCTTATCAAATCATGCAGAAATCTACACATATAAGTCAATTTTCTTGATTATATTCTTTCAGTTTATGCTAACCTATGTTTTCATTGGTAAGAGTCATTGTACCTGTCAACGTTAGTGCAGATTCTGATACGATCGCTTTTACAAGTTCCAGGAAATGATTGGCAATGCTTTTAATCCTATATGATTGAATCCATCCACAGGAGGGAAAAAGAAAAATATCATTCAGAAAGCGTCTTGGTAAGTGTAGCACTTCGTGAACAGAGCTGAAATACTTCTGTAGCAAGTGCATTGTGTAATTTTGGGCGAGCTTTTTTAAATATGTTCTCTCCTAGGAATTTTAGATTTTTCTCTTTAATCCGTTTTCAATTAATTTTTTGAGTGCTATAAATCAGGGGTTCAATTTCAATTTCCCTCTCTTGCATTTGAATATACAGTTTTCCAAATAGCATTTGTTGAAGAGACTATCTATTCTCGATTGAATATTGTTGACAATTTTGTCAAATGTTAGTTGACAATATATGTAGAGGTTTATTTCTGGGCTGTCAATTCTATTCTATTGGTCCATGTGTCTTTTTATGCCACTACCATACTGTATTGATAACTATAGCTTTGTGATATAGTTTGAAATTAGGAAGTGTGATACCTCCAGCTTTGTTTTTCTATCTCAATATTGCTTTGGCTATTCAGGGTCTTTTATGGTTCTCTAGGAATTTTAGGATTGTTTTTTTCTATTTCTGTGAAAAATGCTACTGAATCTTGATAAGCATGGCATTGAATGTATAGACGGCTTTGGATGGTATGGGCATTTTAACAATATTAATTCTTCTGATCCACGGACACTGGATTTCTTTCCATTTATTTGTATCTTTTCCAGTTTCTTAAAAGAAAATGTCCTATTGGGGTGCCTAGGTGGCTCAGTCGGTTAAGCGTCCGACTTCAGCTCAGGTCACGATCTCGTGGTCCGTGAGTTCGAGCCCCACATCGGGCTCTGGGCTGATGGCTCAGAGCCTGGAGCCTGCTTCCGATTCTGTGTCTCCCTTTCTCTCTGCCCCTCCCCCGTTCATGCTCTGTCTCTCTCTGTCTCAAAAATAAATAAATGTTAAAAAGAAAAAGAAGATGTCATATAGATTTCAGTCTACAGATTTTTCACCTCCTTGGTTAAATTTATTTCTAAGGCCTTTGTTGTTTTTGATGCTGTTGTGAATGGTAGTATATTAAAAATTGATGTATTTAAAATGCTAAATTTTCCACTTCATGAACAACTTATGTCTCTAAATTGAATAGATTTCTTTAAATAATCTCAGAATGTTTGATATGTTTATTGTAGAAGTCTTGCATATCTTTCATTAGATTTATTCTTAAGTATTTAGTGTTTTGATGCCTTTATAAATGGTTTCAATGAGTTTAAAAATCTATTTCTCCACCTCTAGTATTATAGATATTAATAATTTTTTATTGGATTTGTATCCAAACAACTTTGTAAATACACTTAACTCTTATTTAACCTGCAGGTGCTTTTGAGATATATATATATATATATATATATATATATATATATATATATTATGTGATGATTACCACAATTTTGTCTCCATTCCCAAATCTTACCACTTTACTTTGTTTGTCTTATTTCACTAAGAATATTGACAAAAGTTGTTGGATAGAATTGATGTTTAAAAATTAATGTTTAATTAATTTAATTAATAGAATTAATTTTTAATCAATAGAAAAGTATTGATTTTTCTAAATGTTTAGATGATCATAGTTGTCCAATTTATTCTACTGATACAGTAAAATGCATTTTATGAATGCCAAATATTAAATTTCTAGTGTAAATTGATGTATCTGTTTATATGTAAGTAAAATGGATTGACTTGTTTATAATATGTTGTTGCCTTTATTCTTTTATTTACTTATTTAATTTTATCTATTTATTTTGAGAGAGAGAGAGAGAGAACACAAGTTGTGCAGGGGCAGAGAGAGAGGGAAAGAGAGTTTCAAGAAGGCTCCGTGCTGACAGGGCAGAACCCGAGGCAGGGCTCAAACCCAGGAACCATGAGATCATGACATGAGCCATCCAAGTGATCAAGAGTCAAACGCTTAACTGACTAAACCACCTTGTTACCTATATTCTTGAGAGATGTTAGTTTATAATATTGTGTTTTGCAATATCTTTGTCCGAATTTTGTGTCAAGGTTATCCTGGGGCAATGGAACAAGTGGGTTTGGTGTTATGTCAGATTCTTGAGCACTGGAGCCAATAGATTTTGGGCAGGGGGGATTCTCTCAGAGAGACCAGAGTACTTATTTAGGCAAGAATGTGATCTTGGCTGAACAAACTTCTGTCTGATACCATAGGGAAGTTTTGGAGTATACACTGCACCACGAAGGAAAACACTGTGCTAATTTTATGGAGAAGGCACCAGCTGAAAATTTCATTAGCCAGCAGTGCCTGAAGTTGAGGAATGGCTATGCCATTTGGCAAGGGACACTCTGGATGATTGTACCCAACAAAGTCTAACTCCTTGGACCATGCAGATTCAATTGCTTCTTCCAACTTTTTACTCTTCTAGGCTAAGCCTCACTAAAATTCCATTTAATTATAACTTTTGGGAAAATTAACAGAGGAGGGTTAATGGGAGAAACCTTAGGTCTTGTTGCTACAGTTGGTTGTGGGGCCATAACTGATCATCATACACACCATTTTCTACTCTCCAGTGCAGTTTCATTTTCCATTTATTTAACATTTCTCATGGTAGAAATTGACTTGCCATCTTGGTTGACTTAAAACTTCATATCTGATAGCCTGTTTATCATATTCTCATTGGACTTTTATTTTTACTTATTCATTTACAAATAATGTCAGGCATGGGAAAAAAACAAGCATTGCTTTAATGAGCTGCAGTATATTCCTCTCTGCTCCCTTTGCGTAAAAGCTGACCATAGTGATTAGAGTCAATTATTCTCTCTCTGCTGGTCTAGAAGCAGGCGTCGCCCCAAATGGTCAGGTAGCAGATGTAGCTTTGAGTTTACCTGGTGTGATTTATTTTTTTAAATGTTTTATTTATTTTTAGAGAGAGCATGAGTGGGTAGTGGCAGAGAAAGAGAGAGAGAGAGAGAGAGACAGGATATGAAGCAGGCTCCAGGCCCCAAGCCGTCAGCCCGATGCAAGGCTCAAACTCACGAGCCATGAGATCATGACCTGAGCCGAAGTCAGATGCTTAACCAACTGAGCTACCCAGCCACCCCTATGTGGTGTAATTTCTTATCTTGCTATTCATTGTTTTGATCTTATTTAAATGTACTAATCAGATTTGTTTTCAATTTCATGCCCAATGACTTAGTTTTCTGGGTCACCTGTGGATCGTTTTCATTTGTGAGGTTTTCTTCCTGGTATTTAGTCTTTCAATTTTGGTCTTATGTTAACACTAGGCAGATTTTATTGCATATTACACCGTGTATATGAAAAATTCGAACAGTTCTAGATAGTTTTATTTTCCTTCAGGGAAAATTGCTCTTTGCCAAAAGTTAGATTAAGGGTGTATTACTGGGTCTCAATAAACAACTTCAAGTTTTTGAGCCTGTGTTGTAAGGTTGGTCTTTATCTGGTTCACATTTTGTTTTAGGGCATAGCTCTTTAGAAGCTTCAACTGAACGTATGGGGTGTTTATTGCTATCCTTTCTCCTCACTCATCTTGCAATCCAATTTTGTCTCCCCAGCAACATAAGACTATTGAAAGGTCTTAGCTTTTAGTCACTTAACAATTTCTTTCTGATTGATTTCTTGGCCTCTTACCCCTATGCTTTTTAGGATTTACCAGTGACCTATAGTATTAAAGCACTCAGAATTCTGGGATCACTTCTCTGGGTCATTTTTCTCCAAGATTTCTGTTTCTCACATCTTGAATGCCTTATTACTTCTAGAAACAAAAATTTGCCTCCCACATAACAATATCTCAAACTCAAAGTTTCTGCTTTCTGCCAGGCCTTTATGCCTTACTCTGAGATTTAGGGAAAAAAATCCCCAACATAAAAAGTAGTATAATTCTGGCCCCCTGCGATTTGTCTATTTTCTCTTCACAATCTCGTTGCTTCAAGTTTCAGTTACTTGTGCTCTCTGATAGTGTGTACCAGATGTTTTTGGCACTTCTTCAATTTTATGGATGTGCTTTTCTGATTTATGCTACTCAATGGTAATCAGTTGTGGAATACCACTTTTTATGATTTCAATACAATGAAATCCTTTGAGACTCTTTTTTAATGGGCCAACATAGGATGTGTGTGTGGGGGGGGGGGGGGGTATAACTATTGGGAAAAAATACTGTATTCTTTGAAAAAAAAAAAGACTATCCTGCAATTACTACATACTCATTTTCACAAAATTAAATCCTTAGTCTTACTCACATATTAAACAAGTGGAATTAGATTTAATTTCTTTAGCCATTATTTCATCACTGCCTATAACTTTAGAGTGTATAACTGCATCATTGGAGGTTTCATGTTAACAGAAATTCCTAGGTTATGATAATATTAAAAATTCTTTTTTTTAGAAACAGGAAATAATCACTAAGTAAAATCTTTGTAATAGATTGCTTTATGGGAAAAAAATTGTGTCCCCTTCCAAAAGATGATGAAGTCCTGACACTTAGTGCCTGTTAATATGACCTTATTTGGAAATAAGGATTTTGCAAGTGATCAAGTTAAGATGAGGTGATTAGGCTCTTACCCAATTTGGTGTCCTTATAAGCACAAGAAATATGCAGAGACAGACACATGGGAAGATGGTGCAAATACACAGAGAGTATACTATCTACAAAGCACTGAATGCCTAAACCTACCAGGAATTAGAATAGGAGCATAGAACAGATTCTCCCTTGCACCCTTCAGAAGGAACTACTGACCCTAGAAATATCTTGATGTTGTGTTCTAGACTACGGTACTGGATTGCATAATCCACCTAGTTTGTGGGACTTTGTTCAAGTAGCCCCAGAGAACTAATACAATAGATGAACCACCTGGAAGGTATAATTTCTAAACCTAGAACCTAGAACCATAGAACCTAGAACCCAGGTTCTATGCAAAGACTATGAATCCAAATCTCCCTTTACTCATTCACTCCAGGATTCAAATAGAAGAAGCCATTAATTGGTCTTTGCATCAGCCTCTAAAGACAAGGCTTTTAGTTTGGGATGAAATACTGGAGTTTTGAATCCATTTTTTTTTTAAATGGAAATAATTATAGGGATGTTAATAGACTATAGTTAATAATTTTTAAAACTTAACAGGATTTGAAGCAGCTTATATCAACAGGTAAATCAGAGTAAGAATATAAATATATTTAATTATAGTTAAAAATAGGTTAAGTAAGCCAGCCTTCCCTCTTCCACCTCCTAGCACTCCCATGCACAAAAGGAGATATTCTGAGCTAGCTAAAAATGTTTCAATATAGGGGGCCAATATTCGCCTACTGTAGGTGAGGATAATGATTAAATGATATTAAGTTTCAAAGGTCATACAGATTTTGCTAGAGATATTCACCTCAAATCCAGTACTTGATAGCTCAAATAATATAATAATTTTTAGCTTCCAAGAAAGTCAGGCTGACCATCCAATTTTGCAAACCATCATATTATCAATTTCTTCTGTATTGAATTATGTTCCTAGTTATGCATACGTAGTTTCTATGGTCCTTGACATTAGGAATTGAACTCTAACTGCTATAAATATATAATGTGAAACAAATGTCTTTCATTATCCAATTATACTTGAATATATAATGAATATTTCAAGTACCAGAGATTTTAATAACTAATTAAATATATCTCTCCATTAGGAAAAGCTACTATAACCATTCATTATGGTTGAACATTTGAACATTTCTAAGTGATCAAGAAGTTTTAGCCAGAGGAGAAGGAATTAAAGAATTTTCTAAGAAAAGGTAACAGCAATGTTATGCCCCAGATTCTGGGAAAAGTTTAGAATTTAAGAGAAATTTAGGCAGGCAAGAATGGAAAAATTTGGGAGCGAGATGGAAAATCACATAATATGAAGCTGAAAGAATTACAGAGGACATATAGCCATGCATAGTGATGACCATATGGAGAGACATAGGAGTACTCTACATTATGGATAAAAAAGATAGATCAGAATTTACTTAATTAAAGCAAATTACAGGATACTTATAGGTCTCTAATTTTCAATTATTAAAAGTAGCTGATCTTTTATAGTCTTGTCCAATTTATTGAAAGTTGAAAAAGTAAAAAAGATATGCTGGAGAAATAATATTCTAATTTCTTATTAAATGAGAAACCACTTATCTTTTTATTGTTTCCATAGTTCGGCATTTCCCAAATGCTATATCGTAGAAATCATACCATATGTAGACTTTTCAGATTGGCTAATTTCATATAGTAATCTGCGTTTCCATTTCCTCCGTGTCTTTTCCTGGCTTGTTGGCTCATTTATTTGTATTGCAGAAGAATATTCCATTGTCTGGATCAACCAGTTCATCCATTTGCTTACTGAAGGACATTTTGGTTGCTTCTGGGTTTTGAAAATTATGAATAAAGTTGCTACAAACATCTGTGCAAAGGTTTTGTGTGGGTATGAGTTTTCCATTTCTTTTAATAAACACCAAGGGGTGAGGCTGCTGGATTGCTTGGTAAAACTATGTTCAGTTTTGTAAGAAATAGCCAAACTATTTTTCAAAGTGTCTGTATCATTTTACATTATCATAGGCAATGAATGAGGTTCGTGTTTACTCCATATCCTCAGTAACATTTAGTGTTTTCAGCATTCTGGATTTGGGCCTTCTAATGGGCGGGTAGTAGTATCTCATTGGTGTTTTAATTTGCATTTGCCTGATGACATAGGATGAGGAGTATTTTTTCATGTGCTTATTTGCCATTTGTGTATCTTCTTTATGGAGGTATCAAAGTCTCCAGATGTTTCTTCAATGTTTATTCATTTATTCTGAGAGAGAGAGAGCACAAATGGGGAACAGACAGAGAAGGAGAGAGAAAATCCGAAGCAGACTCTATGCCCAGTGCAGAGCCTAATGTAGGGCTAGATCCCATGACCGTGAGATCGTGACCTGAGCCTAAATCAAGAGTTGCACACTTAAGGGACTAAGACACTCAGGCGCCCTGTCCAACTTTCTTTTTAATCAGGCTGTTTGTTTTCTTATTAGGATTACTTTTTCTTCAGTTTTTGCTAGAAACCTGACTAGAGAGCAGATTACTGCTTCATCATAGACATAACAAAATTTTCCTTTTAAAATTATATTTATGTTTATTGTTTGTTAATAGAACATTAAATGTGTACGATCTAGTGACCATCATGTCTATGATTTCAAATATTAAAACCGTGTTTAGACAGGCTTCCTTCACCCAGACCTAATGTTGTCTAATTTATTTTATTATAATACTATTATGGTTTTATTTCTTATATGTAAGTATTTGGTCCATCTACACATTTTGTAATAATATGTAAAAAACTGTATAGTTTAATTGTATTCCAAATGTTCACTCAATTGGTGTAATGTCAATCACTAGAAAAAATTATATATATTCATTTATTTTCAATATTATCCACATCAAATAATTATATATAAATATAAATAAATATAAACTTATAATTATATACACATTTATGTATAATTATAAATATACATATTTATTGTTTGTTTTGTTTACTATACTTCAGGTGTAGATAAGTGTGTTCATTTTGTATCAGTCTCATAAAGTTTATTTTGATCTGTGTTATGGACTGTATGTCTTTCTTCCTCCCCCACCCCAAAATTCACATGTTGAAGATTAATCCCCAATCGGATGGTATTTGGAGATGAATCCTTTAGGAGGTAATAAGGACTTGAGAGTGAGGGCCTCCTGAATGGGATTAATGCTTTCAGAAGAAGGAAAAGAGACCAGATTTCTCTCACCCCCGTCTTTCCCATATGAAGATACAAGAAGGTGCCTGTCTCCACACAGAAGACCTGCCAGTGCCTTCACCTATGCTTTGCAGCCTCCAGAATTGTGAGACACAAATGCTTCTCATGTAAGTCATCCAGTATATGGTATTCTTGTTACAGAGATCCTAAATGACTAATGCAATCTGGTTGGATTTTTTTTTTCTCCAAATGTTATGAAATACACGATGATTAATTTCATCTGCCAGGATGCCCAGATATTTTTTCAAACATTTTTGAGGGTGTGTCTGTAAGAGTATTTCTGGTTGAGATTAACATCGGCCAAAGTACAGTGAATGAAGCAGATTGCCCTCCCTAAGGAGGATGGGGCCCCGTCAGATCATTTCAGCATCTGAATAGGACAAAAAGACTGAACAGAATAGTGTACCATGCCCAACTGACTGTCTTCAAGCTGGGACATAAGTTTTTTCCTGTTTTCATATTCAGGCTACACCTTCAGCTCTTTCTGAGTCTTGAGCCCACAGGCTTTCAGACTAGAACTGGACCATCAGCTCTCCTGGGTCCGCAGCTTTCCAACTGCAGATCTTGGGATATGACAGCCTCCATAATTGCATGAACTTATTTCTTACAGTAAATGTCTCTCTCTCTCTCTCTCTCTCTCTCTCTCTCAAAATAGATGAAACTTTAAAACAAAACAAAACACAAATACATACTTGAAATTCTACTCACATCTGGAAATAAGTAATTTTATTATTATATGTGCTTTTATGCAATCATTTATAAAGAAAGGCAACAAGAAAAAGATTTCCTTTTTTAATGTTTATTTTTGAGAGAGAAAGTGAGAAAGAGAGAGAGAGAGATAGCAAGCAGGGGAGGGGCAGAGAGAGAGAGAGGGACAGAGGATCCGAAGCAGGTTCTACACTAAAAGCAGAGAGCCTGATGGGGGGCTCAAACTCACTGTGGCTCTAATTCACTAACCATGAGATCATGACCTGAGCTGAAGTCAGATGCTTAACCCACTGAGCCACCCAGGTGCCCCGAAAAAGACAGACTTCTTAAATTATTTTGGTGCATACCTTAGATACATATAAAATAAATAGAAATATTTTTAAACTTTAGTGCATGCCTAAAATAATTTTAGATTTCTTAACAATCAAGCATGGGACAATAATCATAAAGTGATTCATATGAAATGCTGTTCTTAAATATATCAAAAATATTACATTTGCAATACTAAGCCTTTTAAAAATTATATGACAGTCACTTTAACTTTTCCTAAATTATATTACAGTTTAATTTGGGATAATTTTTACCTTTCTCTCTTTTTTTTTTGGTAAAGTTTATTTATTTTGAGAGAGAGAGAGAGACAGAGAGAGAGAGAGTTCATGCGCACAGGTGCATGAGTGGGGGTGGGGCACAGAGAGAATCCCAAGCAGGCTCCGTGCTGTCAGCACAGAGCCCAGCTTGGGGTCACAAAAGGTGACATCATGACCTGGGCAGAAATCAAGAGTGGGACACTCAACCCACTAAGCCACCCAGGCTCCCCTACCTTTCTGTTTTAAATAAAGAGAATATTTCAAATACAATACATTATATCTACTCCAAAGCTAGGAAACCAAAACAATTTAGATTTAATTTGCCTTTTATTGTTCTTTTTCCAACACAAGAATGTTGGGCAGCCATTAAATTCTAGAATAAACTATTAATCCCGAATAGCTATTAATTTCATTAACATGCGGTGAAGAACCTTGAATCTTTCCTAGACTGGATGATTGTTTTCTCTTCTCTTTATGTTAATATGAAAGACTAAGCTGTTCTTCTTGACTTTATATATTTTTGTCATTAGCAGTCCAACAAGCAACTCTGTTAAGTGCACTTAGTCTTGGAACATTGGGTTTTGACTTTGAAGAACTCCAGTTTCATTTTTTCCACTCTTATAAGAGGAACAGTTATCTAATCTTTTTGCTTTAAAATTTAGATAATTACTTTTAAGTAACCATTTTATTTAAGTTGCAGAAAGACATAATCCTTCAGTTACACATTATATTTCATTTTGCATCATCACATTTTAAACTGTCTTATACATGAAAAACAGTATATCTATGCAATAAGAACAGTGTAACATATAATCTGAGTCTCCCTCCAAACAGGTAGGATACTTTGTATCTTACACAATAATTGCTCTTCCCAAACCCTTTTATTACCTAAGAAGAGGTATTGATTTTACAATATGTGCTGCTTCGAAAAACACATATTTTTAAATAAAACGATGGAGCCATGTCCTAATCTTTATATTACCATTAACAACCTCTGTTCCCCGAGCCACAGTTTCTGTACTTCTAGAAAAGGCATCAAATCATAAATATTCTTGATAGACTTGTGAGGGATCAATGAAATGTGTGACATATAATTTACTTTTTACATCCTTAGTTTCTTATCCATTTCACTAGATCATTGTTCTCTAAGATGCTGGATTTTTTTTTTTCCAGCATGGCATTTTCCACATTTCCTATCATCTATCACATTCATCATTGGCAAATAATGGCCAATTGATAATTATTACCTAAATATATTTGATCTGAGAAAATTATATTCTTAAACTTTGTTGCTCAAATATGCCTTAGAATCATTACCAAACCAAATTGATTACCTAGATACTGGAGATTATGAAGTAATTCGAATCCTTATTTATCAACTAGGAGAAAAATGATTTTCAACAATTCCAGTGGTGCTGCACCTTCTTTTAGAGCACTAACCTGGAGTACCTGGATGGCTCAGTTGGTTGAGTTGCTGACTCTTGATTTCAGCTCAGGTCATGATCTCACAGTTGCTTGACTTCCAGCCTTGTAGGGTTGTGCACGGACAGCATGGAGCCTGCTTGGGATTCTCCCCCCGCCCCCCGCCCCATCTTCCTTTTCTCACATGCGCGCGCACACACACCCACACACTCTCCCTCTCTCTCTCAAAATAAATAAATAAATAAACTCTAAAAAGAAAAGAGAGAGAGAGAGAATGAGAATACTAACCAAACCAAATTCCACATTTCTGAATGACTGTATTTTAACTAGTCACTCAACATTAAAATTACTTTTGGTAAACTACTGCTTTCCCAATTTAAACACATACATTTAAACACATACCAAAAAAAAATTTCTACTCTGATCAAAGTCATTGCTTCTTTCCGAAATACCGGATTAATTTTTTGCGACATTTTTAATGTACTAAATTTATTGGGACAACAATATTAACAGAATGAGAGATAAAGAGATACATAATGCATTGGAAGAGAACTCTGGGACACTTTAACTTACATATGTATGTGTTTGAGTATTTATTGTCATTCCCTTTTAGAATATTTACTCCTTGAGTTCCAGGACTTTGTTTATTTTAGTCATGTACTTTGAGCACTTAGGACATTGTTTGGTACACAATATGAAATTAGTAAATGAAATAATAAAACAAATATTGAATGAATTAATGAATATTGCAAATGACAGAAGACAAGAGATTACAAGGGAGGAAACGATGGTTTGCACTTTACCTACAGAGTCCTTCAAAGTGCTATACTTATGCTTTGCATTTAAAAAAATACACGCATATAATACATAATTATATATATGTATATAAAAACTCTATATATTTATTATTATTCTCATTGTATAGTTACTAAAACTATCAGCTGAATAAATTAGCTTGTTCAAGGTTAAATGATTAGTAAATGGTAGAATGATGATACTATGTGCATATTTCTAATCCTCTATAGTCAATTTTCTCTGATTCTCCCAATATGTAATTAAATTGCTGCACAAGTCCCAACCTTTGGAAGTTAAGAAGTCCAGTTTATTGTTGGATTTCTAAGGGATTTAAGTTGATGTTTCAACCTGATAGAAATAGATTCGGGTATGCGGGTCAGATGGTTTTTCCTAGGTTAGAACTTGTCATAAAGGAAGAAGGAGCCAATCATGGTCATGTAATTGGTAATGTCCACTGCTCAGGATAATAAGCCACTCCTGGCCAATACTGTGAAGTAGACAGGAAAAACCACATCTAACAGGGCCACAACATGGGGCACCTGGGTGGCTCCGTTGGTTGAGCATCCAACTCTTGACTTCAGCTCAGGTCATGATCTCAAGGTTAGTAGGTTCAAGCCCTGCATCGAGGTCTGTGCTAGCAGTGTGGAGCCTGCTTGGGATTCTCTGTCTCTTTCTCTCTGCTCCTCTCCCCTCTCTGTGTCTCTCTCAAAGTAAATAAATAAAAACTTAAAAAAAAAACAAATAAACAGCGTCTTAACAGTCACTCTCAGCATAAGCCTGTTTACTGCAGAAGAATGGGAAAGCGCATATTCCTATGTGCATGTGTAATGTTCCTTTGGGGGTCCTAGAAATGCTTGTTTGAAGTTGGAGGGGGAGATATTTTATGTATGGACTGGAGTTCCTTCTCAGGCAAATACAATTGATTAGGGTAATTTCAGTTTCAATATTTCATAAAATATGCAACTCAGTCTAATGTCCTGACAGAGAATGGGTAAGACACTTTTAAATGGAGTTTTTTGGGGCCACCTGGGTGGCTCAGTCACTTAAGCGTCTGACTTCAGCTCAGGTAATGATTTCATGGCTGGTGGGTTTGAACCCTGTGTCAGACTCTGTGCTGACAGTCTGGAGACCGCTTCAGATTCCTCCCTTGCTCTGCTCTGTCTCTGTCTCTCAAAAATAAATCACTTTAATTATTTTTTTCATCGTGATCAGGGTCAGGTTTAGCATGGATATTCTGTACACTAAATATGGTGAGGAAATCCCGACATAAAGATCAGGGTCATTGTTGAGACAGTGGGGGTAGGGAGGTTGGTCCCCAAATTTATTATTAGCCTGTGAGTCATGAAATTCAGTTGATGCTGTCACAGAAATAGAGGCTACACAATGGATAGATATTTGAGTCATAATAATGGCAGACTACAGTGTCCCTTAGTTTCTGCGTGCAAGAGATATGACAAAACTGGCAAAAGTAAACTGTTAGAGCTGAGGATTTCTATAGAGGTCCAGGGGTTATAGAAGCGATGGACTGGAAGAAAATACTTGCAAAATATGTGCATGATAATACTGGTATCCAAAATATACAACAAATTCTTAAAATACAACAGTAATCAAAAAGAATTTGAGTAAAAAATGGGCATTTCACAGATTCAACCAGAATTTAGAACTTCGTATTGGTCTTTCTGAATTCACTACACCCTAGACAGGGGCTCTTTGATTCGTCTTTGTGCAATGTCTATCACATTCTCTGATCCAGAGTAGATACGGAACAGGAACTGTTGAACCTAAAATATTTGCTAATTTCTTGCTTGAAATGGAAAAATGATATTTAATACACCTTAGGAATATAGACTCTTCTATACCAAGTAGAGTCTTTGAAAATACTTTGAAAATTCTAAGTCCTAAATTAATCTCTATTCTCAGTAAGCAGGAGAGGACACTGAAGAACATTTACATATTAGTAATCACAGGCGCCAAGAGCAAAGACAGAAGACGGATAGGGAAAGATGTTATTTAAGTGAAGGACAAATGAGAATCTCTTAGTATATTTCACACTATTGTTTCTTTTTTTTTTCAACGTTTTTTTTTTTTTGTTTTTTTTTTTAATTTATTTTTGGGACAGAGAGAGACAGAGCATGAACGGGGGAGGGGCAGAGAGAGGGAGACACAGAATCGGAAACAGGCTCCAGGCTCCGAGCCATCAGCCCAGAGCCTGACGCGGGGCTCGAACTCACGGACCGCGAGATCGTGACCTGGCTGAAGTCGGACGCTTAACCGACTGCGCCACCCAGGCGCCCCCTATTGTTTCTTTTATTCAGTAATAAACATAAAGCCCTTTTTAAATTTCCTTGGAATATAATTTTAATAAAATATGTAAACTATTATCATTTTTATTTAATCTATAGAATATTTTTTATGTTAGAGAATGTAATGGGCTGACGTGTTATATACTAATTTTATTAAGCCCACTCTTCACAATATAAATCTTGCAGTTACCTTATTAGAAAAATATATCCCATGTCTATTCTTTTTAATTTCAGTGATAGAAGTAAACATGATAACTTCACCAGTTTTGAGAATTCAAACTCAACACAAATCCTCTTGCCTTCAATAGGGATAATCACTTATAATAATCAAATGAGTAAACCAAATAATTAAGGACACTAATAAGCCACTGTCACTGTCAGAGTCTATTCCGAATTTGATTACAATCCTGATACAATTTCAGAAGTAAGGCCATGGTGCCCTTTATAGACCCTCAGCTCTGATGACTTTATTTTTGTAATGAGGAGACTGTGGCATACAAATAAATAAGAGTTTCCTTCTGTCCTTTAATTGTGATTTCCACTTGCTCTGTTTGTTGTTTGCAGTATATTTTGAGTTTAGTTTAGGTCAGGATAGTCCTCTACTCCATGACCTATTACTGCTTAATTTGTAGTACTGGAAAACAATTTCCTATTTATAACACAAAACTATTTACTCCCTAGGGAGTACTGACTCTCTGGGAAATGAACCACTGCTAAGGCAATTACCATTTTAAAGACCCAAATACCTTTTAAAGAATTCCAATTATATTTGGAATAGGATATAAGTTTAAAAAACAAACAAACAAACAAAAAAACTACAATTGGGGCTCCTGGTTGGCTCAGTCGGTTGGGTGTCCGACTTTGACTCCGGTCATGATCTCGCAGTTTGGGAGTTCGAACCGGGTGTTGGGCTCTGTGCTGACAGCTCCGAGCCTGGGGTCTGCTTCAGATTCTGTGTCTCCCCCTCTCTCTGCCCCTTCCCATGTTCATGCTCTGTCGCCCTGCGTCTCTCAATAGTAAATAAACGTTTAAAAAATATGTATAATTGCCATTGATCCAGTCTCAAAAAAATAATTAAACATTATTAAAACATTAGGTAATTCTTTATTTATACTAGATGATATTGCTTCTTCTGCTTTTAGGAAATCATGACCGTTTTTTATGTTTTTTAAAATGTAGTTGACATATAATATTATATTAGTTCCAGGTGTACAATGTAATGATTCAACATTTACATAAGTTAGGAACAGAAAACCAGTCTAACCTGTCACCATACAGTTATTATTATATATTATATTATATTATATTATATTATATTATATTATTTATTTTATATTACATTACATTAATTATATTATATTATATTATATTATATTATATTATATTATATTATATTATATGTAGCAACCACCAATTCTCTGTATTTATGGCTCTGATTCTGTCTTGTTTGTCCATTTCTTTTTTTTTTATGTTCCACATATAAATGACATCATATAGTATTTTACTTTCTCTGTCTGATTTATGTCACTTAGCATAAAACCCTCTCATTCCATCCATGTTGCTTGCAAACGACAAGATGTCATTCTTTATTATGGCTGAGTATATTCTTCTGTATATATTGACCGTATTATCTTTATCCATTTGTTTATCAATGGACATAAGCTTTTTCCAAATTTTGACTATTGTAACTAATGCTACAATGAATATAGAGGTACATATATCTTTTCAAATTAGTGTTTTTGCTTTCTTCAGATAAATGCACAGAGGTTGAAATGCTAGATTGTATGTTACTTCTATTTTTAAGTTTTTGGGGAAACTTCATGCGGCTTTTCATAGTGGCTGCACCAATTTCACATCCCACGAGCACTGCACAAGTGCTCACTTTTCTCCTCGTTTTCATCAACACATTTCTTGTCTTTCTGACAGATGTGAAGTGATAACCAGTTGCGGTTTTAATTTTCTCTTCCTTGATGATTAATCATGTTGAAACCCTTTCACGTATCTGATGGCATTTCTGTATGCACCTGTCGGCATTTTTCTGGAAACAATGTCTATTCAGGTTCTCTGATTTTTGTAATTAGAGTGTTTCTTCTTTTGGTGTTTGAGTTGTATGAGTTCCTTATATATTTTGGATAGTAACCACTTAATAGATACATCATTTGCATACATATTCTCTCATTCAGTAGACTGCCTTTTCATCTTGTTGATGGTTTCCTTAACCGTGCTAAAGGTTTTTAGTTTCTTCTAGTTCCATCTGTTTATTTCTGCTTTTGTTCCCCTTGCCTGAGGAGACAGATCCAAAAAACAAAACAACAAAACATATTTCTAAGACTAATGCTCAAGAGTATTTACTGCCTGTATTTTCTTTTAAGTTTGGTTTCAAGTGTCACATTTAGGTTTTTAATTCATTTTGAGTTTATTTTTGTATATGATGTAAGACAGTGGTACAATTTTATTTTTCTGTATGTACCTTTCCAGTTTTCCTAACATTATTTACATAAGAGACTGTATTTTCCCCATTGTATTTCTTTCTTCCTTTTTTGTACATTAATTGACCATATAAGGATGGGTTTATATCTGGGACGTTATTCTGTTCAGTTGATCTATATCTGTTTTTATGCCAGTACCATACTGGTTTGATTTCTGTGGCTTTGTAGTATAGTTTGAAATCAGGATGCATGATACCTCCAGCTTTGCTCTTCTTTTTCAAGACTGTTTTGTATATGCAGGGTCATTTGTGGTTTTTATGCAAATTTTAAGATTATTTGTTCTAGTTCTGTGAAAAATGCAGTGATATTTTGATAGGGATTGCATTGAAATCTGCAGATTACCTTGGGTAATATGGTCATCTTGGTATTAATTCTTCTAATTCATGAGCATGATATATCTTTCCATTTGATTATGTCATCTTCAATTTGTTTTATCAATGTCTTATAGTTTTAAGAATGCAGGTCTTTTACCACCTTGGTTAAATTTATTCCTAGGTATTTTACTCTTTTGATGCAGTGTAAATGGGATTGTTTTCTTAATTTCTTTTCCTGGCATTTTATTATTAATGTATTTAATATATAGAAATGCAATAGATTTCTGTACATTCATTTTGTGTCCTGAAACTTTACTGAATTAGTTTTAATATTTTTTTGTGTGTGGTAGGGTCTTTAGGTTTTCTCTGTATGGTACTGTATCATATGTATATAGTGACAGTTTTTCTTCTTCCTTACCAATGTGGATGCATTTTATTTCTTTTTCTTATCTGATTGCTGTGGCTAAGACTTCCAGTACTACATTGAAAACAAGTTGGGAGTTTGGGCATTCTTGTCTTATTCCTGATGTTAGAGGAAGAGCTTTGAGCTTTTCAGAGTTGAATATGACGTTAGTTGTGGGTTTGTCATATATGGCCTTTATTATGTTGTGGCATGTTCCTCTATACCCACTTTGTTGAAAGTTTTTATCATGAACGGATGTTGAATCTTCTCAAATGCCTTTTCTGCATCAATTGAGATGATCATATGATTTTTACCCTTTATTTTGTTGAGGTGGTGTATTGCATTAATTGATTTCCAGATATTTTTTTTTTTTATTTTATTTTTTTTATTTTTTATTTTTTAATATATGAAATTTACTGTCAAATTGGTTTCCATACAACACCCAGTGCTCATCCCAAAAGGTGCCCTCCTCAATACCCATCACCCACCCTGCCCTCCCTCCCACCCCCCATCAACCCTCAGTTTGTTCTCAGTTTTTAACAGTCTCTTATGCTTTGGCTCTCTCCCACTCTAACCTCTTTTTTTTTTTTTTTTTTCCTTTCCCTCCCCCATGGGTTTCTGTTATGTTTCTCAGGATCCACATAAGAGTGAAACCATATGGTATCTGTCTTTCTCTGTATGGCTTATTTCACTTAGCATCACACTCTCCAGTTCCCTCCATGTTGCTACAAAAGGCCATATTTCATTTTTTCTCATTGCCACGTAGTATTCCATTGTGTATATAAACCACAATTTCTTTATCCATTCATCAGTTGATGGACATTTAGGCTCTTTCCATAATTTGGCTATTGTTGAGAGTGCCGCTATAAACATTGGGGTACAGGTGCCCCTATGCATCAGTACTCCTGTATCCCTTGGATAAATTCCTAGCAGTGCTATTGCTGGGTCATAGGGTAGGTCTATTTTTAATTTTCTGAGGAACCTCCACACTGCTTTCCAGAGCGGCTGCACCAATTTGCATTCCCACCAACAGTGCAAGAGGGTTCCTGTTTCTCCACATCCTCTCCAGCATCTATAGTCTCCTGATTTCTTCATTTTGGCCACTCTGACTGGCGTGAGGTGGTATCTGAGTGTGGTTTTGATTTGTATTTCCCTGATAAGGAGCGACGTTGAACATCTTTTCATGTGCCTGTTGGCCATCCGGATGTCTTCTTTAGAGAAGTGTCTATTCATGTTTTCTGCCCATTTCTTCACTGGGTTATTTGTTTTTCGGGTGTGGAGTTTGATGAGCTCTTTATAGATTTTGGATACTAGCCCTTTGTCCGATGTGTCATTTGCAAATATCTTTTCCCATTCCGTTGGTTGCCTTTTAGTTTTGTTGGTTGTTTCCTTTGCTGTGCAGAAGCTTTTTATCTTCATAAGGTCCCAGTAATTCACTTTTGCTTTTAATTCCCTTGCCTTTGGCGATGTGCCGAGTAAGAGATTGCTACGGCTGAGGTCAGAGAGGTCTTTTCCTGCTTTCTCCTCTAAGGTTTTGATGGTTTCCTGTCTCACATTCAGGTCCTTTATCCATTTTGAGTTTATTTTTGTGAATGGTGTGAGAAAGTGGTCTAGTTTCAACCTTCTGCATGTTGCTGTCCAGTTCTCCCAGCACCATTTGTTAAAGAGACTGTCTTTTTTCCATTGGATGTTCTTTCCTGCTTTGTCAAAGATGAGTTGGCCATACGTTTGTGGGTCTAGTTCTGGGGTTTCTATTCTATTCCATTGGTCTATGTGTCTGTTTTTATGCCAATACCATGCTGTCTTGATGATGACAGCTTTGTAGTAGAGGCTAAAGTCTGGGATTGTGATGCCTCCTGCTTTGGTCTTCTTCTTCAAAATTACTTTGGCTATTCGGGGCCTTTTGTGGTTCCATATGAATTTTAGGATTGCTTGTTCTAGTTTCGAGAAGAATGCTGGTGCAATTTTGATTGGGATTGCATTGAATGTGTAGATAGCTTTGGGTAGTATTGACATTTTGACAATATTTATTCTTCCAATCCATGAGCAGGGAATGTCTTTCCATTTCTTTATATCTTCTTCAATTACCTGCATAAGCTTTCTATAGTTTTCAGCATGCAGATCTTTTACATCTTTGGTTAGATTTATTCCTAGGTATTTTATGCTTCTTGGTGCAATTGTGAATGGGATCAGTTTCTTCATTTGTCTTTCTGTTGCTTCATTGTTAGTGTATAAGAATGCAACTGATTTCTGCACATTGATTTTGTATCCTGCAACTTTGCTGAATTCATGTATCAGTTCTAGCAGACTTTTGGTGGAGTCTATCGGATTTTCCATGTATAATATCATGTCATCTGCAAAAAGCGAAAGCTTGACTTCATCTTTGCCAATTTTGATGCCTTTGATTTCCTTTTGTTGTCTGATTGCTGATGCTAGAACTTCCAGCACTATATTAAACAGCAGCGGTGACAGTGGGCATCCCTGTCGTGTTCCTGATCTCAGGGAAAAAGCTCTCAGTTTTTCCCCGTTGAGGATGATGTTAGCTGTGGGCTTTTCATAAATGGCCTTTATGATCTTTAAGTATGTTCCTTCTATCCCGACTTTCTCAAGGGTTTTTATTAAGAAAGGGTGCTGGATTTTGTCAAAGGCCTTTTCTGCATCGATTGACAGGATCATATGGTTCTTCTCTTTTTTTTTGTTAATGTGATGTATCACGTTGATCGATTTGCGAATGTTGAACCAGCCCTGCATCCCAGGAATGAATCCCACTTGATCATGGTGAATAATTCTTTTTATATGCTGTTGAATTCGATTTGCTAGTATCTTATTGAGAATTTTTGCATCCATATTCATCAGGGATATTGGCCTGTAGTTCTCTTTTTTTACTGGGTCTCTGTCTGGTTTAGGAATCAAAGTAATACTGGCTTCATAGAATGAGTCTGGAAGTTTTCCTTCCCTTTCTATTTCTTGGAATAGCTTGAGAAGGATAGGTATTATCTCTGCTTTAAATGTCTGGTAGAACTCCCCTGGGAAGCCATCTGGTCCTGGACTCTTATTTGTTGGGAGATTTTTGATAACCGATTCAATTTCTTCGCTGGTTATGGGTCTGTTCAAGCTTTCTATTTCCTCCTGATTGAGTTTTGGAAGAGTGTGGGTGTTTAGAAATTTGTCCATTTCTTCCAGGTTGTCCAATTTGCTGGCATATAATTTTTCATAGTATTCCCTGATAATTGTTTGTATCTCTGAGGGATTGGTTGTAATCATTCCATTTTCATTCATGATTTTATCTATTTGGGTCATCTCCCTTTTCTTTTTGAGAAGCCTGGCTAGAGGTTTGTCAATTTTGTTTATTTTTTCAAAAAACCAACTCTTGGTTTCGTTGATCTGCTCTACAGTTTTTTTAGATTCTATATTGTTTATTTCTGCCCTGATCTTTATTATTTCTCTTCTTCTGCTGGGTTTAGGCTGCCTTTGCTGTTCTGCTTCTATTTCCTTTAGGTGTGCTGTTAGATTTTGTATTTGGGATTTTTCTTGTTTCTTGAGATAGGCCTGGATTGCAATGTATTTTCCTCTCAGGACTGCCTTCGCTGCATCCCAAAGCGTTTGGATTGTTGTATTTTCATTTTTGTTTGTTTCCATATATGTTTTAATTTCTTCTCTAATTGCCTGGTTGACCCACTCATTCGTTAGTAGGGTGTTCTTTAACCTCCATGCTTTTGGAGGTTTTCCAGACTTTTTCCTGTGGTTGATTTCAAGCTTCATAGCATTGTGGTCTGAAAGTATGCATGGTATAATTTCAATTCTTGTAAACTTATGAAGGGCTGTTTTGTGACCCAGTATATGATCTATCTTGGAGAATGTTCCATGTGCACTCGAGAAGAAAGTATATTCTGTTGCTTTGGGATGCAGAGTTCTAAATATATCTGTCAAGTCCATCTGATCCAATGTATCATTCAGGGCCCTTGTTTCTTTATTGACTGTGTGTCTAGATGATCTATCCATTTCTGTAAGTGGGGTGTTAAAGTCCCCTGCAATGACCACATTCTTATCAATAAGGTTGCTTATGTTTATGAGTAATTGTTTTATATATCTGGGGGCTCGGGTATTTGGCGCATAGACATTTATAATAGTTAGCTCTTCCTGGTGGATAGACCCTGTGATTATTATATAATGCCCTTCTTCATCTCTTGTTACAGCCTTTAATTTAAAGTCTAGTTTGTCTGATATAAGTATGGCTACTCCAGCTTTCTTTTGGCTTCCAGGAGCATGATAAATAGTTCTCCATCCCCTCACTCTCAATCTAAAGGTGTCCTCAGATCTAAAATGAGTCTCTTGTAGACAGCAAATAGATGGGTCTTGTTTTTTTATCCATTCTGATACCCTATGTCTTTTAGTTGGCGCATTTAATCCATTTACATTCAGTGTTATTATAGAAAGATACGGATTTAGAGTCATTGTGATGTCTGTATGTTTTATGCTTGTAGTGATGTCTCTGGTACTTTGTCTCACAGGATCCCCCTTAGGATCTCTTGTAGGGCTGGTTTCGTGGTGACAAATTCCTTCAGTTTTTGTTTGTTTGGGAAGACCTTTATCTCTCCTTCTATTCTAAATGACAGACTTGCTGGATAAAGGATTCTCGGCTGCATATTTTTCCTGTTTAGCACACTGTAGATATCGTGCCAAGCCTTTCTGGCCTGCCAAGTTTCAAAGGAGAGATCAGTCACGAGTCTTATAGGTCTCCCTTTATATGTGAGGGCACGTTTATCCCTTGCTGCTTTCAGAATTTTCTCTTTATCCTTGTATTTTGCCAGTTTCACTATGATATGTCGTGCAGAAGATCGATTCAAGTTACGTCTGAAGGGAGTTCTCTGTGCCTCTTGGATTTCAATGCCTTTTTCCTTCCCCAGTTCAGGGAAGTTCTCAGCTATAATTTGTTCAAGTACCCCTTCAGCACCCTTCCCTCTCTCTTCCTCCTCTGGGATACCAATTATGCGTATATTATTTTTTTTTAGTGTATCACTTAGTTCTCTAATTTTCCCCTCATACTCCTGGATTTTTTTATCTCTCTTTCTTTCAGCTTCCTCTTTCTCCATAACTTTATCTTCTAGTTCACCTATTCTCTCCTCTGCCTCTTCAAGCCGAGCCATCGTGGATTCCATTTTGTTTTGCAATTCGTTTAAAGCGTTTTTCAACTCCTCGTGACTGTTCCTTAGTCCCTCGATCTTTGTGGCAAGAGATTCTCTGCTGTCCTGTATACTGTTTTCAAGCCCAGCGATTAATTTTATGACTATTATTCTAAATTCACTTTCTGTTATATTATTTAAATCCTTTTTGATCAGTTCATTAGCTGTTGTTATTTCCTGGAGATTCTTCTGAGGGGAATTCTTCCGTTTGGTCATTTTGGAGAGTCCCTGGCGTGGTGAGGACCTGCAGTGCACTTCCCCTGTGCTGTGGTGTATAACTGGAGTTAGTGGGCGGGGCCGCAGTCCGACCCGATGTCTGCCCCCAGCCCACTGCTGGGGCCACAGTCAGACTGGTGTGTGCCTTCTCTTCCCCTCTCCTAGGGGCGGGATTCACTGTGGGGTGGCGTGTCCCGTCTGGGCTACTCGCACACTGCCAGGCTTGTGTTGCTGGGGATCTGGCGTATTAGCTGGGGTGGGTAGGCAAGGTGCACGGGGGCTGGAGGGGCAGGCTTAGCTCGCTTCTCCTTAGGTGATCCACTTCAGGAGGAGCCCTGTGGCAGCGGGAGGGAGATCCGCTGCCGGAGGTTTGGCTCCGCAGAAGCACAGAGTTGGGTGTTTGCGCGGAGCGAGCAAGTTCCCTGGCAGGAACTGGTTCCCTTTGGGATTTTGGCTGGGGGATGGGCAGGGGAGATGGCGCTGGCGCCTTTGTTCCCCGCCAAGCTGAGCTCTGCCGTCCGGGGGCTCAGCAGCTCTCCCTCCCTTTGTCCTCCAGCCTTCCCGCTTTCCGAGCAGAGCTGTTAACTTCTGACCTCCCAGACGCTAAGTCGCGCTTGCTGTCGGAACACAGTCCGTCCGGCCCCTCCGCTTTTGCCAGCCAGACTCGGGGGCTCTGCTTGGCCGGCGAGCCGCCCCTCCGCCCCGGCTCCCTCCCGCCAGTCCGTGGAGCGCGCACCGCCTCGCTGCCCTTCCTACCCTCTTCCGTGGGCCTCTGGTCTGCGCTTGACTCCGGAGACTCCCTTCTGCTAATCCTCTGGCGGTTTTCTGGGTTCTTTAGGCAGGTGTAGGTGGAATCTAAGTGATCGGCAGGACGCGCTGTGAGCCCCGCGTCCTCCTACGCCGCCATCTTCCGGAACCTCCTGATTTCCAGATATTAAATCATTCTTGTTTTCCTGAAGTAAATCCCACCTGATCATGTTGTATGATCCGTTTAATGTATTGACGAATTCAGTTTGCTATTATTTTGTTGAGGATTTCTGCATCTGTATTAGGGATTTTGGACTGCAATCTGCTTTTTATTTTTGGAGTGTCTTTGTCTCATTTTGGTGTCAGAGTAATACTGTCCTTGCAGAATGAATTTGGAAACATTCCATCCTCTGTAATGTTTAAAATAGTGTGAGGGCACCTGGGCGGCTCAGTCAGTTAAGCATCCAACTTTGGTTCAGGTCATGATCTCGCAGTTCATGGGTATGAGCCCACAGTGGGCAGGAGTGCTATAAGAGAGAAGGGTTATAAGGGCACCTGAATATCTCAGTCAATTAAGTGTCTGACTTTAGCTCAGGTTATGATCTCATGGTTCATGAGTTCAAGCCCCACATCAGCTTTTGTGCCAATAGGTCAGAGCCTGGAACCTGGAGCCTGCTTCGGATTCTGTCTCCCTCTCTCTCTCTCTGCCCCTCCCCACTCATGCTCTGTCTCTCTCAAAATAAATAAACATTAAAACAATTAAAATAGTGTCAAGAGGATAGATATTAACTCTTTAAATCTTTGGTATAATTTACCTGTGAAGCTGTCTGATCTTGGGCATTTGTTTGTTGTGAAGTCTGTAATTATGATTCAATTTAATTACTAGTAATTGGTATATTCAGATGTTTTATTTCTTCCTGATTTGTGCCTGGAAGATTGTCTGTTTCTAGGAATTTAATCATTTCTTTTAAATGTTCCAATTTGTTGGAACATAATTATTTGTACTAGTCTCCTGTGATGCTTTGTATTTCTGTGGTGTCAGTTGTAGCTTCTCCTCTTTAATTTCTGATTTTATTTATTTAGGTGCTCTCCGTCTCTCTCTTTTATGAGTTTGAGTAGAGCTTTATTAATTTGATCTTTTCTCAAAGAACCACCTCTCAGTTTCATTGATCTTTTTTTATTATTTATTTAGTCTCTATTTAATTTATTTATGCTTAAACTTTTTTATTTCTTTCATTCAAATAACTTTGGACTTCATTTGTTCTTTTTCGGGTTCCCTGAGGTGTGAGATTAGATTCTTTATTTGAGAGTTTTCTAGTTGCTTTCTTTTTCTTTCTTTTTTTTAAGGTAAGCCTATATTACTCTAAATTTCCTTCTAAAAACTGCTTTTCTGTGTCCCATTGATTTTAGAATGTTGTGTTTTTTCATTTTCATTTGTCTTAAGGTATGTTTTGACTTCCTTTTTGTTATCTTCATAGACCTACTGGTTGTTTAGTAACACACTGTTTAGTCTTTACGTATTTGTGTTTTTTTTTCTTTTTATTTATTCATTCATTCATTCGTTCACTTAAATTTTAACTAGTTAATATACAGTGCAATATTGGTTTTGAGAGTAGAATTCAGTGATTCACTGCTTACATACAATAACTAGTGCCCATCACAAGTGCCCTCCTTAATACCCATCACCCATCTAATCCATCTTCTACCCACCTTCCTCCATTAACCTTCAGTTGGTTCTTTATCATTAGGAGTCTCTTGTAGTGTGTTTCCCTGTCTTCTCTTTTTCCTATGCTTCCTATATGTTTATCTGTTTTGTTTTTTAACTTCCACATATGAGTGACATCATATGGTATTTGTCTTTCTCTGATTGACTTATTTTGCTTAGTATAATACATTATGGCTCCGTTCACATAATGCAAATGGCAAAATTTCATTATTTTTGATGGCTAAGTAATATTCGTCTTCCATCATAGATAGATATCACATCTTCTTTATCCATTCTTCAGTCAATGGACATTTGGGATCTCTCATTTGGGATGATTGGCTATTGTTGATAATGCTGCTCTAAATACTGGGGTGCACATCCCCCTTTCAAGCAATATTTTTGTCTCCTTTGGGAAATTCCTAATTGTGCAAGTGCTGGATCGTAGCGTTACATTTTATGTTTTCTTTATTTTTCTTCTTGTAATTAATTTCTATTTTCATTACATTGTGTTTGGAAAAGATGCTTGATACGATTTCAAGATTCTTAAATTTATTAAGACTTGTTTTGTGGCCTAACACGTGATCTATCTTTGAGAAAGCTTCAAGTGTACTTCAAAAAATGTATATTCTGCTGTTGTCTGATGTAATGTTTTATATATATCTATTAAGTACATCTGGTCTAATGTGTCATTTAAGGCCACTGTTTCCATATGGATTTTTTGGTCTGGATGATTTATTGATGTAAGTGGGTGTTAACCTCTCCTGTGACTGTTGTATTACTGTCGTTTTCTCTCTTTATATCTGTAAATATTTGCTTTATTTTTTATGTGAGTACTCCCTTGTTGGGTCCAAAGATATTTACCAATGTTGTATCCTTTTGTTGAATTAATCCTTTTATCATTATACAATTTCCTTATTTGTCTCTTGTTATAGTCTGTCTATTATTTTGCTCTGTAGTAACTATTTTAATTACTCTATCTCTGCCCCCTCCTCAGGAAGTTAAGGTTGTACCTGAGGCAAATTGGAATTAAGATCATGGAACAAGAAATGCAAATGAGATCAATGCATTAATATATTCCATGGCTATGCATTACAGTCCCTCAAATCAGTACCTTGAATCAAACAATTAAGCAAGAGTAATCAAAACATAGAAAATAAAGTTCAGTGAGAGTTTAAAAACCAGAAAGACAAGTTGGTAGAACAGGTTTATGATAGAGAAATAGCTCACCATGTGCCCAGTGTTTCCTGGTTGCAACAGAACAGTGAACAAATCCTCATCATGCGGTTTAGGAGATTAATCAAAAGGATGTACAGAGAAACTGCAGTGGAATATGTTAAAAGGTAGTGATTTAAAATATGAACTAGGAATTCAAGTCTGAAGAGAATGATGAAAAAAAATGTGTGTGTGCGGGGGGGCGAGGGGAGGGGGGTGGCGGGGAGGAGGACAGTGATGAGCATTTCAAAACCAGAGATCTTGAAAAGTCCGGGGCAGCCGAGTATGCCAGGAATATCATCCAAGGAGTCCATTCAGCAAGAATGCACATTTCTTTAAAACAGAAAGCCTTTGTTTGAACCATAATTTCTATGAAGTAGAAACACTTATCACATTATTGAGTAGCGGGGGAGGGCTATAATTTGACATTGTTTTTAGCAGTTGTCTGAGAAGCGGCTAATACAGTTTTCACAGCATCTTTTGTTCCAAGTGAAATTCTGCCATTATCTTGCTCTTCAGTAAGCTCTGCTCAGTTCCCAATGAGGATTTTTTTTTTATTTAACAACTTTATTGAAGTGTAATTCATAAACCATATGATTTAACAGCTTTTTTGCATATTCAAAGAGTTGTGCAACCATCATGACAATCAGTCCTAAAATATTTTCGACAAATTTACAATGTCACCTCTAAAAGGAATCCCACACCTATTAGCAATTCTTGGCATTGCCCACAAAATCTCTCAACCACAGGCAGCCACTAATTTCCTATCCGTCTTTATAAATTTGCTATTCTGAGCATTTCTTATAGATGAAATCATATAATAGGTGGTCTTTTGTGACTTTTTTTTTTTTACTTAGCATTACGTTTGCAGAGGTAATTTTAGTGTAGAATGAGAGTATTTGATTCCTCTTTATTGATGAAATAAGATTTCGTATATTGAACAACTACCGGACTATTTTACAAAATGAGTTCATTCCACCATCTTTAGTGCATGAACACCTCAGTTTCTCTACAACCTCACCAACGTTTTTTGTTGCCTGTCTTTTTCGTTATAACCATTTCATAATAGATGCGAAGTTATATGTCACTGGGGTATTGATTTCCATTTCCCTGAGAGCTACTGATTTTTCACCTATCTGTATGTCCATTATGGCCACTTGTATGTCTTCTTTGGAGAAATGTCTGTTCGGATTCTTTGTCAGATTCAGCTTCATTTTTTAATGGACTTATTTGCCCCGTTATTATTGAGTTTACAATATACTTTAGGATAGCTTCCTTAAAGTAATTTAACAAATAATTTTTTCCAGTTTCATGGGTGGGTCTTACACTTTCTCCAAAGGGTTTATTTAAATGCTCTTTTAAAAAAATTAGATAAAATTCAGCTTATCTATTTCTCTTGTTGTTATTTATGCTTTTGTGGCCCTGAGAAAGCTTTGTCTATCCATGCCAGGAAGATTTACTTCTCTATTTTATCCTAAGAGTATTACAACTTAGCTCTTGTATTTAGGTGTGGATCCACTTTGAATGTAATTTGTGTGTACAGTGTGAAAAAATGGTCTATCTTCATCCATTTACACATGGCCATTCAATGATTCCAACACAACGTATCAAAAATACCATTATTTTTTTTTTTTAATGTTTATTTATTTTTGAGACAGAGAGAGACAGAGCATGAACGGGGGAGGGTCAGAGAAAGAGGGAGACACAGAATCTGAAACAGGCTCCAGGCTCTGAGCCGTCAGCACAGAGCCCGACGCGGGGCTCGAACTCACGGACCGTGAGATCATGACCTGAGCCAAAGTCGGACGCTTGACCGACTGAGCCACCCAGGCGCCCCAAAAATTTTTTTTTAACGTTTATTTATTTTTGAGACAGAGTGAGACAGAGCATGAACGGAGGAGGGGCAGAGAGAGAGGGAGACACAGAATCAGAAGCAGGCTCCAGGCTCTGAGCCATCAGCCCAGAGCCCGACACGGGGCTCGAACTCACGGACCGTGAGATCGTGACCTGGGCCGAAGTCGGACGTCTAACCAACTGAGCCACCCAGGCGCCCCTCAAAAATACCATTATTACCAGAAAGAGGATTAAGAGCACATTTATCATGATGAACACTGAAATATGTATAGAATTGTTCACTCGTTATACTTACATCTGAAACTAGTGTAGCGTGGCATGTTAATTATACTTCAATTAAAAGCACCGTACTTTTCCCATTGACTTGTCGAGCATCCTGTTTAAGGTAAATGGGTTGTAAATATAACGGTTAATTGTGGAACTCTCAATTCTATTCCACTGACATATATGGAATCTATAAATCTGTATGTCTGCATTATGCCAGTGCCACACAGTCTTATTTACAATAGCTTTGTAGCATATTTGAAGTTTTCAAGTTTGTTTTTGTTCTCGTTCAAGTTTTGTCAGTGTCCCTTCAATTTCCACATGAATTTTAGGATCAACTTGTCAATTTTTCTGCAAAAACTAGTTGACATTTTGATAGAGATTACTTTGAAGCAATAGAACGATTTGAGGAATATTGCCATTTTAACAATATTAAGTCCCATAACTCATGAACATGGGGTATTCTCCCATTTATCCATGGCTGTTTTAATTTGTTTAAAAATATTTTGTAGCTGTCAGCATATATGTTCTTACTTATGTAATTTATTCTTTTTGTTTCCACGACAAACGGAACTGTTTTATTTATTTTATTTTTGGATGGCTTATTGTTAATGTGTAATAATACAATTACTCTATGTATACCATTCTTGTATTTTTTGTGTGGATTCTTTAGGATTTTTTATTTCAAGATCATGTCTTCTGCAAACGAAGAGGTTTACTTCTTCTTTTACGGTCTTGATGTCTTTCATTTTATTTTCTTGCATAATGTCCCTGAATAGGATCTCCATGCGGAATATAAGTGGCAAGAATGGACATCCTGTATTACTGCTGATTGGAGGGGAAACACGGTCAGTCTTTTATCATTACGTATGATATTAACTGTGTAGTTTTTGTAGATGTTTATTATCACATTCAGGAAGCTTCCTCTATTCTTAGTTTTGGAGCATGTGTGTGTGTTTGAACCATGAACGAGCGTTTAGTTTTATCCAGTGATTTTTCTGTGTCTATGGAGATGATTGACGCTTTTCACCAGTTGAAATTTACTGTTTGACCCTCTCTGGTGGATTTTTTCATTTCAACACCAGAATTACCAATTGGTTCTCTTGGGTAATTTCTATCAATTTATTGATACTCTGTATGTGATCATCATCACTATCATCACCACACGATACTGTATATTGTTAAACATGGCTTCCTTCAGTTTTATTTTTTTATTTTTTATTATTTTTCTTCACATATCCATAATGGCTAATCAGTCCTTTTTGTTAAGTGTCACACCTGGGCCTTCTCACAATTTTTGTCGCCTTCTCTCCCTCACCCATACATGGCTCACACTTTTTTGTTTATATATGTATCTCGTCATTTCTTTTCAAACCTGGATATTTTATAGAGAATATTATAGTAACTCTGGCAGCTTTCTTCCAGCTCTTTCTTGCAGTTCTATTGTTTCTGTCGTTTGCTTATATATTTGTTTAATGTCTTGGCTGTATTAACTAACAAAATCTACTTCCCCTGCTTTATGAGGCCCCTGACCTGCTCCTCAGAAAGCTCACCTTTGAGCCTGCAAACAGTCATCGTGGGAGAGCAGTGAGAGAGAGAGAACAAGCCTCCCTTTGGGCATCTCTTTCTCTCTTTTAAGCCTGCTGCTTCTGTTGTTAACCCACACGCAGCAGTTGGGCTCCAAGGGCTGCGTGATGACTGCTCTGCTTGTTTTTTCAACAATGTCCTCCTTCCTTGGCATTCTCTGGGAATGTCAAATGGGTCTATGGTTACCTGGTTGCTCTCTTGGAGCTACCAGCCTCCTCTTAGTTGCTCAGAACAGAAATCTCCACTGTTCTTGAGAGTTCCCTTAGACTGAAGTGGCACACACAATACAATAAATAAAGTTTTATTTGGGGGTGGGGAGCTTAAGAGCTTTTCCTTATGTTCTGTTGATCACCTTTCCCAAATGTCTGGAAATGATGCTCCAGAGCTGGCAGTGGATACAGTTGGGTCTCTTCTCTCAAAGTGACATTCTATTCTATAATCAGGATACTGAGCAGGTGCTGTTATGATCTGAATGCTTATGGTCTTTCCAAAATTCATATGTCGAAATTCCAATCCCCAGTGAGACAGTAGTAGGAAGTGGGGCCTGTGGGACATGCTTAGGTCACAAGGGTGAAGACCTCATGAGTGAGATTATTGTCTTTTTTTTTTTTAGTGATATTATTGTTCTTATAAGAGACTCTGTAGAGCTCTCTAGCTGCTTCTACAATGTGAGGATGCAGCAAGAAGTAGGCAGTCTGTACCCCAGAGGAAGACTTTCTCCAGAAACTGAGCATTCTGGCACCCTGAATTTGGACTTCCAGTTTCCAGAACTGTGAAAAATATGCTCGCTGTTTAGAAGCCACCCAGTCAGTGGCATTTCATTGTCGTCACCTGAATGGACTAAGACAAGTGTGGTAGCCCATAGTATTGTCAGCTTGCTTTTCCTAGCATGGAACCTCATTCTGTGAATGAGCTTAGGCAAGGGCAGTTGGAATTCTAGGTTTCTTGCTTTTGGAACCTCACCTAGGGCCTTTGCTTGGCCCAAGGGGGTTTCATGGAGAAACGGAGATGTAAAGTCTTAGCCACTCTTGCTTGAAGTTTAGTCTCTGCAGTGTGTAGCTGGGGATGATGAGTATGCTGGCTGGCTGTCTGTCCTGTGGGGAAACCATGGCCCTTCATTCAGAGCTGGGCAGAGTGGGAGCCCTACCTTCTTAACCATAAATACCTGGAATGGGACGCTTTTCTCACTGAGCTAGGGTTAGTGGGGAAGGAGCAGATTATGGCTCCAAAGCTACAGACTTGTCTTGATCTTCATGAAATTATGTAAATATACTTGAATACACGTGTCCCCATAAAGTTCAGATACTTTTCAAAAATACTTTTTGCTCATTATGGTTATATCACTACGGAATATGTTTGTAGAGCGTTTCCTCCACCATTCCAAAAGTTCATATCCTCCCTGGTGATGACTCTTCGAATGGTTTTACATATATACGAAACCACTTTTCAAACTTATAAACAAAACACTCCTACTTAGATCATATGGAACTACTTTTCAAATTTATAGACAAAGATGATGTTTTAAATAAAATCATTGTTACTAGAAAAATGTTTATCAGATACTTAAATTTGCACAGGCTAAGAAATATAAACTAAAATCTAAATGCACATTACAAAAATCTTATTTGTCAAAAAATTAAAACCTTATTTTGTAAAATTGTTTATGCCTAAAAATTTGAAAATAATATGAAGAATGAGATTGATGAAGAGAAGTCCACACAACTGTTGGAAATGTTAGATAGAAAACCTCATGGAATTTGAAATTTTTCACAATGTGCCTTCCCTCTCTTTCCTGAAAAAATGGAAAAATTAAATTTCAATAAGTAATGAAAGCAATTGTCTGTCTTGATTTTCATTTCACTAAGAAGTTTTGACAGTTTGTGCAAAACAAAACCATCGACATAATACTTTCGGTCATGTTACAATTATTTTTACAGGGACGCCTGGGTGGTTCAGTCGGTTGGGCATCTGACTTCTGCTCAGGTCATGATCTCGCGGTCCGTGAGTTCAAGCCCCGCGTCGGGCTCTGTGCTGACAGCTCAGAGCCTGGAGCCTGTTTCAGATTCTGTGTCTCCCTCTCTCTCTGCCCCTCCCCCATTCATGCTCTGTCTCTCTCTGTCTTAAAAATGAATGAACGTTAAAAAAAAATTTTTTTAAATAAAATTATTACAGAGGAAGACTAGAAGTCTGCTAATTTCTCCTGTCTAGGAAATGTCTCTGGTTGCTAAAATCAAAATAATGATACCATTTAGACAGATATTCATGTCATCACAGTTGTGTTATAAAAATCCTTTTGGAGGAGATTTTTAAAGCAAATCCATGGTACCAAATCGTGTTTGGTGTTAGTGAACAAAAGTAAGAACAGATGATATTTCAATGCGTTTAA
The DNA here is from genome assembly GCF_018350215.1 of Panthera leo. Lineage (NCBI taxonomy): Eukaryota > Metazoa > Chordata > Mammalia > Carnivora > Felidae > Panthera > Panthera leo. Next base: position 20,998,492 of record NC_056687.1, on the reverse strand, counting down.
CTGAAATAAATGACAAAAATAATTATTTCCGTTGCTACATGAGTTTTTGACTGGATGTTACAGTAAATAATCTGTGGCACCCTATCCAGCATGTTCACCCATGCCAGTCATTGCTATCTCTCTCATATTAGAAAGGCAAATCTGAGGCAGAATAGTTGGTGTCTCATCACTCTGAAGTTAAGTGAAAAGTAAAAACATTCAAAAAGAGAAAAAAAAAACTATGATTCTACCTTATTTCCATTTTTATTCTACTTTATTTTGCTCATTGTTATTTTGGGAGATTCATTTGTATTTCTGAATGTAGCCATTCATTATTGTTACTGGTTAAGTACCCCTTGCCTAGACTGCATCACGATATATAGTTTTCCATTCATACTGTTGATGAGTTGTTTCCTGTTTTGTGTCATTAGGACTATAGTGATACTGTAAATCCCTTGTGTATATTTTGTTGGAATATGTATATTCCTTTTGTGTAAAAGTCAAGGGTCAAATTCCTTTATCAGAAGTATAGGTATGGGCAGCTTTATACACACAACCAAGTGTTTTACAAAATAATTATACCATTGTATACCAAATTAGAATTCCACAGAGTATGTATTCCAGATGGTTGATATTCTTGCCAATGCTGGTTATTTCCCATATTTTTAAATAATACAGTTTTTAAAAAGTTTATTCTGGTGGATATTTAGCTGTTTTATATAAATGTTTAATTTGAATTTCTTTTATGACTAATATAATTGTTCACATTTTAATGTTCATGAACAATTTAGGTAGACTGTTATGAGCTACCTATTACAAAAATTTGCCTGACTCTGTTGGATTTATGTATTTTGGAAATTAGTTTCTTTTCAGATATATGAATTACATTGTTTTCCCTGTTCTATAAGTTGCTTTTGACCTTATGACAGATACTACTTTTTAAAAATATTTTAAACATTTTTGAACAAATATTCTTAATTTAAATGTGTCTGATTTATCAATTTCTCCTGTGATCAGCACTTTTTGAGTATAATTTAAAAATAATTGTTTATATAAATATCATAGTTTCCCACATTTTAATCTAAAAACTTTATTGATTTTTCATATTTAAATCACAATCTATCCGAACTTGTTTTTTGTGCATATGGCGAGTTAGGAATACGTTTTATTTATTTTTCCACGTGAATATGCTATTGACCTAACACAACTTATCAGAAAGACTATCCTTTATGCATTGCGTGTCAGTGTCTCAAATGTCAAATATAAGGACACGGTTAATGTAAGATTATTTCTAGACTATCTCCCAGGGTCTAGTTTTCTGTCATTGTGGCAACACTCATTGTATTAATTAGTATAGCTTTAGAGTAGGTCTCAGCAACAGGTAGTCCAAGTCCTGTAGACTATTCTTCTCAACTCCTGTAGACTATTCTTCTCTGGGTATTTGTTTATTATATTTTCATACAAATTATAGTATCAGCCTGTCAATTTCGACACCATCTTTCTTGTGATATGATTGGGATTACAATGAATATGTATACCTCAAAGGCAATAAAAAGGCATAGGTAAGTGCTGAAGGTAGTCTAAATAAGAGAGATACCTTCATAAAGATACTTACGAGTTTTTCTTTATAACATAACAGAGGTTTGGGCATAATTAATAAGAAAAGAAAAACACCATGAAATGCAGAAGACCAGCCATGATCTTGAATAGTGGTTTTACGCCAAAATAAAAATGGTCTGGAGACCTGACATTGATATTAAGGAGGCTTGATTGAAAGAGATGGCTTATTGGTGCCTCACTGGAAGAGAAGATTATAATAGTCAAGGGCTGGTTGCAGGATCCCAGTGGCTGTGTAGGTAGCAACAGCAGAATGAATAATATCACAAATGAGCTTAGGCAAAGGTGATATGGATCATATCAGACTTCCAACATTTAAAACAAATCTGAATTTTATCACACCTTTTGCACTAAAGATTTTTATCTTAAAATTGTACTCCTTCTTTATTTTTATTTCTATTAAATAATCTGTCAGTTCCTCTAGCAAGACTATGTGTGCATAGAGCAGCCGGTACAGCTATCACAGATTTCTGGATTGCAATTATCTAAGTAATGTATAAATCCTATTGTATACCATTTTTTGTGTGTATGAAAAAAATAAGTTCTGTTATTCTTACTGCTACATCCTTCGTGCTTAAAATAGTACTAATAAGCATACGATAACTAGCAAATAAGAAGTAACATTTATTGAGAGCTTAAATCTTCAAATTATAAATATTTTATTTGTTTAAAAAAAAATTTAATGTTTATTTATTTTTGAGAGAGAGAGAGGGCGAGCAGGGGAGGGGCAGAGAGAAAAGGATACACAGAATCAGAAATAGGCTCCAGGCTCGGAGCTGTCAGCACAGAGCCTGACGTGGGGCTCGAACCCACAAACTGCGAGATCATGACCTGAGCCAAAGTTGGATGCTTAGCCAACTGAGCCACCCAAGTGCCCCCAAATTTTATTTGTTAATACGATGTTGATGAATTCTGTTAATGTGACATTCAAGTATAATGCCATTTATATACTCTGTAGTCACATTGTTTCAAAGAGTGAAGCAATGAATGTAACTTAAATATTGCTTTTTAATGAAAATTAGCAAAAACAAGAAAATAATTTATATTGCTATTACTACCTTTCTACGTTCCTGAAGGCTCGTGCCATTTTTAAATTTGGTGTGTGTGAACTGAGTGTTAATAGGAATGTTAACGCCTTTGAGCATATTCACACTGAATATGCTATAAGTTTTATCAATTATTTTCCTGTATAACTTTTTTAAAAAATCATCATTGGCATTTTTAGTCATTTTTCTATTATACACACAATATCTCCACATCCTACTTGTTTCAGTAATTGAGCGGACCATCCAGCAGTATGGGGAGCGGGTTGGGCAGTGTGGTTTGAAAGGTGTAAGAGAGGAAGGGGGATGGAATAAAAATGTTTTGCATTGGAGGAGAGAGCATTTGTACCCATATGGATGGTGAAATTAGGAAGCCTTTTCATTGAACGATTACTGACCTGCAGAAGAGAAACAAACTGTGATACAACTGCAGCTTTCTCATTTGTAAAACCTTTTAATATCCAAACATTTTATGCCCACAGTAATCTTTTGAGTGATGAATACAAACGCTGTTATTCTTGAATTACTGCTATTCTCGAAGTCAGTTACATAGAAACAAAAGACAAGTAGTAAAATATGGAAAGAACAAAGGTTGCAAGAAAAGAAAAGAAAGGAGGAGAGCCAAGAAATACTGACTCTGCATTTTAGATAGATGTTATTACCTCTGCTTTTGTCTGCTACTCTCACATAGTGACTACATGAACCCAGGGATTAGACACAGGAGAAATTATGGCTAGAGTTCTTCCAGTTTAACAGCAGATCTATATCATGTTTCCATTTTTAACCTCTAGTATTAATCCTAGCCATTATTAGCCCCTCTCTCATGAAAATAGTTTGATTATAATTACAATAAATCCTTCTGAAAGATAATTTATTTATCCTACATATTTTGATAGAGTTTACAAATTCTTTCATAGGCTGAAAGTTTTAATAGGACCCTAGGTTTAAGTATATTTTAGAGAAAAAAAGAAAGAGCGTGGCTGAAATATTTGAAAATAATGTTTTAAAAACAGTTTTCAGGGAAGCAAAGATTCATATAGTCTACATATATCTGTATTCACGAGAAAACTTTGTTTTCTGTGAGTAATGAAGACATAATACACTGGTCACCAAACTTGGGAGAAATCTATGCAGGAAAATCAACTCATGTCTGCCTGAGAAAACCAATGCATTTCTTTGGTACAGTTTTTTAAGTTATTCATGGATAATCTGAAATCCACTAAAACGTCTTAATTTCAAATGATACTAGGGTTTTATTGCCTCCTAAATATACCCCTGGAATCAATATTAGCAGCTGTTTTTAATGATTACATGAGAATTTAATTAAATTGCATTTTTAAAATAGTTTATTAAGGGTGTCGGTAATAAGAATGGATTCAGAAATTGGGTTTAAAAAGCTCCTTTGAACTCTCTGTGTTGGAAACCTTTGGCAGGCATGAGATAATATTTTGTAATAAGCATATTTTGGGGGACATAATTTCTCCAAGGGGAAAAAAAAAAGAGCAACAGCCAAGAACAACAAAAATCTCATGCAAATAAATGTATTTGCAGAGACACTTCACATTTAAAATTTTTTTGAAAAAAAAAACACCTTGGGGCACAATTAAGCTGCAAATATCATAATAGTGATGGCAAAGACATTTTATTTTCCTATCCTTTCATTTGATTAAAATATTCAAACTTTAGACTCACATATTTCTTCAGGCATTAGAGACAATTCTGTAAGAAGCACTGACCCCTTTATATTCTTCATATGGTGATGTTTCTCAACAAGTAAGGCTGCAAAGATATACCTCCTCATTCACATAATAAAATCCGTAATCATGCACCTTGGAGGATCTTGCTTTCCAATTCTCTTCTCTCCTATAAACAGGCTAGAATAGACTATGTTTGATACATAGCACATCAGAGCAAATGCCAAGTTTCTTTTTTTTTTTTTAGGTGATTACCTTTTAATTTATCATCTTAAAGATGGCTAAAAAATCTAAAAATACGTAGCAAAGATGGTTACAAAATCTGAAAATACACAGCATAATAGTATTGCATATATGCCTAATTTACTAAGATTTCATTCTTCTTTTATTTAGTTATGCATTCGTTCAGCCATTATTTATGGGAAATCCCTTCATGAGATAGGAATTAATAGGCTCAGAAAAGTCAAAGATACACAATCTCTGAAGTCTCACTGCCTAGAAAGTAAAATAACGAACGCAGTAAAGTATTTTGGTGTAGTGGCAACACTGTACCAACGTAGTGATGTTAGTTTTGTTTTTTTAAATGTTTATTTATTTATTTTGAGAATGGGGGGAAGGGGCTGAGAGAGAGGGAGAATCCCAAGCAGGCTCTACTCTGTCAGCACAGAGCCTGATACAGGGCTTGATCTCAGGAACCGTGAGATCCTGACCTGAGCCGAAATTACGAGTTGGACTCTGAATCGACTGAGCCATCCAGGTGCCCTTAGTTTTGCTTTTTATATTATCATTTAAATATATATAACAAGTAAAGCACAGGCAGATCTCAGGTTTATTGATCAGAAGTTGGATACTTTTTTAACTACTCTTTCCCAGTAGTCAACATCAAAATATTCATTAAATCCTTCAAGCATTTGTCTTCGTTTGTTTGACAACAATACAACATTGCATAGAGTTGGGTGGTTTACATTTAATGAAAATTTATTTTTCACAATTGCAACAGCTGGGAAATCCAAGATGAAGGTACCAGCAGGTTGGTTCAGAGACAATGGTCCGCTTGCTATGTCCTCACAGAGCAGAAGGGGAAAGAGAGTTCCCTGGGGTCTCTTTAATAAGGTCCCAAATCCCACCAAGGAGGGCTGTATCCTCATGATCTAATCACCTCCCAAGGTTCTACCTCTTAATACTATCACCTTTTGGAGTAGGATTTCACATATGAATTTTGCGGGGGGTAAAAAAATTCAATCCCTCGTAGCCTTGCTAATATTTCCTTTTTCCACTCGTATTTTTGTCACCTCAATCTCTCAACTGTATTTATTTCAGTGATTTTTCTACATTCCTTTTAGTTGCTTTTTGCTCTGTCCAATTTCTACTCAACTTTACAAATGGAGTTGCCTTGCTTTAAAAAATGTTCTATTTTTATTTATTTTGAAAGAGAGAATATGTGAGCAGGGGATGGGCAGAGAGAGAAGGAGAGAGAATCCCAAGCAGGCTCCATGCTGACAATGCAGAACCTGACGTAGGGCTTGATAACACCAACTGAGAGATGATGACCTGTGTGGAAATCAAGAGTTCGATGCTTAACCAACTGAGCCATTCAGGCACCCCTGGAGTTACCTTTTCAAAAGAGTGATTTCTAACAGAAATTATGCGATGATATAAATGTTTTATATCTGCACTGCCCAATATGGTAGCCACCAGGCATATACTGCTCTGGAACATGTACAGTGCTGCTATTACAACGGAGAACCTAATTTTAAATGTTAATCAATTTAAACTAGCTAACATATTAAATAGCACAATTCTAGAGCAAAAATGTGATTCCTTACATGCTAATAAACTGTGAATTCAAATTATTCAATATGAATACAAATCAATATCAATGATGGCCTTTGGTTATATATTCCCCGAATATCTACTTTTTCCCCTCATTCCACACAATGAAGTTCCAGTCAGACTTAACGTTGTTTCCTGAATACGCTATACACTTTTCTGTACTCAATAATCTACATGTCATTTTGTCTGCTTGGAATGTTTCCCCTTCATTCACAAAGGACCAGGAGCCAGACAGTGGATTCTGCACAGTATAGTAATTTCAGTGAATTGTAAAGATGGGAAGAAAGTCACTACATTAGTTTTCTCTTGGTTGGAAGCCAGCCACAGGTTCTGGCTGCACTCAAGGAGAGGGATTCTACTAAGGTGACAGCCAGTGAGTCAGAAGGGTCAGAAATAAAGATGTGACTTGTTAGTAGTCCCCTTAGTTCACCTTAAGTCGCATTCTGCCTTCTGGCCCCCAATGTTTCATAATCAAATGCAAAATACATTCACCTCACGTCAAAGTCTCCAAAGGCTCATCCTATTTAGCATTAGTACAAAGTTCAACATTCGGTCATCTAACTCGGGGTCCAGGTACAGATGAGGCTCTTGTGTGTAACCTTAAACACAGCTTCCGAGGCCCAACCTCACTGTATCGCTGGACATGTAAAACTAAACAAATTTATCTACCTCAAACACACCCAACATACAATGGTGGCACAAGAGTAGGACTCTTGTGAGACATTCCAGTTCCAAAAGGAAGGAAAAGGTGAGAGTCCCTGATCCTGGCAATTTTGAAATACAGCTGGACTGACTGTAGTTGGAATTTCTTGACCAGGTTTCAGTACCTGAAAAATCTTCCATGGCTCTCTGCTGTGCTCTCAGTGGTTTTAGTTCCATCTGTTGAGTAATTCTTCCTATCAATATGGAAGTTAACACACGTGGGTATCTTAGTTGTATTAGCTGATCTCCTACCATTAGATTGTTGGAGATCTTGCAATTTACTTTTTTTTTTTTTTAATTGTGTGTTTTCTGTCCATTTTGGTCCATGTTGGTGATGTTTCTGCTGAAATGATTTTTAAGGAAGTGTGTGGGCCTTCTGTAGATTTCACTGGTTTTCCCTACATTACACAGAAAACACACACACACACACACACACACACACACAAAACCCCACATGATCACAGATCCTTCTGAGATAATGCTTTCTGTATCTTGGCCTCTTGCTGAGATGAATGAGGAACAATGCCCTTAAGCTTCCTGGAGACTGACTTGATTGAGACCTGCAAGCCACACTCCTAATCTCTTGAAAAGACATTTGTGTAACAGCATTCTATTTCCTTTTTATCCTTCTGAAGCTTTGGTAAAAGGTGGAATAGTCATATAATCTTACTGTCAGTCTTGACTCTAGAGCTGTTTTCCAGTGAATCTTAATTCTAATGTCTTTTGGTGTCTGTTCTAGAAGGGCTGATAATTCTCAAAATCATCGAGTTCTGGTTATTATTACTTTTTGTTTAGCAATCCTTCCTTCCATTTATTTCTCATTTCTGGAATTTCACTGTAAGCAGCAAGAAAAAATCAAGCCCAACCTTCAGTGCTTTGTTTGGAAATCTCTTCGTTGCACGACCAAATTCCTTACTTCCAAGTTCTGCTTTCCACATGTAGGCAACATTTGGTTAAAGGCTCTGCCATTACATCATAAGAATATCTTTTCATACAGATTCTGATAACATACTCCTCACTTCCTTCTAAGCTCTCACCAGCAGCACTTTAATATCTGAATTTCAACACTCTGTTCATGTGATTTACACTTTATCATGCTCCTCAAAATTATTACAACCTCAGCCCACTTCCTAGTTCCAAAACTGCCTCCACATTTCAGACATCTGTTCAGCAGCACCCCACTCTCCTGTATCAATATCTGTATTAGTTTTTATATAGATTAGAAACAAGTCCCAAGTTTCACCTACACTGAAGGTTTTGACTCATTGGGGGTAAGGAGCTTCCACCATGCCGTATTCCTGTTTGTACAAATGCCATTTGAACACGTGCTAGTAGGAATACGTTTGAGGAATAGATAATGTTAAGACATTACACTGTAATGTCATATGATGTTTTCCATGCATTTTTTTTTTTTAATCTAAGGACATGAACAATGAGGAGAAATTATACCAGTGAGTTTGCTGGAGCAGTTGATGCATAAACTAAGGATTATATAAACTCTGATATGCTTTGAAATGTGTCATGGTGAAAGGTCAATTAGATGTTAATATATGATAAACTGTTTACCCTAATGGAAAAGACAGTGGTCTTTTATTCTCATAAACCTTAACAAATATTGCTTTTTTCTGTATAACAAAATAAAAATAAAGGAAATATTAGTATTTGTATGTAAATGTAGAGTATGTCAAAAAAATATTCTATAAGGATAAGATACTCTGAATCAAAATCAGTTATGTAAACATTTTTAGAGTGGCCAATCACTGTGCTAGGGAAAACAGGTGATTAAGTTTTTGTATTGTCTTATAGGAGACAATAGTCAAATCAAAGAGGTATGAAAAAAATAAAATGTCACACATCAGACATAAAGAGGGTAAAGAAAAGACACATTGGGCATGGAAGATCACATAGAAAGCAAAATAGATTATTTCTCTTCTATGAAGAAATATGTGTAGAAAATACAACTGCCTGATACAATCAGGACCCATAGGAACTGCATGAGAACTTGGGTGAAGCAATTTTACAAAGTTAATAAACTACCAAGTCACTTATTTGTGAATTCTGTGAGAGCACTTGACAGGGATGAAATTCTGGATTATATAACTGCTAGGTAATTGATTCATACAAATCCTTCTAGAATAGCCCATCTCTTCCTCTCTTTAAATGAACCAATACCAAGTTCAAGCATATCTTAAATCCTTACCAACTGTCCTCTTATTTGTCTAATAATCCAACTGCATTTTGTCTGGTTGTAAGGGAATATAGAATCTACTGCAGTTTGCATTAAGATAGAGAAAATGAGTAAGAAAAAAACTAGGAGAGCACCCTGGTTGTTAAGAAACAGGAAATTGATGCTAAAGTGGAAGTTTGAGTTCATCCAAGTCTAAAAGAATTATACTGTAAACACCACTGCCAATGTTTCTTTAGCATTAATAAAATGCTAGACAATTCAATTTTTTTGTATATAATCTCACTTTAATCTCACAGTAGTTTTGTTACATAAATGTTATTTTCATTTTCCCTATTTTACAGGTGAAGAAATCAAAAAATACAGAGGTTAAATAATTTGCTAAAGGTTGTACATCAGGTAAAGGATGAACAGGCTTTGACTCTAGCAATTAGACTCTAAGTTATTCAGGGCTCATTGCAGAGTATATTTTCTAAGTGTGGACCAAGTTTAATTGAACTCTTTATTCTATCTCTGGAAGACAGCCTAGAATTTCATCTAAAATCAAGGTATGCCTGGATCTCAGTAGTAGATGTCTTTGGATGAAAGCAAACACAGGAAAATAGTAGAGCTTATTAGAACTATTGGTCTGAAATGAATTCCTTAGCAATTATCAAGTCCCATCCCATAATATTAACTCAGGGGGAAAAACTATGACCATAATGATTAGTTGATAAAGGATTAACATTTTTACAAAGTATGAAAATACATTTTTTTGGTATACATATTTGAAAGTTATTTGTATTCTAAAGAGTTATAAACTATTTTTGGACACTGAGAATCCACATAAACTACATACTTGTATTTTTTAGGAACACTGTTTAAGTCTTAAGTCTCCTAGTGTTATAAGTGGTAAATACTTAATGCAACAGCAATCATGTGAAACAAACATTGAAGTTTCTGGAAAAAAAAAGAAATCCGTTTTCACAGAAAAGTTAAACTATAGCCACATAATCTCTCTGATTAAAATATATTTTCTATTATTTAACAAAGATAAAATTCAAGGATAATTATTTTCATATTGTTATGCATTTATTCATTCATTTGGGAAAATTTAGGAAACACCTATAACCCAAAGATTTACCTGATTTTAATCTGTATTATTCAGTCATACAATTATTCTTACACTGAAAAAAGAATCTGCATTTAGTCTACCTACCAGGTTTGTGTCTATAATCATGTACTGGGTGCTTCAAACCTAATAGAAAATTGGTAATGAGTGTCATGCAAAATATTTATAGGACATAAATGTATGTCCTATACATTTTTCATACTCTAAAACTTCTTTAATTTTTAAACATGAAAAATAAATTTTGTGTATTATTTTCTTGTAGACATACATTCTTTTTTAAAAAATGCTGACAATTAAAATGAAAGCTCCCCAGCAATATGCTAAGTTCTTTAAAAAAATTCTTTTCAATTTATGGATTAAAAATTCAATTTATGGATTAAATTCAATTTATGTCTATATGAGCAATTTAGTCAGATATATTATATGCCCATATTTGACAAATATATATGAATAGAGGGTTTACAATGAGATATCTAGTTATTTTGTCCCATGGTGTTAGCATTTACATTTACACCAACTTTGATTACTTCCTTCCCATGATTTGTCAGTTCAATAGATTTTATGTTGAAAATCATTTTATATTTTTTACACATTTATTTGTGGAATTAACAAAATTTGAAAAAAATCAAATTGAATAATTTCAATATACAACATTTCATAAGTTTTCAAATAAATACAAACATTGAGAAGTATATTAAGATCTGACATATCTCTAATTCCCCAGAAAACATATTCTCCTCTTCTGAAATGTGAAAGGAGAAAATTTGTTGGGAGGTGGTCTCAGGAATAACCACCACAAACATCAGGCAGAGGAAGAATTTGAATTATTAAAATTCTATGGGAAGATTCTATGGGGCTGGGAAGGACATTCAAAGCTAGTCCAACTGATGCAAAGAGATTGGGACTTTGAATCCCCATGCTTTGTCCAATCCTTGGATGAAGGCAATCATTAGACATTCAATCCTTGTATAGCAACCTTGTATGAGGAAGGTTCATGCAGCTGATAGAAATTATAGAAGGGTTCAGCTCATCAGCAGGCAACATTCTCAACAAGTAGAATGAGAGCCTCTGTTATACAGAGGTATCTAGACAGCACAGTATTGTAGACCACCACATGTGCTGCTCAGAAATTCTAGCTGCATGTGTTGAAGTCAACATTTTGTGGAATTGCTTATTTCAATGTCTGGTCAATGTCTATTGGAGAATGTCACAAGAGAAAAATGAATGGAATAACACTTCTGCTGCTGAATTTTGTCTTACGCTCATGACTGCTACTTCCTCTCTGAAGTTACCTTCCTCCTTTGCTAGTATCACTGTTGTTATTAAATGCTGAACAGGAGAGATAATCTAGATTATCATCCTTGAGTATTGTGAGCACCTGGGCACCATGTGCTTCTCAAGCTATATGCTGCTGTACCACTCCATTGGCTATCAAGATTCAACAGGTGACTAAGGAGATACATCATCAGATCACCTCAGTACTAACTGTGTTATTCTATGCCTCCATGATATAACAAAAAAGTTAACTTCTTCTTAATAAGGCAAATTGCCCCTTCAAGGGTTCTGTGATTTATTTTCTTGATCACTTCCCACCTTGGCATAAGAAGGTGTAAGTTACCAGTCAGTAAATGTACCACATAGTTTAATGGGAATGTCCTTAATGGAAGTGATCCACTATTGGAAACCAAGGTATCTAAGATACGAAAACCTAAAATTTTAGATTTGGGGTATATTAATTTCCAAGAGCATCACCAGGGATAGTGATAAATTGACTCATTCATACATATACTCCTTGTTTTTCTGACCCATTTACTCAGTCTATTGAGTAAAGAGCACCTTGCTTATTGATTTAGGCTGTGAGATTCTTTCTGGAGGAGGGCACCTCATCATGTAGCGTATTACTTTTATGATGGTTCCTCAGATATGCTCTTAACAGGCATTTTCATCTCCATTACAGACCAGCAATCTCTTAGTAGCATGGTATGTGATAAAATTGGGAGATCCAGTTCTGTTCTAATAAATGTATATCCATTGATACTTTGTTGTGGGAGAAAGTCCTGGTTTGTAGCATTTGTCAGTTTCCACATTATACATCCTCCCACCATGGCAATTTCAAGCTACCAAAGTAACATCAATTAGCTTGCAATTTTCCTTAACTTTCAAGTATTGGCTCTGTAATGAGGGAGCCTGGGCCAGTTTCACATACCATTGAATGGATCCCAACAGTATGTGCCCACTTCTACACTCCTTTTTCTGTCAGTTGTGTCTCTCATCCAATGCAGTATTATGCAGGATATTGTGTCAATAAATAAACACTGTATACCCATGGAGAGTGGTACGGGCTTAAGTCTCGGGTCAGGAAAGGCAAATCTATTCCTGAATATATGTCAATTTTAAGCATGAAGAATCACGGCCATTTCTTGCCGAATGCTATTCTAGTTGAATATTTCGGTGATCCAAAGTGGCTGGTTAATCTCTTTGAGGAATGGTGTCCTATAAGGATCTCAGGAATAGTGACTATCAATGGCCAGTTTGACATCCATCAGTGGTAGTAGCTAGAGCAACCTTGCTAAGTAAAACCCAGGCTGTTGTCCTCATGCAGAACCTCCATTATTAACATCTATTTTCTTTAAAGATAAGTCCTGGGTGCCTTACTGTATCAGTCAATGTCCAGCTGACATCCCTTTGCATATTTTATTATTTAGTGACTCTTCCATTTAGGAAGCTAAGTTTTTGTTAAAAGGCAATAAAAGATAGGTCCATCCACAAGCCTCTTTATACAGATATTCTTGTCTCTGGTAGTTTTTTATCTTTGTGCTTCCATGCCTTTAATAATCCAACAATTGCATTCAAGATTGCCCAAGTTTGTATATATGTTAAGCTTGGGCCACTTTTTTTAATCTCAGAAGCTCTGTCCATTAGAGGTGTTTGTCCCCAGTGTTACCTTATAAGGCCACCTGGGCTTGCGCCCACATATTGAATCAACATATCCATGAGCAAGTTTGACTTTTATCCTTCTCTCTTGGTTATAAAACTCAACAAATCTCTCTGAACCCCATTAACTATCACCACGGCAGCTTTAGATATGAGCTAAAGGAGACATAGTGGGCAGGACTGTAGATGATATCGTGGTCTGAACAATCTGCTTGAACAGCTTAATTGTAAAATCTAGCCAACTGATGCCATGTTAACATGGGTTATCACTGGGCCAGCCCAATATGTGACTTGGTGGGACTGACCATACCCAAGTGAGGAGAAGTTCCTGCTAATGGTCACTTATATGCCATTGTCAGATGATCTATCTCTACCAGCACACTGTAGCACTACTGAAACTATACATAAATCTCTGTTGCAGATGACATGACCTTCTTTCAGAACTAAGGATCTACATTATAAAGATGACATTAAGGTTTTCTATAAACCTTGCACAGGATATTTTCTCACCACAGATAACTAACTCAAAGATCATGTGATTCCCTGGACCATATGATTTCCATGGCCTGAAATACAGAGCCATGTGCATCATACCATGGACCCTCTGCAGACGGTTTCTTGCTCTGGGTCCCAACAAATCTGATAACCTTCTTCGTGACTCAATAAATACATCTAAAGAGTACTCTGAAATGTGGAATATGCTATCTCCAGAACCTAATAAGGCCTATGAGATGCCGTGAGTCTCTTCTTAGGAGAGAAGTTCTGCAATGCAAGTATTTTCTTTTTACTCTGCAAGAAATAAACCAGCATCTCCCTGATAATTGAATTCTTAAAAACTTAAGCGATGTATTGGGCATCTGAATATTTATAAGGTTATCTCCAGGCTTTAAGGGAACATGCATCTTACCAAGGCCTCTGAGGTGTTTGCCATATCTTGCTTTTCTGGTCCAATTATAATGATGTCAAAAATAGAATGTACCAATATGATGTGTTGTGGAATATCCAGATGGTTCAGATTCCCTTGGAGTATTTTATGAACGAAGCCAGGAAAATTATCATAGCCTTTGGGTAAAGCCGTTAACATGTATTTTTGTCCATCACATGTGAATGGGACACGTGTACTCATCCTCCTTGATAGGGATAAGAAAAAATGCTTTTGGTAGATTGAGGACCATATACCATGTTCTGAGGCTATTTAATCTGGACTAGCAAAGATGACACATTGACTCTACAGCTGCAACAGGGTTCACGTTTGCCACTGCTAAGTTAAATGGCAATATTGTGGGGACAATCATTCTTGCATGTTTAGATTAGTTACACTTATCTCTGGCATTCTCCTGGCTCATGTAGTAGCTTTCTACTTACTCTCTTGGCCAGGTAGGGGAGAGGTAGTTTTACTGCCTGCTCTTCACCATCTCTACTAAAATATCTCTCAATAGACTTCAAAATTACGTGGGTATCTGTCAATTTTCAAGCCTGTTCATTGAACTCAGACATTTTATGTATGTCTATGTGTATTTGAGTGTGTGTATATGTCTATGTGTATCTGTGTGTGTGTGTGTGTGTGTGTGTGTATGTGCGTGTGATGAATACTGGATTCATGTATAACCTGACACCGTATGCCCCACCTTTAAATGCTGCTGTGATAACAGTACAAGCATGTCAGTATCAGGGACTATTTACATCCTAACAGTCATTGAAAGATTTTGTTTTCAAGTGGATTAAATGACTCAGAATACTCTGGAGGAATACTTTGGAGGAAACCTGACAAAATTATTGCAGGATACGTTCACCTTTGTGTTGTTAAGATCGTTTCTCATGATTTTGGCCTTTCATTTAGAAGTTGGACATTGATTCAACCTGAGCACCTGAGCAAGGGGTCATGACATTTTATCAGAGTTGCTTCCGTAGGCTCCTGATGATTCGTTCTTAATTTCTTTTGTTTGCATAGATTGGGCAATATGCTGTTGGTTACCAACTTGTCTTGATCCTCAGATTACTGATTAATAACCATCCCCATTGCTCTCTGTGGTTGTGCCCACCCTCCTGTTTGCCACTTGTTGTACCCTCCTATGGTAATAATGTGTCTACCTTTTCATTCATACTTAACTATCAATATGTAACCTCTATTATTTCAGGATTTAACATCTCTTTTCTCTCAGGGATTCCAGTTATGTAATAGTGTCTCCAATCGTTGTGGCCTCCAAAGGACAGCCAACATTGAGCTTTAATTTTTTTAACGCTTATTTATTTATTTTGAAGGACACAGAGAGTGGGGGAGGGACAGTGAAAGAGGCAGTCAGAAGATCCAAAGTGGGCTCTGTGCTGACAGCAGAGACCCCAATGTGGGACTTGAACTTGCAAATGAGTAATAATAACACCTCATGTTAAAACTACATTTTGTGTTTGGAAAATCACTGAGTACACAATACCTAGAGAATGTCATATAAGATTACCCTTTAGACTAAACTGGTGAAAAGTGTGCTTGTTATATTTAAGATATATAGATTATACACACACATATATAATATGTAAAATACACATGTTTGTGCATGTATATGTTTACATATGAAATGTATATATGTAAATATACATTTCATATGTATATTTCATATATATGTGTATATTTACATATATATATATATATATATATATATATATATATGTACACACACACACACACACACACACAGGAATAGACCTTGAGGGAGATCAAGAGCAATGCTAAGAACTTTAATTTTATATTACATGAGGTATAAAGTGATTCTAGAGTTTTGATAGGATGACTGACACCATCTTTCTTAAAATAATCTGTCTCCTGTTTTGAAATTATACTTAGGAAGTGAAGGGTAGAAGCACTGAGTTCAGTTAAGAACCCAAGGCAGAAATCAAATGGAGAAATGATGTTGGTTGTAACTTGAACAGTAGCATTAGATTTTGTGGTTAACGGTCAACAATGATGTATTTGCAAGTAGAATGGGTGGAATTTGCTGAGTGATTGAATATGTCCACCAAGAACAAGTGAGTATCCGAGGAAAATGATAATGTTTTGGAATGAGCAATGCAAAATGAAGTTTCCCTTGATATAACAGGAAAGAATGTGGGACGGTTTAAGGAAAGAATAGTAGTTTGTTTCTGGACAATTTAAGTTAAACTATCTTCTAGATACATAATTAGTGACAATGAGTCCGTTGTTTTTAGACATATGTGATTGAGGCAAGGATTTACAACAGAAAACATAATTTTGGATATCACTCACATATTGATGTTATTTAAAGCAAAAGGGTAGGGGCACCTGGGTGGCTCAGTTAGTTAAGCAAACAACTTCCACTTGGGTCATGATCTTGCAGCTCGTGAGTTTGTTCTCCATATTTAAGAATCTCTTGGGGTGCCTGGGTGGCTCAGTCGGTTGAGCATTCGACTTCGGCTCAGGTCATGATCTTGCGGTTTGTGAGTTTGAGCCCTGCATCAGGCTCTGTGCTGACAGCTCAGAGCCTGGAGGCTGCTTCCGATTCTGTGTCTCCCTCTCTCTCTGCCCCTCCTCTGCTCATGCTCTGTCTCTCTCTCTCAAAAATAAATAAACATTAAAAAAGTTATAAAAATAAAGAAAAAAGGGTAAATGAGATCACAAAGTATGTGTGATGAGAAATAGACCCAAGAAATGAGAAGTGTTCCCAGGACGCCAGTGGCTTTTCTGGGGAATAAGAAAGGATGTACTGATTGAAGGAAATTCAAACTTGTTTTAAATATTTTTCAAGAATAGTATATTTAGCTGTCATTTGCAAATTAAAAAAAAAAAAAACACTTTCTCTCTTTCGAGTGAACAGAGGAGTAGATATGAAATGATAACGAATATTTCACCCAGTAGATATTAGAGCAGACCTTCCAAAACACAAATTAACACATCCATTCCCAGGTGTGCCTCACGCTATTATTTTGTTCAGTTGATCTTATACCCACAGCCATGGTCAACGTGTGAGCAGGATATCCCAGCTGAACTAAAGCTTCCAGCTCATCCTAAGCACTTACATTATTAGACATACATTTAATATATTTTCTTAGAACTCTTTTGGGCCTCAACAATATTAGCAAGAAAAAATAGCGTAAGTCACCATGAGTTTTAAAACATAAAGCCATGATAAAGAAAATAGATGTGAGAAACACATGTGCATGGTAATATGCAAAGATTGCTATACATGCAAATGAATAAATAAAAATGTATATAGATTATCCTACATCCGAAGTATATCTGGTTACCAACTTTCCTAATTGTTAAAGACACAAAGAAATATTTATTGAATACTTACTACAAGCTGTTGCAAATATCGTTGGTGATTTTTTTTTCTTTTGGATCACAGATGTCTGAGGCACATTTTCTGCCTTTAAAAGACCTCCAGTTCATAAAGAACTAACAATGTCCGTACCCTGAATATAACGATAAGAATAGTTAAGGGTCTATGTGACTATAAATAAAATATTTTATATATGGGAACTGCTCACATTAGGTATACACCAAAAAGGAGAAAATCGTGTCCCTGCTCAAAGATGTGTGAATACGCTGAAGTAATTTTATTCCTATTACTCATATGCTTTATATTGGAGTGTTACTTGACAGAAACGACTAAAAGCATTGAGCCATCAGTTGAACACATGGGTAATGCTTTATTTTGGGTCCTAAGGTCAAGGCCAGGGGCAAAGGCGCTACTATAACTCCACAGAGCGGTAATGTGTGTACCTACCACCAGTGACGACTAGCACAGTGGGGCTCATCTGCAGTTTTCCTTCTGGGAGAAATCCCAAAGGGGCCTCGACAAAGTCGTAACCACTGTGTAAGCTGGACCTACATCTTCCCTTTCTAGTGGGTTCAAAGAAATCTCTATAATCGGTTCCTCAAAATTGGAAGTGAGCTCACTCTGAGAAAATTGACAAATGCTTGTTTACCTGCTGGGTGGAAAAATTGAAAAATATCAACCAAAGGACATATTTGTTTTGATCTTGTATTGTGCTTGGTGATTACACAGCAACCGGAAACTGGCTATATGGCAAGAAATCAGGAGGTGGCCGCATACACAGAGGAACTCAGTGCGGGAAAACAGACATTTCTGGCTGCCAAAAGTTCCCTGCTCACCACAAAGCTGGGTGACTCCAGGATATTTATACACTCTGCAGCTGCATCATGGTTTATGGCTCCAATACCGGGGAGAATCTTCACATCCCTGAGAGTATTTCAGAGATTCAGATAGGACCTGGCTAAAAGAGGACATCTTTTGATTTAATTCATTGTAAATATGGGTTTAAGAAACCAAACTTTTACTGCAAAGAAGTTTGGGAGGAATAAAGGAGATTTCGGGGGGGGTGGGGCGGGGAGGGATTAGTATTCTAAGCCTATTAAGTCATGTTGCTTCGAGTATACTAGGAACCTCCATGTTTATCAGAAACCTTTTTTCATGTGTCAGGAAAGGTCAGATATTTCTGTTTAAATATATCATAGTTCAGTTCAGTTGAATTGTGACGTATTCAAAACTAGGAGAAACCTCTCTAAAGATGTTTAGAAAACACAGAACCCCATTGACTTTAAAGGTGTTTGCAGAGCAAGAAGTTACACGTCTGAAGAACACCACGGACGGTTTCCAATGGAGTTGGAAACAGTTTTCATGTGTCCAGCCGGGAAAATAAATACAATGCAAAACGGGCAGAGGTTTCACACGGTAGGGCGGAAATGAGTCCACCAAGATTCAATGGCAGGCGATAGGAAAGAAGCGCAGAAGATACAACGAGGTCTGTAGGCTTTCCTCCACCTACGAGGAGTGTCCCATTCAGCGGTCATACTGAGGCGCCGACACTTAAGAAGGTGTCAGAATATAAATTCCATGTGGGCAGCGAACTTTATAGGATGCGGTCTTTGCTCCATCAGCAGTACCCAAAAGGGGGTGTGGCCTACCTGGGGCTCAGTACCTATTTATAGGCTTGAATGAATGAGTGAAGCTGGGGATATGAGACTTTTCTGGAAGCCAAAACAAGATAAAACAAAATAAAAACACATAAAAAGTAGAAAAGAAACAGTTTGTAACAACGTAAAAAGCCACACCCCCTTGAAAATGAATTAAAAATAAATAGCAAGTTGATGGGGCGCCTGGGTGGCTCAGTCGGTTGAGGGTCCGACTTCGGCTCAAGTCAGGATCTCAGGCTGGTGGGTTCGAGCCCCGCGCCAGCCTCTGTGCTGACAGCTCGGAGTTTGGAGCCTGCTTCGGATTCTGTGTCTCCCTCTCTCTCTGCCCCTAACCCACTCGCATTCTGTCTCTGTGTCTCTCAAAAATAAATAAACATGAAAAAGAAAAAAATGAAAAAAAAAATACCAAGCTGAGTCCGAGGAGACATTAGACAAGACACCTCCTAGGTGTTTGAGGTACCTTTAAACCCCCAGGATCCTCTTTCTTGACGCAGACACAGTTCACAATTTCCCTGGACACATTTACCTGCCTTAGTGCATCCCGTTGCATCCACCTGTCTCTTTTGGACAACACCTAAAAGTTCACAATTTCATTTTCCTCTTAAATCCTGTTGTGTATTCCAGCCACTAAAGAGGAGTTAACTTTCTAGCCAGTTAGATAAACCCATTATCACTATATTGCTATCACTGACACTGAACAAATATACTTGGCTAGCTCTCCCTGGTGTGTGTGTGTGTGTGTGTGTGTGTAGATACACCAGCTGGCTAGCTGATAGATGGATTATGTGATCGATAGATTAATAGATAGGTACACAGATACACACATACCTAGAGAGCTGGCAAACATAGATATAGAGGTAGCTTCAGATATTTGGAGGTCTTTAATAAATCAAAATGAGTGGTACAGGCATGTCTGGTGTTCTAGGAGGTTGTTTATGAATTATATTAAGAGGTGGTCTTTGGGGCCCCTAGGTGGCTCATTAAGTTAAGGGTCTGACTTTGGCTTAGGTAACGATCTCATGGTTTGTGGTTCAAATTCTGCATCGGGCTCCACACTGACAGTGTGGAGACTTCTTGGAATTCTCTCTTTCCCTTTTTCTCTCTGCACCTACCCCACTCGTGCTTTCTGTATCGTAACCGGAATAAACTTAAAAAAAAAAAAAGACATGGTCTTCTAGTTAACCTCAAATCATATTAAACTCAAGTCATATCCACAGTTTCTTAGTAAGAAAAAAATAAAGTGATGTTACATTAAGAGTGATGGTGACGAAAACTCCAGATTCTCTTGAGATCATTTTCACTCTGCATAAAACAAACCTGGGACAACCCATACTTGAAATGTCATGTTCTAGATCAGATGAAGATTCAAATATTCTTTCTATAATAGGCATTATGAATTTACACTGGACATTTTTTAGGAAATCATTCAGTTACTATGTATTATAACCATTGACGATTCATCTATATAAATTTAATCATTTATTTTTATGATAACAGAATGTCATCGGGTTCTGTCTGCACTTTTGATTTGTTCTGCAATACAAAGAGAATGGCCTTACTGTTTCACTCTGTCTTGACAATGAGTTATGGACCTTTTCTAGGTATTTTATCATTACTGATTATAAAAATGCATTAATTGCCAAAGTCTTAAATATTTCTATTTTTTGTAACGAATTACACATAGATCATCCTGGTACAATTCCATAGCTGAAGAAGAATATGTAAATCACCTACATCCTTCTTATTCTCACCAATTGATTTGACCAATGAAGACCAAGTTCTACAGAGGTCAAATGATTTAACAAAGGCTGAACAGTTGAGGGGGCTTTGTGAGGATTATGACAGACATATGTCTTCTAAATTTCGATCCGTGTCTTATCAGCCTCAGTAATGGTTTTCAAACTTTTCTGAAACTACCAGAAAGAGAAATTATTAGGATCCGGATTCTGGAATTTCTGAACATTCTGGTACTAGTTCAACTGGATATTGTGTTTTTTTATTCTACTCCATATTGTCTTTATGGTAAATTTTGCTAAAAAAAAAAAGCTTTCTTTTGCTAAAATCTTCAGAACTTACATGCTAAACAACAGCTCTTAAGTGTAATACTATTTAATATGCATTCTTCTTTTTATGACAGGAACCATCACCGCCCCTTACATGAGAACATATATGAAACTAAACATATCCTCAAAAATAATGGCAAAATGTTTCCTGTAAGCTGTCAGGGATGCTATAGGACCACTTAATTCTAAAATTTTGCCTTTGACCAGTGGAACATACCATTAGATTATATCATTTGGAGAATATTTCACAAGAAAGTAAAAAGAATTAGGGCACCTGGGTAGCTCAGTTGGTTGAGCATCCGACTTTGGCTCAGGTCATGGTCTCGTCACTCATGAGTTCAAGCCCCACATCGGGGTCTGTGCTGACAGCTCAGAGCCTGGAGCCTACTCCAGATTCTCTCTGTCTCTCTCTCTCTCTGCCCCTTTGCTGATCATTCTCTGGCTCTCTTTTCTTCAAAAATAAATAAACATTAAAAAATTAAAAAGAAAGTAAAAAGAATAAAGTAAAGGAGTCTTCAGAAGTGGATAAAGCCCAGGTAAGTACGAAACAAAATCATTTCAGGTGAATACCTAATACAAAGGAAAGAGTGGCTAATAATCACACTCTAAGCATTGCTAAAAATAATAATACGCAAGAAGAAAAGTAGTGAACAAATGAGAACAAGAACTTGTGAATATAGTTTAAGGGGTGATACGTTGAGGAGAAGTTTTGCATGCGCTCCAGAGTGTTTCATTAAGACTGAGGGTAGAGTAAGAAACACACAAAGAATTATGTCTTCCGATTTTAGACGGTTTGGCTTTTGAATCCATAGGATTCTTTCTTCAAGCCTTTAGACTGTATTTTAACCCTGACTAGCCTACTAAGTTTTCGTCTAGGTTTTTGTCCTCAGGAAGCAGCTAGTCGAGCACTATGAACTATGGGAAGCATAATCTACTCCCCATGACTTAATCCTCACTCAAATGTATCCACTTGTTATTTTCAGATCCATTAAAACACAAACTCCTGTCTCCTGTAGGGGATTATCATCCTCATTGATGTCCACCTATTTGGAGGACTCTATAAAAACATTGATTTTCTTAATCTCTGGTCAAAGTTTCCGGAATCTCCAGGGTCATGGCAAGTCAATTATCAATATTTATATATTTGATTTCAATTATGATATGAAATTATGTAATTTCAGAGAATTCATCAAGTGTTTCCCTTAAAATATTTTTTTTTCTTGGGGCGCCAGGGTGGCGCAGTCGGTTAAGCGTCCGACTTCAGCCAGGTCACGATCTCACGGTCCGTGAGTTCGAGCCCCGCGTCGGGCTCTGGGCTGATGGCTCGGAGCCTGGGGCCTGTTTCCGATTCTGTGTCTCCCTCTCTCTCTGTCCCTCCCCCGTTCATGCTCTGTCTCTCTCTGTCCCAAAAATAAAATAAACGTTGAAAAAAAAAAATTAAAAAAAAAAAATATTTTTTTTCTGACTATTTATTATTGTAGGGAATTCGTCTTCCAGCCGTGATAGAAAACTGGCACCATGTTTACGGTCGAGAAAAAGTGAACCTCAAAATTGGACAAAGCATATGTGCCAACTATTTTTAGTAATTGAACAACAGCTTTGCTGGACTGTATTCTTTGGCAAAAGTTAATTGTATGAGATGAACTCCAAGGTCACGCTTCAATAAACTTGGCATTCTCTCTGTAAGGCGTTTTGAATCTGAAAGCAGAAAGATAAATCCCAAATGGAACACCCAACCTCACTGAGCTTATGAGGCTGCTAAAGCTGATGGAATTGGCAGGGCAAAACATGTAAGAAGATGGATCTACACAAAATGGTAGGGAGAAGCTTCCAGATTTTTTACTGAGTCTTCCTCAGAATACATTAAGAGTTGTTGATCAACTTCTGAATTACCCCTGCTAAAGTGTAAGATTCTAAAAGGATGTTTGTTGGTATGCTGGAATTTCATTCAAGGTAAGATCAAGTTAATCCAATGTCTCATTGGAAAGGAAGAGCGTGCACATACACACACACACACACACACACACACACACACGGAAACACAATTGCACAGTTACCCACAGATGTGCCAACACATCCATCAAAGTATTTGACACAGATTGATTCAGTGAATTACTGTTATGTCTTGGATATTCAAGGATAATCTGATGAGTACAAAGAATAGAAGCAAGGGTACAATTAAGAAAAAAAGGAGCAGGAATAAACCATATAAGCAAATGTTAAACAATTAGAAAATATTTACAAATATATAATGATGCATTAGAATCATTAAGACAATATAGAGTATTGAAATGTGTAACGTAATTCATAGGATAAGTCTGAATAAATGGCTTCTAGAGGAAAAACATGGAAACACACCTCCTATGTAAGCCCTCCCCTTGAGAGTGAATGCAGCGGATTATGATTGTGTTACACGGCAACGGTGAAGGAATTTTGCAAGTGTAGTTAAGTTCTAGGGACAGGCGACTTTCAGTTCATCAAAGAAAGATTATTTTAGATTAACCAGACATAATCAAGTGAGTATTTCAAGGATAGAAGAAGTCAGAGAGAATGTAAGTAGTGACAGACTTTCTTCTGTTGATCTTGAAGAAGCAAACGCCCATATTCTGGAGGAAGTCACATGGCAGGGAACTGGAGGTGACCTCCAGCAGTTCAGTACCTCAGTCCTGTCCCTGCAAAGAATTTCTGCCAACAATAACGTAGCTTGAAAGAGGACACAGAGGCTCTGATGGTATCGCAGACTTGCGGACATCTTGACTTCAGCCTAAGGAGATGCTGAGTGAAGGACTTAGCCATCCTGTTTGCAGACCCCTGGTCCACGGAAACTGAGCTAATAAATTTTTGTTGTTTTAAGCCACTCAGTTTGTCAGAATACGCCTCCCAGCAATAGAAAACCAGTAGCACAGATTAAAAATGAAAAGTTGTCCAACTTTTAATATGAAGCTCACAGAACCTTAATGATAAATCTATACAAGGAGAACATTAAAATAAAGGAAAAGAAAAATGACATAAGGCAGCCGTTTAAGACCTAATGCACTTAACACACCTAAGGCAATCAAATAATATAATTGATCAGCCAATAAAATGCTTTATCCTTATAGATGCCAGAAGTCTCTTTTCATCTAAATTAACAATAATTTATGTGGGAAAGATTTCAATAGCTGAGGAATGGAAGTTTAATGATCAGAAAAGTCTAGATGATATTGAATAACTCCAAATTTCAGGGCCTAAATGCAACACAGGTGGAATACTAATTCAGAGATTCTGGTGGGAATAAGACATCCCTCGAGGGCAAATGTCTTTCCCTGTGGTGACTCACGTATCCTGGCTGCTTTATTTCTTGTATGAAGGCAGATCCGTACCACAGACAAGCAGAATATGATGTAATTACCAAACAAGCAAAATTTTTATGTGGACACAGGAAATACAGAGAAGTTACTTCTCCAGTTTAACATTTGCTAACATGTTCTACGGAGGATGTATTATTGGAGCTTGTTTTTAGTAAACTGAGACATCTGTGAGAACTATCTGTCTCAAAGTTCAGTTTTGCAAATATTTCAGAGCTGGTCCTCTGCAGAAACACATCCCCAAACCCAAGTCACCCTAGGAAAAAAATGTTTATAGCATGGATAAAATAAAAATAGTTTTTATAACTTGATATGAAAAAAAAATCTGATGAGGAATTTATAAGAAATATTTGTAATCTATTTGGGGAAATTGCAAAACCATATCTAGAAGTTTCAAATATGAATTATAAGTGCTAAAGTCTGAATGTCTGTGTATCTCCAAAATTAACATATTGAAAACCTAGTGCCCGAAGCGATGATATGGAGAGGTGAAGACTTCTGGAGTTGCTTAGGTCATGAGTGTGGAGCCCTCATGAATGGGATTAATGGTCTTATTGAAAAGGTCCCAGACAGGTGTTTTGTCCTTTCTACCACCTGAGGACACAGAATGTGGCAGTCTGCATCCCAGAAAAAGACCTTCACAAGACATCTAATTTGCCAAACTTCCCAGACTCCAGAATTATGAGAAATAAATGTTTATTAACTGCCCAGTCTATGGTATTTTTTTTCTATAACAGCATGGATGGACTGAAACAATAGATATAGAAATAAATGTAAATTAAATCATGAGATGAGATTTTCACTAGTCAGATTAGCAAAAAGAGTCTAATGTGAACATACATACTTACACATATATGTACTGTAAGTATATTGATTCCAGCTGTTTCCAATATTAAAAAAGTGAGAACAGTATACATAATTACAGTTGACCGTTATTAGGGAGGGTCATTAAAATTTTTAACCTGATAGCCAATTGGAATGATTGCAGCCATATGTAAACAGATGAAAAAAGAAATCTTCCAAAACATAATTAACTGACATAAAACAGGTCACTCCAGAGTTAATAAAATATAAATTCACACTAAGTTATACAAAGCAAGTTTCTATAAATAAGTATACATATTGAAGAATTATACAGAAAAATAAATTCAATGAAACCATTAAACTACCAATGTTATAGTTAACATAGTTAGCTCTGAGGGAAATGCCATTTTATTCAAAACACATCTGTATGTGCTCACATGTATTTCAACAAGAATGCACCCCCTTTACTTAAGTAATTTACAAAATACAAATAATCTAGAATTATTTTAAACTTAAAAATATGCTCTTCAGACACGTCGGAGATCAAATACTGTCAAGTTAGTGTTACTTTGCCAAAGATAAACCATAAACTCGTACTATTCCACATGGTGTGAAATAAGTCAGTGTCCATCCTTGGCCTGACAATTTTCATGTTTGCTCTTTGTAGCTTCTCGTAAGGATTATGTTTACCCACAAGGCACACAATGCAAATTTAACTAAATATGAAATAATTTATACATATTGCAAGTTTTTATCTGATGTGGGGTGATACCCAATGTTATCTATGTATTGTTTATATTTTTTAATGTTTATTTACTTATTTCTGAGAGACAGAGAGACCACAAGCAGGGGAGGGGCAGAGAGAGAGAGAGAGAGAGAGAGAGAGAGAGAGAGAGAGAGACGGAGTCATGGAATCCAAAGCAGGCTTCAGGCTCTGAGCTGTCAGCACAGAACCCAACAAGAAGGGCTTGAACTCACAAACTCTGAGATCATGACCTGAGCCAAAATTGGACGCTTAACCAACTGAGCTGCCCAGGCACCCCTATTTATTATTTATCTTACTCTAAATCCTACTATTGGTCAGAAATAGTTGGGGCCAACTTCTATATGGCATGGTTTTGTTAACATAGGGTTAAGGTAGGCAAATAAATATTGTGTTTTCATACAGAAGGAAACATCAAGGGGTGAAGTATCAATTCACAGGACACAGCACCCCATCTCAAGTAGTCAAATAAATGATGAGAATATGTTAATCACAGTTTAATATGAGCAATTAAGAGAACATGAAATAAACATGATGGGCCAACAACAAAAGAGTACAATGTAGGAATCCTGGCTAGAAGCCTGAGAATATTAAGAGAGAGACTTAGATATAGAAAAAAACAAGATCAATAGGACGCAAATCTAAGTGTGGATGATATATTCCTGAAAACGGAAAGAACAGGGTGTAGACAGGGTCCAATTCCTAATTATAAGCATAGAAATACAAAGTTCTGTGTTTTCCAACTGAGCATAAACAGCAACAGGAAGTCAGGTTATGTTCACTTATTCTAGAGAAATTATTTGTTCTGGGTTGGAACCGTGCTCCCTATTTGTGAGATTTCTCATGGGTTGATGGTTGTTTGCAGGGAGGCGGCTTGCAAGCAGCTGTAACTGCAGACCTCTTGAAATAGAAGCAGAAGCATCCAATAAGACTTCCTGGGAGTTTGGCTCTTTGATCACTGTTTTTCTTTTATAACGTTGCCTACTGGAGCCTGGACTGGTAGACTAGGTTCTAAATATGCTTCATTCAACAAAGAGTGGAAAACATGCCTATTCCTGTTTTTTTCCATAATGAGACATGCACACAACACATGCATACACACACACACACACACACACACACACACACACAGGCCACCATGGGGAAAGTGAGAGAGAGAGGAAAGTGGTCATTAATTAGCTGCATTTCTTTAAGTAAAATCTTAGCAAATTCTTTTTTTTAATTTTTTTTAACGTTTATTTATTTTTGAGAGACAGAGACAGAGCATGAATGGGGGAGGAGCAAAGAGAGAGGGAGACACAGAATCCGAAACAGGCTCCAGGCTCTGAGCTGTCAGCACATAGCCCGACGTGGGGCTTGAACCCACGAACCGTGAGATCATGACCTGAGCTGAAGTCAGATGCTTAACTGACTGAGCCACCCAGGCGCCCCAAATCTTAGCAAATTCTTACAGAATGAAAATATTTCTCATATTTAGGACACAACGTCAAACAATTTTTTAATGGGTACCAGAAATGCTTTCTGATATCCACATTAAAAACAGAAAGGCTTATGTAATTTTACCCTAAAACCATTACAGAAAATAGTTTTTATACCTCCTCAATGTTCTGCATATATAAGGGACACAGTAAATGTATTGAGGGATTGTTTCATCAAGATACAAATATTTAGGTTGCTTTTTTTTTCTCTCTTTGTGAACCTATAAGTCAGGATCTTATAACCTCACGCTGAATTCTTCAAGAGATTTTCGATGTGGAGACATTTAGTAGTGTTTCAGTTCAGTAACACAGTGTGCATTATAAATTTAGCTTCCCCAATAAGAAGCAGAGTTATCTTCTTATCTCTCTATCAATCTATTTATCTCTATCTACCTACCTGCCTACGTATATTTATCCCCTAAGTAGGAGATACCTTATTTGAGTAATAAATTCTGATTAAATGCTAAATGTAAAATGTTTCTCGCTAAATGTGGAGAAACTGAATCTTGATAGAGAATATTTTTTCCTCAAAAACTCAAAACTGTCAGCAATATTGACAGTGAAAGATATGAGCAAGACGGAATATAAAATGGTTATCAACTAAAACACTTCAGATTGCAAGCTATGGCTTCAGAACAAGTTCAAATTGCTTTTCAAACTCTATATTGGCTTTTTCTCTATGTGCCCTCAGCACCCCAAACTATCTGAACATCTGATAAGAAATGGAAGCACTGAGCTGGTCTGTCCTGATTTTTTTGTACAAATTTTTTGTCGGAGAAAACAGCTGCAAATGTTTTATGCCCAGAAATATTTTTTCCCATTTTTTGTTTGTGTGTGAACAAAGTCAGCAAGTTCAACTAACTAAATGCTCTATTTTCCTTCAATATTGTTTGTTTATATATTAAAATACTTCATTTAAAATTCTCTTCTAATGTTTATAAAGGATTAAAATTTTAACTAAAATAGAGATTCAATAGCAAATACAAACAAGTAAAGATTGCTGCAACTTATATCAGGGATGGATGGGAAATAACAGGTAACACTAAATATTGTGAAGTCAAATTAGTAATCAACTCTCTATTATCTTTGTTAATGGGACAAGTTAGTGGCCCAGATAATATAGCATGCCATCCAATGGTTCATTTTTATGGGCCTGGTGATATATTACCCTATTTTGTTCCTGCATATTTATAGTTTTAATTATATTTTAATATTATGTTATTAAATTAAATGTTCATTCCTTGAACACACACCAGGCTTTGAGGAAGCAAAGCTGTGTGTGAAAGACTCTTTGATGGAAGGTGGAAAATACTCTGCCGTTAACATTTCATTATTTTAATCCAGAATACAGATAACCAGTGCGTGAGTAAATGAGACAATGGTGTTACTAACCATTTCTTCTCAGTTAGTATACTGAATGACTCTACAAACTAAAAAAGGTTTCAGAAGTCTTATAAATGCCCCTTGTGGTTTTTGATGAAGGAATAGCAACTGTAGACGGGTATATTTCACATAAAAACACAGAAACACATATGTAAGCCAAAGTAATAAATATCTTACAGTAGTAAGCAAAATATAGCCCATGTCTCCAAAACAACATGAGCAGATACAAAAAAGGAAAGATGGCAAGAGAATGAACAGACAAACTAAATAGGACGTGAATCATTGAGGGTCTTGTATGCCATTTAAGATGCTTGAACTTCATGATAAGAGTGATATATGAGTAAAATACGATTCAGGTAAGGACAATCGATGAATGTTCCTTCTAGAAAGTCAAAGTTTATTGAATAATAGAATATTAACATTATCTCAAATATCTCCTCTAAGATTATTTATTAAATGCAAAAAATGAAAATAAAAACTCAATAACTACAGTAACTGCTCGACACTTTAACTACAAGATGAAAATCGTTAACTTGACAAATCAGATTAACTGAATCAGGTGCCTCTAGATATGTTACCCTGAATACAGCACAGTAACACTTCCATGGTGTTTCATCTAGAAGTTAAAAGCTTCAACTTAATCATCAGAGAATCCAAACATTAAGAAAAAAATAAATAAGCTGTTTGTATTTTTTTTTCTTTTTTGGTCAACTATATGAGAGACAAAGAAAAGTTGTTGGAAAAGTCCAGATTAAAATAGATGAAAGGGAATGACAAGTAAATGCAATGAAAGATTCTAGACATGAACACATACTGGGAAAAATAATTACTTTGAAGGATATTACTGAGCCAAGTGATATATTAAAAATGTGAGTGTAGGGGCACCTAGGTGGCTCACTCGGTTAAGCATCCGACTTCGTGTCAGGTCATGATCTAGTGGTTTCCGAGTTTGAGCCCCCGCGTCAGGCTCAGAGCCTGGAGACTGGTTTGGATTCTGTGTCGCCCTCTCTCTCTGCCCCTCCCTTGCTCACAGTCTCTCTCTCTCTCTCTCTCTCTCTCTCTCTCTCTCAGAAATAAATAAATATTAAAAAAAATAATGTGACTGTAGATAATGAAATGTTAATGCTAAATCAAATATATTTTCTTGAATATTAAAATTATAGTTACATAAGAAATACTTGGGAATTATTACATGAGAATATCCACTAGGCACTTATCTACACAGATTTATAATTCAGGGGACAGATACGGTGAAAATAGAGTTTGGAGCTCATATTTTTGAATCATAGCAATGAGTGAGGTCCCTGCTAAACTCGAATGTTTCAGCATTTGGCGAAAGAAGAGGTGGAAGGAAAACTGTCATAGAATGAAATGAAAGGAGGAAATCAAGAAGTGGTAAGATTTTCATACAAAGTCAGGTAGAGTGTATTAGTGGCAAAAATCAGGTAACCGCAGCGTATTAGTTTTCTAGAACTACTGTAAAAAAAAAAAAAAAGTACCACAAATTTGAGTGATTTAAACACCAGAAGTTTATTATCACGCAGTTCTGGAGGCTCAAAGTCCAAGATCAAGATAACCCTTCCTGTTCAGGGGGTTGGTTCCTTCTGAAGGCCATGAAGGAGGAAGCCTCCTTGGCTTATAGACGGCCATCTTCTCCCTTGTCTCTTCTAAGTTTCTCCCCTTTACATGTGTCCGTGTCCACATTTCCCCTTTTTATACGGACATCTGTCATATTGGATCAGGGGCCCAGGCTACTCGACTATGACCTCACTTTACCTACTTTGATCTGCAGTTACTCTATTTGCAACTATTGTCACATTCCAAGGTACTAGGGAGGTAGGACTTCAACATATGAATTGAGTGGTGAGGGCACAATTCAACACACAGCAGTCGGAAGCCATAAGTGTTCTTTAGATGAAACAAGGAGGGTGTAAGCATAGTCCAGGTTAAGAGGTTAATAGCAAGCTAAGAGAAGCAGTGGGGAAATGTCAAATTATCACAGCGGAAAAGGCAAAGCGAAGTGAGGGATTGAGGACTGCAATATAGAGACTACATTCTGAAGTTTGACACCAATGGAGAAGACAAGGATTTTAAGGAAGCTCGTATTTTAAAAATTGAAGAAGAGTTGTCACCCAATGTTACATGAGTTTCAGATGTACAGCATAGTGATGTGACAGCTAGCTTTATACGTTATGCTGTGCCCATCATGGGGATAAGAAGCCCAGTTTTTAAGATGGGATTAAAGAAAAAAAAAACAAAAAGGGAAACAAGGCTTCATTTCTGAAAAAGAGGAATTAGCTAGGGCAAAGGTGCAAATGCAGAATGGTGAGGGAATCAAAAGAGAGAGAAACTTATGAGAAAAGAAGCCATGCGCCCAAAGAATTTAGGCAGGTAGAGGGTCACCGATACTGCAGTAACAGGGAGACAGATTACAAATGATTTACATCTTTACATAGCATAGATAAGTCAAGAAAAACATGTGACAGTAGTTTAGAAACAGAAATAGGCTGCGCATATACGTAATACTTGTATTATGTTATTATTATGAACAGTTATAGCCTGTTAAGTATCCTTTGTCATTCTTAAAAAGAAATTATCCATGTAGAGAGTGAGATGATTTTTCGGGTCTACATAGTAACGTCAGATTTGAAACATTGTATTGGATCATGCCTACACCTGGATGTCAATACATTTTCATTACACTTTTTGCTTTTCCATCGGAACTTTCAGTGGGCTAATTACTGAAATTGAGAAACCAACCCCAGCTTTTCGTGGCGCATGTAATTTGAAGACAGCCAAATGAGACTAAAACACCTCACCGTACTTCTGCATTTAAATGTGCAGTCACTAAATGTCACTTTTAAACTTCATTTTTATCCCTCAATAATGCAAATAAGGTAAATACTCAAAAATTCACAGACTTTTCATGGTAAAATACTAGCTGTATTTGTTTTGTTTCTATCATAAGACAAAACATTTGCTGGGATATAAAAACTGTTGTTTTTGTCAGTCTTAGCATGAGTTTTTCTAGGCAAAGATTCCCAGATACATGTCTCATAAGCTGAAAAATTGGCCAATTGTTAGTGATCTAGCTCAATTATATGATGAAATCCATGTGGGAGAGTGTGTTTTTTAAGTAACTTCACTTAACTAATAAATGCCAACCCAAGAATAAATTAACAGCTTATTTTTTTATATAGACTACAGTTTTTGTTGATAAGCTTGGGGTCCAACATGGTTCACATTATTTACATTACTTTTTAAATTCTGGCATTCATATTCATCTTAAGAGCAAACAAAGCGATAAAACAAACAAACAAAACAAGGCAAATTATATACTTGTGTCAACAAGACAAATATGGTAAATATATTTGTTTCAGATTTGAGAAGCTGTTTAAGTATTTGTGGGTAAAATTTAAAAGCTTTTCACACCAAGGATTATATATGGAAAATAAGCCACTGCATCTTTATATATACAGACATCAACTATTTATTATTATTATTGTTATTATTATTATTATTATTATTATTATTATAGTTTTGAGTTCTTCCTTTCCCTGTTATGAATCACTGAAACCAATAGTAAAAGTATAGGCAAACTGTTACCCCTAAGTATAAATCAAATTACTCCCAAGTATTTTTCACTGAAGAATGTATGATATTGCTAATTATTCTCTCCAATATTTTACAAAAAATAGTGAGCATTAAAATCTCCTTGGATGTTCTTATTCTCACTCTTTCCTGCCTGCCTTCTCGGGGGCCTCATTATCTCTAATTCTTCACTCACATAATTTTCTCAACTGTTGGATAATTTTCTCAACTATTTTTTTACTTTGGGGTCAGCACACTCAGGATTGATCTATCCAAAAACAAGACACCCCCCACTCCCTGCCTCACACTCTATCAGGAGGTTACAGGTCAAACTCTCGTTCCTCCTTTTAGCCCTTGCAGATGTCTACATATGTGGCCCTAAGGATTATTTGTGACTCCTAATCATCACATCCTATGTTTGGAATGCTGATTTCCTCCAAAGTTCTGTGCCAAAAAACAAATTATTTATCCTCTTTCTTTTTATCCTCAGGACAGTGTTTCAGAAAACCTTCATTCTCCTTGTGACTCTTGTACTACCTAATAGTAAGTCCCGGGACACCTCCTTTAATGACTTCTGTCTTCAATTTCCTCATTAGTAACATGAAAGACATTGTGTCAGCTCTTGTCACTCTTGGAAAACTGCAGCATCATGGGAAAACCATTGACTTTGGAGCCAAACTGAAGTGGGTACTAATCTCAGTAAGATAAATTATTAGTACATGAACATCGTAAATTTATCTACTCACTCTGAGGCTACTGTTTCTTATTTATGGAAAGGGAACAAGATCAGTTCTTCAGTATTTTACTATTTGAACTTCTTACAATTATGCTGTGATACAACCACGAAAGGCCATGATGTTTCAGAATGTTACAGTTATACTCTTAGATGAACGGTACCTGGACCGCAAATGAGTGTCAGGCCTTTATTTTTAACCATGTGCCTGATTACCCAGCATGCCCAGGGTAGCAGTCACACTAAAGCTCATCTACAGTCAGTCCTTTCCTTCTCCCAGGCCCAAGGAAGATTTACATGCCGACCTTCCCGTGTTCGCCAGGGGTCAGGTAGTTTGCTTTAGACATTGCTTTAGACACACAAATGTGAGTGCGAGCAACATGTATTACTTCCAGTTTGAGGAACTAAATTGTTGACATAAGATTCTCTAGCATGTGTGCATGTGGGTGTGTGTTTGTGCATGCGTGCTGTCGGTGAAAGTCTGCATGTGATTACGCACCTATGGCATGATGCAACCGTTCTAAGTTTGATTGCGAAGTTGCCCTGTACCAGATAGTTGCCTAGAGAGTTTTCCATACCTTCAGTGGACTTTGTATGAGTGAAAAAGGGAAAAGAAAAATAAAAATAGTTTGTTGTATTAAGGCAGCAGGACTGAAATTCACAGAAACAGAAAATAAAATCTAAGATACTCCTTGTACTCAGTCAACAGGATACTGCCCCATTATCAGACATCAGTTTTTCAGAGAATTCAGACGTGAAACTGCCACTCTGATGTAATCTGAAAATACCTTAAAACTAGAGAGACAATTATGCTTAAAATAGAATAGAGGGACCCCTGGGTGGCCCAGCTGGTTAACTGTCCGACTCTTGGTTTTGACTCAGGTCGTGATCTCACAGTTCGTGGGTTCAAGCCCCACGTTGCACTCTGTACTGACAGCGGGGACCCTACTTGGGGTTCTCTCTCTCTCCCTCTCTCTCTTCCCCTCCCTTGCTCACACTCTCTGTCTCAAAATAAATAAATAAAAATCTAGAACTAAATAAAATAAAATAAAATAAAAAGAATAATTCTAGTTCTTGAGAGAATGTAGTTTTTACCGTTATTCTTTAAGAAGTCACATATAGTTGAAAATAGAAATGTCTACATTCCCAAGTAAGCTCACTGCTAGGATCCCAGAAGATATACAACTTCCCCAGGAGATCTTTCCAAGCATATTGTATTTCTCTGCCTTTCAGAACACAAAATGACATTTCTCAGTAGACAAAACTGATTTTTTCATCACTTTGTTCTAATCTGAACACATGCCCAAGGGGTCAGTAAAATTCACCTGAACTTTTATTTTAAAATAACCCGTAAACAATCAAATTAACATAGCCAATTGCAATTTTAACATAAGGTTCCAAAAATCCCCAAATAAAATGATAAACATTTCTATTTCTTGATATCTTTGGGATAGATATTTATAAAGTATTTTAAGAAGCTCCAATGTTTCTAAATATTTCCCATGGAGTTAATGACAGTTTAAATCTATCATTGCTGCTATGGAAATAAGCTTATTTTATAAATTTGTATTATTTTATGCAAATTCTGGATTTTATATTTTGTTTAACATAACTAAGTCTGAGAGGTGACAATATCCCTTTACAAAATTCAGTATATCTTTTATTGTCCTTCCTTTTCAGGAAGTAGGTAAAGCACTGCATTATTTTCTCAAGTCAGAAAACTATAATGGGTAAATAAGTTAACTTCAGAGAACAATTCCGTTTAGGGTGTTTATAAAAACAAGAGAGTTGAATCTTTCTAATTCTACATGGGGAGGAGGACCGACAATATACTTTCCACCCGACCACTTTTCCCATTCTTCTGGATAAACCTGCATGGTAGACCATTATATGTAACGATGCCTCAGCGAAAGGCAATTTTCTTCACAAGGCATAAAGTCTAATTTGAGTTATGTCCGTGATAATATAAGATTCATTCCCATATGTTATTTGTAGAATCCAAACTAGAGAAGAAATAAGGTCATGAGGGAGGCCAAAGGGAGGAAAGGAAAACAAATATACACATAGAATAAGATCATTTCCCTTCAAACTATAGGAAGTCTCCTACAACAGAATTAAACCAGTGGACCTGGTTAATTGTGTTGGGGAGCCCTATACGATGGTCATTGCAAAATCTTCTGAAGAATTACTAATCAGTTTTCATGTAGCACCCTCAAAAATATGTCATCCTCACCTGGTGATAATACTTTTGTGCAGATTCCCAGATAATAATATGGATTCTGTTAGTTTTTCATTGTCAACACTTTCTATTCAGCTCTTGCCTATATTTTGTTATAAAAATTTTTTTCATTCCATAAACACCTAAATGAAACAGCGAGTTTAAATCTATCCCTTTCTCTGAAATTGTGACTTTTATTCGTTTATAGATATATTTTTGTCTAATATGTACTCTTAAACACATCTCTTTTGATAGCAAATATATTTTTTATGGTGGCAAATGATTGTAAAATGACCTTTAACCCACAGACTCAAATACAGCGTTCCCCAACTTGTACACAAATATTCATCAGGACACAGAAGATGGTGAAATTCTCAAAAGGAAACTAACACTGCCAGGAAATATGTTGGGTCAACTGTTGAAAATATATCATTAACTAAGGTACAACTAATATTATATTGAAGAATGTTGTTTGAATGCACATGCTTCACTCATTAAATAGAACCTTGTTGGAGAATAAGGAAACTAATGCATCTTTCTCCAATGTAACCGTCCTTACAAAAACCTTAGGGATATTACCCATCAGAAAAATAGTTATCCTTCATGATGGAAGTGCTTCTTTTTGAAATTGTTCTATAAGAGCAAGATAGAGAGTAGCTCACACAGTGTTCTGGAATATTGTATGGAGAGTCATAGATGTTTAAATATGTACTTGTTTCTAATATTCATATTCAAGTTAACTTGCTCTTAAAACTATTAAGGATCTTACATGATTAACATAGAAAGTTAATGAAAAAAAGTGGAGAATGACAAAAGAATGGCAATTAAGGAGAAAAGTAGCAAAGCAAAGAGAGGGATATACATATATAATGCATTTTCAATAATTACAAACTTATTTGTCTTAATTTGTTTAATGTTTTGCTTTTATTTTTGAGAGAGAGAGAGAGAACATGAGCAGGGGAGGGGCAGAAAGAGGGAGACACAGAATCCAAAGCAGGCTCCCAGTCGTCATCACAGAGCACTACGTGGGACTCGAACTCACAGGACGTGAGATCATGACTCGAGCCAAAGTGGGACGCTTAACAGACTGAGCCATGCAGGCACCCTGCAAATTTATTCACTTTAAATAAAAAATGTGAAAAGTTATACCAGAACAATGAAAGTCTAGAAGACTAGGAAAAATTACTCTTTAAAAATCTACTAAAAGAACATAAGTATTATTTTTTAATTGAGGTAAAATTGTATATAACATTATATATGCTTGAAGTGTACAACATTATAA
Source organism: Panthera leo (assembly GCF_018350215.1). NCBI lineage: Eukaryota > Metazoa > Chordata > Mammalia > Carnivora > Felidae > Panthera > Panthera leo. The sequence continues at coordinate 20,961,782 of NC_056687.1, read as the reverse complement.
TTTAACATCTGTATACACTGAATAGTGATCACCACCCAAAGTATGGTGGCCATTCATCATCATTCAATTGACCCCCTCATCTATTTTGTCCACTCCCCAGCCACCTTCTCCTCTGGTAATCGTCAATACGTTCTCTGTATCAGTGAGTTTGTTTTTGTATTGATTTTTTTTGTTCTTTTTTTTTTTTTTTAGATTCCATATATGCATGAAACCACACAGTAGTTTCCTTTGTCCATCTGACTTATTTCATGTAGCATAATACACTTAAAGAGCCAAAGAACCAAAAATATTTTTTAATCTTTATTTCTTTTTCTGAAAGAGATAGAGAGACAGAGACAGAGCACGAGCTGGGGAAGGGCAGAGACAGGGAGGGAGACACAGAACCCAAAGCAGGCTCCAGGCTCTGAGCTGTCAGCACAGAGCCGAATGTGGGGCTCGAACTCCCAAATTGTGAGATCATGACTGGAGTTGAAGTCGGATGCTGAACCGGCTGAGCCACCCAGGCACCCCACAAAAATGTATTTTAAGAAAAACTTTTGTTTGAGTGCAATAATAGCTATCTTCCCAGAAACAAAAGCAGAAAGTCATAACAATAGCCTAAATTAAAGCAAAACTATAATGGAAAAATAGTAAATGAAATAACAATAATTATCCATGATTCAGAGAAAACAAAATTGAGAATATTACTTAAACTTCCCGTGGAACTACTAGAATAAAGAAATCTATGATCAGAGACAAATCTATGACCATATGTCATCAAACATTAAAGGGAATACATTTTGGTATTTACATTACTGGATAACCCCTGAACAATATTCCAATAAAAGCACATTCCAAAGAACAGATAAATTAATACAGACATACTCTTCAATGTATCACTGACTTTGCAGCAAAGTAAGGCAATCCTAGATATGTACCTTGAAAACCACTTGCCTATATGCACAAAGTAACATCACCAACAAACACTTCAACATTTTACATAATAATGATGGAAAACAAATACAGGTTAACACAGGAGAATTGTTAAATAGGACCGGAGAAGCATAAAGCAATGTAAATTTCAGAATGAGATATACAATGCCTTATGAATTTATAGTTTAAAATGTAGGTATGAGAATCAAAAGAATTGAGAGTTGAGCCTCAAGTTTTGAAGATGCCACCTAAGGGAAAAAGAGGCTCAGGGAAAAGGGGGAAAGGGGGAGCAACCATCAGGTGACAGTCCTGGCAAGAAGACTCAGGGTCACGAAGGTGGTGGCAATGCAGTAAAGGTCAGACACATTCTGTGTGAAAACTGTGGGAAAATCATGGAACCCATGGAAAAGTTAAAGTCTGGAATGCAATTCAGTGAAGTAGTTGCATGGTATAGTGAAGACAAAGCCAGGCAAGGGGGTGACTTGGACTGGATGACCAGAGGTTCCATGGTGGAACCATTTCAAGAAAAAGCATTTGCATTGCTGGTAATGGGGCTGGATAAAGCCTGTGTTTACAGACTCTCTGGTGAAAAAAAAATTTGGATGTCATCTTATTATGGTTGAAGGGAAAAAATAAAATTTTACTGAACACTGAAAAAAAATAAAATAAAATATATAAAATAAAATAAAATAAAATGTACACAGTGGTGGGGCATCTGAGTGGCTCAGTTGGTTGGGCATTAGAGCCTTGATTTCAGCTCAGGTCATGATCTCACAGTTCGTGAGATCAAGCCCCATGTCGGGCTCTGTGCTGACAGCATGGAGCCTGCTTGGGATTCTCTCTCCCTTTCTTTCTGCCCCACCCCTGCTCGTGTGTGCTCACTCTCTCTCAAAATAAATGACTTTAAAAAAAATAATAATGAAATAAAATGCACAGAATGGTGTTATTTAACATTTAATAGTAATATGTAATTAGAAAATAACAAAGATATGCATAAAGATAATATAACCCCAGCACTCGATTTCAATTAATTTTTGAGGATAATGAGAGAGAATATAATTTAAGAGGGTTTGATGAAAGCTTTCAATGTCACATGAAATACTTTATTACTCATCCTTTTTTATCTTAAATATGTTATAATAAAAAACAAAGAATAATAAAAGAAATACAATTAGCATTCAAAGAAAATACAAGTTTCTAATGTATAAAAAAGCAAATATACAAGAATTAAAATGAGAAAAGAACAAGAATATGGGAGAAACCTGTAATAACAGAGAAAATTAACATAATTAATGAACTTGACCTCTCTGAAAAATCTAAAAGAGGTTATAAATTTATTTATCTGTACATATTTATAACCCTAACAATATTTAAAAACATCTTCTGCATAGAATCTTTTGTGGCCAAGATACATGGAAACCAAAGGATGCTACTTTTACAGTTCAAAAGAAATGGGTTTGAAACGTGGCCAAAAGATCATCTTTTTTTCTTTAAATGCATAAAAGTATTGAGGCCTACTGACAGGAAGTTTTCTTCTCTAAAGTTTGACAAGTATCTGGGCTGAATTTAATTTTTGGTTTGTTTGTCTGTGTTCTCCACTAACCACAGGCCATACATGCTCTTGTGCTTTACTTCCTGCCATGCAGTTATCATGAGCTACAAAATGAATGTTCCGTTTATGTGTGGTTATAAGAAGATAAAATAAATCTGTTGCATTTAAAGGGAACTTCTGCTTAAATTACATACACCCACGGGCTTAACATACTTCTCTTTCCTTCAGCACAATAATACCCGAAGTTGAATTGTAAAAGCTATCCTTGGACCCTAGAAAAATGCCATTTGTTTAAAGAAACATTTATAGTAAAATGGAAGATTCTACAACTTATCTACTATCACTCTTTTCAAATTTGTGTTTAAATTCTAGTTAGTTAACATACAGTGCAATATTAGTTTCAGGAATAGTATCACTTACACACAACACTGATGCTCATCATAACAAGTGCCTTCCTTAATACCCATCACCCACCTAGCCCATCTCCCTCCCACTTTCTTCCATCAACCCTGTTTGTTCTCTAATCTCTAAGAGTCTCCTACAGGCATTTCCCTCTCTCTCCCCCACACCCCCCTATGTTTATCTGTTTTGTTTCTTAAATCCCACATATGAGTGAAATGATATGGCATATGTCTTTCTCTGACATATTTTGCTTAGCATAATACACTCTAGCTCCATCCACCTTGTTGAAAATGACAAGATTTTATTATTTCTTATGGCTGAGTAATATTCCTTTATATATATAATATATATATATTATATTAAGTATATATATATAAATATATATATAAATATATAAATGTATATATATAATATACATGTATACATGTATACATGTATGTATACATGTATGTATAAGATGTATATAATATACATCTTTTTCCATTCATTAGTCAGTGGACATTTGGTCTCTCTCCATAGTTTGGCCATTGTTAACGATGCTTGATAATGCTGTTGTAAACATCAGGAAGGTGAATGTACCCCTTGAAATCTATATTTTTATGTCATTTGGGTAAACACCTAATAGTGCAATTGCTGTATCATAGGGTAGTTCTATTTTTAACTTTTTGAGGAATCGCCATACTGTTCCCCAGAATTGCTGTACCCGTTTGCATCCCCAACAACAGTGTAAGAGGGTTCCCCTTTCATTGTTAATGAAAATTGAGTGACAGATTTGCTGCATGAAAAGGAAATAGGTTATGATGTGTTATATGTAATCCCAGGATTAACTGTAGTTTACATAGCATTAAACTCTCTGATGATTTTAATGGCTATTTGTATCATTATTATTAATATCATAGGCTCACCCATTACTATTGGTATCATCAGCCCATTCATCTTGGTCACTTTCCTTAAAATACTAACTGCACACATATGATATGAAAAAAACATTTGTGGCTTCATGAGAAGAGTTAGAAAACGTAAGGAAACTTGTAAAAGAGTAACTGATACAAGCTGCTTTGTTTTGTTTTGTTTCATTTTTATCCCAGGGCCTTGGAGTTTATCTTAATGGTAGGCAGTTCAAATAGTATGACTAATTTTAATCACAATCTAGTTGAATTGTGACTTTTACTAAAGGTTTTATTTAATATAAAGTGATGCAATATTGAACATCTTATCAAAATAATTAATAGGCATGGGGCACCTGGGTAGCTCAGTGAGTTGAGAGCCCTCTTGCTTTTGGCTCTGGCCACAATCTCACAGTTTACCGGGTCGAGCCTTGCATTGGGTTCCACCGACAGCCTGCAGCCTGCTTGGGATTCTTTCTCCCTCTCTCTGTCCCTCTCCACCTCTCAAAATAAATAAATGGACTTAAAAATAATAATTAACAGGCATGGAAACTGGAATTCAGCCCAGGGTCCTTTAAACTCAGTCCTCACTGGGGCGCCTGGGTGGCTCAGTTGGTTGAGTTCCCGACTTCCGCTCAGGTCATGATCTCAGCTCGTGAGTTCAAGTCCCGCGTCGGACTCTGTGCTGAAGGCTCGGAGCCTGGAGCCTGCTTCAGATCCTGTGTCTCCCTCTCTCTCTGCCCCTAACCACTTGCATTCTGTCTGTCTCTCTCAAAAATAAATAAATAAACTCACTCCTCATGGCCACTGTTTATAAGTCATGAATATTTTCATCAGTCCCACTAACAGAACAAAAAACTGTTAAGAATAATTATACTAAAAAATTAATAAGGAGGGTTGGGTGAAATAGTCGAAGGAGAGTGAGAGGTCCAGGGGACCAGGTATGAAATAACTAAGTCACGGAGATAAAAGGTACAGCATAGGGAATATATTGAGTGATACTGTAATAAAGCTATATGGTAACAGACAGTAGCTACACTTGTGGTGAGCACAACATAACATATAGACTTGCCCAATTACTACGTGGTACGCCTAAAACTAATGTAACATGTGTGTCAGCTATATTTCTTTAAAAAAGTTAAGAGGGAGCTGATTCATGTTGCTCTGAGGACCATTTTTGGGATATTGGTAATTGAAATGAGGTCGAAACAAAGCTTATAAAATACGAGCAGTATTCTCATAAGTCATACACTCTAATGGTTAATGATAGCTACTTGTCAGAAAACACTACAAAAAGCTAATCAAAGATACATTTTATTTTTCTGAGGTATGCTTATTTCAGAACAATAAGTGTCTAAGTCTGAATGATCCTAGCATTTCAAGGTTCACAGCTTGTAGAATCAACAACAAAACATCCTTTATTTCAAGCTAAACATAGAGTGACTCCTACAATTTAAGATTAGATATAACAACTGTATTGCAGTGAAACATGTTCTGCACTTTGCTCTGTTAATAAGACACCATCCAAGTTTTGTGGGAGTATGACAGTAGACTAAATAACTCATTGCGAGACACTCCTCTCTAGGGAGTCAATTACCTCAATCACATCGCTTGGTTGTGATGAGAGCACTTAAAACAGGGGTACTGAGATCAACTCATTCCATTTAGTCCATAAAATGATGGCAAGTCATATTTTAAGAGCAGATTTTTGAAGTGGTTCAGTAATGAAACAGAAAAATCTCTAAGCCAAATCACAATCACGCATTTTCTGCAGAAGGTAAACTCCATGTAAAAGAGATGAACATAAGCACGTGTTAAGTACATTAACGGCTTTCATACTTTTAAATACGTCTGTGAATATAACTTGTAGATATTAGAATGCAATGCGGTGGCACTGGAAGTGGTGGAAGGAAAGTGTTTGAAAATAGCTTTAAAAACTCTCTGCACATGATAATGGGTTAAGCAGTGTACAGATTGAGTTCAAGCGAGATGATGTATAGTTTTGAGAAAGCCTGACATAAATCATGCTGTGCTATAAAAGCTAAGCTATAAAAGATTAATCTTCTTAAAACAAAAAAATGGTATGTGTGACTTTTCTGTTTAATACCACTCAAAGTTACCTAGAAAAAGTCTATACTTCTTACGAGAGCTTACGGGGCCCTTATAAGCCCAGCTGGTCAATGTCTCCAGCCTCAGTTCCTGTCTTGCTACCCTGCTTCAGCCACACAGATCTTGTCATTCTAAGTCTTGCTTCCTGGCTTTTGAACATGCTGTTGAACTTGTAAAGAACACTTTTTCATTTCCTTCCCTTGATAGTTTCTCTCTTGAGTCTTCGAAGAATCTTGAGGGCTCTAATTATTATCCACATTCCTAAAGAAACTTCCATCCTTCCTACATATTTCTGTGTGAGTTTCTTTAATGCTTATGTATAGATCTTATTTGAATTTTTTTCATCATTTCTATCTTGGGAAGTGTTATTTCCAGACAAGAAACACATGAAGGCAAGCACTAAACGTGTATTTCTTATAGTAAATAATTTTATTTCTTTTTTTTTATTTAAAAAAAAAAGGTAGCATTGCACATATAAACTAGGCTTCAAGATTACAGTGAATAGTTGCCAAGAGGAATATTCCTGAAGGAGAGATAAACTTAGAGGTCATTGAGGGAGCACAGAGAAGCAAACTTCTTGGGGAGAAGCAGTGAAAGTAGTTTCTTTAATACTTCACAACACCATCTCCCTGTTCCTCAATTCTGCCACCAGGGTTTGTGGGTTGTGAGAAAGCCCACCACCATCACTTTGGGATATCAGTTTTCAGGTAATATGAATAAGAAACATCTCTAGGAAGGAAAGCGCAAGGTCAGTGATCTGGGTTTCAGAGAATAATCATTATTTATCTGCAGGAACAATAAGAAAAGGGAAGAGTTTATTTTTAACTTTCAGAAGTTTTTGTTTTGTTTTGTTTTTAATGAGAGCTAGAGAATATATATGTAAAATTCACTCTTGATCCCCTAAGCCCTAACACATTATTTGCGATAGTGTAAGGACTCCGTGAATATGAGTTGATTTAATGAACAAACATTGACTATACACAACAGTAATGATACTGTGGAGATAGTCTCCTGAGATAGTCCAGTGATTCTTGCCTCCTGTTCATGTCTTTGCATAATTACCACTCCCCTTACGGGCTGAATCTAATGACTTGCTTCTAACTAATAGAATATGACTACTTCCATGTTTAGAAAAGAAGACGAGTGTGTTAATGGACTGCTTTGATTGATTCTGTTGAAGCAAGTAGCCTGTTGAAACAAGATGCCCGTAGGAGCAGCAACTGAAGGTGGCCGCTATCTGGCAGCCAAGAAGCAGCTGATGCCTTCAGTCTAATGCTTCTTGAAGAAATAAAACCTGCCAACAGACACATGGGTGAATTTAAGAGTTGTTTATTCCCCATTCGGGCTTTCCGATGCAATCCCCACCTCCACCCCATCCGTTGATTATCCGCTGGTGAGAGACTTGAAACAGAAGACTCGGTTAAGCCATGTCTGGATTCACGACTCATGGAAACTGAGATGATAAAAGTGCACAGTTTTTAGCACTCAAGTTTTGAGGTATTATTATACTGTTACAGATAACGGAGATAGATTTTGACCATCAGAGAATTTGGAAGGGAGCAAGTCTCACTCTAATGCAGAGAAAAGCACAATAGCGAAGGTGCATAGAGAGACGGGGAATGGGAGTGAATGCTGACTGTGTGTGAAAAGATGGTGTAATCTCTCCTTCTGATGCCTTTATGTTATTTGATTGTATTTCTTGGCTTTGGAAGCCAATAACATTTTCTTGTTCTTTTGTTACAGAAATTCCTTTCGTAACCTAATTCCAATACGTTATTATTTACTGAAAGTTAACACTGATGAGGACCATGTACATATTTATATAATGGAAAATATGGGCTATGTTGAAGTAATTAAGGAAAAGAGAGAACCTATGAATATTTGGGATGAGTGATTCTTAAGGGTTAAGATATAACTTCAGAGCAAGTTCAGAAGCAGAAGTTGAATTTAAGGGAAAAAAAGAAGATGATATTGAATAAGCAAAATTCAGAGTGATGAGGGAGTGGCACTCCTTGAGGAGACAAGGAAGTGAGTCTAATTATTTAACTTACAGGATAAATAAAATCAATGCTGTGGTAATTTAGTTGATTAAGCATCACTTTCCATTTTAATGCTCTATGTAGCTCAAATTAGCCATGTATTAGTTGGACTCATTTGCATGCATGGAAAGAAACCTGAAATTCACTTAGCTTAAAAAATAAAGGATTAAGAATTTCTTTAGGAATTTTCCTTAGTAATAAGCAATTTCATTGAAAAAAAGTTGAGGGACAGAGACCACTGTAGCCCAAGGCCTTAATAATCAGGGACTTGTCTCTGATTCTCTTCTCATATTCGTGTGATTCTCGCTAGCTATAGCTTTTCTCCATGGGGCAGGATATATGGCTACCAACACGATAATAATTTTATATTGTATACCTCTGGCACTATCACTGAGAATTTCTGACATACTCAAACTCAAATCAAGAGTCCCATGGAAGGCACTCATCGAACCAGATTGAGTAACATGTACATAATTGGACCAGTCAGTCACACGGTATGAACATGACACTAGGGGTGTCATGGGAATGGAAGACATGAGAGTTCATATATATTTACTCATATTTAGTGTTAGAAAAAACATTAAGTGCATGGCAACAAAGGGAAATATTAGATGAATTGGACTTCATCAAAATTTTTAAACTTTTTTATATTAAAGGACACTATCGAGAAAATGAAAGAAACAATCTACAGAATGGGAGAAGATATTTGTAAATCCTATATCTGATAAGGGTTTAATATATAAAATATATAAAGAATTCTGACAACTCAACAAGAAAAAAGCAAACGATCCAAATTAAAAAAAAAAAAGTTAGAATAGACTTTTCTGAGGAAAATTTACTAACAGCCAACAAGCACAAGAAAAGATGTTCAACATCATCAGTCATTCAGAAAGTGCAAATAAAAGTCAGAAAATAACTAGTGTAGGGACACCTACGTGGCCCCGTCAGTTAAGCCTCCAACGCTTGGTTTCAGCTCAAGTCGTGATCTTGCTGTTCGTGAGTTGGAGCCCCCCCTCCGGCTCCACGCTGACAGCTTAGAGTTTGCTGGGGATTCTCTCCCTCTCTCCCTCTCTCTGCACCTTCCCTTCTTGCTCTCTCTCTCTCTCTCTCAAAATCAATAAATAAGCATTTAAAAAAAAGAAAATAACTAGTGTCGACATGGCTGTGAAAAACCAGACCCCTGTACGTTGCTGGTTGGAATGCAGAATTGTGAAGTCACTATAGAAAGCCTCTCGGCAGTTCCTGTAAGAGTTAAACACAGAATTACTACATGACCCTGTAATTCTACTCCTAGATATATGCCTAAAATAATTGAAGACCGGTGTTGAAACGTTTTACAAAAACGTTCATAGCAGCAGTAATCACAACAGCAAGAGGTGATATCAAGTCAAATGTCCATCAGCTGCTGAGTGGATAAACAATGGTGGTAAAACCATGCAATTAAATATTATTCAGCCATCAAAGAAATAAAGTGCTGCTGGGCTACCAGGAGAAGGAGCCTTGAAAACACGCCTAACGAGAGAAGCCGCAGAATGTCACATATTGTAGGATTCCATTTACATGAAACTTTTGGAAGAGGTAAACCCCCAGAAACAGAAGGTAGACCAACGGTTTCCAGGAGCAGAGGGGAGGGTAACTGAGTAATGACTGCTTTGTTTCCTTTTGGGATGATGAAAATGTCTTAGAACTAGGTAGAGGTGATGGTTGTGCAATATGGCGAATGTACTAAATGTCATGACATAGTATACTTTCAAATGGTTAATGGATGGAGCACCTGAGTGGCTCAGTTGGTTAAGCATCTGACTCTTGGTGTCTGCTCAGGTCACGATCTCACGGTTCCCAGTTTGCGAGTTCAAGCCCCACCGCAGGATCTGCCTTGACAGTACAGAGCGTACTTAGGATTCTGTCTCTCTCCCCTCTCTCTCTGCTCCTACACCGCTTGCCCTCTCTGTTTCTCAAAATAAGCTTAATAGTAAAATAAAATAAGACAAAATACAGTAAAATATAAAACAAAATAAAATAAGATCATCAATGGATCATTTTATGTTGTGAGAATTTCACCCCAAAGAAAGTTAAAAACGAAATGTTGTGAGGACCATCTCACACATATGTGTAATAAGAAACATATTCTGGTTTATTCTTTTTTAACTCTTCGACGATTTAAACATAATCTCAATTATCCAGTAAAAGATATATACGCCATGTTTTTGGAATCAAGTAACATGTATGTATTTGTGCATGTGTATACTTTCTGTATTACAGGGTATAGGCATTTCATCTCAATTTAAAAAATCCCATGAAAGAGTAATATTATTCCATTTAATTACACAGTCCCCTGATCATAAACGATGCCCCTAATTCTATTTATCTAAACTTATATTTGGCTGTTCTTAATCACAGGTCAATGGCAAAAAGAAGACAGGTGTATGACTTACGTCCATAGAACTAGTTTGATACAAAATCTAACAGGATTCTGAAGTTGATCGAAAACAACACTTTTGAAGCAACTGTATCTCTCCTGCTATGCAATGGGCTATGATCTATTGTGGAATGCAGTCTGGATAAATACAAATGTGCTTTTAAAAATTAGGACAATATTTATATTTTAAAGGAATGTTGCATGTTTAAGTAGTCCCTCATGGCTGACAAAAAAAAAAAAAAAAAAAAAACACAAACAAACAAAAAACCAAAACAAACAAGCAATATTTAAAACATTCACTCATTTTTTTTTCACATTTTGGAAGAAAGGATCTGAGGTAGGATAAAATTTGAAAACTGCTCATATAATGATTCAGTAACCCAGATTATAATTGGCTTATAATACATTTTTTTTCTGAATATCAAAAAAAAATAGTAAGTTGGCTATCACTGAGGAAGGATATTTTCCCCAAAATGAGACACAAATACTGAAGGCAATCACTATAGCTTGCCTTCCAAACTATTTTGAGTTGTATCATTATTAATGAAATGAATAACCACATATAACTACACTTATGAAATTTATCATTCACTTATGTTTGTGTGTGTGATACTTATATTTTTCAATAGTCTTACCTAATATTCCACAAAAGTAGCGTAATAACTAGTCTTAAACTAATATGGTCATCTGTTTCTCTCTTTTATATATAAAAAGTGTTTGTATACAGACACACAATATGGTGTGTATGTGTACCTGCAGTTATTGAATTTGAGAGCTAAGAAATTGCATTTTTAAAAATATCCTCATTGTGAAATTTGGTTCCAGAGGGCACCTGGGTGGCTCAGTTGGTTAAGCACCTGACTCTTGGTTTCAGCTCAGGTCATGATCTCATGATTTGTGGGTTCAAGCCCCGCATCCAGCTCCGCACTGACAGCCTGGATTTTCTCTCTTCCTCTCTCTCCCTGCCTTTCCTCTGCTTTCTCTGTCTCTCAAAATCAATAAAAACTTAAAAAAAAAAAGAAATTTGGTTCCAGGAACAAATCTTATGTGTGATTTTTCAGGCCTGACCCTAGACACTTACAAAGGCTTTACCTGGACGTTCTCCCAGGGGGAAGCTATTTCCCCTCGCCGGACTTGATGTAAAGCTAATGCATCGTTGTCCCTTGAGAAAGTTTCAGTCAATCACTCAGCCCTCTTGGTCAACCTTGCTGTCTGCATATTTCCATTGGTAGCCCAGGCGTCTCCATTCCTGCCTCCATTTGGTGAGGCCTCTTGTCTTGTTTTGTTTTTTTAATGTTATTTTTTAAAGTTTCAATTTAAATTCTCATCAGGTAGCATACAGTGTAATATTAATTTCTGGTGCATAGTACAGTAAATCGACATTTCCATACAACATCTGGTGCTCATCACAAGTGCATGTCTTAATTTCCATCACATATTTTACTCATCCCCCATCCTCCTCCCCTCTTTACTTAAGAGATTAACTTTACTTAAGAGAGTGTTTCTTGGTTTGCTTCTCTCTCTCTGCTTTTTTACCCTTGGCTCATTTGTTCCGTTTCTTAAATTCCACATATAAATGTAATCATGTGGTATTTGTCTTTGACTGACTGATTTCACTGAACATAATAATACTTTCTAGCTCTATCCATATAATTGTAATCGGCAAGATTTCATTCTTTTTGATGGCTGAGTAATATTCCATTATATGTATATATCTTCTTTATCCATTCATCAGTTGATGGACATTTGGGTTCTTTCCATAATTGGGCTATCATAAATAATGCTGCTATAAACACTGGAGTACATGTATCCCTTCTAATTAGTATTTTTATGTTCTTTTGGTAAATACCAAGCACTACAGTTTCTGGATCATAGGGTAGCTCCATTTTTAACTTTTTGAAGGACCTCCATACTGTTCTCCAGAGTGGCTGAGCCAGTTTGTATTCTCACCAACAGTGCAAGAAGCTTCCATTTTCTCCACATTCTTGCCAGCACCTGTTGTTTCTTGTGTTTTTTATTTTAGCTATTCTGACAGGTATGAGGTGGTATTTCATTGTAGTTTTGATTTGTATTTCCCTGATGATCCACGATGTTGAGCATCTTTTTATGTGTCTGAATATCCATATCATCCATATGTCTTCTTTGGAAAAACACTTATTCATGTCTTCTGCCAATTTTTAAACTGGATTATTCATTTTTTGAATGTTGAGTTTTGTAAGTCCTTTATTTTTTATACTAACCCTTTATCAGATATGTCATTTGCAAGTATCTTGTTCCATTCCATAGGTTGCCTTTTAGTTTTGTTGATTGTTTCCTTCACTGTGCAGAAACTTTTTATTTTGATGAAGTGCCCATAGTATATCTTTGCTTTTACTTCCCTTGCCTCAGGAGACATATCTAGAAAAAAGTTGCTACAACCAATGTCAAAGAGGTTACTGCCTGTGTTCTCCTGTAGGATTTTTATGGTTGGAGGTCTCCCATTGGGTCTTTAATTCATTTTGAATTTATTTTACTGAATGGTGTAAGAAAGTGTTCCAGTTGCATTCTTTTGCATGTTGCTGTCCAATTTTCCTAACACCATTTGTTGAAGAGACTGTCTTTTTCACATTGGATATTCATCCCTACTTTGTTGAAGATTAGCTGACCATATAGTTGTGGGTTCATTTCTGGGTTTTCTACTCTATGTGCCTACTTTTGTGCCAGTACCATATTGCCTTGATCACTACAGGTTTGCAATGTAACTTGAAGTCTGGAATTGTGATGTCTCCAGCTTTGGTTTTCATATTCAAGGTTGCTTTGGAGCTTATCATTTGTGTATCTGAAGTTTAAAGAAACATTTCATAATATGGTGCAAAAGATGTACATTTTACTAAGTGTTTTGGTAGCAATTAGTCACTGTACCTAAAATTTATGTAATCCACTATAATACAGAAAATACCAAAAATAATTCTCAAATGATCGAAATCATACACAAATAATAATGGAAAACAGTATAAGGGAACAATTTTGACAAAATGAAGATCAGGTATAAAGTTCCAAATGATCTAGGAACTAAAAAGTTAAAACCACATTCCATTAATTAATATGGCAAATGTATCCCTATTTTTTGTTTTAGTATCCTCTTTCATTTTCAGTTTTTCTCTAGGATTAATGATAAATTATAACATCATGTCATAGACTCTGGGTCTGGAGCTGTTTCTCATCCAGCAAGGGAGCAGACTCAGGATTAAAATGCAACAGAGTCTAATGTCTGGGAGGAGACAAGAGCCCCAAGTAAGGGTCCTTGTTCTGGTTTTTATTAGGATCAGAAGGGTTACAAACATGGTGACGGATGTGCACAAAAAGACAATGAAATCGTGAACATTAACTCACGGGCATGAGGGAAAGGGGGTTGTGAAGAAATTCAGTGTTAGGGTTTGAGTCAATACAAAACAAAACCCTGGGGTGGGTGGTGGGGGAGGGGGAGGCTGTTTACAGCAGATGTGAGCCCCCACCTCTGTTTACCTAAACTTGCCTAGGGGACAACTACCACCTCAGGGTCAACAAGGCACCTTTCTTTTGCTAATTAGCTCCAATCTGGGCAACTTCACTCTGCTGTAGTCTAAAGTCTTTTTTACCTGTTAACCTATTTTGGTCCTTCCTTCATGTGAAAGCAGCTTTCTGCTATTGTACTAGTTGGGGGGGGGGCGGGAATGGTGGGCTTCTGCCCTGAGTACCTAATCTGGTTTACCTACTCTTGGATGCTTACATCCTGAGATTTCCTATTCCTATACCTTTGTCCTATACTGGGGGCCTTTGTCCTGTTTACCTAATTTTGTTCTGAGTTCATCCTGGGGCTTTCTATTTCTTCATGCCTTGTTAGCCCATTGGTACAAATTCAGAGAATTCTTAAGCTTATTCCCCACAACAATACCTATTTTAATGTTTAGTCCTGCAATTACTCAGTTATCAGCAATTAATATCAACGATAAAAGGTGTACTTGGAAAAAATATATTGCTTTTAAACTCAACTATGAATGTGATCATCCTATCCTAAGTGTTTTATTTTTAGTTTATACTTTTATCGTTGATATGTTCCAACAAACACTAAGTAAAATTAGACTTGAATTTCCAAGGCATATAATCTTGAAATTATTGTTTCTCTCATCACATTACTCTATTTTCCCCCTAAACACAAAATATGAAACATCATGTTTAGAATAGTCCTCATAAGTAACTCATTTTGCTTTTATTTTTTTTTCCTTAGGCATAAAACAGGAAGGAAAAATTATAACTAGCATTGTCCTAAGAATATCTTCCACCTGAAAAATGAAATGGTTAAATATTTTTAAAATGAATACAAAAAAAAAAAACATTTGACTCATAAAAGAATGAAAAACATTCATATATTTGCAACTAATAAGTAATCCTTATTTGGAACACATATAAGAATCAGTGATATTATTATAGGAATTTTCATGATAATCAAAGAAGTTGACAAAATGTTTTATCTTCTGGACAGTAAATAACCAAATGTGTTTTAAGAGTCAGAGAAAAGGAATGGAGTGTGTATAAAATGACTATGAATTGATTATGTACATTTAATGCTAGCCAGCCATTTTGCACTGCTCATTCCAAATGCACTGAATAGTTTTCTTTTATATCAAAAGTAAGAGAAGTTGGCATATCCAGGGAAAAACACAGGGCCCCTGATGATAGCATCCACTGAAAAATAAAAGTTACAATCTGATTCTTTTCATTGTTTTCCTAGGCAGAAATTGGTGCAAGCATCCAAAATCTAAATTTATGGAAAGAACTGGACATAAAATTTTTGAAGTGAAAACATATAAATGGCATAATCCACAGTTATTTGAGGAGGAAAATAAACTGCTATAAACAAGATAGTATTTAGATATACCCACATCATATATCATAATTTTATATTTTTTATTTCTTTTTTTTTAACGTTTATTTTTATTTTTATTTTTGAGACAGAAAGAGACAGAGCATGAACGGGGGAGGGTCAGAGAGAGGGAGACACAGAATCTGAAACAGGATCCAGGCTCTGAGCTGTCAGCACAGAGCCCGACGCGGGGCTCGAACTCACGGACCGCGAGATCATGACCTGAGCCGAGGTCGGATGCTTAACCGACCGAGCCACCCAGGCGCCCCTATATTTTTTTATTTTGTAGCCTGATACTCTATACATAGTTTATTTAAAATACAGAAAGAACTATCATATTACCATTTTATTTTATCACTGTATTTCACTGAGATACAAATGCAAGGTTTCTTTTTCTGTTTTCAATATTTTAAATATATATATATATTTATATTTATATATTCAGCTTTCTCCTTTGAAAATTAAATATTGCAGGGGATGAAATAATTGTTATTCTCTGTGTTTCTCTTGTGTTTAGCTGTGGAACCAGGCATATTTTCCTTTGCAGTTAATATGACAGGAAAATTTTAGGACATTTTAGACTTTTTATTTTCCATCAACAATTACCTACAAGCAGAAAGCTATACAGTGTCACTGAATGATAATTGATTTGGGAAATAGGAAGACGGTGTGAAGAGGTTTTTCTAATTAGTAAATATAATTGAATACGATAAATCTATATTAATTTTACATCCGGAATAAACTATTGTTTAATTAACTTCTATACATACAAATTAAATTCTATTACATTAAATGTGACCAACAAAGATATACACATAAATAACTTCACATGCATAAATTACAATTGGAACAAAGTTATTTTTCTCAAAAGTTATTTTTGTGAGTAATAGAATGAAAATAAGCCGATCATTTACAGAGAAATCTCTTGTTAAAATTTACATGAATCAACATGTCACTGATATATTGGATCGCCGGTATGGTGGCGAAGTTTAACAACTGGCTCTCTGAGGAAGAAAATAGTATATTTATTGATTCGATGACATGATTCTTTTCCCCAAAGACAAATTTAGGCTACCAACATGACTTAACTGAACATTGGGTTGGGAAAAAATGCTCACAATGGACTCGCATGAGCTGGTGCAAACCAGCCGTCACGAAAGATTACTTTGTTAATGATCAAATGATAACCATTAATGAAGTTGAAAGAGAACTTGGGTTCTGCTTCCATTTTGACCTCAGACTTTTTAGTTGGATTCTCCTTTCTAGCTTGTCCCTTAGTTCAGGGGGAAGACCCTGGGGGCAAAGCATTCCAGAATGGGAAGGGAAACTGCCTCCTCAAGCAATACAGACTGTCTTGAGCCAGCAAGACCCCAGTGACTGAGCCCAAGAGAATAATCAACGCGACCTTTACTGCTCACCTGCATGTACCCACTGACCTTTGTCCCACATTTTCCTTGCATAAACCTAGCAGTATTTCTAGCTTTGGAGAAGGTCCTTGAGACACCAGTTTGCTATCTTCACAGTGTTTGTCTCACTGAAATAAATCCCTTTCTTGTTTCACCACCACCTGTCTGTCTGCCTTTGGATTTGTCAGCAGTCAGTGGCCAAACTAGTCTGTTTGGGACCCCAGAGTCAGGTCGTGCGCTTGCACCCCTGCACCTCAGCTACATAATTATAGGTATCATATTCATAAAATTGCGAAATGAATAATAAGCAACAAAAGCATAGAATAAATCCCTAATGACCTAATGCATGAGAAATCAGAAACACAGAACCATTGCTAATTCCAGACCTCATTCAGATAAACAAAATGTCACCCATTGTCGTTGACTTCCTAGGTACACACAGAAGATCAGAGTTTTCTTTACAATTCTATGTGAATTTGGGTATAACAATTAAACAGACTACTGTGTAAAAACAAAACACATCATCAACACTGACCGAAGGATAGTTAGAAAAATAAATATTGTCAGTAGAGTTTGAAAATATTAAACAGGCTACCGGAATTCTCTCAAATGATCAATATGTTAAACACTCTTTAGAAGAGATTACTTAAACTGTTGAAAGAATTCTAAAAAAGTAAAAATAAATGACTGTCATGAGTTTTTATTATCTAATCCTTTCCTCCATGTCCAGACTCCTCCCCCAGCACATTTTCTTCATTTGGTTCCGCTATGTGCCCCTATGGCTTTCCCTACAGCTCAATGAATTTCCTTCCATTCCAGGACCTTGAGGCTCCTTGCAGTGATCTGCTGTCCTCTTTCATCCCCGAGACACCATACCCTTTGTCTTACGCTAACCTATACTGCACTTCGAAGCACTTCTTGTCTGAAAATGCATTATTAGCTTTTGCTCAGATATCTATTATCTGTCACCCCCCAGTAAAATATGAATTCCATCAAGAGAGGTAAATTTATTTTCTCATGCTATATAAAGAATTATCATATAGAGTGGCTTAAAAGAGCACAAATTTATTTCTTAGTTTCCTAAGGTCAGGATTCTGCACAGGGGTTACCTAACTCTTATGCTCAGGGTCTCAATTCGTCTCAAATCAAGGGTATTCAACCAGGGCTATGATCTCAGGAAGTCCCAGAATTCTCTTCTAAGTCCATTAGGTGTTACCTTAATTCACTTTCTTGGAGGTACAGGACTAAGGTCCCTGCTTTCTTACTGGCTGTCAGCTGAGTCCTTTCTCAGCTCCTAGAACTCACACACCATTTCAAAGCAAGCTGGAGAATCTCTTCTTTCAGTCTCCTAAGAGAGTCTCATATAAGTTAATTATTGGAGGAGGACTATCTGTAGCATAATATACGTATATATATATATATATATTTGTTTTGTCCCTGGTTTCTGATACAGAACTCCTAAAATCTAAAATCCTTGGGATTTCCTGAATGATAGAAGTATCTTTTGTATATTAATGAGATGATTCAATTGTGTGTGTGTATGTTTGTGTGTGTGTGTGTGTGTGTGTGTGGTGGGGATGGAGATTAGATAACTTCAGAATGGGGTGTGATCACCAAAAAAATTAACTACATGATTAGAGGGATAGAACTTTTAGTTACACTCCCCAAACTCTGGGAAAGGGAGAATGATTGGAGATTGAGTCAGGGATCAAAGCAATCATTGCTACATAATGAAATTTTATTTAAAAAAATCAGAATGACAAGACTTGGGGAAGGTTTTGGGTTGGTGAACATATCTACTTGCTGGGAGGATGATGTACCTTGACTCCACTGGGATAGAAGCTCCTGTGTTCAGGACCCTTCTGGACCTTACTCTGTGTCCCTATTCATCTGGCTGTTAATTTTACCCTTTATAATAAAACTGTATTCATAAATACGGTGCCTTTCTCAGTTCCATAAGTTACTGTAACAAATTATGGAACCTAATGTGGGTTTGTGGGAATCCCGGACTCTGTAGTCAGCTAGGCAGAAGTGTAGGTCACCTGGGGACCCAATTTGCAGCTAGCTATGCAGTGGGGGTAATCTTGTGTGATGGATCCCTTATTAAGCTAATTCCATGTATTTAATGCCCGAATTGACTTGAATTCTGTCATACCCAGTTGATATTATATGTTGATTGGAGAATCAGTTGCTGTAGAGAAAAACCAAGCACTATCTTATCACCTTTGCCATATAGCATAACCTAATCAAAGAAGTAAAGACTCTGTCATATTGACAGGTCCCGTCCACAACGCAAGGGAAGTGAATTCTGCAAGGGCTTGTCTAATAAGGGGAAGGCAGCAAGGCCGTCTTAGAATTCTTCCAAGTACAGCAGAGTTGCTATAGGCCTAGTCATAACATATAGTCTTAAACAATGCTTGACACATATAAATAGACTGGCATAGATTTGCTTCTTGACGGTGAGTTTTTTTCACTTGGCTTACTGTTTATGCACACAAAACTATTTTACTTGAAAATATTAGGGGCGCCTGGATGTCTTAGTGGGTTAAGCGTCCGACTTTGGCCCAGGTCACGATCTCACGGTTTGTGACTTCAAGCGTCGCACCGGGCTCTGTGCTGGACAGCTCAGAGCCTGGAACCTGCTTTGGATTCTGTGTCTCCCTTTCTCTCTGAAAATCCCCTGCTTGTGTTCTCTCTCTCGCTTGCTCTTGCTCTCTCTCAAAAATAAATAAACATTAAAAAAATGAAAAGAAAAGAAAAGATTTAAAATATTTGAAGTTATTTTAATGATCGATGATACAGGTCAACATTATCCACTTTGAGGTTGATGCAGTCCTTGTTCTAGATTAGATTTTAAATGCTGGTGCTACAAAGGTAACCAAAGAGTCATCTACTAATTTTTTAATCATTTTGAAATTTTATGGTAGGTATCCTGAAACTTGCTGTGTTTCTATAAGCTGTAGCCTTGTGATCTAGTTTTTGTCCTGCTTCATCAACCTCCTAAATTCTATGGTTAGGGGTGAGACATTTTTTTTTTCCTTCTGAAGGTGTGTCAAACAGCTCCGGAGATACCATTTACCTGGAAATGAAAAGGTTTTACATGCAGTCAAGTCTCAAGTTCAAAGTTAACAAGTAAATTTATATAAATGTAAAAACCCACTGAGATAGTTATCATTTAACCATTCACTAAAAAGCTGTAACAACTCTCCAGTAAAAAAATGTTCATATATATGTATATTTATTTCACACATATATATTTCTATAATATTCAAAAACACATTGTGTATATAATTCTTTTAAAAACTTGGTAGGTAATCTAACCTTACGTCCTCTTAAAAATGGGATGCAAGTTAAGGATTGACACTTTGGGCTAGATGATAATGCTGAGTGTTTCTGAGGATGTGAATCACCTTTAAACCTAGGGTATTGTTCTGAGTATGTGGCCACTGACCCTGAGGCTGAACCATAACTCAAATTTTCCTGAACCTCAACCACTACTTTTAGTGACAAATGAAACAGATTCTACAAACTGCCTCACACAAATAATGCTTTTGATTGCTTGTTGTGCTCACTTGCAGAGTTGAGAGAACTATTTTTCTTCTAATCCTTAAGGACGAAAATGTATTAGTCTTTCCACTTCTAATCCAATCAGTGCCATTTTTCCTCTTGTGAGTGAATGGTTTTGTGGAGTCTCAGTTGGTCATTATAACCACTGGCTTATGAAAGCTTCAATGCAATTCAGAACTTCTATATTGTGTAACCTTCAATGTAGCACTTTGGCTGTCCGTAAATAATTTAGCTCAGAAGAAAGCATCTTAATGTTGTTATTATTATATACAGCTATTAAAAAGTAAACGTAATACATGAATAATATAATGTTACCTAGAAAAATAAGAATAACAAGGACAAATTATATACGATTTATTATATGTAAATATTATAATTTTATTAAAAATCTACATACTACATTGCTTAAGACAACGGACTACAAACAGCTTGACTTCTGGATCCATCCCCTTAATGTAAAACTTGTATTCATTTAAAACCCTCATTTAATACCTTATGCATCCAACATTACAAGTACTTTTGAAAATTGCACCATTTAGCACCCTATGAAATAGTCATTACTATTTGTGCCATTTTGCAGAAGAGACCATTTTCAGTTCAGTAAGTTAGTCAGCAGCCTACAAGGAGAGGTTAAAGAAGTTTCTTCCAGAAGCAAAGTCTCATGTCATCTTCTTTCAATATCACACTCACCAATTATCAATGGCTACCACTATCTGATCTAGAACTGACTCAGTGGAGTGAGTTATGTCTCAACAACAACCATTACATTAAAGGGAAACCTTTACTGAACTTGCTAATGAGATTTGTCAATCACTGTCATGTGCATTAATACGGAAGTAAATAATTGACTTATTTTCAATCATCTTGCCTTGTAGAACCTTTAGGGATACCTCACAGAATTCTGGCTTGATACACTTTATTCTAGAGTTAAATAACTTACCTGAATTTTTGCCAAGATATTATACATTTTTTCTGATTTTCATCTTACATATAGGTGATACATTTAACAATTTCTCAAAGGTATTAATAAGGCAATGTTAACACATTTTTCATAATTTGAGTTCAAGTAAAGCATATGATTACTGTGATATTCCATTTATTTAAATGAATTTTTATCCTAAATGGATCAGTGGGATCATAACACTGTGATTTTTTGATTTTGAGAAAAAATAGAATTTCTTATAAGTCCTTATTTTAAATAGACATTCATGGATGAACCCTTAAAGTATTTGAAACTTGATTCAAAATGTTGAGCAGATAGTGATAGTTGAAATAATATAAATCAAGTCAAAGTTAATTGCCAGAAGAGGTAATCAAGTTCATATACGCTTTATTTATTTTACATAGATTTTATAATGTTTCCTAATTCAAACAATAATGTGAAACAAACATGATATTGAGGGCTCAACCATCCAGTATAGAAACATTATCACATCTAGTGTTCTATGCCTCAGAAATATTGGTATCAAATAATGAAATTGTACACATCCACTTTGTTATTTTATTAGTAGTAAACACCTTGTTACAGAATATTGTTTGTTTGTTTGTTTGTTTGTTTAAAGCAATCTGTACGCCCCACCCCCCATAGGACTTGAGCTCATGACCTCAAGATTGAGTCACATACTCTCTTGACTAAACCTGCCAGGCACCCCACCCTTGTTAGAGAATATTAAGCAAAGAATATGAGCAAGTAATATGTTTCCAATTTAGCAATTTGATATCTGAAATGCATTTTCCTGTTAGATTATATATTCAAAATGAAAATATTCTTTTTACTTCATTTTTTAACTCCCTTTGGAAAAAAGTTATATGGATGTAACAGTTACGGGCTGCACTGCATCTCCCCCAGATTTCTGTGTTGAAATTCTAACCTACTGTACCTCAGAAATGTGACTGTATTTGAAGATAGTGTCTTTAAAATGACAACTAAGCTAAAATAAGGTGTCAGGGTGAACACTAATCCAGTATAATTGATGTCCTTATAAGAAGAGGATCGTAGGACACAAACAGACACCAACCATATTCATGGGTAGAGACACTACCATGTGAGGACCTAGAGAGAAGGTTACCATTTGCCAGCCAAGAAGAGAGGCTTCCGGAGATCCCAAACCTGCCAACAGATTGATCTTAGACTTTCAGCCTCCAGAATGGTGAGAAAATGAATTTCCCTTGTTTAAGCCATATGGTGTGGTGTGTTTTTTTTTTTTTTATGGCAGCCCTAGGAAACTAATATAGTAACATCCCCTAAGTTTCTCTTCCCTTTCATATAATTACTTTTTCTTTTTGTATGTGTGTCCGTATGCTAGGCCTCCCTTGAAAAGATACCACAGACTCTATGACTTAACCAATAGAAATATATCATCTCACAGTTATGGAGAATAGAAGTCCAAGATGAAGGTGTCAGAGGTTTTGTTGGTCCTGAAACTTATCTCCTTGGCTTCCGTGTGGCTGTCTTCCCCGTGTGTACTTATACGTGGCCTGTTCTCCATGAACACTCATCATTTGTATCTCTTCCTCTTCTAATGAGGACACAGTCATATTGGATTAGGGCCCCACCCATAGGATATCCTTTAATGGTTGCTACCTCTTTAAAAGCCCTACCTCCAAATGCATTCCAGGTTTAGGGTTTCAACACAATTTTGAAGTGACTCAATTATGTCCATGACGATATGCACATGTATTCAGCAGTTCACATGTTTATTTGATTTTAAACATACATTTCCATAATTAGTAAATGGGAGCTTAGCAAAAAGAAATTTCCATAAAATGTCTGAGTATGACGATTTCTCTAATGTCTATTTTTATTAGATTATTAATAACTGGCATTTGGTAAGATAGTGACTTTCTATTATTATTTCAGGATGCAGTGCTAGCATTTAGTCATTAATTTTATGTCTCTTCTTATATGATTGATGATTTTGTAGCCCCTCTCTTTTTTTAAATGTTTATTTATTTTTTAAGAGAGAGACAGAGACAGCATGAGCAGGGAAGGGGCCGAGAGAGAGGGAGACACAGAATCCAAAGCAGGCCCCAGGCTCTGAGCTGTCAGCACAGAATCTGACCAAGGGCTCAAACTCACCAACTGTGAGATCATGACCTGAGCCATAGTCGGACTTAACTGACTGAGCCACCCAGGTGCCCTTATAGACCTTCTCTTTTATAGTACTCCTGTCCACTGTGCACCTATATTTTTTAACTGTGAGGAAATCTTAGCACCATTTCTATTGAAAACTGTCTCCCATTTGAGTCTCATGAACTGTGAAATATAGTTTGGATACAGGTAACAAGATAAATAGTTTTCGATTGTCGCCTACAGATAATGGTTTGTTCTTCTCTGGAAGCTAGTGAATCCAAAAATACTCTGACATAAATTCTTTGTTCTTTTAATAACAATCAGCATTTAAGTGGATGGGTGAATTCCTCCAGACTCCATGTGATATATAAGAACAAATCTTATCAAAAATGTATGCTTCAGACAATATTTAACACCATTTAATTTAGAATTAATTTAAAGTTAATTTAGAAATTTCATTTAGAATTTAAAAGGACAGGCTTTTAAAAATGAAAACAATAGGGGTGCCTGGGTGGCTCAGGAGGTTAAGATTCTGACTTCCCCTCAGGTCATGATCTCGCAGTTTGTGGGTTTGAGCCCCACGTCGGGCTCTGTGCTGACAGCTCAGAGCCTGGAACTTGCTTCGGGTTCTGTGTCTCCTTGTCTCTCTGCCCCTCCCTTACTCACAGTCTGTCTGTCTCTCTCTCAAAAATAAATAAACATTAAAATGTTTTAATTAAAACAAAAATAAAAAATAAAATGAAAACATCATTTAAAATTATGAAGAGTTTTGGCAGCTTAAATGTTTTATAGTAATTATTCTAAATAATAATTAGTAATAATTAATAATTATCATATATATCTCTTTGCCCTTTAATTTTAGATTGAGAAAATGTGTTAAATTACTTCTGTGGAAAAGTAAGGCCTATAAAATTTTAGTGTTGAACTACTCATAGTTCCACCTTATATTTGGCTTAGTACAAATTTATGTGGAAATCAAGACGTCACCACTAATTGTGTGTATTAAAAAAAAAAAAAAGACCAGTGTCTTTGAATAATTCATGTTAATTAACTCCATGGATGTGGATCGACCTTATCATATTGTTGGTTATATTCACATATTCTTACCTCTTTTATTTTACTGACATATCAGTTGATTTTCAGCAAAGCTGTCAAAACAATTCAATGAGAAAAAATAGTTTGTTAAGTATTATACTGGGGAAACTGGATATCACGTGAAAAAGAATAAAGTTGGTACCCTATCTCAAAACATATATAAACTTCCACTCAAAAAGGATCATAGATTTAAATCTAAGAGTGAAAACTGCATTTTTTGGAAGAAATATAGCAGTACATCTACATGACCTTGGACTAGGCAATTTTTACTTAGGTAAGATAGCAAAAGGACAAGTGGCAAAAGAAAAAACTCATAAATTGGGACTTTATCTAAAAAATAAACTGTGTATATGTGTGTGTGTGTGTGTGTGTGTGTGTGTGTGTGTGTGTGTATTGCATTTCTTTTAAACATATAAACTATTTATTTGACTTCTATATTCAACCATTTTGAAGAGTCAATACATACAAACAGCAATTACTGTGTCAAGGCATTCAAAATTTCACATACAAAGAAATGTGCTACACCCTTCCACTATTGAGAACAACGAATCTCTGGCAAATAATTAGTTGTTAATTTATAAAGAACTACTGCTTTGATCAGTATAATAGGTATTAAAGTAAATAGAAAAATTCATCAAAATATAATTTTTAATTTCTTATCAATATCTTTATCCTAATGGGTCCACAGTTATAGAGTGTATTATTTTAGGAAACATGCTTCCTGATTTCAAAATATATTGAAAAGCTACAGTAATCAAAACGGTATGGTACTGGCATAACAACAAACATGGCGTAACAGTGTAGCGTGATAGACTGGCATAGCAATAGGCATAACAATAGACCAGTGGAACAGAATAAACAGCCCGGAAATAAACCCACACTTACATGATTATCTGATCTTCGACAAGGATGCCAAGAACACTGAGTTAAAGGATAGTCTCTTCAGTAAGTGGTATTGGGAAAACTGGAAATATACATTTAAAACGATAAAATGGGTGAAGGGGAATGAGAGAGACAGGCTTCCATTTATGGAATGAATAAGTCATGAGAACAAAAGGTATAGCATAAGGAGTATGGTCAATAATATTGTAATAGCTTGTATGGTGATAGATGGTAGCTACACTTGGTGAGCACAGCATAAAGTATAAGGCTGTTGAATCACTATGTTGTACACCTGAAACTGTACCATTGTGTGTCAACTCTGTGTAAATAAAAAAAAAATAAATAAAATAATGAAACTGGACACTTACATACACAAGCATTAAAATGGATTCAGGACTTAAGCGCAAAATCTGAAACCAAAAAATCCTAGAAGAAAACATAGGGGAGAAGCCTCTTGGCCCTGGTCTCATTAATGTTTTCTCTGATATGACATGAAAAGTCTAGACAACAAAGGCAAAAATAGACAATCTGGGACCACATCAAACTAAAACTAAAATCCTTCTGCACACCATAGGACACATAATCCTAAAAAAGCGGTCCATATAATAGGAGACAATATTTGCAGATTGTATGTATGCTAAGGGTTAATTTCAAAAATATATAAGGAACTTCTGAAGCCTAACAGAAAAATCAAATAACCCCATTAAAAATGGGCTAAGGAATTGAGTAGACATATCTCCATCAAAGACATAGAAATGGCCAACAGGTGTATCGGAAGAGGCTCAACTTCACCAATCACCAGGACATGCAAATCAAAATTGTAATGAGATACTATCTCATGCTCCTTAGGTTGCTATTACCAAAAGAAAACAAAACAAAAGCAAAAGCAAAACCGAAAGATAGTGTTGACAAAGTTGTGCATTAGAACCCTTGTGGACCACTGGTGGGAACGTAAAATGGTACCACGACTGTGGAAAATGGTTTGGCAGTTCCTAAAAAATTAAAAAGATAGAACGACCATATTATTCATGAATTCCACTTCTGAGTGTATACCCAAAAGAATTTAAATCAGGATCTTGAAGAGATATCTATACTCTCATGCTTAATATGGCATTGTTCACAGTAAGCAAGATAAGGAAACAATTCAAATGTCCATTGACCAAAAATGGATGAAGAAAATGTGGTATATGCATACAAGGTAATATTATTCAGACAAAAAAAAAGTGAAATCCTACAATTTGTGATGGCATGAATGGACTTGGGAGACATTATGCTAGGTGAAATAGGATAGTTACAGAAGGACAAACAATGAACGATATTTTTTAATGTTTTTATTTATTTCTGAGACAGAGAGAGACAGAGCATGAGCAGGGGAGGGGCAGAGAGAGAGGGAGACACAGAATCGGAAGCAGGCTTCAGGCTCTGAGCTGTCAGCACAGAGCTCGACGCGGGGCTCGAACTCACCTACCGTGAGATCATGACCTGAGCTGAAGTCAGACGCTCAACCGACTGAGCCACCCAGGCGCCCCACGATTTTTTTTTTTTATGAGGCTTCTAACATACTCATATGTACAGAAAGAGCTAATAGAATGGTGGTGACCAGGGGTTAAAAGTATGAGGAGAGAGGAGGAGTTATTTAGTGGGTATAAAGTTATAGTTAGACAAATGAGTAAGAAACTGCTGTACAACATAGTGCCTATAGTGAACAGTAAGATAGTAAAATTTCATTAAGAAGGTGTATCTCAGGTTAAGTGTTCTTGCCAACAATAACAACAAAAACAAAGGAAACACAGTAATAAGAGGACACATGAAACCTGTGGAAATGATGGATGTTTATTACCTTGATTGTGGTGGTGGTCACACGATATATACATATGTCCAAACTCACCAAATTGTATACATTAATTATGTACCGTTTTTTGTGTACTAATTAACACTTAAAGAAAGCTGGAAACAATAAATATATTAAAATGACTCCTTCAACCACTTTTATTTCTCAGTGTCCTTCTTAATCATCGTAATAACTGACTTTTAAATAATTTTTCTGGGTTTTTTTTTCCTGACAACCAAGTAATTTCATCAGGCAATGTCCTCAATGGTTGATGGGAAAAAGTAACAGGCTGTGATCATGAAATATTCTGGGTCTTCTGCCTACCCTCTTGTGAAGAGTATCTGTCCTTTATCTATTTGACACATCGGACATATGCTAAAAAAAATGTATAAAGAAAGGATTTGTCAGCTTTAAAAAATGTTTGGAAACATGCAGTTGAGAATATAAAGTACTTTATTATAATATGAAGAATTCAGGTTTGAGTAAAACACAGGGAGGCATTCTTTCCAAAGTCTACATGTATGAAGTTCATGTAAAATAAATTCACTTTGTGATTTATGGTTAAGGATAATTTTGTTTATTTTTGTTTGCATTTTGTTTTGTATTTTCCAGAGTAGCCGCTTAGTTATACATATTCTTAATCTGCAAAGATTTCTCTAGACATGTAAGAAATTAAGACACTAGTGTTTGTTTTTCTCTTAGAAATTCTAATTTCAGATCTAAACCCCTTCCTGGTGTCTCCGGTAATAAAACAAATATAGAATTTTTTCTTCAAGAATTCCGTTTCCTGGACTGATAGAAATACAGGCTAGAAGGTTTATCAGAGTTCCCACTGGAAGAATCACATTTGTTCTTTGAATTAGCACCTGGAATTATTACCGAATACTCTAAACCTATGCATTCCATCATAACCATTATGGTTATCATCCTTATCCAAATAGAATATTAGATATGCATAGTCTCAGAACTAATACCTGGAGGGGTTTTATTGATCAAGCAGATTATCTATTATTTCATTTCCTTACGGCTATGGCATTAGAAGATGGAAGTGGGACAGTAGGGACAGTAAACTACCCTCCAGACTGAGAAGGCACTTTAAGACCAAAAACAACAACAACAACAACAACAAACAAACAAACAAACAAGCCACTCCTTACCCTTTACGCAGATTTTTATTCAGGGTAACTTACTGATGGGAACAACTAGCAATCAACCCGGTGCTATGCAGCCATTCTCTGCCCCCCATCTGGACCTTAACCCACAGCTTTTATAGAGTGAGCTTTGTGGTGAGGTCAGAGGTTAGTTCCCTAGTGTGGTGCTATCTGTATGCCAGAGGATTTCTATTAGTTACGTCAAGTGGCCCCTTCTGTGCACCAGTCACCTCTACTGGTTATCTAAAGTGGAGCACTCTGTGCAGCACTTTAAGGGAGATCAGAGCAAGCCTTCCCACATCTGGCCAGGACACGTGTTAATCTCCAACGGGTCTAGAACATGTAGCCTAGAGGGAGGTCATCTCATGGGCATGAACAAGATAGAGGAACCAAAAATGGAGTCACTATTGTCAGCACTCCTACAAAAGGGGGTGGGGGGGAGGTGGGGATTTATATAGTATCCTTTATATAGGAAATTCTTAGAAATCAATTACTTTTATTGGTTCCAGCTAAGAAAATCAGGTTGATCGAAAGCAAAATGTGCCTTTTAATGAAGATGATCCAAATAAAAATTAAGATGATTAACTCAAGGCAAAGAAATCCAAGAACGAATCTAATGTTTGATTAAACCACTGGCAGAATGTAATAAGAAACTTCTTAGAAATCATTAGCTAACAGAAGCCACAAGAACCGTATCAGATTATAGAAATATCAATGGTGATATGGAAAGCTACAAGGATACTTAAGTTTTCTTTATCCATCTCAGTATCTTGTTCTTTTTACATACCTGCTTATGCACTTGGAAAAAACAAGAGGATCCAACACTAACAGTAAGAATATGGAATCTTTATTTATCTATTCTTTCACATGGATTTAAACATTAAATCACTGTAGACTTCTGATGTGCTAACAAATTGGAGTGATTCGAAAATCAAGTACCAGGAAACTGAAATGACATTAAAATTTTCTAGAAACTGGAGGTAAATGCTAAGTGTAACAATTTCTCCTGTTTTGGTTCTGAATTTATATTATGGCCACAATTTCCACTTTTTCTAAATTAAGTATATACTGTGATACATGTACTCTCAGTGACTTCAGAATAGAGGATTTCATCTGATTCATCACATAGATAATGTATGTTGCCACTATTCTATCTCATTATATCACATTTAAACTGAAACAATAGGATAAATTATGCTATGAATGGTGTAAATTACAGCCACTTTTTAAAATATCAAGCGCTTTTCTTTCTTTTTCTAGTTAGAGGCAAAGTTTTTAAGATCCTATTTTCAAAATTGCAAGTATTCAATAAAATTAACTATAGGTATATTACAAGTGAAATAAACAATAACCAAACAAAAACCCAAACTCTACCAACATGCATAAGAGGGATGCCTGGTTGGCTCAGTTCGTTAAGCTTCTGACTTTGGCTCAGGTCATGATCTCACGGTTCACTGGGCTCTGTACTGACAGCTCACAGCCTGGAGCCCACTTTGGATTCTGTGTCTCCTTCTCTTTCTGCCCCTCCTCTCTCTCTCTCTCTCTCTCTGTCTCTCTATCAAAGATAAATAAGCATTAAATTTTTTAAATATGCATAAGAAAATAGTATTGGAAAATAGGGAATAAATCAAGCTCAATATATTCAACACAACTACATCTAAAATGTTGATATTCTACATGTGGATTTATTAATAAAGAAATGAAATAATCAAAACAAGGGGCACCTGGATGGCTCAGTTGGTTGTGTGTGACTCTTGGTTTGGCTCAGGCTATGATCTTAGGATTTGTGAATCCAAAACCCACATTGTGCTCTATTATGTCACTGTGGAGCCTGCTTGGGATTCTCTCTCTCTCTCTCTCTCTCTGTCTCTCTCCCTCCCTCTTTCTCTCTCTCTCTCCCTTTGCCTTTTGCCCACTTGCTTGTGTGCTCTCTTTCTCAAAAAAAAAAAAAAAACTTAAAAAAAATTAAAAAAAGATATAATCAAAGTTTGTTGTACTCTCAAGTACTTCTTGATTTTTTTTCCTTGTTTTTATAAGGCAGACCACATTCTTGAATTTGACAATAGGGCTTCCCAAAACAAAAACTGGTGAAATGAAAATTAATTTTCCAATAGAAAAATTTCCACTGAATATGCTGATGAAACTGTTTAGGTAAAGCCAATTGTCACAAACTGAGGAAGGCACTGCCCTTTTACTTGTAATGGGATTTGTGGATATTTGGGGCTGGGTTTGAGCCATAAGGGATTATTTCTGATAATGAAAATAACCCAAAATGACCTGGAGGAGATAAACTTGTAATATAATTTATAAAACCATTGGCATACCAGATGTATACAATAAGGCCACTACATTGTTTAAGCAAATATTTAGCGACTAATTCAGCCGCACTGTTTCTGAGCAGCATTTGTGCATCTTTCAGCAATAACACTCTGTACAGATTTTCAATGAATTGGTCTTAGCAAATTGGACCTCAGGGTTTTTATTTTGGATGATTTTGATAATCCAGTTATACCCCAAACTTATTTAGTTTATGCCCCTAAATATATAAAGAAGCTAGTGAAAGCAAAATGATTATCAGAAAGAATGTAGATTTAGCTCCTGTAATGTGGTTGACCAGATATTCTGAAAAAGTCTTCCTGCAACGGAACATTGAAGATTTGCTGTTAAACAATAATTAACATTATTTAAATGTATATCTCTGCTGGAAATAAAAAAGGGATGTTCAAGCCAAAACTTCAACAGACAAAATCAGGCAAGCTAAGTATCTCTGAAGCTAACAAAAGCCCTGTGAAGGTGAAAGTTTTTATGTTTTAAGGCAGACCTGAGAAGAAAATGCAGTTCGGGATAAATACCTGGTGAGGTGTAAAAGCTAGAACTTCCGCATGTACTCTGACCCCACCCCACCCTAAATTTGCATGTTAGTGAAATAAAGAACTAGAAAATAAAATTAACTTCTTTATTTGTATAGGTTTATTGATTTTTGAGAGAGAGTAAGTGGGGAGGAGCAGAAAGAGAGGGAGAGAGAATCCGAAGCAGGCTATGCACTATCAGCATAGAGGCCTACATAGGGCTTGAACTTGAACTCACAAACCATGAGATCATGACCTGAGCCAAAGTCAGACACTTAATGGACTGGGCCACCCAGTGCCCCCCAAAATAAAATTAACCTCTTAAAATAAGGTAGCAAGAAAATAAATGTGTTTGACCTTGTCTGTGGGCAAAATGTTGGAAAAAAGTCTCCTTCAAAGAATTTACAACAAATTTAAAATTTACAATTTTAGTGAGCTCCTCAGAGACTGGGCCACTGGTTACATTATTATGCACTCCCCAAATAAAGGATGTATATTTTATCAAAATAACTTAATCTGTAACTTAAAACTTTCCCACAAATGTATATGTAGTTCCTGATGCTTTTACTTTTGAATTGTACCAAACATTCAAAACTGTTGTAAATGTCACACAATCTCCATCTGAGAAATAGAAAAAAGAAAATACTTTCCCCCTCCCATTTTGGGACACCTTAATATCCAAACCCAACAAGAACCATTAAAGAAAGTAAAGTTGCACTCCAAATTTTCTAATGAACCTAAAGGCAAAACTTCTAAACAGAAGTATTAGAAAATAAAATCTCACATCAAATAAAACCAGCAAACTAACCAAACAAAATACTATATTATGAAGGATTTATTCAGGATGTCAGTGGTAGATTACATTTAACCAATGTAATCAGCAACATTATCAGGACAAAGAGTGAGGAAAAAATATCAAATGATGATCTTGATAGATGTAGACAAGTACCAGATAAAAATGCAATATCCGCCCACAAATATAAATTTTATAAAACAAAAGAAGTGACCATCCTTACTGATAAGGGTTATGAAAACAAACAAAAACATTAAATAGCGTACATCATGGGGAAATACTGAACGTTTAGACTCTGAGATCACTGATGGAAGAAAGATGACTGCTATCCCACTTCCTATCATTATTCTATTGGAATTCCAAACTACTGCAGAATGGCAATATATGATCCCTATAAGTTCAGGGATATAATAAGGTAAATATTTTGAGGGAAGAAATAAACTTATTTTGCACAGATGATTAGATTTCCTGCATAGCATACCAAAGGCATTTTACAAAGTAACAATTAAAAAAGAAGGTAACACATTTTCCTTATTATAAATCTTAAATAATAACTTCAATTATATATTTGAATCCATAACTAAAATTAGAATACATAATTAAAAACACACTTTAAACAATATCAGCAAAAAAAAGGGCATTTGAGGTATGAATAGAGCAATGATATGGAATTCATTCATGGAAACTTATTTTAATTTCAGTGTATTTAGCATACAGTGTTATAGTAGTTTCAGGTGTACAATATAGTGATTCAACAACATTCATGGAAACCTTTAATTCTCAAAAAAAAGTTATTAGAACATATTTCATTATAAAAGAACAAATAAATATTCATGGTATGAAGAATCATTACTGTAAAGATATCAATTTGCTGTAAGTTGACCAATTGTATATAATTTAAACATTTTTATAAGGAGTTTATTTTCAATGCGAATAGACAAGGTGATCTTGAATGTTAGAGAAAAAGTAAAGGGCAAAATATAGCCAATACACTCTTCAGACAGAGTAATTAAGGTGATCTGTCTTTCCAATTATCTATCTATTATAAAATCTAAAATTAAAACATTGTGTTACTTGCATCATCCTAGAAAATAGACCTATGATAGATACAAGAAGGTCCAGAAATTAACTATTCCTAGATGATCTAGGAAGTGGAGTGTGTATCACATTTCTAGCACTACCATAATTAACACCCAGGGTTTCCTGGGGGGCTTCAGTCAGTTAAGTGTCTGACATCAGCTCAGGTCATGATCTCACAGTTCATGAGTTCAAGCCCTGCATTGGACTCTCTGCAGTCAGCACAGAACCCGCTTCAGATACTCTGTCTCCCTCCTCTCTCTGCCCCTCCCCTGCTCTCTCTGTCTCTCAAAAATTAAAAACATTAAAAAATAATCAATAAATTAACACCCGACATGTCAAAAACAAGGTGGTGCTACTTTTCTGCATTGGGAGCCCTTATAGGGGGAAGACTGCTAAATACAAGTCTCAAGTAAAATTGAATGTCTCACCACATAGTATAAAATGTTCAAATTTCAGTTAAATGTTACTTATCATAGCAAGAATCTGGAAGACCTCAAGTTAAATAAGATAAGAACATCAGCAAAGGTCAACACCAAGATGCCACAGATATTAAAATTATCAGCCAGTGATTTTAAGGCAGCTATTATTAAATATTTCCACAAGAAATTATGAATACACTTGAAACAAATGAAAATAGACTGAAAATCTAAAGACAAAATATCTTGAAAGCAGACAGAGAAAGGACACATTATTTATAGGTGAAGAATAATTTGCATGACAGTGGATTTCACAAAAAAAGAGAAGAAGAAAGTGATAAAACAGTTTCCAAGTACTAGAAGAAAGGAACTGTCAAACTGAATATTCTAAATCCAGCAAAAATATTCTCCACTAATGAAGGAGCAAAAAAGCATTCTCACATATGTGAAAGCTAAGATAAATTGTCACCAGAAGATATACTCTTAAGTAATGACAAAAAAAAAAAGTCTCTAAACAAATGATAAAAGAAAGTAACATGGACCAGCAGGAAGGAATATATAAATAAAAGGAGCAAAGGCATAGTAAATACAACAGATGGAAGTTTGGTCTTCAGTTTTCTTAATTTTTTTTACATTGATGGAAGCAAAAATTAAAACAATATCTAGTGTGGTTCTCAGTGTAGAGGAAATATTAAAAGAGATTATAAATAAGGAGAGTAAAGAGATAAAATTAAGATCTCTATACTTTACTCAACTGTTTAAATGTCAACAGCATTAGACTATATTTTTATAATACCTAAGGAAACCACTAAAATATCTATACAAAGAGATATACTAAAAACAAAATAAGCACCCTATTAGTAAATAAAAGTAAACTTCTAAAAAGCTGTTCAAGGCAAAAAATAAATAAATCAAGAAAATTAAAAACCATAGAGTACAATCAGAAAACAAGACAAAATTTGCAGACTTGATCTTTTAACACACATCATATTTACATTAAGTATAAATGGTCAAAATATACTAGCCAGAGATGGATACAGTGGATAAAATAAAGTTATTCAAATGTATGCTGTCCATAAGAAACTGACTGTAAATATAATGAGAACAGACTATGAAAGAGAAAGAATGAAAAAAGATAAAGTAAATATTAATCAACAGAAAGCAGAAGAGAGTGTATTAATTTTAGTAAAATAGCCTTTAGAGAAATAAAATTACTAGGAATAGAAGGAACATTATGTAATGGAAAAAAAAAAAATCAATCCAGGAGGAAGATATAGCAGTAAACAACAGACCTGCAGAATATGTAAAGCAAAAACTGATAGAATTGAAAGTTGAAATCATCCAATCGAGGGGCGCCTGGGTGGCTCAGTTGGTTAAGCGTCCGACTTCAGCTCAGGTCACGATCTGCAGTCTGCAAGTTTGAGCCCCGCGTCAGGCTCTGGGCTGATGGCTCAGAGCCTGGAGCTTGCTTCCGATTCTGTGTCTCCCTCTCTGCCCCTCCCCCGTTCATGCTGTGTCTCTCTCTGTCTCAAAAATAAATAAACGTTAAACAAATTAAAAAAAAAAAAAAAAGAAATCATCCAATCGACCATTAAAGTGGGATACTTTTACACTTCTTTCTCAACAACTCATGAAATGATTAGGCAAAAAATCACCAAGCATATAAGGCAACAACAACAACATCAGCCACCAGGAACTATTTAACATGTATAGAACTCTCTACTGAACAAAAGAAGAATATACATTCTTTACATTCTTTCCAGGTGTCTGTGGAGCATATATTAATATATATTGTATCCAGGACAGCAAAAGAGATTTCAAGAAATGTTAAATAGGTGCTCATAGTTGGCTCAGTTAGCTAAACATCCAACTCTGGATTTTGGCTCAGGTCATGATCTTGTGATTCATGGAATTGATGCCTGCACTGACAACAAGGGCCTGCTTGGGATTCCCTCTCTCCCTCTCTCTCTCTGCCCCTTCCCTGCTCACACACGTGTTCTCTCTCTCAAAATAAATAGGTAATTTACAAAAAAAAGTTAAATAATTAAAATCAGAAAGAAAATTTCTGAACACAGAGTAACAATAAAAAAGTAACGATAAAAAAGTAACGATAAAAAAGTAACGATAAAAAAAGAAAAAATAATACTCCCATATTCTTGGAAACTAAACAACGTATTTCTAAATGTCATTGGTCAAAAAGTAGTATAAAGGAAAATTAAGAAGAAAAATTAAAATATGAATGAATATGAGAATATAACATCAAAACTGTGGGATACAGCTAAATCATTGATAACAGGGAAATTTATAGTACTAAATTCCTACATGAGAAAAGATAAAAAAAAAAGAGTCAAATAAATACCCTAATTTCCTACCTCAGCGAAATAGATGAAGAAAAACAAGAGTAACTCAAATTGAGTAGAATGAAACAAATAAGAAGGAAAGAACACAACTCAATGAAATTGAAAAGAGAAAAATAGAGTAAATAATTAAAACAAAACACTGGTTCATTGAAAGAATCGATAAAAAAGAAAAACGTTTAGGAAAAATAAAAAGGAGAAAAGACACAAATTACTAAAATCAGCAAGGAAGCAGGAAGTACTGCCATTGACCCTGCGGACATCGAATGCCAGTACAGAAATACTACTGGCAACTCTACACGCATAAATTTGAAAATGTAGATGAAGTGGAAAAAATAATATTGAAGGTATAATCTATACAACTCAAGCAAAATGAAATAGACAATTTGGTTTGCCATATAAGTGTCAAAAAGACTGAATTATAATTTTAAAACCCCTGGTAAAGAAAGTTACAGGTCCGGGTGGTTTCATCGGGGAAGTATATGAAAACGTTGACAGAGAATTAATATCAGTTCTACGCAATCTTTTTCAGAAAATAGAAGAGGATGAACTATTTTCTTATTTATCGTTGAAGCTAATATTAAAATAATATCAAAAAAGACAAAAAATACATAAAAAAGAAAACTACAAACTATTATCACTTATTAGTTTAGAAACAAAACTCTTAACAACATTTTTTTTAACAAGAAAATTCTTTTTTTTTTAATTTTTTTTTAACGTTTATTTATTTTTGAGACAGAGAGAGACAGAGCATGAATGCGGGAGGGTCAGAGAGAGAGAGGGAGACACAGAATCCGAAACAGGCTCCAGGCTCTCACTGTCAGCACAGAGCCCGATGCGGGGCTTGAACTCATGGACGTGAGATCATGACCTGGGCCAAAGTCGGACACTTAACCGACTGAGCCACCCAGGCGCTCCTAACAAGAAAATTCTTAACAGCGCATTAACAAATGGAATTCAGGGACATATAGGGAATTATACATTATGACCAATGGTATTCATTCAGAGAGATGTAAGGCTGGTTCAAATATGAAAGTCAATCAACGTTATCCACCGAAGAAGAAAAAAAAAAAAAAAATCACATTGTCATGTTCATTACAAACAAAGGCCTTTGACAAAAATAATATCTGATTAAATGATTCAAAACAAACCAAGACAATACAAAAACAAAAAGATCCTCTCAACAAGGTAAGAATAGAGTGTATTTTTCTCAACTTGTAAACAAATCTATAAAATAGCCACAGCTAACATCATGCTTAATGGTGAAAAACTGAGTCCCTTCCCTTGGCGACAAGGAGCATGCCACTGATGACGTTCTCATCCCTGTTGTTCAACAGAGTATGGGAAATTCTACCCTGAACAATAAGAGAAGAAAAGTCATGCAGATCACAAAACAAGAAATAATAGTTTCTCTATTTGGCGATGATACAATAGTTCACACAGAAACCCCCTCTACGCCCCCTGCAACACACACATATGCAAATAAAACAAAACATCTAACACACTTGAAAGAGAATAAAATGGGCAGAATCACTCTATCAAAATGAAGACTTTCTAAATAGCTACAGGAATCATGAGAGTATGATACTGACAGGGGACAGAACAGGGTGAATGCAACAGCACAGAGAACAGAAATAGCCCTTAAACAAATATGACCAACAGAGTTTTTACAAAGTTGTAAAAGCAATTCACTGGAGTAAAGCATAGTGGTTTTAACGGTTGGTACTAGAACAATTTGATATCCACAAACGAATGAAAAGACAAAAACAAAAACAAAACCGCTTCTGCTTATACCTCATTCACAAAATAAATATTAACATAAAATGAATCATAGATTTAAGTATTAAATGTAGAATATAACTACACAACTTTTAGGAGATAACACACACACACACACAATCTTCAGGATCTACAGCTTTCTTAGACATGACACCAGAAGGACAATCCATTTAAAAAATGATAAGTTTAGGAGTGCCTGGGTGGCTCAGTCAGTTAAGCATCCGACTTCAGCTCAGGTCATGATCTCATGGTTTGTGGGTTTGAGGCCCATGTCGGGCTCTGTGCTGACAGCTCAGAGCCTGAAGCTTGCTTCATATTCTGTCTCCTTCTTTCTCTGCCCCCTGCTTGTGCTCTGCCTCTCCCTCTCTCTCTCTCTCAAAAATAAATAAACATTTAAAAAATTTAAAAAAATGATACATTTACTTCCTTTTTTTTTTCTGTGAAAAACTCTGTAAAGAGAATGAAAAGGCAAGTTACAAAGAGGGAGAAACCACTTATCTGACAAAGGACTCACACCTAGAATATGTAAAGATATGTAAAGGACCCTCAAAATGCAACAGTGAAAATCCAGTTGTAAAATGACAAAAAATAGAGAGATTTCACTGAAAATCATATTTGTATGGCAAATAAGATAAAAAGATGTCCAGAATCACTAGCCATTAGGGAAATGCAAATTAAGACTATAAGGAAAGAATACTACATGTGTTAAAACAGCTACATTTAAAAAAAGAAAATCACAGAGACGATACAAAATGTTGGTGAGGATTCAGAGAAATTCAACGTCTCATACACTGCTGGTGAGAATGTAAAACGGGACAGTCACTTTTATAGTTGTTTCGAAGATTTTAAACAACTAAACATACACTTAACCATATGGTCCAGCTTTTACACTCTTGAACATTTAATCCAGAGAACTAACAATGTAATCCTATGCAAAAATCTCTACCCAAATGTTTATAGCAGCTTTATTTATAATAGCCTAAAACTGGAAACAACCAAAATATTCCTCAATGGGTAAATGGTTAAATCAGCTTGCGAAGGAAACAAATTAGCACTAAAGGGAAATGACCTACTGATGCAAGTAACAATTTTAATACAGCTAAAAGG
Source organism: Panthera leo (assembly GCF_018350215.1). Taxonomy (NCBI): domain Eukaryota; kingdom Metazoa; phylum Chordata; class Mammalia; order Carnivora; family Felidae; genus Panthera; species Panthera leo. The sequence goes on along the minus strand of NC_056687.1, from coordinate 20,923,194 downwards.
CATTATGTTTACTGAGAAAAGAAATTTACAAAACTCATAGACTATATGAAGCCATTTATGTAATACTATAAAAGTGACAAAATCATCACAATAGATACAGATTAGTAATTGTCAAGGGTTAGGGGTTGGGGGAAAGTGGGGGTTCAGCTGTGAAAGATTAACATGAGGAAGATCTTTGTGACGATGGATAGTTACTTAGCTTGATGTTGGTGGTGTTTATACAAATGACATGATGCAGAACTACATACACATATTGTACCAGCGCTAATTTCCTGGTTTTGATATTGTACTATAATTATTGTAGGAACGATAATTACTCATGTAACTATTGAAGGAAACTGAGTGAAGGGTACAGGGAACTATGTACTATCTTTGCAACTTTCTTTGTATCTACCCTTATTTATAAATAAAAATTAGTTTTAAGTGATTTTAACGATTATATAAATTTTACAAAGACAGGTAAAACTAAACAGTGTTTGGTTTAGGACTCACACAATGGCATTAAAATGTAAGGAAAAGCAAAATAACTTTGAACACATAATTCAAGTCACCTAAATCACGAGAGAATATCTGAGAATGAAAACAGGAGAAGTATGGCCTAAAGCTTGGTAATGTTCTGTTTTTAAACTGATTATTCATCGTTGTTTAATTATTTTATGCATTTCATATGCCATATATACATTTTTATATGCCTTCCAAAATGTAGCATGATTATCATTGTTGAGATCATTTATATAAATATAATTTAGGTTATCAGTTTTATGATTCAATAACTGGGATTACCTTTGGATCAAAAGCCCAGTAAAATATAAGGGAAGTATGCAACTGTGACATATCAAGAATTTCCTTACTTGGTGGTAGGTGGGCTGGTGTTAGGGTATTTGAGTGCTAACATGATTTTCTGGCAGTCTAATGCAACGGCAAGGCAACATCTGAATGTCGGACTGAGCACTCTTGGCTGGCTGAACGGCTACCATTCAAATGTGGGTATGTTTCTACAAGACATAGGAGTAGCAACATAGACCCAGATAGTCTCCGTATCCTGTCCTGCTTTATATCCTTCTTTGCACTGCTTTTTTGACTAGTGAAACTGTCTACCAAAATGATAGTAACCTGACTCATGCCATTGTCATCATTTTTGCCAGTTTCGAAATTTGACCTTAATGTTGTGATCTGACTTGGCTGTATTCACAGGAATATTTAGCTAAAGGCGCAGCCTAAGAAAACGCTGAGCTATAATTTTATTTTACATTTGTTAGTGAGATGAAACTGACCTAATAGAAAATTAACTGCTTTAAAATGAATAATTCATTACCATTTAGTACGTTAACAATGCTGTACAGCCACCACTTCTATCTAGTTCCAAAACATCTTCGTCACTCCAAAAGGAATCCTTATATGAAGTAAGCAGTTTTTTCCCAATACCTACTTCTCACCCCCTACTCATTGCCTGGAAACCACCAGTCTGCATGGTGTTGGTATGAACTCACCTAAGTCTGGATATTTCATATACAAGGAACGATAGAATATGTGACCTTCTGTTTCTGGCTTCTTTTACTTAGCATAATGTTTTTGATGGGTTCCTCCACATCATGGCTTGTATCATACTTCATTTTTTATTATTTAATAATATTCACTTGTATGTATATACCACAATTTATGTATGGATGTATTGATGAACATTTGGGCTGGTTCCACCTTTTGGTTACTGTAGATAGTGCTGTTATGAACATGTATGTGCACGTATTTGAGTATCTGTTTTCAGAATTTATTTGGTCATTTTGTAATTCCATGTTTAACTTCTCCAAGAACCATCAAAATGTTTTCCATAGTGTTTGTGCATTTCATATTCCCACCAGCAATGCATAAGGGCTGTGATACATCTACATCCTCCTCAACTCTTGCTATTTTCTGCTTTTTTTAATATAAGATATCCTCGTTGGTGTAAAATGGTACATCATTCTTGTTATTGTTTGCACTTCATAATAACTAATAATGTTGATCATTTTTCATGAGCTTTTTGGTCATTAACATAACTTATGGAGAAATCCCTATTCAAGTACTTTGCCTATTTTTAAGTATTGAGCTATTTGTGTTTGTTGTTGAGTTGTAAGCATTCTTTATATATGCTGGATACATATCTTTATCAGATATAAAATTTGTAGGGGCACCTGGGTGGCTCAATTGGTTAAGTGTCTGACTCAATTTTGGCTCAGGTCATGACCTCGTGGTTCATGAGTTTGAGCCCAGTGCCAGGGTCTGCACTAACAGTAAGGAGCTTGCTTGGGATTCTCTCTCTCCCGCTTTCTCTGCGTCTCCTCAACTCACTTTCTCTCTCCTCTCTCTCTCTCTCTCTCAAAAGAAATAAACTTTAAGAAAAGATTTAAAAAATAATATAAAATTTGTGAATGTTATCTATTATTCAGTAGGTTGTCTTTTCATTGCCTGATAATGTCCTTAGATGTGCAAGTTTTTTAAATTTGGTCAAGTCTAATTTGTCTTTTTTTTTTCCTTAGTTGCTCATATTTTTGGTGTCTGATATGTGATTCTGAAAGGGCTCTTTTACGAAATTTTCTCCTTTCCTTACTGACATATTTAAGATTTAAATATATTTTGATGTATAATTTCATATTAGTTTCTATAAATTTACAGTTAAAAAATTAAGCTACTTCTATATATAATAAATATGGGGTTCATTTTTAAACATAATGCGCAGGAAATTTTATAGATACAAATACACTATTAAACAAATTTCATACTCATTAAATAGCTACTCTACAGTACAAACAAATTATACTAACAAACAAAATAATCTCTTTACACCGTCATCCTGTGATTTTCAAAATCACTTTAACATCTTTTTAAAAAACATTGGTTCTTTAAATAAATAATTTGAGGATTACATCTAATTATCAGATTGGAAAAGGTACAAGGTGGCAGAACAATTCAGGAGCAAAAGATCAGAATTCTTCATTTGAAACCTTTGTCAGCTACTGGCCATTTGACCTCAGACTGTTTACTTGTTCATAACGAGTATCATGTTTCTCAAACAGCAATTGGCATTGTATATTACAACATCTGACCTAATTATCTTAGCGGGGTTTTTTTGAATAAAAAAGAAAAGTTACAAAAGTTTCATAATCTGTACGCATTAAGTAAACTAAAATTTTTATTGTCATTTGGGTGGCCTTGGATATTGAAATAGCACAACGTAAAAATTGGGTGTTAGAACACATATAAAATTTTAACCCTCGTGACTTAGCTATCTGTTCAAATTTGGGTAATTCAGAGGGAAAAAGTGCCACGGTCTTGATGATGCTATAAACCGTACAGAGAAGCTCAGCTTGGTCCCTTATCAGCTGCTATTTATGGTACAGTATGAAATTGTGCCTTATTATTTAGAAGATGGAGAAAAAAACATTGATAACACACTACTGTGGTTCCATTATATTGTGTTCCTACAGCTGAAAGCCTTCAAGAAAATTTGATGATGTTAAATTGGTACCTTGTTACTCAGGCTATTAACTCCAATTGATATTTTTGATCTCTATCAAAAAAACAGGAAGCAAAACTTTCAAATCTTACTTTGTTTTGAAATCTAACACACGTATTGCAAGAAAAGCCAACAGAAGTAAATGGATTAAGCAGATGAGCTGTTACTACTATTAAATAACCACCAATGATCATCTTAAGGTAGGGGTGACCAGAATAAGCTCTATAGGTCAGTGCAATTGCCCCCATACTATTAGACATTTTTTTTTAAAAGAGCATTAACTAGGAGACCCATGAAATATTGTTCCTTCTGTATCTTTGTTTCACAATATAGGACTCCATTCATTATTATTACCATTGTCATTGTTTATTTATGCATCTCCTGCATATCCCTGATGCCGTTCAAAATCAGAAGTTTTCTCTTTCGTTCATATAAGATCCAGTTGTTCATTTAAATGTAACGTTTTTTTTTTCTTGTTTACAGAACAATAGGAAGCGAATTTTGGGAAAGTAGGTATTTCTCATTATGTTTGATTTAGCTTCAGAAGTAAAGGATATGTTATAATCCAGGTGATTTCACAGGCCAAATATATATTATGAAAAGTATTATTGAAAGCTCATTAGGAACAAATGCTCTTGGTAATCTAAAGATGCCGTGGATAGACGGTCCCAGAGCAGCACGCTGTGATCATTTCCAAACACCTTTGTGAGCAGTCTATCCTGAGCCACACATAAAAGCACTAATGACTTTTGTTTCCTGTTCCTGTCATTCTTCAGCTATACAGAGTGGAAATGCAAATCAGAGTTGCCTAGTTAAAAAAAAAAAAAAAAAGATAGTCTTCAAATTAACTTTGCAAATATCTTCATACAGTGACCTATCAAACTGTAGGGAAATAACGAGGGTAAAACGAGTGAGGGGTAAACAAGACAAAACAGATTATAACATCCATAATAGTGGACCAATAGTGCCATCTATCGCTTTAAATACAAGTCTGTTATACAATTACAATTTTTTATGTCACAAAATAATATGCTACTATGCTTTTGTTTTAGGTCATTTTATACGCTTGCAAATAATATAATCTTAATAGCTTGAGTTACACTTCAAGCTCTATGTTATGGATAGCATATTATATTTATTACATATTAAATTTACTATATTCATTATCTTTTAGGTGATAGTTTCGGTTTATCAAAATGTTATGCTCTTTCCAAGGAGTTCTGTACAAGGAGTGAGTGAAGGATCATATAGGTGTAGAAAACATGAATAATGAGAGCAAACTCTGGGTGCTGCATATAAATGGCATTCAGCTTAGAAAACAAATTTTCTTTAGGCTCCTGGGAGGCTCAGTCGGTTGAGCGTCTGACTTCGGCTCAGTTTATGATCTCACAGTTGATGAGTTCGAGCCCCACGTCAGCTCTGTGCTGACAGCTCAGAGTCTAGAGCCTGCTTCAGATTCTGAGTCTCCCTCTCTCTCACCCCTCAACCGTTCACGTCTGCCTGTCTCTGTCTTTCAAAAGTAAATAAATGTTAAAAAATTAAAGAAAAAAAAGAAATCAAATTATCTGGTGTGTGTGTGTGTGTGTGTGTGTGTGTATACACATACGATATAGCCATACTGAAAATTCCTCGGTTTTATGCAAAAGGTGCTTGGAGAAAGGGAGGAAAAAAGAAAACACTCCAAAATCTTTCTGTCAAGATATTCTTGCAACAATTCTACAACATGCAGTTTTGCCTTGGGATTCACTTTGCTTCCTGTATTATTCTAAGGGAATTAGGTAACTGTTTTTAAACCTAAGCTGTTTCCAGAGACGTAATTAAATGCTTAGACCCATTCCTTTTTTTTTTTTTTTAAGTTTATTTATTTACTCTGAGAGAGAGAGAGAGAGAGAGAAAGTGGGGAGGGGGGGCAGAGAGAGAGGGAGAGAGAGAATCCCAAGTAAGCTCCAAGCTGTGAGCACAGAGCCCAAAGTGGGGCTTGATCCCACAACTGCTAGATCATGATCTGACCTGAAATCAAGAGTCAGACACTTAACCAACTGAGCCACCCAAGTACCCCTCATAGACCCATTCGTAATAATACAACGGATTCCAGAAATAATGGAATGATGTCCTGAATGTGTTGAAGACAAAACAAATAAACAAAAAAGAATGATAATAAAAATACAATGTATAAATCTATATGAGTAATAATGTTTTTCAAAAAAGGAAGTGAATTAGGTTTAATGTTGTCATGTTGGCAAACACACTCCACAAGATGTAGTAAAGAAGGAAAATGATCCCAGACTGAAGTATGTTTCTGGATGAAGGAAAAAAGTGATCGGAAGGGGAGAATTTAACAGATAATGACTGTTGAAGATGCAATTATAACCACATCTTTGGGATTTTTTCCATCATCATTATTAAGGTATAATTTACATCCAATAAAATTCACCATTTCTAGCGTATAATTCTGTATTTGGACAAATGACAGTATAATCATATAGTCACCACCGTAATCAATGCAACGGTTCCATCAACTGAGACATTCCTTTAAATGTCCTTGTAGCTGTACCTTCCTCATTTATCAGGAACTAATCCATGTCAGACCCTGATAATTTTGCCCAGTCCAGAAAGTCATGCAAGCAAATTAAATGGTAAAGAGTATACTGAGTTTGGCTTCTTTTACCTAGCATAGCACCTTCAAAATTCATTTATGCTGTTGAGTGCATCCATAGTTTGTCATTTTTGTTGCTCAGTAGTAAACTATTGTGTGCATGTGGATCCAGAGTTGGCTTACCCATTCCTTGGTTGAGGTACATTTGTGTTGTTCCCAGATTGGATATATTATGAATAAAGTTACTACAAACATTCTTACATGGATTTTTATGTAAACATACGATTTTACTTCACTTGGGGAGATATTTAGGAGTAGGATTACCAAATCATATGGTTAAGTGTATGTTTAAGAGAGTGAGAAAACTACCAAACCAATTTTCCATGATATCTATAGAATTTTGCATAGCCTCTAGCAACGTATGGGGATTCCTTTACTTGGTGTTTTCCTCAGCACTTGGTATTGTCACTTTGTGTCCTTGTGTGTTTAGATATTCAAATAGATGTGTCGTGATACCGCAATGTGGCTTTTATTTATTTATTTTTAATTTTTAACTTATTTTTTATTTTAGTTAATATACAGTGCAATAATGGTTTCAGAAGTAGAATTCAGTTATTCCTCATTTACATATAACACCCAGTGCTCATAACAATTGCCCTCCTTAATGCCCATCACCCATCTAGCCCATCCCCCACCCACCTCCCCTCCAGCAACCTTCAGTTTGTTATCTGTCATTAAGAGTCTTGTAGTTTGTTTCTCTCTTAATCTCCCCGCCACCCCCCGCCCCCGCCATTTCCCATATGTTCATCTATTTTGTTTCTTAAATCCCACATGTGAGACTGATATCATATATTTGTCTTTCTCTGATGGGCGTATTGCTTAACAATAACATTCTAGCTCCATCCATGTAATGTCAGATGGCAAAATTTTATTTTTTTGATGAATGAATAATATTCCATTGTATATATTTACCATATCTTCTTTATCCATTCATCAGTCAGTGGACATTTGGGCTCTTTCCATAGCTTGGCCATTGTTGATAATGCTGCTGTAAACATTGAGGTGCATGTACCCCTTTGAATCTGTATTTTTTATCTTTTGGGTCCATGTGGGTTTTAATCTGTACTACCCAACTGACAAATGATTTTGAGCATCTTTTTGTGTGCTTGTGTGCCATTGGTATGTCCTATCTGGTGAAGTGTCTGTTCAGATCTTATACCTATTTTTTAATTGATTATTTGTTTTCTTATTGGTGTTGGGGTTTTCTTTACGTATTCTGGTTACAGATCCTTTATCAAACATACAATTTGAAGGCATTCTTCTCCCAGACCATGCCTTTTTCCACTTTCTTCCTAACTGTATTTCAAAGAAGAGTAGCTTTTAATTCTGATGAAGTCCAATTAATCACTTTTATTAAGAACTATGATTTTGTTGTCATGCCTAAGAAATCACTAAATATGTCAAGGTCACAAAGATTTTTTTATGCTTCATTGTATAACTTTGTAAGTATAAGGATTTTAGGTTTTACATTTAGTAAAATTACTGTAGCTTACATTAAGTCTTGAAAGCAGGTAATGTGAGTCATCCACTTTTGTTCTTTTTTATTATTATTCACATTTAGGCTATTCTAATTAATTCATTTTTCTGCATTGATTTTAAAACAGTTGGTCCAATACTAAAAAAATTCTGCCACGTTTTATTGAAAGTACAATGATTTTCTAGATCATATTGAGGAGAATTGACATCTTGACAAAATAGTATCTTCTAATCAATCAACACAGTTTCTCCATCATTTATTTACATCTCCTTTGATTTATTTAATCAATATTTTATAGTTTATAGCACATAGACACTGTACATATTTTGAAGAATTTATACCTAAAATTATTTCATTTTTTTGTATTTTTGAGTGTAATATTCATGTGTATATTCAAGTGTAAATTCATGTATTTTTTGAGTGTGATAATATACATGTTTATATATATATATATATATATATATATATATATATATATATATATATGTTTAATTTTGCCACCAACCATTCAGTATTAGTATATTCAAATAGGATTATTTTTTAATCTGTGACCTTGCTAATTGGTATGTGTTTATGAGTCTGTGTATCGATTCTTTATGATTTTCTAAGTAGATAGTCATATTCTCTATAAGACTGAGAACTTTATTTTATTCAAATTATTTTATTCACTCCTTTCCTTTCCTTTCCTTTCCTTTCTCCTTTCCTTTCCTCTCCTCTCCTCTCCTCTCCTCTCCTCTCCTCTCCTCTCCTCTCCTCTCTCTCCTCTCCTTTCCTTTCCTTTCTGCACTGGCTGGAACCTGCATATGATGTGGATTAGAAATCATGAGAATAATTAATTATATTGTACTTGTGCTTAATCATAGGGAGAAATCATTTCCAGAATATCTGGCTTACAAAACTTGGCACCTAATAACTATAAAAGATGTATGAAAGATACAATAAATATTAGAAATATTAAATATTAGAAAGTTTAATTTTAATTTATTTTTCAAATATCTATATATAAAATGTGCTATATGTAAAGATCACATTTATTTGCATACATATGCTTATAGATATATACACTAATAAAAGGTACATTTTATTCTTCTTATATCCCAATGGAGTATAATATAAAAATTTTCCTTGGGATGAATATAATCCACTCTGCAGGGTACTGCCATATAAAAGTAAACCCAGCATATATTCATTCTCATCTCATACCAACTACCACACAGAGACAGCAATGCATTTTCAGAAATTAAAAACTATATCAATATAAATATAAATAAATAAACATATATATTTAGCAGGGGTAAATATAAATTAATTAATTAATTAATTTGTTTATTTATTCATACACACATATACATACATACACATGTATATATATGTATTCACTAAGGGTATAATAGGACAGGATAAATTCCTGAAATACTAATTTGTGTTTTGGTCTTTCTCTGGTTGACCACTTCATCTGCCTAAATGCCAGTAGGCAGTATGTTCATTTGTTTTGGCTTTTTAAATTCCACATACGAGTGAAATCATATGGTATTTGTCTTTCTCTGACTGATTTATTTCACTTAGTAAAATACTCTCTAGCTCCATCCACATCATTGAAAATGGCAAGATTTCATTCTTTTTATGGCTGAGTAATATTCCATTTTGTGTGTGTGTGTGTGTGTGTGTGTGTGTGTGTGTGTGTGTGTATAAAACTTCTTTATGCATTCAAAAGTTGATGGATAATATTTGGGCTCTTTACATAATTTGGCTATTGTTGATAATGCCTCTATAAAAATTAGGGTATATGAATTCATTCAAATCTCTATTTTTTACCCTTTGGGCAAATACCTAGTAGTGCAATTGCTGGATCCTATGATTCTTCTATTTTTAACTTTTTGAGGAACCCCCATACTGTTTTCCAGAGTGGCTGCACAAGTTTGCACTCCTACCAACAGTGCAAGAGGGTTCCCCTTTCTCCACATCCTCACCAACAACTACTGTTTCCTTGTTAAAAAAAAAAAAAAAAGATGCAAACCAAGAAACAGACTTTTAACCATAGAGAACAAACTGATGATTACGAAAAGGGAGATGGGGGGGATGGGTTGGTGATGGGGATTAAGGAGTACACTCGCTGTGGTGAGCACTGGGTGTTCTATGTAAGTGCCGAATCACTAAACTCTAAACCTAAAACTAATATTACCCTGCATGATAAGAAACCACAGTTTGTAAAAACTTGGGAGAAAACTATAAAAGCCAATAAGCATGACATTTATAGTCACTATGTCAGCAAAGGTTTAGGTTGCAAGATCCAAAATTAGATACACGTGGGAAAAAAAAAAATTCTTACTCATGTCTTTGAATGTTTGAACTTCTTAGAGAATTATATCAAGAGGGAGTCATGTAAGAGATGGTCTTGAAGGTAGGACGGTCCTACAAGTCTAGGAACTCTGTGTTGTACGCGTCACATCCACAGTGTGACCACTTAACCACCAGCTGCTCCGCCACGACTCTGGCTGGAGTCCTCTTTATCACGTCTAATCTCTTTCACTGCAGGAGCCTCTAAGACGGTCTTGCTGTTTCCTCCTGGGTCTGACAAGGCATAGCAGTCAAAGTTGGATCTTCTGAAATAACCTGTTCAGAATAAAATCAAGCCCCTGGTTCCCTTCTGACTTTATCTCCCACCACTACAGAGCTATTGAAATGGAACAGAAAACCAAATCCTAGCTTGAGCGTAGCGGTAGCCAAAGCTGCAGGAAAAGCAGACAAAGTGGATTTCATTGTTTAAAACACAGAGTCCTATGAAGCCCATGCCAGATCTTCGAACTTCAAGAGGAGAGATGCTGTCCTCTTTTGTAGAATTTGTTTTGGGATTGATCTGCAAAAAGCCATTTCTCAACGAAATCCTATTTTTTCTATATAGTTGGGTTTGGCATATTATTAAAAGTGGGATTTATATGGAAATCATAAATTCTGTCCTTGCACAATCGTTTATAGATTAACAAGTTATTCAAACCTTTAATTCATACAAGACAACATAAACTGGGTAACTGAAGGATCACTATCAATATATTTATTTATCTTTAGTCCCGATAGGTAGAGAGATGATAAATGATAGGTAGATAGATATAGGTAGATAGATGATAGATGATAGATGATAGATAGATAACTGGATTACAGAAATGATTAAAGTAACTGAAAACTATAATTTATCAAATGCACCCCTTACTCTGTAAGGTTTCATATTCACTGACTGATAGGTTAGCATTTGCTGATGTGATGTAGGGAATAATTGGGTGTGAGGTAAGCTGCTATAAAAAGAACCCCAAAACATAGCAGTTAAACCAGCGATGTTCATCTCTCACCTAACAATATGGCTGTTCCGGCGTCAGGCACCCAATCTCTACCCATTCTGAATTCTGCCATTCTCACATCCTGCTGTTCATAGGGTTGATGATACCCAGCCAGCCGAAATAAATGAACTGTTGCATCTATAATTGAGTTTTCCTAAGAAATCTTCCATTCACTCTTTTCCTTTAGCGGGGACCTTTTTAATATCCCGCAACAGCTGATTGCCTGATTAATGTCCCATAAAATGCATAACTTGCTATTATGTATGACCTGAGTTTTGGCAGGAAAAAGTATAGACGATATTATGCACACACACTAGCTATAAATTATCTTTTGCTAGCGCTGAATCCAAGTTTAAGTACACAAACATTCGTAACAAAAAACTTTTCCCTTTTGAATATTTCAAAAATATTTTCTCATAGCTTAAACGTACATCAGAGTGTTGCTCTTAATCTCCTATGAAAGATTACATCCGCTTGATAAAACAATGGCAAAATCAAGACTGTTAATACTGAAACAGAGTAGTCTTATGTTTTCAATCAACAGAATAAGCTCAAAATATGTCATGGGGAACCTGGGCTAGTTACTGTAAGATTTTACTGAATGGCCACTTCTAAACGATTTAAGACATGTTTAACGGGTGAGGGTGGGTTAAGAAAAGAGTATCAAACTATATTTTGAATGTTTAATAGTTATGTGTCTTTAATCTTTGACTGATTTGAATAAAATTTTTATATGACAAATCCAAATTTGAATATCGCTTACAGAACAATCTGGTGAGTTAATGCAGATGAGACACTTAAAATTGCTTGACAAAATTAGTCCCCACTTCCTCCCTAATTGCCATGATGACATTAAAACTAATTTTGATGTCCAGCTTGTGACTGTTGCAAAAAATATATATTTTTAATTAAGGCATATTAAAAAAATGAAAATTTACCTTCTACTCCCTGTGACTTTTTGTGTGTTTCACATATTTGTTGCATCATCATAGTGAATGTTAAATTTTCAAAAAAGATCTTTCCTATGGGGAGAAGCAATACAGCTTCTCTAAAACCTGACTACCTAGGTCAGAAGTGTGGCTCATCCTTTAGCTAGCGGTACGACCTTGAATAGGTGGACTAACCTCTCAAGTACCTGTGTTTGTTTTTGTTTTTTATTGGTAAAATGAGCATGTTAATAGCAAATACTTCCTAGGGACCATGCATGTAAGGAATTTAGAGTCTGGTACAGAATCAGAGCTCAATTAAATGATATGAATGATTCTTGTAATTTGTTGTCATTACTTTTACTATTGTTTTCTTAAAGGCTGATCAAATATTAAACAAAAGGTAAAAATGGAAACATACTTCTTTGAGTCTAATAATTTTTTTATTATTTTTTGCTCCCAATAAAATAAACTATTGTCCCTACATGTGTTTCTTTACCGCCAAATCTAATAATAAATTTATAAAACCTGCTAACTGCCCTATATGAAGTAATATAAAGTATATTTTTCTATTTTTATCCCACTTATTTCATAAATTCATTATCCAGTAAAATAATGAGAAAACAATGGTTATCTGTTTGAAATCAAAGTATTGGTCAACCTGAGATGATAATTGTCTGATGTGTCCAAATTATTTCTTTTCTTTTGTTCTTGTTGTGTTTAAAGAAGGTATGAATGTGACAGAGTGAGCAAGCAAGACGATTGACCATATAAAGCCCCCCTAAAAAAAGGAGGAGTAAAATGGAAAAGTAACCCTTCTTCCAAAAAAGGGAAAGGGCAGTAGGTATCATGAAAGGCTGATGGGCATTATAAGAAGAAATATTTTTTATTCAATATATAGTATGTCACTCTGAATCCCCTTTCTCACTTCTGAAAACTGACATTCAAGTCCCTGTAGCATCATAGTTCAGAATAGTGAACACAGTTGCCCTATAAAGTTGGCCAAATAGAATTTTCAACACAATAGTGAAATAGTTGCTGAAATTCTCAAGCAGTGAGGCAAACTATTTTTCTAATTTTCCCCCATAAGAATTTGCACATTACAGAAAACTTTTTGGTGTATTACTCATACTTAGCCAGAAAAGTATTTTGTAAATATTATTTAATGATATTAGCTAAAGTTTCTGGGGAGAAAACAAGAGATTACTCTCTCCACTTTATTTTGACTATACATTCATTTAAAAACTACTAATGAATTAATAAAACTTACTCACTTCTCTATGTGAAGTTACATACAACATATTTATCTATGTTATCCTACTTATTGACTAAATATATTATCCAGTAAAATATTGATAAAATAACATTCAAATATCTTAACATATACTGTAATCATCAGCTATAATCAACAAGGCGTCAACTTGATAATCAAATTATTAATAATAATAATTAATAATCAAAATTATATTAATATATTGTTATATATAGGATATTGAAAGTAAATAACATATAAGTGCATTGTTTTTCTTTCCTATAAAGAGAATGGCACTATCAATTGGGAGCTGTTAGGTTTTTTTTTTTTTTCCTTAAGTTTATTTCAGAGGGAGAGAGAGAGAGTGATCAGGGAATGGGCAGAGAGAGGGAGAGAAAAAATCTCAAGCAGGGTCCATGCTGTTAGCGCACCCAACCCGGGGCTTGATCTCACCATCTGTGAGATCATGACCTGAGCCAAAATCAATAGACACTTACCTGACTGAGCCACCCAGGTGCCCCAGGAGCTACAATTTTGCTAAGTCTTAACATTTCCCTGGGGTAAATGGAGTCAATATCACCTATCCCTATATACATAAGGACAAAAATGGTAGGTTAAATAAGCACATTCTGAACTCTTTGAGAAAAAAAAATATTACTATTCTTGTATTAGTTGTATTAGTATTCTTATTCTGAAACAGTCGTTATTTCCATGTAAAATAAAGCAAATGAATTACGTGATTATTCTCACTCTGTCATTTCCTTGTGAACCAGAATTATCAATGTGTATGAACTGTGACACCATGTAATAGCTGATTAGGTCATATAAAAATTCCATAAGTTTGGATTGGCACAGAAATGGAAATATAACATGACCTCACAAGACATTTTATCTGAATAAAGTCATTTATACCTATTAATTCCAAATCCTCTGAAAAGGACAAGAAAAAATGATCCACTCGAATTATAATATTGACCGATTAAAAGAAAAATGGATTCCTTGGGGAAATAGACGATTTCTTGTCTAGGAAAGAAAATGTACAAAATGAGCATGGACCATCCTGACATACCAGATAACAAGAATACTAGTAAGGGTTATGCCCTAAAGATTTAAGAGCCAACATTCGGAGGTTCCCATTTGTCAAATATGGGACACTTTGATATATAGTACAGATAAGAAGTGTGATGGATTAAAACCCATCATAAATGCATGAGTTCATATTAACATGAAAAATAATAATTGCCCAACTCCTGAGAAAAACAGTTAACCAATTCATTTATTGAAAACTGAGTAAATGGTAGAAAAATCTAGGTGACTGTCCCACCTTTCCTGTATGAACTATGCCATTAGGAAACCAAACAATGGATGAAGAGTAGCATGCCTTTACAAATTATTTTACTTGAAAAGTTAAAATAAAATGATGGAATTAAATCACTACCATTTTTTAACCTCCAGTGGAAGATAGAAGGAGAATTTGAGTATAAATGGCAAAAACAAAAAGAGCAAAAACCAGAAGCAGATACGCTCTGCCTCCTATTAAAAGAATCTATTGTCATGGATGAAAACCATCAAATCTGGGGACACCTGGGTGGCTCAGTCAAATGCCTGATTTCTGCTCAGCTCATGATCTGTAGTTTGTGACTTTGAGCCCCACATTGGGGTCTGTGCTGACATCTCAGAACCTGGAGCCTGTTTCAGATTCTGTGTCTCCCTCTCTCTGCCCCTCCCCCCCCCTTTCTCTCTCAAAAATAAATAAACATTAAAAAGTTTTTAAAGAAAAAAAACTATCAAATCTGTCCAAAACATTTTAAACTGTTTTATGAGGATGCAATCAACCCACTTCAGATTCAGAGAAACTTTCCAGATCAATGTCACAGGATCTAAAACAGATAAATTGTAAAGAACAGAAAAGAAAAAGAGATCTAACCTGTAGGGTACAAGTCACAGCAAGCTATAAAATGGAAAAAAAAAATTCTGGTGCTAATGATACACACATGCTTAACAAAACAGAAAGAGATTCAAGGAAACAAATTCTATAAATATCAGAATAAAGATTAACTATTGGAAGAAAGAATGGAGCTGTGATTGGTTTGGGAAACAAGGAAAGTCTTCTGGAATGACTCAGAAAGTTATATTTCTCAGCTTTTTCAGTGAATGCAAGTATGTTCAACATATAATTTGCTAACCAAATACAGACAATTCATTTGAGTAAGTTATCACAAAATTTAAAATAATGGAGTTTGAAATAAAAGTGGTTTTATTGCATTCTTCCATTTGTTAAGTAAGCTTGTTTAATCATGACACTGGTTTCTGAGGAATAAATGTAAAATTATTGACTATTCAATTTTCATATGAAACCTCTCTTCTACTTCATTTATGACATTCTTTCCTTTTCAGTGATTTAAGGGAATAAGCAGTTTATCATATTCTCCATCTGAGAACAGAAATCTTAGAGAATACATGATTTGAACAATCAAACACTTGAATGGACTTAGAAAAAATAATACAAATCATATCAACTTACATTTAACATTCCTTCCTCTACGAAGGCTTTGAAAGCATAGCGGAACGTGAAGATGACTACAACATAAATTCTGTGATAATCATGTGCCATTTTTGGCAGAATAATTTGTATTGCTCATTAAGTCCCTAATATATGACTTTTATATGCAATTACTAACTGGTTAAGAAACAATCAATGAGAGTATTTCCTACCAATTAGTGTTCTTTCTCATTAAATATTTAATTGCTTAATAGAACTAAACATCACATGTTTTTCTCCACACAAGTTGTGAAAGATGAAAGATAAAACAGCATATCTCATGAAATGTCATCTCCTACATCCAAATTGCTTTCCTTTTATTTTGCAATGATCTCTTTAATTGCCTTGATTAAATTCTTTTGACTAGCCTGTGGTGTTTTGTTTTGATCTTATAAGATTCTTAAGGAACGTTTCTAGGGAAAGCTTTTGCATGGTCACCCGTTTTCATGTGAAATTTGTGACTTTAACACCACATCCTTCCCACAAGTTACCAAAATCTCATTTTAATCACTTGCTAAAAACATTGAATGCTATAATAATAACGACCCTTACTCATTTGAAAAAAAAAGTAGAGAATAAAAACCAGTAGGTTAAGCGTCTGACTTCAGCTTAGGTCACGATCTCACGGTCTGTGAGTCGGTGAGTTCGAGCCCCGCGTCGGGCTCTGGGCTGATGGCTCGGAGCCTGGAGCCTGCTTCCGATTCTGTCTATCCCTCTCTCTCTGCCCCTCCCCTGTTCATGCTCTCTCTCTCTCTGTCTCAAAAATAAATAAACGTTAAAAAAAATAAAAAAATAAATAAATAAACAAGTGGATGTATATCAAGTCTGATGGCGATGGGCATTATGAAGAAAATTAAAGCAAAAACTAAGGAGATAAAGTCAAGTCGTGGTTCGAGGGAGCATTTTATATGGTAGACAGTGTAGACCACACTAATAGGTGACAAATAATAGAGACCTAGAGGAAGACTGTAAGAACAGGTATCTTAGTGAAGAGAGCCTTAGGCAAAGGAAACTGCATGTATGATGACCATTAGGTTAAACAAGCATATTATGGTTAAGAAATAGCAAAACAGATTAATGACCCCAGAGCAGAAAGAGAAAGGGAGAAAGTGATAAATTAGAATGTGTAGCCAGTATACAGTGTGTGTTGAGAGAATGGTTATCTGGGGAGGACACCACATAGTACTTTTATGGTATTTTAATTTCTATCCTGATAAAATAGAAGACCACTGGAGCTTAAGAAGAGTGAGGTGACGTAAGGCAACTTTTATGTTTTATATGAATCCCTCTGGTTGCCTTGTTGATAATAGACTGCAGAGAGGCGAGAATGGAGGCAAGTAGAAGTTTTAGGAGCTATTGGAACAATCTAAGAGTTCCAGTACTTAGATTGGAACTGGGCCAAGGCAATAGCTGTGTAGACAGTGAGAAACTGTATGAGTACCGATTTAAAATAATGTGGGTTTCTGGAATAAGCCCAGAAAACAATTACTATTAAATCTGAGAAGCGTAAGGATATTATCAATAAAATTTTAATGTAATATACTATACTTGTAAAGATATTTTGATTTATGTTGATATAGGTGAATATTCCCAATATTACCAGCATTCACAAAAATATAAGCATCATAAAGTCTAATATATCATATTGAATTTGCACCTGGAAAAATTATGGTCACAAAATTTTCAGAATATGAAGAAAAGTACTAAGAAAAAAACATTTTCTATTTCAGAGATTGATTCAACAGATCAGAAGTGAGAGAAAAGTTTCTGGTCCAGATTCAGTGCCCTCACTGCTTTGTTGGAAAAATTCAGGCCTGATTAAACTTTCTTTGGATATTTAACAAAATTGTTTTTGTAATGATTAGGCTGGCATGTTTTTGTTTTTGTTTGTTTCTTGTTTTTGCATTGTGATCATCTTTTGAAAGATATGAAGGGATATTGAGGAATAAACAATGAAGCATAAATTTGAACTTTCTAAGCTGAGTGCTGTTTCACAGATGGCTGTCTGTAATAAATGTTAATGCAGTAAGTAAAGACTTTGCTAAAAATAAAATCTAAAAAACGTGGAATGTCTTAAATGAGTAATAATTTAACGTATTATCATTGGATCTACATGTATCTAATTTCACTATCTGAACAAAGCAATAAAGGAAATATGTAGGAAGATTTCACTTATGATTTGTAGGAGTCTCCCAACCCCACACATGAAATAATTGATTTTACTTTAAATGTCTTTAGAGAGGACAGTCAACATTTTTTAATGCTAATTAATAGAAAATGTTTCTCATTACATTCATCTAAGAAATGTTGGTTTTACATGTAAATAGAATAATATTTAGCAAAACATCAATACCAACTTTTGAAATGGAAATTTTAGTAGAATCTAAAAGATCTTCTTTTTAAAAATACTAATAGGATGATGATTGCTTCAAAATATTTTATGCTCAGAATATAGGAACACATATATAACAATACATATTACTCAACTAAAGATTATTCAATTATTTCTACAAAAGTTATTTTTGTTATTGCTTTACTTAAGTCCATAGAAAACTATTCACATATTAGTGAACCCTGTGTCACTGGTTTGTACAATGAGATATACTTAACTTTTTGAGTAATATTATGGTTGATAAAAAGCACTAGTGAATTTGTTTGGCCTCAGAGACCTCCAAGGGAGAGTCACACCTAAAATAATACAATATTTGGGGGTATGTAATTAAGTGGGGAAAACCAACTCGTGTTTCTGAAAGAAAACTAAGAAAGAGAAGATTGATGTGGTTTAGAAGGTTTGTGGGAGGTTCCATCAAGAAGATCTGACTTGAACTGACCTTCAAAAGAAGCGGAACACTGAGATGACTCTTTTAGTTTCAGAGAATTACTATAAAAACATTGGAATTACATAAATGTAACTTGCAGGAATGAGTTGATCTACTCCACTGGATTCGGGATTGCTTGTGATTCTCCCCATGTTTGCTGCAGAGATTGTGGAAGAGGGGCTAGTAAGGGAGAGAAACATTGGAAGTTTAAGGGAATGCAAGAGACAGGGACCGACAGGAGCTAACTCCCATTCTCAGACAACTAGGGAGGACAAAGTATTTTGAATCTTTGATTTCCTTTATTTGTATTAATTTCAATACTTTGAGAATTCATTTATTTTATTCACAATTGAGAGGTTACGTGAATAATACACTCATGAAGATTTATAACAACATTGACTCTAATTATATGTATTGTTTCTGTATCTACAAGTTTCGGTAACCATCAATTTTTAAGAAAGAGAGAGAAGACAGAGAACTGAGGGATTATTAGAAAGTAACCTCAGTGAGTAAACATCGCTAGCTTCCTGAAGTTGGAAAAAAAAAAAGTTTTTGTTAATAATCAGTAACATCATTTTTTTTTCTTTTATTCCTGAAGGATAGCTGAAATGAGATGTAACTATGCCCAACTTCTCTTCTAGCTGAAAAACAAGAATTGGGTAGAAAGTCTGAAGTTTATGAAACACATTTTTAATCTGGGGAGAGAATAAGTCAAGTCAGGTGGGATCTGTTGAGTAGAGCAACTAAAAACCATTGAGGCCACACATTAACTGAGTGACTGAAGTTAAGCATAATGGGTGGTGGACAGAATAGCCTCCCCCTACCATGCCCCAAAATGTTTACCACCTAATCTCTGCAAAAGATAATTTGCAAAAGTGATGAAGTTAAGGATCTTGAGATAGGGAGAATATTCTGGACTATCCCTCTGGGCCCAATGTAATCATTAAAGATCTTTAATTATTTACTTATTTATTTTTACTTTTTTTTAAATGTTTATTTTTTAAGAGAGAGAGAGACAGAGACAGAGTGTGAGGGGCAGAGGGGCAGAGAGGGGAGACACAGACTCTGAAGCAGGCTCCAGGCTCTGAACTGTCAGTGCAGAGCCTGACATGGGGCTCAAACTCAGAAATGCAAGATCATGACCTGAGCTGAAGTCCCACACTTAACCGACTGACCCACCAGGCGCCCCTAAAGATCTTTATAGGGGAAAGAGGGAAACAGGAAAATCAGAAAAGGAGATGTGAAGACAGAAACAGAGGTTAGGGTGATGTGATTGCTGCCTGAAAGAGAGCCTTGAGCCAAATAATACGCGTAGCTTCTAGAAACCGGAAAAAGGCCAAGAAATGGATGTGACCCTGGGCCTCTGGTGGGAGCACGGACCTGCTGACACCTTGATTTTAGCATTGTGAGACGGACTTGAACTTCTGATCTCCAGAACTGTAGATAATGACTTCATGTAATTTTAAGCCACTAAGTCTAATATTTTTTTTTTTTTACAGCAACAATAAGAAAACAAGGCAGTACTAAGGGAGACCTTGAATAGCATTGATATATCCTACCAGCAATAGAATTTTCGGGGGGAATGAAACAAGTATTTTGCAGGATAGCACATAATAGAGTAAAGAGAAGAACTGTAGAAGTGTTTCTTTTCCCTCAACGACCTCTAATCAGAGAAAAGATTAGGTAGTCAAACATAGGTCATACTGGTAACCAGTTCCAGAATAGATTAAAATGATCTCCTTCAAATTCTTATCTGCTTTTAGCTACCACACTCTTCCTCCACTCTTTTCATCCAGACTTCTACAAAGAGTTCTCTACATTTTTCATCTATAATTGAATATGTTTATTTGTTCTTCATTTAACAGTCCCGGAGTTTTACCTTTACATCTAGATTGCATGTGATCTTGCACTGATTACCAAAAATTTCCAGATTCCTTCTCAGATTTCTTAAAAGATATCCATTGTTACTTTTTCCCCAAAATTTAAGCAAAATGAGAAAACACTAAAAAATGTTTTTCTAGCTTTATTGAGAAATAATTGACTCACATCACTGCACACACCTTGATGGCTTCATTTACTTATATTGTGAAATGGTTACCACAAGTTCAGCTAACATCCATATAGATGGGGTAAAAAGAAAAGAAAAAGAAACTAATTTTCTCCTTGTGAAAACAGTATTGGGATTTACTCTTTTCACGTCCTTCTTACATATCATACAGTGGTGTTAGCTCTAGTCATCATATTGTACATTACATCCCTAGGACTTATTTCTCTTATAAAATTTTTTTAATGTTTATTTATCTTTAAGAGGGAGAGAGACAGAGCATGAGTGAGGGAGGGGCAGAGAGACAGAGGGAGACACAGAATCTGAAGCAGGCTCCAGGCTCTGAGCTGTCAGCACAGAGGCTGACATGGGGCTCCAAGCCACAAACCATGAGATCATGACCTGAGCCAACGGTGGGCGCCCAACTAACAGCCACCCAGGCACCCCAGACTTATTTGTCTTATAAATGGAAGTTTTTACCTTTTCACCACCTTCTCCCATTTCCCCTCCTGTTACCCCCTGTGTCTGGTAAGCACAGGACTGATGTCTAACAGAAACACAAGAAGGGATCATTTTTTTTTTAATTTAAATTCTAGTGAGCACATATGGTAAAATTGTTTTCGGTTGTAGAATTTAGTGGTTCATCACTTACATATAACACACACTGCTCATCACAAGTGCCCTCTTTAAGACCCATCACCCATTTAGCCCATCCCTCTGCCCACCTCCCTTCATCAACTCTCTGTTCTCTATAGTTAAGAGTCTTATGGTTTATTTCCCTCCTTTTACCCCTTTCCCATATGTTCATGTTTTGTTTCTTTAATTCTACATATGAGTGAAATCATATGGTATTTGTCTTCCTCTGACTTATTTCACTTAGCATAATACACTCTAGTTCCATCCATGTCGCTGCAAACGGCAAGATTTCATTCTTTTTGATGGTTGAAAACTACTCCATGGTATGATGTGTGATTGTGTGTGTGTGTGTGTATAATGTGTGTATACATACATATACATATACATATGTATATGTATATATATACATATATATACATATATACATACATATATATATGTATATGTATATATACACACGTGTGTGTGTGTGTGTGTGTGTGTGTGTGTGTGTACGTATATACCACATCTTTATCCATTCATCAGTTGATGGACATTTTGGGCTCTTTCCACAAGTTGGCTATTGTTGTTAATGCTGCTATAAACATCAGGGCGCATGCCCCTCAAGTCAGTATTTTTGTACCCTTTGGGTAAATACCTAATTATGCAATTCCTGGGTTACAGGGTAGTTCTATTTTTAAATTTTGAGGAGCCTCCATACTATTCTCCAGAATGGCTGCACCAGCTTTCATTCCCACCACCAGTGCAAGTGGTTTCCTCTTTCTCCACATCCTTGCCAACACCTGTTGTTTCCTCTGTTGCTAATTTTAGCCATTCTTACGGGTGTGAGGTCGTATCTCATCATGACTTTGATTTGTATTTCCCTGATGATGAGTGATGTTGAGCATCTATTCATGAGTCTGTTAGCCATTTGTATGTCTTTTTTTTGGAAAATGTCTGTTAATGCCTTTTACTCATTTTTAATTAGATTATTTATTTTGGGGTGTTGATTTTGATAAGTTTTTTATAGATTTTGGATACTAACCCTTTATCAGATGCGCCATTTGGAAATCTTTTCTCTTTTCCACAGGTTGTCTTTTAGTTTTGCTGATTGTTTTCTTTGCTGTGCAGATTTTTATCATGATGAGGTCCCAATAGTTCCTTTTTGCTTTTGTTTCCCTTGTCTCCTGCAATGTGTCTAGTAAGAAGTTGCTGTGGCCAATGTAAAAGAAGTTGCTGCCTAGGATTTTGATGGTTTCCTGTCTCACATTTAGGTCTTTCATACATTTGGAATTTATTTTCATATATGGAGTAAGAAAGCGGTCCAGTTTCATTCTTCTGCATGTTGCTCTCCAGGTCTCCCAACACCAGACATTTAAAAAAATATACTTTCTTCCAATCCACGAGCATAGACTATTTTCCAATTTCTTTGTGTCATCTTCAATGTCTTTCATAAGTGTTCTACGGTTTTCATTTTACCTCTTTGGGTAGGTTGATTCCTAGGTATCTTATGGCTTTTGGTCCAATTGTAAATGGGATCGATTCCTTGATTTCTCTTTTGCTGCTTCATTTTTGGTATATAGAAACGCAACAGATTTCTTTATGGTGATTTTATATCCTGCAACGTTGCTGAATTTGTATATCAGTTCTAATAATTTTTTAATGGTATCTTTTGCGTTTTCTACACATTGTCTGAGAATAGTGAAAGTTTGACTTCTTCCTTGCTGGTTTGGATGCCTTTCATTTCCTTTGTCGTCTGATTGCTGAGGCTAGGACTTTCAGTACTCTGTTAAATAACAATGGTGAGAGTGGACGTCCCTGTCTTGTTCCTGACTATTCAGGAAAAACTCTCAGGCTTCCCCATTGAAGATAATATTAGACCTGTTTCTTTTGTATATCGCCTTTACAATGTTGATGTATGTTCCATCTCTAACTACCTCGTGGAGGGTTTTTGTCAAGAATGGATACTGTACTTTGTCAAAAAAAAAAAGTTAATGCATGTATTAAAAGGATCATATGGTTCTTTTCCTTTCTTTTATTAATCTGGTGTACGATGTTGATTGATTAGCAAACATTGAACCACCTATGTAGCCCAGGAATAAATCCCACTTGATATAAATAAATCCCACTTGAATAATTCTTTACTGTACTCTTGGATTTAATTTGCTAGTATTTTGTTAAGAATTTTTCCATCCATGTTTGTCAGAGATATTGGCCTGTGATTTGCCTTTTTAGTGGAATCTTTGTCTAGTTTTGGAATCAAGGTAATGCTGGCTTCATAGAATGACTTTGGAGGTTTTGCTTCCATTTTTATTTTTGGAACAGTTTTAGAAGAATAGGCATTAACTCTTCTTTAAATGTCTAGTGGATTTCCCTTGGGAAGCCATCTGGACCCGGACTTATCTTTTTTGGGAGATTTTTGATAACTGATTCAATTTCTTTGCTGCTTATGGGTGTTTTCAAATATTCTATTTCTTCCTGTTTCAGTTTTGGTAGTTTGTATGTTTCTAGGAATTCATACCCTGTTCCAGAATTCCGAGTTTGTTGGCATAAAACTTTTCATAATATTCTCTTATAATTGTATTTCCTTGGTGTTGGTTGTGATCTCTCCTCTTTCATTCAATACTTTATTTTTGGAAGTTCTTTCTCTTTTCTTTTTGATAAGTCGGCCTAGAGGTTTATCAATTTTATTAATTTTTTCAAATAACCAGCTCTTAGTTTAATTGATATGTTCTACTGTTTTTGTTTGATTGTGTCTATATGGTTTATTTCTGGTCTAATATTCATTATTTCCCTTTTGCTGGCTTCAGGCTTTATTTGCTGTTCCTTTTCTAGCTCCTTTAGGTGTAAGGTTAGGTTGTATATTTGAGATTTTTCTTGCTTCTTGTTATAAACTTGTATTACTATATACTTCCCTCTTATGACTGCCTTTACTGCATCCCAAAGGTTTTGGACTATCACGTTTTCATTTTAATTTGCCTCTATATGTTTCTTTTATTAATTTCTTCTGTAATTTCCTGGTTAGACAATTCATTCTTTAGTAGGATATTCTTTAACGGTCCTGTATGTGTGGTCTTTCCAAATTTTTCATGTTGTTGACTTCAAGTTTCATAGTGTTGTGGTATGCGTGGTATGATCTCAATTTTTTTGTGCTCACAGAGGGCTAATTTGTAACCTAGGTTGTAATCTACCCTGGAGAATATTCCATGTGCTCTCTCAAAAAAAATGTGTATTCTGCTGCTTTAGAATGAAATGTTCTGAATATGTCTGTTGTCTTTCTGGCCCAGTGAATCATTCAAAGCCAATGTTTCCTTTTTGAGTTTCTGCTTAGATGATCTGTCCATTAATGTAAGTAGGGTGTTAAAGTCCTCTACTATTATCGTATTACTATCAATGAGTTTCTTTATGTTTGTTATTAATTGATTTATATATTTCGATGTTCCGAAGTTGGGTATATATATATACACACATATATGTACATACAACTTTAAGTCTAAAATGAGTCTCTTGTAAGCATATAGATGGGTCTTATTTTTTCATCCATTCTGATACCCTATAACTTTTGAGTGGAGCATTTAATCCATTTACCAGAAGATTGATTATTGATAGATAAGAATTTAGTGCCATTGTATTACCCATAAAGTCATTGTTTCTGGAGATTTTCTGTTCCTTTGTAGTCTTGGTTGATTTTGGTCTTTCTTTCCCGCTTAAACAGTCCCCTTTAATATCTCTCTCAGGGCTGGTTTAGTGGTCATGAGCTCCTTTAGTTTTTGTTTTTCTGGGAAGCTTTTTATCTCTTTCTATTCTGAATGACAGCCTAGTTGGATAATGTATTCTTGGCTGCATATTTTCCCATTCAGCATGTTGAACATATCATACCACTCCCTTCTGGTCTGCCAGGTTTCTGTGGAGAAATCTGCTACTAATGTGATAAGCTGATTTGTCTTCCCTTGTATGTTACAGATTTCTTTTCCCTTGCTGCTTTCGGGATTATTTCCTTATTGCTATATTTTACAAATTGTACTACAATATGCCTTGGTGTTAGCCTGCTTTTGTTGAATTTGGATGGGAGTTCTCTGTGCCTCCTGGATTTGGATGTCTGTTTCCTTCCCCAAATTAAGGAAGTTTTCAGCTATTATTTACTCAAATGAACCAAGAAGGAATAATTTTTGAACCTCTCAAGTTTGCAAAAGGATTTTTTGCCTATAAAATGTACAGGTATAATCATATGTTGACCATCAAACTAAGTACTTGAGAAGTGTGTGAAAGAAGTCCGTTACTGCATGATTTTTATATGAAGCATTTGATATATTTATTATATGGGTTATGGTTTTAAGTGTATTGAAATATACTGCCTGAACTTTTGTAGATGGTATCTATCATTCATTTTTTTTCTATCACTCACCTCTGTCGTCATATTTTCATTAATATCACAGACTTTTGAGAAAAAAATTGATGATATCAAAACAGCTTTTTATATCCTCAATATTATACTAGAGATGAATTAAAATACAAGAAAATAACCAAGAGTGATAACATGAAATAGTAGTTCTGCTGGAACTTCTATTCTCTATTGATTAGTGGAGTTACTTGGATGAGAGTATGAAAAATTTAGCAACAGCTAAAACAAAGCAAAAAGGTATAAAAGTCTTCAGCTTTCTATCCCAACTGAATCAGGATTTCACACACAGCTTTAAATATTGTATGTGTGGGGGCGCCTGGGTGGCTTGGTCGGTTGGGCGGCGGACTTCAGCTCAGGTCATGATCTCGCGGTCTGTGAGTTCGAGCCCTGCAACGGGCTCTGGGCTGACAGCTCAGAGCCTGGAGCCTGTTTCGGATTCTGTGTCTTCCTCTCCCTCTGCCCCTCCCCTGTTCATGCTCTGTCTCTCTCTGTCTCAAAGATAAATAAGCATTAACAAAAATTTAAAAAAATATTGTATGTGTGATATTGTGAATACTACATGCAGTAATATTTAAATAACAGAAAACCAACTTTTTTCTATATAAATTTTTATATCATGTAGAATCTAGTAAACTTTTCAGAAGTTTGACACAAATTACATAGGTTTATCCAAACATTATCCAAATATTTAAAAATATTATCCGTTGCAACATTCAGGAAATGAAAAGAGATATTGATTATTGCATTATAAAGAAAATACATATTTATTTATAGTATTCATGTTAATAAAACTGATTACCGTCAAATGGTCAGTGAAGTATCTGACAATTATTATGATGTAATAAATATAATGATTGATGTTCTGTTAGCAATAATGATGCCATTGTATTTCCAATCAAAATTTCAAACTGTAATTCCCATGATATTGTAGGGTGAACAAATGATAAATGCATAGAATTTTTATTATGTTTATGTTTTTGTCTACACATCTTTCTAATTTAATTTACTCACTTTAACTTTCTCCAATAGTAGCAATACACATGACATTAGATTACATTCTTTTTCCTTTAGATCAGGCAGGTAAGAAAGCAGAATGAAGAGTAATCATTGAGCTCTTGGTCATTTTCATCATGAAGCCACAAGGCAAGAATCTCAACATCCATTTTTTTCTTGCCCCCAAGATATTAGTGACTGGTAGTAAAATTTCCAGGAAGCACATTATGAACGTGTCTGAGAAATTTATTTTGGTTCCAGTTTTCTTCTTCTTCCTTTTTTTTTCCCACCTTTCCTCCTTTCCTCCCTTCTTCCTTCCTTCCTTTCTTCCTTTCCCTTATGTTTGTTGTGTTAGATCTATTTTCTATCATAACGTTGTTAGTTGAACATGTCAGAATAATTAGATAAGACGGTTTATTTGCATTGTTGCTGTTTGTATTCTAAGCCACAGGTTGCACTAAACAGCATCCTCTAGTTGATTTAAGAAGTTAGTATGAAATAAACCTAATTAAACACAACAGACCTAAGTGAAATACTAAATGAGGACAATTTCTATTATTTTGCCACACTCTTATCTGTGATTTGTTTTCAGTCTTGTTTTCTAAGTGTCATGTGTGTGCCAGATGAAAATTATAAAAGAAAGAAATAACTAATATTAGACAGGAAAAAGGAGGGAGGAAAAACACAGTCAACTACAGGTGTTCTTTTCATACACATCTTACTTACCAGCAAGCTAAGTATTTTACATTCTCTCATACACTCCTGTTGAATTTTGTAGATTGCTTATAATAACTGAACTTCTTCCAAATGCTTTAAAGAAGCCTCTTCAAGTTGGAGCACTTTACCCAGTAGGCTGCTTTGACAGAAAGTGCCAATTAAAGGCAATAGAAAAAAAATGGAGAGAATTTGCCTCAAAAAAAAAAAAAACACACAGAACATTTTGCTAATATGGATTTAAAGAGGAACAGATAATTTTTGAGTCAAAATTTGAACGTTCTGCAGTTTTTAAAAATATTTTTGAGACTCAGTAGAAATAGAGCAAAGGAAATTAAAAAAAAAAACTTGTAACACATATGCACAGCTAAAAAACTAGACAAGTCTAAAGCAAATAGGGAAATAGCTATGATAATATTTTTAAACCATTTATATGTTCTTGAAATGTATGTCCATCGTACAAATGCAGTATGATCTTCAACCATTTAATGGACTTACAATCACTAACATTGTTCCTATAAACATTCCTAAGGTAGAAAACATATTTATCTAAGTACAAGAATAGATGCATTCCCAGAGTAAAACTGAAAAGAATACACAAAACATAAATTATAGGATTGTTATTTGTATAAGAAAAAACACGTATGTAGTATATATACTTCCTACCACGCTACTTAAGGAATAACACTACTACTCAATATATCGGGGCTTACAACAGTACAACGTAAGAGATAGCTACATACTTTTGTGGCTAAAGAACAATTTATAAATATTCTTACGTTACAGTCTTACCATGATTATATTTTATAATATACGTTTAGAATGTTATTGTATTGGGACAATTTGCATTCCCATAAAAATATTTGAACACAAAGTATTTTTGTATCAGAGTCTCTGCTATAGCTCAAACAAATTCAATCCATTTTAACATTGACAGGTTACATATAGTTGGTGGAACACAATTTGCATGCACTTAATAGAGCAACTGATACAACTGTGATATTCTTTATAATATTCTGCTTCCTAAGAAATCCAGCCATTTGCAGTAATGATATAGGTAACAGGTAGTAAATATAGCGGTAGCTCAAAGTAATGAAAAATGAAGTCTGTCTAATATATAAAGTATCTTTAATGAAATAAAGTTTTCTTATATTCAAAAAGATTCAATTGGTAACTATATTAACAAAACAATTAAATGGGAGAATTGAGAAAATGTATTTTGAAAGGTAACACAGAAAGCATGAACAGTGAATGATTTTATGGAAATATCAAGGACTAAAGGATATAGAAAAAGAAGTAGGAGAGTAATGAATAAAAATTACTTTTCATTTTTTTACATTCTTTAATACTTAGAATTTTCATACTTGGAATTTTAAACACAAACATATATGTTTAAATTTAAATTTAAAATAAATTTAGGGGTGCGTGGGTGGCTCAATAGTTTGAGCGTCTGACTTCGGCTCAGGCCATGATCTCCCAGTTTGTGAGTTCGAGCCCCACATAGGGCTCTGTGCTGACAGCTCAGAGCCTGGAGCCTGTGTCGGATTCTGTGTCTCCTCCTCTCTCTGCCCCTCCCCTGCTCATGCTCTGTCTCTTTGTGTCTCAATAATAAACGTTAAAAAATTTTTAAATTTAAACTACATTTAAACTAATGACTTCATTCTACTTCCATTTCCCCAAAGAAAACAAAAACTAAAAATATTAATTAGAATGTATATTAAATATTATAAAAATATCAATAAATATGTATATGTATTAACTGATTTGGATAGGTAGAAAATGACCATGTCCTAGAGTAGAGAATGTTATACAGAGTGCAAATCTCATCAAATTCATTTAAAATGAATAAAAATACTAGTTGAATTTTTTTGAAACTTACTGATTCTAAATTCTGTGAAAGATGAAGGAATCAGAAGAGTCAAAACATATTAAAGCATTTAAAGACATATAGAGCACCGATGTAGAATAATATGGAGGAGGTTCAGGGAGTTTTCATTATCATTCATGAAATTAACCTTAAAGTTGCATTAAAAATATAAGTTAAATAAACAATGTGGCATTGGAAGATCAGTGTAACAGACAAAATTATGTACATTTAGTAATAATGGCTGACATTTATTGAGCGCTTACTGTATATTCCAGGTACTTAAATATATTATAAGTGGCTAGAACCTATAAGGGAGATACTATGATTATTTCAATTTTATAGTTGAGTAAACTAAGGCTCACTAACATTCATATCTTGCCCAAGATCGACATCATATAGCTAACCAGCAGCAGGAAAGAGACTTGACATAGAGCAGGCTCCCCTCAGAGAAGGGTCATAAGTGCTGATCCATCGCCCAGAAATGTCCTCCCTTGCTTGATCTCGTGGCAAACATATTCATTTTTCACACCTTTTTCAAATATTAGTAAGCATTTTCCTTTCAAACAGGATGTAGTCAGTCTTCAGAGTCTTTGTATTTTTCATTCTTAAGCCATGTTTTATTTGAAGTCTGGCTTTTAAGTCTTACAACTCTTGCATTATTTGAATGTTGTATTTCTTCCTCAACTTTGGCATTTAAAAGCAGGTATCAGTCCTAATTTTTGCCTATTTGATTGGCAAACAGATTGAATAGAAAACTCTTCAGGTCTTCTAATCTTTCTATATTTCTTCTTGATCAGAATGTGGTACCACTTCTTGGTGCTATTTTGAGCAACTATATAGATTTTAAACCTTTGAACCATATTAGATTATGTCCTAGGCTTGTGTGTGTGTGTGTGTGTGTGTGTGTGTGTGTTAACTTTACTCAGCAGGAGAATAAAAGATTTTTTATGTCATTCCTCAAGATCGTGAAAGCTAACGTTTGTATTGATCATTCTCAGTTTTAATCAGCTTTTCAAAAATGTGTCAAATGATCAGCTTCCCTTAGCAATAATTTTAATTTTTTCCCCAATTTAATTTATTCCCAAGTGAGAATAAGAACATGCAAGCATATTAGCATGTTCCTGAGAAACATAGCTCTTAAAGTTTCGATGTAGTCAGTTAAACATACAGGCAAAAAAAAAAAAAAAAAACCTAAACTATTTGAGCTTACTTTTCACCTGAAAATGTTACAAAAATCCCATTTATAGATGGGAATATCACTAAAGAGAAGTGTTGAAAAATATTAGCAAATAGAAATTAGATTTGGTGCAAAGAAGCATAATCATCATATCAGTGCTTGCTTTGACTCCATTTTGTAGAGAAACAAATAAAAGAAAATATGGTTGCAATGAGTGATAGAAGAACCAAAGTATACAGAATATATCATCTCATCAGACTTATGAAAACACATGAAATTTCTTTGTTTACCTTAAAAGATACAAACTAGGGTCATGTAATTCTGTACTGTTTTAGCCCTCACTCTTCATTTCCCCCCTTCATCTACCACACAGAACACACATTTACACGTAAAATATAAGTTCCTTTTCTGGCATCTGATTCTTCCTACTTCTGAGGAATCTCAAAAAGGAGGATTTACCAAGGTTTTAAGAAAGGACATGGATTTGTTCATTCTCAGAGAAGCTTGGTGAAGTTTATTGCATGATTATGCTCTTTCCATGTGTTTCATTTCGTTTTTCTCATTTCCCTGTATAATTGTATCCTCTTTTGAGGTTCAAGTTAGTAAAACATTACTCATATGAGAGAGAGTTGAACTGTTTTATTAAATCAAAATGTGGCTCCATATTAAAGAAGCTTTCTTTATGTTTCTATCTATAGTTTCCATCACACTATTGTCCCCTCAAATACTTCCTGAGGCCTATATTGTTGTAGTTGCCCAAAATATTCCTCCCTTTGAAATTTGAGGGAGTTTTTTGACATTATTTTCTCTAAAGGTATTTTTAAGAGCTATGCCAAGGACTCATATATAACTGGTTTTACATTCTGCCTCATGCTCAATATATGTGAGTATATTTTAATGGGGTCTATTCATTTTTCTGTTTCTTTATAAATAACAATTGCCAGAATAATTTTATTTTTATCTTCTATTTGTTTTCTGACCTTTGCCAACTTGCTTTTTAATTGTATGTTGTGTTATTCTTTCTTAATTTCCAATGCACATGTTTTGAACTCTTTTGTTCTAGAGACTATTTGATTCAAGTGTTTATTTCATTTCATTTTATGGAGAAATGGAGAATCCATCTATAGTATTCTTATTATTTTTATTAAAGGAGAAGAAAAGCCAAAGATGAGTTTCCTCTGTTATTTAGGCATTCCAGGTGAAATTTCAAATAGACATTAGAAGAATTACAACAAATTATGAAATAAACATTTCTGAACGACACTTTACTATGAGGAATGATTTTCAGAGCACCTTACAAGAAAATATTATTCTCTAGTACAAAAACTTGTTAGAAAAGACTATTAAAATGGTGATGTGTATAATTTCCTAATTTGTACTATATCACCATGCTTTGTAGACACAAGCAAAATTTGATGGAACTTGTTTCACACATCGAAAATACACATTTTGAAATACGGATGTAAAGTTGTTAAATAAAGAGAAACTAGTTGGTTCATGACTGGTTGAAAGCAACTTACAAATTTCACATGAACCAAGTAAGACTATCAGATTTGTGGTTCCTAGGGTGAGACCATTATTTGACTAAAAATATAGAAGCTGTAAGGAAAGATCCATAGGAACAAAATTAATCAAGATCCGAATTTATTCATTTTAAGTCAATATCCCCCCCAAAGATCACTGATAACAGACATTATTTCAGGCAGCCCCAAAGTTGTAAAGCTATACTAAAAAAAATTATTCACTGCAAAATTACTCAGAATGTATAGGATCAGGACAAACAGATTGGATATCCTCAAGATATAGTTTAATGAAAGGGTGGAAGTAAGATGTTTTGTTAATCTCACCTCAAAAATCAATGTCTTCTGTTCTTTTAAACAAAAGGCAAAATTACTGCCTAAGATTTGACTTCTTAATTTCTGTTTTTACCTATCATCAAAAATGCCCTTACTTCATGCTGAGGAGGTTTCAAATGAATAGATCCCAGCTTACTTTGTATCTTTTTAAAATTTGTTCAATGTTTATTCATTTTTGAGAGAGAGAGAGAGTGGGAGTGGGAGAGGGTCAGAGAGAGAGGAAGACACAGAACTCGAAGCAGGCTCCAGGCTCTACACTTTCAGCACAGACCCTGACATGGGTCTCGAACCCACAAACCTGAGCCACAGTTGGACACTTAACCAATGAGCCAGCCAGGTGCCCTTGGATCTTTTTATTAAAACTATTGATGCCTTTCTGAAGATCATGATCCCTGTTAACATATATGTGAATCACTCCCACTCTTTTGCAAGTCTTCTCTTACCCAGATGGCTAAGCCAGCCAAATTATCTTGAATTATTAGCTCTGTTTTAGATATGAGAGTTTCTGATATTTCTGAAACTTATGCACGTCAATTTTTGTTTATACTCTTTATTTGGAATAATCTGAATATATAGTAAGGTATAAGCTTAAGATAATAAATATATTATGAGTCATTTATGTTAGTGTAAATAGAAGGTGAAATTTACACTATTTGGCCAAAGGCAGCTTGGTAAACATGAAGTTTAATAGTAAACAATAAGATCCTGAAATATTGGTGCTTTGAACATTCTTAATTTTGATACAATATGGACTTATATAAAATATTTTAATGATTTTACATGTATTTCTAGTTTTCTTGGTTTCAGATCTTTCCCTTATTTTAAAAATATTTTAATTTCGATGTTAGTTTTAAAACAATCATTCCTCATATTTGTTAATGCAAATATTTAAGATCACTAAGTGTCTGGGGCACTTGGGTGGCTCAGGAGGTTAGGCATCCAACTCTTGATTTCAGCTCAGGTCATAATCTCACAGTCCGTGAGACCGAGTCTCATGTCCAACTCTGTATAGGCAACAATGAGCCTACTTGGGATTCTCTCTCTCCCTGTCTCTCTGCCTACCTCCCTACCACCCCCGGCTTGTGCGTGCGTGCATGGGTACACAGTCTCATTTAATCAATCAATTACTCAATCATTCAAATCACCAAATGTCTAGAAAAATCACTAAGTACCTACTTTGTGCATGTGAAATTTATAAGGTGTCGCTGCCAGTTCTCATCAACAATCTCATTTGATTGTTGTGTGTTGAAAATTTTTAAGATTAATTACATAGATACATTTCATTCTGTAATTCCATCTTCTCGTTGTCTATCCATCATTAATCTTTTCTAATTATATATACAATGAATATGGAGAAAAGTATTTTAAAGCATATTTATCAATTTCTGGAGGGTAGGTTGAGAATATCATTTAAATGATCTTTTTTCCATTTATATTTTATTTATTTTTCTTAAAAGATATGCAAATTATATAGCCTATCTGAAATAATATGTTTCTATAATATATTTATTTGACCTAACCTATAGGTTATCAGCCTATCACTATAACTTTATGTTATTCAAGCTAATTCTGTAATAAATATACAAATCTGAAGACATAGATTTATGGATGCTTGATATCTACCTTCTGTTTGTGAAATATACATATATTACTTGGTTCCCTGACTTCAGTCAATTCAAAAATTGGCAGAAATAGCATGTAAAGAGAGTTGATTTTTAATTTGATAAGTGATTAATTACATTAAAAATCTGTATTAATAACAACCGAACGAGTCCAATTTGGCTGAAGGGCATTGTAATAGAAAAGTAGAAATAGGAAGTAAACAAATTTCAGCTCTACACCAGAAATTCTAAATGACCGTAAGCTGCTAACTGGACACAGGTGGCTGTTCTCTCAGGAGAGCACTTCATAATAGCTTTTAAATGAGGAAATGGGAATCATCAGTTTTAGATACTTTTGAAATCTCACAAGTGTGAAAGCCTTCATACATCATAACTGAAATAATGGGAAGTGATTAATAAACGTCATTGACATAAATGAGTTGCCAGATGTATCCTATCCTCAAGTGAGCATGAGAAAAAAACGCAAAAGAACCTCATAAAATGTGTCATAACAGTTTGTGACAACTTACGTTAAACCACAAAGATGATTCCAATTTCCAAAATAATGTAATTTTAGAAAGCTATTTATTCTGAGAATAAATCCAAGTTCCATATTTTAGCGTTTGAAAGATTGCATTTTTTTCTTCTATCTCAAAGCATAATTATAAACAAACCAAAAATAAAAATATGCATAAAATATAATGAAGCCCTCAATCAAATTAACAAAGAAGAGGGGAATATATAAAGTACTCCACTTAAAATAAGTGACAAAAAAGAAAAAAATAGTCCCTTAAT
Organism: Panthera leo; assembly: GCF_018350215.1. Lineage (NCBI taxonomy): Eukaryota > Metazoa > Chordata > Mammalia > Carnivora > Felidae > Panthera > Panthera leo. The sequence continues at coordinate 20,888,633 of NC_056687.1, read as the reverse complement.
ATGTTTATAAGAAAGTAAGTTAAAATAGTCAATTGACTAGATTTTAATTTTAAACCTAAGTACTAAATTAGTTAATCTATGCCATGATGCATGTTATTAGATGGTCATTACAAAGTTAAATTTTAGAAAGTCATGTTAAAATAGTAAGTTTTACTTTTCCTATCAGAAAGCCAATCCTTGGCAAAGATCAACATTTTAATATATTTTATAAAGAACCATGTTTTTTTTTCTTTCCAATTTTAATAGAAATTGTGTAGACGAGCCACAATAAAACCATAATAGAATTGTATTTAATACAAATTATGGTTCAGCCATTTTATTATCAGGTAAATTTTGGTCTAATGTCAAACAATGTGTCTCTCAATGCTCCTTAATGTCAAAACAGATTCTTCTATTTTTAAATATTTACCAAAGATTTTATTTTATTTTTTTTTGGTGGAAATAATAGGCATTTTTAAATTAGATCTGTGTCCCACCCACAACATTTTTGGATTACTGGGGAGTGATCCAGGTATTGGGTAACTTTTATGCTCTATAGTTTATTTAATATGTAATGAATATGAGATGCACTGTGTTACTTGGTACTAATCAATATTTCTTTGCCTAAAACAATATTTTTATCAATTCACTCTATGTGCATGTGTGTGTTTGTATCTTTAAGAATGTATCAACACGGGGCGCCTGGGTGGCTCAGTCGGTTAAGCGTCTGGCTTCGGCTCAGGTCATGATCTCACAGTTCGTGAGTTCGAGCCCCAGGTCGGGCTCTGTGCTGACAGCGCAGAGCCTGGAGCCTGCTTCAGATTCTGTGTCTCCCTCTCTCTCTGCCCCTCCCCTGCTCATGCTCTGCCTCTCTCTGTCTCAAAAATAAATAAAAGCATTAAAAAAAATATTAAAAAAAAAAAAGAATGTATCAACAGACTGTGTACCATAACTAACATAAAGGTTAATAAAATGCTGTCTTTCTCAAGTAAAAGTTTTAAAACTAGTGAACATTCGTTTGGTCATTTTATCTTCTCTTAACGTTAAATAGGATAACTCCTAGCTCAATTTTTCCAAAATAAATGCCCATTTACTGCTTAACTCTTATGTGTTTCACCTGAATATTATTCCAGTGCCCTGAACTCAATCTGCCCTAAGTGAAACTGATCATCATCTTTCCTAAAATACTTATTTCTTCTGATTTCCCTATCTCCTTCAAAGAAGGGATAATCATTTCTTCTGGTACCTCCATTGTGCTGTCTGGAGTATCTTGTATTTGCTGAACTTGGAGGAGCCATATTGAATAATGAGTTGGCCTTGGGAACAGAAACAAAGCACCAAGAAGCAATGGCATAGAAGAAATATATACCTATATCTATCTCTCTATATCTATCTATCTATCTATCTATCTCTTCTATACCTATCTATAGATATATATAGATATACATACCTATCTATAGATATATATAGGTACAGATAGCTATAGACATAGATTTAGATATATATGTTTTATATTTTTCAACACATATATATTTTTTCAACAAATATATATATATTTTTTTCAACAAATATATATATTTTTTCAACAAATATAAATATATATATATATATATGTATGTTGGGGACAGAAACAAAGCACCAAGAAACAATGGCATAGAAGATATATATATATATATATATATATATATATATATATATAGTATTTTTTCAACAACATGTCTCCACTTTCTGACTTTTATTAGTAAATCATGTATAAAATCCTATTTTCCCAAAATTATTTCATGCATTTTGTCACTCATATTTAAACATAATGTTACCAAACACATATTGACTATCCTTTTCTCCTTTCTGGTAGCAAGTGCTTACTTTATCTACACGTAGTCCTAACACTTAACTATCCTATTTGTCGTTTTTAGAGTATATCTTAGTATTCATTTGTTCAAACACATATTTAATCTTTGCCTACCGGTTTACTATGTGCCAAGAAAAAGAAAAGTAAAAAAGTTCCATCATCACAGATCTTAGGTTTTAGCTGGAAAAGATAGAAAATAAAAAAAATAAAATTTACTACTGCACATTTTACTATTTTTTACCATTTTTATATTTACTATTTTTCAAATAGTGAATTACAAAATATAGTTTTTTTCTTTGTATGACTTCATGATATGAAAAATTACAGATACTAGAATTATATTTACTTGATCAAGCAATGTTTTTTTTTTCTTACTATTGGAATGAATTTGATTTAATGCTGTATAGGGTAACATGGGTTGAAAGTTAGTCTTCAGAAATAGTTGAATTCTAAGATGGCTTTGCTGAAATCTGTTTGCCTACAGAGCTTTAACATATGTGGGAAAAATAAAACTTGGGGTGCCATGGTGGCTCAGCCAGTTGGGTGCCCTACTCTTGATTTCAGCTCAGGTCATGATCTCACAGTTTGTGAGATTGAGCCCCACATCAGGCTCTGTGTTGACAACTCGGAGTCTGCTTGGGATTCTCTCTCTCCCTCTCTCTGCCCCTCCCCCATGCTCTCTCCATCAAAATAAATAAATAAATATTTAAAAAATAAAATACAACTTAAGTAAGAAAGGGGTCAGGTGGGATGAGCTTCGTCAGAAGCAAAAAGGCAAAAGAAAGCCAAAAAACCCCAAAAAACAAACAAAAAAAAAAACAACAAAAACAAAAAAACTGTGTAGCCGTTAGGTGAGAGAAAGGACTAAGAACACCGTGTCTAGGGAAGAAAAACTATAAATTAAAAAAATAATTATAATAAATTATATATAACAAAAAGATATATAAGCATTATGGTTTTGCTTTGTTTTGTTTTGAGCTATTTCTATCCATATCAACCAAAGGGAAAGTCCGATTTTCCTTCCCTTTGCCACAGACCTCTGTTAAGGTTAGCAGATCACCTTGCAACAATAACAACTAAGCCGACCATTAGAATAGAACCAGAGATTCCTGTTTCTAGCTACACCTCTGAGCCATGGAAATATTTGCCATGCTTTTTGTCAAAGAGGTGGCATCACCAGTTCCTTCCAGGAGTATGCACAGCCTGACAATGGAGCAGCCTCAGAACAAGGCTGTAATTCATCAGTCGGAGAGAAGAGGCAGAGTCAATACCACGTCTGAGACACCACAGTGAAACTGTAGGGCACTCTTTAAGGGCTCTGCAAAATGTTGGAGTGGGAGTATCTTATCGGGAACTGGAAGTCCTACATAAAACAATGGGGACAAGAATAAAGATAATGTGAATTTAATTTGTTCTACTCATGTACACTTGAGAATGAGACTGACCTAAAGTTTTTGGTTTTTATTAGTGATAACATGTTAGGTTAAAAACGGTGCTAGCATATTTAGCCTACAAGATCAATTGCATTATTTTTGCTATATTTTATAAGATTTTACATAGTTCAATCTTTTCCTAGAACATTTGAAAAGAAATGTGAGAAAATAATATGTAGCTAATGGTTTAGAAGGTTTTTCCCTCTATTTTCTTCAAGTACTATTCAAGTTTCTTCTTGTGTAAATATGCCGATCTATGTTTTTATCTAGGTTTTAACCCTTATGTTTAGGTCTTTGATCTCTGTTTAGTTAATTTTTGTATATGAGGTAAAGTAGTGGTCTAGCTACATGCCTTTGGATGTGAATATGTAGTTGTCCCAACATCCTTTATTATTTATTGAATAATCATTTATCGTTTCCCCATTGAATTACCTTAACACCCTTGTCAAAATCAATTAGCCATAGATATAAGGATTTACTTCTGGATTCCAAATTCTATTTTATTGATCTATATGTTAGTCATTACTCAGGTATCACCCTGTCTTGATTCCTGCAGCTTTATAGTAAGTATTGAAATAGGAAATGTGAGTCTTCCAACTTTGGTTTTCTTTTTCAGATTGTTTTGGCTATTCTAGGATCTTTGCATACTTATAGTAATTTTACGTTACCTTATCAATTTCTTCAAAAAGGCCAGATGGGGTTTGGATAGGAAATGTGTTGAATCTGTAGATCAATTTGTGAGTATTGCCATTTTAGCAATATTAAGTGTCCTAATAAGTGAACATTGGATTTTTTTTAAATTTATTTATTGAGGTCTTTGTTTTCTTTCCAAGACAGTTTGCAGTTTTTAGTCTACAAGATTTTCCCTATTTATTCTTCCTAATAATACTTTAAAAGGGAATTTTTAAATTTTTGTTTTTATATATTTCATTGCTACATGTAGAAATTCAGTCGATTTTTGCATATTCAATATCTTATACCATATTTACTTACTGAATTCATCTATTAACAATAATAATAACAATTTATTAATTAATACTTTTTTTCTCTTTGGGGCTATGTGTGTGAATGCTATAGGATTTTCACAAGATCATATCATTTACAAATATAGGCAAATGTCAGAGATATCGTGGGTTCTGTTTAGACCACTTCAGTAAAATGAATATCACAATAAAGTAAATCGAATTGATTTTCTGGTTTTCTAGTACATATAAAAGTTGTGTTTACACTATACCATGGTCTGTTAATTATGCAATAGTGTGTCCAGAAAAATGTACATATATTAATTTAAAAATATTTATTGCTAAAAAATGCTAACCATCCTCTGAACTTTCGGTAAGTCATGATATCTTTATTAGTAGAGAGTCTTGTTTTGATGTTGATGGCTGCTGACCAAGGTGGTTTTGCCTAAAATTTGGGGTGGCTCTGACAATTTGTTAAAGTAGGCCAACAATGAAATTTCCTGCACTGATGAACTCTTCTTTTCACAAACAATTTCTCTGTAGTACGTGATGTTGTTGGAAAACATTTTTCCCACAGTAGAACTTCTTTTAAAATTGGAGACAGTCCTCTCAAACCCTGCCACTGTGTTATCAATAAGTTCATGGAATATTTTAATCCTACATTGACATTTCAACAATCTTCACCATATCTTCACCAGGAATACATTCCATCTCAAGAAGAAAATTTCTTTGCTCATGCTTAACAACCAAAGCCTTATCTATTCAAGTTTTGTCATGAGGTTGCAGCAATTCAGGCCCATCTTCAGGCTCCAATTCTAATTCTAGTTCTCTTATTATTTCTGCCATTTCTGCAGTTTCTTCCTTCACTGAAGTCTTGGACCTTTTAAAGTCATAAAGGTTGGACTCCACTTCTTCCAAATTCTTGTTAATACTTGGACGTCCTCCTCTGAGTCAGAAATGGTTTTAATGGCATCTAGAATGGTGAATCGTTTACAGAAGGTTTTCAATTTGCTTTTTTCAGATCCACCAAGGAAATCAATATGTCTGGCAGCTACTACCTTATGAAATGTGTTCCTTGAGGTGCCTGGTGGCTCAGTCAGTTAAGCGTCTGATTCTCGGTTTGAGCTGAGGTCATGATCTCATAGTTTCATGAGTTCAAGCCCTGCATTGGGCTCTGTGGTAACAGTGCAGAGCCTGTTTGGGATTCTCTCTCTTCTCCCTCTCTCTCTGCCTCTCCTGCACTCATGCTGTCTCTGTCTCTCTCTAAATTAAAATAATAATAATAATAATAATAACTTCAAAAGAAATTTTAAAAAAGAAATGTATTTCATAAGTAATAGCACTTGAAAGTCAAAATTACTTCTTTATTCATGAAAAGCAAAATGAGTGTTATGTTAGTAGGCATCAAAAATAACATTAATCTTGTTAAATGGTTCCATCAGAGATTTTGGGTGACCGGGTGACTTGTCAATGAGCAGAAATCATTTGAATGGAACCTTTGTTTTTTTGAAAACTAGGTCTCAACCATGGGCTTACAAATATTCAATAACCCATATTGGAAATAGATGTGCCGTCATACAGACTTTGTTGTTCCATTTCTAGAGCACAGGCAGAGTAGATGTAGCATCATTCTTAAGGGCCGTGGGAGTTTGGGAATGGTAAATGAACACTGGCTTTGAGAGAAAATCACCAGGTGCATTAGCCCCTAACAAGAGAGTCAGGCTCTCCATTGAAGCTTTGAAGCCAGACACTGACTTCTCCTCTCTCGCTATGGAAATCCTAGATGGTGTCTTCTTCCAAAACAGGCTATTTCATCTCCACAGAAAACCTGTAGCCACCTTTGTGCATTATCTTAGCTAGATCTTCTAGATGACTCCCTTTAGCTTCTACCCTGGCACTTGCCGCCTCACCTTGCACTTTGGTGTCAGAGAGACAGCGTTTTCCCCTCAATCTCATGAATCCACCTCTGCCAGCTTCCAACTTTTCTTCTGCAAGTTCCTCACCTTTTTCAGCCTTCGCACATTGAAGCTCTTCAGTCCAGCCCTGCTCTGGATTAGGCTTTGACTTCAAGGAATCAAAGTGTGGCTGTTTTGATCTTCTATCCAGACTACTAGAACTCTCTCCATATCAAGAAAAAAGCTATTTCACGTTCTTATCAATCATCTATTCGCTGCTTTACTCGACTTGCACTTTTCATTTCTTTCAAGGATTTTTCTTTTGCATTTCCTACTTGGTTAACTGGCACAAGAGGCCTGGTTTTGGTGTATCTCATCTGTTGGCAGCCATCCTCACTAAGATTAATCATTTCTAGCTTTTGACTTAAAGTGAGAGATGCGTTCATTGTTCTTCCTTTTACTTGAACACTTAGAGACCATTGTAGGGCTAGTTATTTCCCTAAATTCAATATTGTTATATCTCAAGGAATAGAGGCCTGAGAAGAGGGAGAGAGAAAGGAAAAGAGTCAGTTGGTGGAGCAGCCAGAACACGCACATTTACTGATTAAGTTCACTGACTTCTGTGCATGCTGTTTGTGAGCCCTGGTAATAATTACAACAGTAACATTAGCTATCACTAAACACAGATTACCATAACAAATAAAATAATAATGAAGAAGTGTGAGGGGCGCTTGGGAGGCTCAGTCAGTAAAGAGTCTAACTTGTTTTTGGCTCAGGTCATGATCTAGCAGTTTGTGAAACTGAGCAGATGTCAGGCTCCACACTGGCAGTCTCTTTTCCTCTCTCTCTGGCCCTCCCCCACACTCTCTCTCAAAACAAATAAACACTGCTTAAAAAAAGAAGTTTGAAATACTGCTAATTTACCAAAGTGCGACACAGAGACATGAAGGGAACAAATGCAGTTAGAAAATGGCGCTGACAGACTTGCTCAGTTCAGGGTTGCCACAAACCTTCAATTAGTTAAAAAACAAAACAAAACAAAACACTTGATGTGTGAAGTTCAGTAAAGCGAGGTGCAATACAGCCAGGTATGCCTGTAGTTTGCCTTCTTCCTTTCCATACTTGGTGTTCTTTATTTCATTCTTACTTAGTTACCATGACTAAAACCTTCAGCGAAATGTTGACTAGAAGTGGCAGGAGGGAACATCACTGTATTATTCCTAAACTTAGGGGGAAGGGTTTCAGTATTTCACCATTAAGATGATGTTGTGCCTTTTTTGTTAAATGCTTCTTATCTGCTTCTTCTCTTGGTTCTATTCTGCACCTGCTTCAGCTGAGACCTGTCCCACACAGTTGCTGATGGACACTGCCTCTGCTGTTATTACACAAGGTCTTCATGTATCTGGTTCATATCAGCCCACATTCCTTCCTGTTCAAAGCGGCCATCTTCCTGTGGTCCACAGCCATCATTCAATATGCCTGCATATGTCTCCCAGATTTGGAGAATTCCACTGGCTTCATGCTGCCATTCTTGGACAGAAGTAAGCATGGATGATAGTGGTGAGATGTAGTATCATTCTTATATAAAGAAGATTAAGAAATGATGAAGCGAAATTGTTCACTCAATAGTAATACTTTATCTTATCCTCTCACGTCTATACCCATCATGCTGCCATTCCTACTTTGACATGTACTCTGGAGATGTCTTTGATGCTCTTTACCAGAGACGGGTTATATCCACTGCTAGATGCTGAAAGTGTGACTTAAGGTACAATGTGAACATCATGTATTTCAGCAGAGACTCCTTTAAGCTTCTCTCCAACATTCTGCCCACAGTGTAAAGGATGGGCCCAGGCAACATACCCTCTCCATCTCCCTTCCATTTTTCCAGCCTAAATAACATTGTTTTGATTTGAAGAAGGGAATAGGCATAGATAAAAATAGTGCACGAGGTTCTTCCTGTTTGAATCTAAATATTCAAACTTAAAAGATTCTGAGTTCTTTTCCTTGGTGTCATTTTAATATCTTTCTCTGAGCAAAATCCCTGCCTCAAGACACAATACAAGAAGATTATAGGGAAGGAAAATACATCAATTAATAGTTCTTCATCATATGCATATACGCAGATACACCTAAAATCAGATTTTGTTGAATGTAACTGAAGCTTCAGTTGAAGTTCGACTCAGAATCTTCTACATCCCATGAAGGCAGAAGGTTGTACATAATGAATGAAATAAAAATTCTAATGAATGTTACCTTAAAAGGGGTAATTTTATCTAATATAAAATTGTTTTGGAGGAAAAAAAATGTCAGCATTAAGATTGTCATTCTTACAGTGCCATGTCATGAGCCATCAGGTCAATGCTCCTGTTTATTTCTAATTAAAATAAATGTCCTTTGGAAGTATAAATTCCTCTAATGAAGTACAATTTGTGTATTTAAAAGTACATATATATATGTATACACACACACACATATACATATATATATATACTATATATATATGTATATATATATATATGTATATACATATATATATATATATAAATCTGTATATTTAGAAGTGTGTATATATATATATATATATATATATATATATATATATATATATAAAAATATATGTATTTAAAAGTGTATGGGGGCACCTGGGTAGCTCAGTCGGTTGAGCGACTGACTTCGGCTCAGGTCATGATCTCACGGTCCATGAGTTCAAGCCCCTCATTGGGCTCTGTGCTGACAGAACAGAGCCTGGAGCCTGCTTCTGAGTCTGTGTCTCCCTCTCTCTCTGCCCCTCCCCCACTCATGCTCTCCCTCTGTCTCAGAAATAAATAAACATTAAAAAAAATTTAAAGTGTATGTATATAACTTGTTGATTAGGCTTATTTTTTACAATGGAAGTGTATTCTATTTTCAGAGTATGGTATTCTTAATCTGAAGATAGAGAGTTACTAGATTAACTCTAAAATAGTCAATTCCTAGGTTAAAAAACAACAACAACTAAGCTACTTTCAAATTCTTCTGTCTTGATTTGTATGCTTTTCCAGAGTTATAGTCAAACATGCTATGGTTTGTTCACAAAATCTATCCTACAAGATCTGTTCCTTATAACTAGCTACACAACACCTATTTTTTAATCACATTCTTTAAGTTTATTTATTTATTTTGAGAGAGAGTGAGCACGAGCTGGAGAGGGGCAGAGAGTGCGAGAAACAGAATCCCAAGCAGGCTCCACACTGTCAGTGCAGAGCCTGATGCGGGACTCGATCTCACAAACCGTGAGATCATGACCTGAGCCAAAATCAAGAGTCAGACACTTAATTGACTGAGCCACTTTGGTGCCCCCACAATGCCTATTTTTTAAAATGAACTTTATTATTCACTTAGCTAGTTGTCAGGACCCAAACTTGTGATAATTACAGGGCGATCGTTCAGTGCACACTTATTGATGACAAAAATCAATAAGATTTGGCATTGCCTCAATTTACGGACACCTTACCTATGTTATTATTATGGTAACTATTTGGTAAATCTTTTTGTGATTCTGCTTTTCAAAAGTCTTATCTCTAAAAGACAATATATTTTATTCCCACAATTACCAGGCATAGACAAATGTAAATAGATGTTTTCTGGGACATCATCACTAAACTGTTTCTGTCATTTTGTTATAGAATGAAGTAATAAACTCTATGTACCTGGTTGGTGACGACTATTAGGAACTGTGGTGAAATTATTGCATCTCAAGATATTGAGATCGGCTAGAAAAATGCTAGCCTGGCACTAGAATGATGCAGAATGGCCTAGCTGTATTTCACAAAGAAGATGTCCGCTGGGGTGTTTCCTAGGACTTCCTTGACATGTTCTTTTATCCAAGAGCAGTTTATTTCCCATCTATTTGGAAAGCAATGGCAGATGTTTTATGACAGAGCTATTGGATGTCAATCGCAAGCTACATTTCCAGGAATTTTATTGTTGTTATTTCTGCAATTACCTTTTGTTAGGACACAGACTGTGTAAAATATGATTCCAGTTAAATGTGTCTACCCAGCACGTGCATGAAGATGCATTTGCACACACACGCACACAAGCATGCACACGTCTTTGTGCGGATGTTTTCTAGACTGGTTACACAGGATGCTTTTGCTCTCCGGTCATGTTTCTTTTCAGTTCCTGTCAGGAGGAAATTCGGTTAACCCTGCTGTTGATCTTCCACAGAGTGAATTCACTTTTTTGAATTTCAAACATAAAAACAGAACTTGAGGATGAATAGGAGTGGTAAGACCCTCATGTCTTCCCTGAGGTTTTAAGAAGGTTTTGTTATAGGATGATTGTCTGCTTCTTATATAAACCTCACTTTCTTGAGCGTTTTTTGAGAATAATATTTCTTGGGGTGCCTGGTGGCTTGGTGGGTTAAGCGTCTGACTCTTGGTTTCAGCTCAGGTCATTATCTCACGGTTCATGGGTAGGAGACTTGAATTGGGCTCTGTGCTGACAGCATAAGTCTGCTTGGGATTCTCTCTCTCTCTCTGTCTCTCTGTCTCTCTCTCTGTCTCTTTCACTCTCTGCCCCTCCTCTGTCTGTGTCCATGCATGCATATTCTCTTTCTCTCTCAAAAGAAAAAAACTTCAAAAAATATTTTAAAAAAAGAATAATATTTCTTGAAGTGTAACTGATATACATTATGCTAGTTCAGGTGTACAATATAATGATTTTATATTTTTAAACACTGCAAAAATAATCACCCCAATAAGTCTTGTTAAAACCTGTCACCATAAATAGTTACAAAATTTTTTCTTGTGATGAGAACTTTTAAGAACTATTGTCTTTATTGTCTTAGCAACATTCAATTATGCAATATAGTCATTAAATAATCACTGTGATGTGCATTATATCCCCATGATTTATTTATTTTATAATTGGAAGATTGTACTTCTTGTTGAAGCTCTCATTTTGTTCATCTGTTCATCTCCCACGTTTGGTGAGCGTATATATGAACATTACTTTGAATTCTTTACCAGGTGAATTACTTATCTCCATTTCATTATGGTTTTTTCCTAAGGTTTTACTTTTTTTTTTCTTTTGGTTGGAACATACTTCTTTGTTTCCTCACTTTGCTCAACTCTCTGTGTTTGTTTCTATATATTAAGTGAAACAGCCCCCTCACTCGGTCTTGAAAAGTTGGGCTTGTTGTATAGGAGATCAGCTGTATCCTTCAACCCTGCCCTAGCTTTTGTTATCTCTCAAACGTTTGTGATTGTCCAAGCAGCTTATTTTATTTTTAATAGCTCCCAGTAGTTGAAGGTATGCCAAGACGAGGTAGTGTCCCAAACGTGAGCCTAACACCTAGATCAGGTTGATTGAAAACTAGACCCTCAGATAACAGCTTTTAAAGAATGTAAGTATGTATAGTCCTATAGGATCACAAGTGTAAGCCCCACTGACCACCACAGCCAGATGATCTGCAGATGTCTCCTGCGTAGCAGTGGGAAAAACGAGGGCTCCAGATGAATGGATAACCTCCTTTCTGGGAGACAAGAGTGAGCTGGATCAAAGTAGGAGAGTGCCAAGGTGCCATGCTCAGCCTCCATTCTGTGAGAGCACCTTTGCAGCCTGTACTTGTTAAATATGAAGTCTGCCTTTAACGCTGAAGCTCCAGGTCAAAAAAGTAGGCTTCACAGAAAGGCTGGGGGTGTGTTTTTAGTCTGCTGTTCCTGAAGTGCCCTGGGGGGTGGTTTCCTGTCAAGAACTGTCTCTCTGATTGTTACAGAGCCAGTGGGTCCCAGGAATGGAAGCCCCCCAGCCCCCTAGAGCCAGGTGATTGAAGGGTATCTCTTGAGTAACAGCTGCCAAAAATCAGGGCACCAGGCATAAAAACTGGAGTACCAGACACATATAAGAGCTCCCTTCTGAGATATGCTAGAGCTCTGGAGCATGGCAGAGGGAGTCTTGAAGCATCCTTAGAGATAATTTTGATTCTTTCCACTTTTCTGCCATTGTATCAATAGCCTAAAAAAATGAATAAACAGATAAATGGAGAACACAGGAAAGCAAGAAAGCAACAAAGAAAACAAGAGAGAAAGACTGAGGGAAGGAAGGAGGGAGGGAGAAAAAGCAAGAAGAAAGAGAAGAAAGAAAATGGGTGCTATGGTTTCCTGTTTTGTAACATGAATGAAGCTTAAAAAGGAGCAACAAAAAATGTTTCAGTGAATCAAGATAAAATGAAGGCAACAAACTATTTGAGAAGGTTTTTGTGTATTACTTTCTTTCATTTGCTTTTTTCTTGTATCTGTGTGTGTGTGTGTGTGTGTGTGTGTGTGTGCATTTAAATCACTAGTAGGATATAATACAATGTTATTCACTGAATGAAAGATTCCCAGACAAGATAAAGCCAGTGGTGAAAAAATATAGTTGTAATTCTAATGAAGACAAATAACCATCCTTCCTTCAAAGTAAAATGGACATGTTTCCAAAGAGTATACATAAGTATGATGATATCATCTTTGTATCCACAAATAGTTTTTCAAACAGTATGTTTTCCCCTCTTATATAATAACTGAACAATAAAGATATAATTACGGATCTAGTTGAGAAACGTAGAAGGTAAAATAAGAAAGTTTGTGAAAACACAAACAGTAAACTATGATGATTATTTTGTGCATTTTCTCGTATCCAGCCTAATCAGATCTAATGTTGGTTTTCTGTGCTATCGTTTGATTATACAGCTAACGTTATGCAAAAAAAAAAATGACTCAATGTATATTCATGAGCAGATATCAGAGTTCTATGCCTTTAAGCTTTATAAATGTGATTCAGAAAACATATATTGTTTACAAAAATAAGTAGGGTCTAGAGTAAAGCTTTTCATTTGAAAGAAATTATTGCAAAGTTTGTTTTTTATAGTCATTTCTGTTTAAAAAACATCATCTCAAAATAAGTTTTAGAAAAAGTCATGGTTTCACCCTATAAGAAAAGATTTACTGTGTCTCATTCTTAGTAATAATAAAACATGAAACTTTAAAACCAAGATATCAATAATTACTGACTATAGCATTACCCTTCATGCAAAATACTTTTGTGTAAATATTGGTTTATATTCTCCTGTGCTTTGTTCCAGTGAAATATGTATTTTTTTCTGATTTAATTGGAAGTAATTTAATTAAGTGCTGAAAAAATAATTGAGAAATATAAAGATGGACAGAGAGACAGAGTGACTAGAAAACAAGGCAAAAAAAAAAAGACACAGAGGTAATTAAAGGGATTTCTGGCTCTGTTCATTCAAACGGTAAGAATAATTTTATCAATGGAATTCAAGCTCTTCACTAACCCATCAACTTCATTATGTATTTCTTACCTTCATAGAAGCTTTTAGACCAAGAGTTCGAAGCACCAGAAGATATCTTTGCCCTGACCAATCTTCAGGTATTATAGTGACTATTTTTTCTTCCCAGGAGCTTTGAACAAAATAGAATGTAGAGATTATCTCTATAGAAACCACAGAGTATCTTGTATACTTAAGAGGTCTCAAATTCCATTTTTTGTATCCCTTTAAAATCTACAGTAAACCTGTGCATTCTGAAGGAGAGTTTAGTTAGTAAGTTAGTTCTCTACGTAAAATAGGAAATTTGTAACCCTCAGAAATTGAAGAAATGTCTGAGAAATTTCTTATTAAGTAGGTCCTTAGCATTTGTCATGTACCTGTGATTTCTATGCCGATCCGTGTCAGAAGATGTTGATGTCTAACCCTTGTCCTGCTTCTTACATACATGCAAAGGGGTTGGGAATGGAGAATGGAAAAACTGCTTCTAAAATGCAGAGTGATCATCCCTGAGTGTGATTTCACAGAAACAATATTTACTGGGATTTTCTGGGCAATGACCAAGCGCAAAACATGTGGAGAAATATACAAAGTCATTCTTGTAAAGTCACCTTTCATCTTTTCCATTCATCACTGACACTTATCCTTCATTTTAACCTACTTCATTGTTTGATTCAGGGGTTCCCTGCACTGTAAAAGGAATGTAGTTAGAATAGGCCAAGGACTTTGTCAACTATAAACCTAAGTTTGTTGTTGTTGTTGTTGTTGTTGTTGTTGTTGTTGTTTTTTTGGTAAAAAGACTTATGAGTATCTATATAATTATTGTTTTAAAATTCTCAGAATTTACAAAGGTTCCTGGAAGCTTCTCGATAACCAGAAACTTACTATTTAAAAGATTAAACGACAGAGGTGCCTGGGTGGCTCAGTCGGCTAAGCGTCTGACTTTGGCTCAGGTCATGATCTCACGGTTCATGGGTTCGAGCTCCATGTCAGGCTCTGTGTTGACCGCTCAGAGCCTGGAGTCTGCTTCGGATTCTGTGTCTCCCTCTCTTTCTGCTCCTCCCCCACTCATGCTCTACCTCTCTCTCAAAAATAAATACAAATTTAAATAAATAAATAAATAAATAAATAAATAAATAAAAGATTAAATGACAAATAACCCATTATTTGTCCAAATTCTTTCCAGTACGTGTGTGGAGGGAGCCAAAGGGAATGCCCATCATTCTTATTTTCAATTTAGCAATGAGTAGTGATTCTAACTAACTACATAGCAACTCTAAGAATAATACAAAGATTTTATATTGGCCAAGCAGCATTTTTTTTACAGAAAAAAGGTGCTACTCTACACATTGGATTTTGTTTAATCTTTCCAACACATGAGTCAGCTAGTATTCTTCACCTTTTCACTGTGTAGTGGGGAAATAAGGGACAAATCAACACAAGCGGGACCCCGACAGCACCTGCCTCAGAGAAGTCACTCTTCTCTCTCCTTCTACAAATTTTCCCTCATCTTCTGACCTCCAGCTGGAAATATATCTGATGATATAATGGAAAAGATAAGCTGGTTTTAATAACAAATAAAGGAACTTTCTACAGGAATAGGGTTTCCACTCCATTATTTGATCATATAAAATATAATATGCAAAGTCTATTTGAAATGTTGCTTCGTCACTCGTTTTACAAGTCGTTTTTGGGGGAGTATCAGATACGTTGCTATTTGATGAAGAGTAATAGGGAAAATGACTTTTAAAATATAATGAAACAGCAAAGAATCCTAACTAAATTGCAAACAACTCTCAACTATTACACACACACACACATAACTATCCATTCACCCCCAAACACTGTTAAACTTGTAGAAATATAATTTCAATATAATGTACAGCTGGGAAAAAAAGTTGACTGAACATTAAGGCGTAAGAAGACTGAACATTATAGACAAGAACTCCATCTTAGACAATTTGGAAAAATGGTATCATGAAAACAGTTTTATTGTCTACAAAATTGTGTTTTGGCTAATTTCTATCATCTTCTCCAGAAATATTTGCTGTGATTGTGCAGGATCTTGTCTACGTTCAAGCATCCAAGTAATAGTTAACCAGTGTCTCTTTAACTTCTCCTATATATTCAGGTGCAACTGAATATAGCCTTTATTTCAAGAAAATTATTCAGTAATAAAAGGTCCTCAGGCTCTGGGTTTGCTTTACAAATATGGCCCCAAAATATTACCTATTACTCATGATAAATTATTTATGTTAATTTTTGAAAATTAATCAGATAATCAGAGAAATAAATGGCAGCATTCTGGCTCTCCTATAAAATGCATCCACTAACACAAGAACACAGTGGCCTTACTTGTAAACTTCAATTATCGCTACACCAACATTGAACCCACCTCCAGGGAGACAAACTGTTTTCAACTGTGACACACACCCCTCTTCCGGCAATCAGTCTTGGCTGACATAATGAGACACAGTGAATCCCTGAACACGTGGAAACACAGTAGTTAACTTGCTCAACCATGCCTGTAACAATTCAATTAGCAAATCCCCGTGGACATTCTGTACTTCAGCAAAATTATCTAGGGATATTTTTACTAGGCTTGTTTTCTAATCACGTTGCCCAATCTAACTGTTTGTACAAGAGAATATTATTGCCCTTGCCAAGAGGAAGGGTCAGCTTTATTAATGATCCCATATGTCTACCTTCCTAAATTGTCATTTCGCGTATGTGATAGTGATTATGGTTAAGCAAAACCTTTCAATCTTTGCTAGAGAGTAACAGTCCTAAGACATGTTCCTTTTGTTTACTTATTCCTTTTGGCATGAAACCTAAACAAAGACCAGGTCAGAAAAAAACAAGATTTAAGGTGAAGAAATCAGAGTTCATGATAGGATTCATGAAAATATAAATATTCATGCAAAGTCAGAAGTTAGAGAATGAATGACTTATGGCCCATGAAAACCACTACATATAAATGGAGGGTTAGCTGCAAAACAACCGAGACCTCAAAAATATAATTCAAAGCTTTCAAAATTAGGTATACGCAAAGGCCATTTTTCTGTGGCACTTTCTACTTGTGGACTAAACCTTATAAAAAATTAAAATAAGTCAGTTTGCTTAATTTTCAATAAGGGACATGTCAAATATGTACTTAAAATTGTCAGATACTACACAAGAATTTTCATTTCTATGAATTAAAATTTAATTTGTATTGCTATTATAAGAAAATAAATAACAACACTAGTGACTATTCATTAAATACACATTGTCTGTTAGCATAAGAAAACATGAATTCCAAGCAAAAGTGATCCATTTCACATATTTTCTTCATTGAATAGAAAGGGTGCCTAAATTTCTGTTGTAAACTTACTATCTCATGGCATGTCCAACTTTTTTTTTGTTTTGCAAATAAATTTATATGCTTTCCCAGGTAACCCATTTATTTATCTTTCCCATATTTCTTTATGTACGAAGAATGTTGAGGGATAGGAGAAATTTCACCATGATCAGATTGGACCTCTAAGAAAGTAGCGACATTTCTGTATTTTGGGATGAATGTAACTAGTTTAAGATCTTAATTATTTTTAATTATTGGTTATTTTTAATATTTCTACTTTTTCAAAAAAATGTTTCTTTATTTTTGAGAAAGAGAGAGAGAAAGAGCATGAACAGGAGCAGAGAGAGAGGGAGACACAGAATCCGAAGCAGGCTCCCGGCTCTGGGCTGTCAGCACAGAGCCCGATGCAGGGCTCAAACCCATGAACTGTGAGATCATGACCTGAGCCAAAGTCGAACACTTAATCACTGAGCCACCCAGACACCCTAGTATTTCTACTTTTAAAAAGCAAATGTATTATCGTACAAAAGTCCACTAATAGATACAAGGAGCTAGGTTTTTGCCAATCCTTTATTCACACGTTCACTTTAAACAGAAACCCCAAGTTCCTAAGTTTCTAGTGAACAACCCAACCATTATTTATACCTCCATGTTAAGAAAAGAAATTAGGAATATTAAGATTTATCTTATGTGACTGAATTACTTTAAAGAGAGAATTACTTTAAGCTGTATTTTTTCTAATCAAATACAGCAGGGCTCATGTATATTTCTCCTTTGTGTTATCACTTTTCTTTCCTAGTAGTTTAAGATACCAAATGTACTCTGACGTTCCTTATCAAAAGGCATATCTACTTTTTCAAACTCTTAAAGAGCAGCAAAAAAGATATTCTTCACTAAAAGTGAAACTTTTCTCCCAAGTCATAGGCTCTGTTCAATACCCTTTGATGACCAAGTCAATTTTCCGTGTGTGTGTGTGTGTGTGTGTGTGTGTATCTGCGTGTGTCTGTGTCTGTGTGTCTGTGTGTGTGAGAGAGAGAGAGACAAAGAGAAGAGAGAGACAGAGCAACAGAGACAGAGAAACCTGTAAGTACTCTGTGTGCAAAGAGTTCTTTTGAATCTTTTGACAATTATTATCTGCTGCTGATGCTAATTAATCTTTGAGGTATATAAAATTTTAATCTGGTTCTTTCTGAAGGTTGACCCAGTCTAATAATGATTCTGTTTTTCCTAATTCTCTCTCTTCTGTAAGGAAGAGCTTCCTGTTCTTCCCTATTTATTTATTCTTAAATAAAATGCTTGACCTCTATTTTGATATTTGACTGGTGACTTCTTTTAGACCACATTCCCTCTTTCCTTTTGGCTCCACATCTGGACAGGCAGATAAGAAGACTCAGGTGTTTGCACTGGTGGGAAATTTCAATCTTGTTTTTGGGAGCTCTTACCCCATCTAGCCCTTAGCTATTATAAGGGCCCAAACCCACTGACTCTGCTTTTAACCAAACCAATCTGGACTTGCTTGCATTCACTCAGTTCCTCTCAGGAGTCTCTTGTATGAGTTACGAACTCTCAATTCTCTCAAATTCTCTTGGGGGATATCATCGACTACACGTCTAAACCAGAGCCTCCGTGGGGGAATCTTTCTTGCTTTTTCAGGGCTACCATATAATCCCTTATATACTTAAATAAGTCAGGGCTCATGAGTATTTATTTCACATTATGAAATAAAACCAAATGCTATTACTGTTCCATGTGCTGTTCTCAGTTTGACCACTGGGAGCTCCCTCAGGTTGGCTCCTTTGATCCTTTGACATACTTCCATTTTTGGGGCACTTCTTTGCTTTCTTTAATTTTTTTTTTAATGTTTATTTCTAAGACAGAGAGAGACAGAGCATAAGAGGGGGAGGGGCAGGGAGAGAGGGGGACACAGAATCTGAAGCAGGCTCCAGGCTCTGAGCTGTTAGCACAGAGCCCCATGCGGTGCTCAAACTCACAGACCGCGAGATCATGACCTGAGCCGAAGCCTGACGCTCAACCGATTGAGCCTCCCAGGCAACCCCACTTCTTTGCTTTCTGAAATCAAGGGATGCTCAGGGTTTATGTTGCATTTTCATGGAATGAACCACTTTTTCAAGAAGGGTTTGTTCCTTTTATTGGAGAAAGATCTTTAGAAATTAAGATCTGGATATTACACTGGCCATGTGTTGTATAGCATCATTTGAATGTTCTATGACAACACCTTAATGGACACTGTAGAGTTTGCACTGATAAGTCAACATAGGCCTATAAGTCTGACTCTGAATGTGACAATTTAAGTTACATTTGTCTTATTTCCAAAGTGAAACCCTTCAGGGTATCAGCTTACATGAACATGAAGGGTGGTTTAACATAGTTCACTATTTTGTTGTGTGCTGAGCTTGAAGCAAAGGTTCCCTGTGTTTGTGAGGTCACAAAAACGGCAGCTCAGAGTTGCAACTTTGCCATCAAGATCAGAAAATGAACTCAAGGAAAATTGATTTTGAGTCTGGACTAAATTTCCAGACGATCATTTTTGTCCAGTTTAAGTTAGATAATTGCTCTTTATTATAGAACTTTGATACCTCTAAGAAGATGACCTTTATATTTCATCTAGCATTTTTATTGTCCTCAGTGGAAAGGGTTTTTTTTGGTTTTTTGTTTTTGTTTTTGTTTTTTTTTCTGAATCACCTGTTCCTCATGACTAGATCTATTGTTTATTTAAAAATTTAATATATACTTACAAAAACATCTGTGAGGGATTGCACAAAAGTATAAGGTGTTGGACTTTTTATAATAAAAAGACACATTTATCAGGTGGTTGCTAGGATCAATTGAATCTATTACACCATGACTAAGTGAATATCACACTTGAGTATTTTCATCACATGGTCAGTTTTGAAATAACTGGAAAATTCATTTCATTTTATCTATCTCTATCACAATTTACAGTATATTCATGATGACCAAACACAGACTATCTTTAATAGAAATGATCATGGAAAAACATATTAAACATGAAAACATCCAGTGAAACATCATATTGTCATAGCCTGTCCGCTTGTCTTTTTTGATCAATCTTCCATAACTTTCTTTCATGAAATACAGTGTATTTCCTTATGTACCCACTCAAGAGAAGTTTATTTAAATGTTTGAGGACTCTTCTTTACATATATCTTGGTCACTTTGGTTAGGTTGTTAAATAATTTCACAACAAACTAATGAGAAAATGCTATATTTGCACATCTATTTATTTATATTCTGCATCTCAAATATGAACTAAAGTAGCAGAACAAATATCTGAGTTCAAAAAGATTCCATAGATTTCGAAGTATCTACTTTTCCCAGCCAATTCTAATGGCATCTCTAAAGGAAAACAGATGCTTTTGTGGAAATGAGGAGTTACATTTCAACATGACCAAGATTCTTGTTCCCAAAATCAGTGGTTAAACTGCAAAGAATGTGGAGTTTGGCTAAACTCCACTAAGCAAATTACGGTAATTGAGAGGAACGGCCTTGGGATTGATAAAGCTGTATGAAGCCTTTATTACCTATTGTAAGGTAATTGTTAAGAACTAGATACGTAGTATTGTTCATCTGAAATGTGAAGAATAAATTAATTCAAAATTATAAATTATAAAAACAATTATCCATCTGGTTATATCTGTAATAACTCTCTTACAAAGCTGCTAACATCATAACAACTAGCATCAGTTGATAGCTAAAGATAAATCCTAAATACTAGCTACTCTGGTAGAAAAGGAAAATGTGTTCTCTCAATGCTTTGCAAAATTTTTTTGGGTAATATATTTTTAATCTTTTAATATTTTATACATGGTATTTTGTGATGATTTGAATTGCATCAATTTATTTTGCAATTTGATAATTATTAAAACATACATGCCTCTATCTGTATTTGGATTATATTAAGGATGTGCCTGAAGAATTACGTTTATTATTGATGCTATGAATTATTCCATATGAATAGTTAATGTCTCAAGGAATTTAAGATAACTAAGCTATTCTTTTATTAATGTTCAGGAACTGACAAAAACTATATGCTGGATAATTAAAAGTCAGAGAATTATGGTCTACATTTTTTTTTATGGCAACCTCACATTGCGTAGGTGATCTGTAAACAATCAAACAAACAAACAAACAAACAAAGAGAACAGTCTGAGAGGGAACACTTTTGCATGATATTTGTTTTCTCTTTGGATTCTAATTCAAGACTCAGACTTGCAATCTTCTATCCCCATAATTCCTTTTTTTATTTTTTTTAAAGTTATTTATTTAGAAAGAGATTGAGAGTGTGCGAGCAGGGGAGGGGGCAGAAAGAGAGGGAGAGAGAGAATCCTAAGCAGGCTCTGAGGGGTCAGCACGGAGCCTGATGTGGGGCAAGAACTCACAAACCATGAGACCATGACCTGAGACAAAATCAGAAGTTGGATGCTTAACTGAGCCACCCAGGTGCCCCTGAAGCTTTAGAAGCACACTTTGTCTGTGCAGACAATGCAGGCACCCTAACAGTTGTATCGTGAACAATTTGGATGTTCGTATGTAAAATGAAGTTTTCTAGAATTGTAGACATGAAATTGAATTTTTGTGTTTGCATGTGCAAAAGAAACCAAGAAAATTATCTTTTCAAAATGGTAAACTTTAGGGATAAAATTTATAAGTTGTCTTTAAGATGTCAGGGGTAACATGCTAAAATAGACTCGGTTATATTTATTGGCTCTTTTACTTACTAGAATGTACTACAAACAGGTGTTTACTTTTTTCTTGCTTTACTATTGTTTTGATAACAAACCATGTATCTAAATAGGTATTTCATATCAGATTCTTTTAATAGAACAGATTTTTCCTTTTGAAATGACTATTGTAGTGTCTGAAAGATTTTTTTGTACAAAACACTTCCTATTTAGGTCAGAATTTAGGAGCAGTGACTGATTCTGTAAGCTGCTTCTCACAGCCTGAGAACCCGGTTGTCCCGCTTCTCCTTACCTGAGCTCCAAATGAGGTGAAAAAGGTACGAGTCTTTCCGGCACCCAGATAGGTTAGCACATTGTCTATCTGGACCGCTCTGCTTCCTCCAGTTTAAGGCAGGGAATTAGGAATTGGGCTGCCACCTTCTCCAGACCATAAGGAGTAGGGGAGGAAATGGGGCAAGGGTAAGCAAAAACATCACACAATTTCCCAAGGTTTGGAATGTGGCTTTTGTTTGGTTGGTTATTGGCTTGATTCCCGTAGACCTTGGTGCTTCCTTTAGAGTTCTTACATGGTTATTTTAGCCAGTCTCTAGTTGTTTGTTGTTGTTGCTGTTGTTGTTGTTGTTTTCATGATTCCATGGGAGAATCTGGGCTAACAACTACCTAGCCTGGAATCTTGGTAATGTCCCTTGTGGAGAACTTTTATGTTTATGTTTACAAGAGACATGTATGTGAGAAAAATATGATCTGTAGTTTTGTTTTCTTGTAATGTCTTTATCTAATTTTAGTATTGGGATAATGCTTGGCTCATAGAATGAGTTAGAAAGTACTTCTTATGCTGCTTCTTCTTTTTTTTTTTTTTTTTCCTGAAGAGCATGTAGAGAAATGGTATTTTTTGAAATGTTTGGTAGACTTTATCAGTTAGATATCACGATAATGGAGCTTTCCCTTTTTGTAGGATTATTAATTATTTATTTGTTTGATTTATGTAATAATAGATGGCTATAGGTTACCTATTTCTCCTTGTTTTGGTTTTTTCTTTTTCATTCTTTTTCTTTCTTTCATTTTTTTTTTTGCTTTTCAAGATATTTTCCTTTTCATGATATTTATCAAATTTGTAGACAAAATTTTTAGTAACATCCAATCATTAAATTTTACTGTCCATAGGATTAACAGTGATAGCCCCTCTTTTAATTTTGATGTTGGTAATTTATATCTTCTCTCTCCCTCTCTCTCTCTCTCTCTCTCTCTCTTTTGTTAGCTTTGTTAAAGTTCTATGAATTTCACAGATTGTTTAATGAACCAGCTTTTGGTTTAGTTAATTTTCTGTAGCATTATCCTGTTTTCAATATGATTAATTTTTTTCACTATTTTTTACTAATTACTCTCCCTCGACTCCATTTAGGTTAGATTGTTCTTCTTTCTCCTCTTTTATGGAGAAGCATAGTTATTGATTTGACTTTTATTTTTCCCTTGGTATTGATTTAATGCTATAAATATCCCTCTAAGCATTGCTTCTACTGTATTCTATAAATTTTGGTAATTATGTTTTCATTTTTAGTTAGTGCAGTAATTTTTTGATCCCGTGAGTCTTCCTCTCTGATATACACATTATTTATTTAGACTTATGTTAATTGATTTCTAAGTGCTTGGAGATTTTCCAGATACGTTTTTACTATTGATTTCTAGTTCAATCAGGTTATGGTCAGAGAGCATATTTTTGAATAATTTCTAAAAATTTCTAGTTGTTGAGATTTGCTTTATGGTGTAAAATAGAGTCTGCATTGATGAGTATCTCATGAAAACATGGTATAGTATTTGTTCTTGCTCTCAGGTGCAGTGATTTGTACATGTCAAAGAGATAACTTTTCTGGTATTGTCAGCTCTTCTATAATCTTGCAAAATTTGGCTAGTGTTTTATTAATTACTTAGAGGTTTTGAAATTTCCAACTATAATTGTGGATTTGTCTATTTCAAAGTCCAGAGAGCTAACCATTACACTATGGGGCTGACTGGATTTGTCTATTTATCCTTTGAGTTCAGACAGGTTTTCCTTTGTGTATTTTGCAGCTGTTGGTTGGTACACATTAATTTTGTTATATCTTCTCAATAAGTTGATGCCTTTATCATTATGTAATGCCTCTTTACCTCTGATAAAAAGGTTTTTTTTCTATTCTTCAATCTACTTTGCCTGATATTAGAATGTCCACTTCACCTTTCTTGTTTTTTTTAATTTTTTTAATGTTTATTCATTTTTGAGAGACAGAGAGAGACAGAGCATAGCGGGGGAGGGGCAGAAATGAGGGAGACACAGAATCGGAAGCAGGCTTCAGGCTCTGAGCTGTCAGCACAGAGCCCGACCCAAGGCTCAAACTCATGAACAGTGAGATCATGACCTGAGCCGTAGTCAGATGCCCAACTGACTGAGCCACCCAGTAACCCCTCCACTTCACCTTTCTTCTAATTATTTTCTTCATGGCATGTTTTTTTCATCATTTTACCTTTAGCCAATAAATATAACATATTTGACATGGGTTCCTGGTAGAGATTATACAGTTGAGTCATTTTGCCATCCACTCTGCTCATGTATTTCTTTTATTTCATGAGTTTGAATCATTTGAGTGGAATTATTGTTTTTTATTTAAACTGGTGGTATTTTATCATTTTTGTTTGTCCCTCTCTTTATTGCTTCCCTTTCTCCTTTTTTATCTTCCTATATAGTATATAAACTTTGTGTGACATTTTTTTTTAATCTAGTGTCTCTGGGTGGTCTCTGTATATTTTTTTAATTACTTGCTTCATGGGATGCAACATACAAATAGAGTATATATAGGTCTACTCTTATCAATATTTCATCTAAGTGGAATATAGATATCATGTTCTAGGTGCTTTCAATCCTCAACTCAGTTGTGAGATAATTGTCTGAAATACTATCAGGAAAAATATGTCTCTATTATTTTTACAGTTCTGAATAATTTTGTTTCTTCAGCAAAGAAAAATTGCATACTAGAGAATGTTACTTTTTCTTCAGACTCAATTTCTCTCATATTCCAAGGCTGTTATAATTTTAGCCATCTTCTCTCATTCAAGGGCAAATATTTATTTACTCTGGAGTCAAATAGTTGACCTCTAGGGAAGGGGCCTTCTTTATCTTCTCCATAGAATTTGCTCATATTTCAACATGTGATAAAACTTATAGACATAAAGTCATTTGGATACATTACAAATAATCATAAAGGACTAGGGATTGATGGTTTCTCTCCTGGGAGAGTGTTATCTATGTCACTCCTATGTAAATTTACACATTTATAATTTCAGAGATCTTCCCCTGTGGCACCAAATATCCAGTTTGTATATGACTCTTAACTATCTAGTGGTTCCTATCATATTGCCCCCAAAACGGGAAGAATTGGGCAAGGTGAACTATTGTGATAATTACTTTAAGTAACAATTCCTCTGATCTTAGCTTCAGAAACCACATGATTACATTTGAGATAATATTTTTTAAAAAACTAATATTAAAATATTATAAAAAATTAACTCTACAGACATTGGCAACCACATCAGCAATTTTACAAGTGTACTTTTAATAATAAAACAATTTTAGAAACTGAAGATGAGAATAGTAATGTATTATTTTTCTCCTATATTTACCCTTTTAAAATGTGGCTGTTTTTTTCACTCCTATCATCCAAACTTCCCTCCTCTTATTATCTTCTGTGTGAAGATCTTCCTCTAGCCATGGTGTAGCATAACTGCTTGTGACAAATTCTCTTAAGCTCTTCTTTGTGGCAGAATGCCTTTCCCTCACTTAAATTTTTGAAAGATATGTTCCCTGCATATACAATTCCCTGTTGACGTCATCTTTAAGCACTGAAAAGTGATGTACCAGTTCCTTCTTGATTCCATGGTTTCTAATGAGCGGTCTGTAATCATTCAAGTTGCTATTTTCCTGTAATGTTTTATTTCTCTGTAGCTTGTCTCAAGACATGTTTTGCTTTGATTTTTCAGAAGTTTGACCTATGAACTGTCTGTACATGGTTTTCTTTATGATTATCTCCTTTGGGATTGCCAAACTGATAAAATGTACCACTTTGTATCCTCAAACATTTTTTTCAGCCATTCTTTTGTTCTCTGCTATAACTCTAATGACACGTGAGGTGCCTGGGTGGCTCAATCAGTTAAGCATCTGACTCTTGATTTTGACTCAGACTATGATCTCATTGTTCATGAGTTTGAGCCTTGTGTTGGGCTGTGTGCTGAGTGTGGAGCCTGCTTGGGATTCTCTCTCTTCTTCTCTCTCTGCCCTCCCCTGCTTGCACCCTCTGTTTTTCCCTCAAAACAAATAAAAGAAATAAAGAAAGAGAGAGAGAAAGAAGGAAAGAAAGAAAGAGAAAGAGAAAAAGAAAGAATTTTAATTACACAGATTAGATCTTTTATTATTTTCCCAGAGATGTCACAGGCTCAATCTTAGCTTTGTCTATATTTTCTATGTCATTTACACTGGATGATTTTTATTGCTTTATTTTCAAGTTCAGTGATGCCTCCATTGTTTCCTTTTTCTCGTTGAGCCTATTTAATAAGCTTTCTGTTTGTTTATGGAAACTTAATTATCAAGTTATCATTTGATTACTTTTTATATCTTTGATATTTCTGTTGAGATTTTCATATTTCTTTCACTTGTTTCAGAAGTGTTGACCAGTGTTTCTTGGAACATTATGTTGAAAGTTGCTTTAAAACTCTTTTTCAGTAATTCCAACATATGTTTCAGGTCAGTGTTGGTTTCTTTTATTATTGAAGTTGAGATAATCCTATTTCTTGTTGAAAAGAAATAGTGGGCTATATCCTAGATATTTGGGGTATTATGTTTTAAGATCCTGGTCCTGGTGAGAACTTCGTTTTTAGTAGGAGCAAATCTAATTAGAAAGCTTTTATTTAAGTGCCAATTTAGTTTATAAAGCCTCTACAGGTCTCTATACTTCTCGTGAGTGACCAGATGACAGAGTTCCACCCTATAATTTCTTCAGCTCTGGCTTGGGATTGGGAGGGCCACACCTTGTTACTATACCATGAAGAAGAGGGGCAGGGTTTTAACTACTAATTTAGCTTGGATATGGTTCCTGTCTCATTACTGCAGGGGGTTAATAGCCAGAGATTCTTGAATTGTAAGTTCATAGAAAAAATAATTTCCATTGTTTACTTCAGTATTTTCTGCCACACTTTCTTCTCATCCATTCAGATTCCCTATACACATATATGAACCCATTTGCTATTTCCTCTGGTTATCAAAACTCTATTCATTTCTTACCAATTTTTGTTCTCTTTATCCAGAGGTGGAATAATATTTATTAAAGTTTTGATAAATTTGTTCTCTGATTTTCTTTTTTTTTAATTTGCCTTTGATTTTCTTTTTTTTTAAGTTTATTTATTTTGAGAGAGTGGGAGATAGTATGAGTGTGTGTGTGGTGGAGGTGGGTGGGTAGAGAGTGAGGGAGAGAGAGAGAATCTCAAACAGGCTCTGCACTGCCAGTGCAGAGCCAGATGTGGGGCTCAAACTCACAAAACTGTGAGATTATGACCTGAGCCAAAACCAAGAGTCGGTAGCCTAACTAGCTGAACTACCCTAGTGCCTCTGCCCTCTGATTTTCTAATGTTCCTAGTGTTATGTTGACATTTTTTTGAATGTATTTATGTAAACATCAAATACATAGCCTAATTTAAAATTATTTGTGCTTTTGGAATGCTTTTGCATAGAAAGGTTCTGAGTTTTATTTTAAGTCCTGCTTAACCATTGTCATATTTCATTTGATAATGAGAAAGGCAGAAAATACATAGTTAAATTAATGGGTCATTGAATGAAGACCCTTCAGTTTTAGTAAAGTTAAAGGAAAAATATCTGTTTTAATGATCCAGATTTCCTTATCCCATGTTCTGACTCAAGAAGTACAGGATGAGAATATACAAACTAAAAAAAATTTCCAAATTTAAATAATCTCAGTCAGGCTTATTCCAGGCTCTGCTTCCAAGCATGAAGTCCAAATTTCCTACTGACTCTGAAAAATAAAAAATCCCTCTCTCAGTTTGTCTAACCAGTCTCAAGAATATTATCAGATATAGGAGAAATCCAGATTTTCTAGCCTGAAACAAGAGTTCGAGACGCAGACTTGTATCTCTTTCATATTATACCTGGCAATTAAACATCAAGTACCAAAAAAGACCAAATGATAAATGTCACTTTCCCCCTATTTCCTCTAACAAAAGAGCGGTGACGTGTCTGATCTCTAGCATGAACCTCAGGTTAAATGATATAATCACACAAATGGGAACAATTATTTAAGATCTGGAGTTTACCTACTAGTTTTCCTTTTAGGTAGTGTATCAGTGGGAGTGTGAATTTCTGTGTGTGGTGATCTTGCACGAACTGCTGCAGGGAATCATGTGTTGACCATGCAAAGCAAAGATAACACTTTAAATCTTCGTATACACAAATTAATTATTACATTCTGATTGCAAAAAAATTACGTCAGTGAAAATTTTCAAGTGCGGTCAAACCTGCATGCAACTTTAAGTGACTATCTCCTTCTGAGTTATAAAAAAGATTTTCTAACTTTAGGAACTCTAAAACATCACAAAATTTGAATAGATTGGACACTAGGATAGCACTATTACATATTTATTTACTGTAGCATCTACATTTACAGCCATAGAAAAAATTAAAACAGCAGGAACAAGGTCAAAATCAGTAGGTGGAGGAAGAATGAAGATGAACACACTAGTCAACAGGTTTCTAAGTGTCCCATGGGCTTGGTTAATTTATTGGTACAAATTAGCAGTTTGAAGAGAAGCTACCTTAGTCCCCATGGTTCACAGTCTGAAATCACCTTGTTACACCTTTTCGAATGAGAAAACTTTAGAAAAAGAGTAAGGTAAAAGTGAAGTTGCAGAAAATCTTAACTGAACATATTGCTGAAATTGTATTCAGGCTCCTTTATGACAACTCTGCTTATATAATATGAGGTGCTTATCCAATGTAATTAAATTGCACATGAAGCAAGCATATAGATGTAAAAAAAAAACAATGTTGTTAAAGTATTTAGTCAGTAGCAGAAAGGTAAATAATGTGAAGTCTAATACGCTGCATATATTTATCATCAAGCAACTGTCATAAATAAGTGAAGTTTTATAATTAACAAAACTTGACCTTTGCATACATAATAAAATATTGACTGTCATGGAACACAACAGATACCAATATAATAGGAAATGAGCATGACTAAATTTTAAGATAGACACTGAGGTTCTAGTAACCAGTTTCCAGCAAAGCAAGTAAAAGGAAGAACAATGAACGCATCTCTCACTTTCAGTCAAAAGCTAGAAATGATTAATCTTAGTGAGGATGGCTGTCAACAGATGAGATACACCAAAACCAGGCCTCTTGTGCCAGTTGGCCACTTAGCAAATGCAAAGGAAAAATTCTTGAAAGAAATGAAAAGTGCAAGTCGAGTAAAGCAGCGAATAGATGATTGATAAGAACATGAAATAGCTTTTTTTGTTGGTATGGAGAGAGTTCTAGTAGTCTGGATAGAAGATCAAAACAGCCACACTTTGATTCCTTTAAGCCAAAGCCTAATCCAGAGCAGGGCTGGACTGAAGAGCTTCAATGTGCGAAGGCTGAAAAAGGTGAGGAACTTGCAGAAGAAAAGTTGGAAGCTGGCAGAGGTGGACTCATGAGATTGAGGGGAAAACGCTGTCTCTCTGACACCAAAGTGCAAGGTGAGGCGGCAAGTGCCAGGGTAGAAGCTAAAGGGAGTCATCTAGAAGATCTAGCTAAGATAATGCACAAAGGTGGCTACAGGTTTTCTGTGGAGATGAAATAACCTGTTTTGGAAGAAGACGCCATCTAGGATTTCCATAGCGAGAGAGGAGAAGTCAGTGTCTGGCTTCAAAGCTTCAATGGAGAGCCTGACTCTCTTGTTAGGGGCTAATGCACCTGGTGATTTTCACTCAAAGCCAGTGTTCATTTACCATTCCCAAACTCCCACAGCCCTTAAAAATGATGCTAAACTACTCTGCCTGTGCCCTAGAAATGGAACAACAAAGTCTGTATGACAGCACATTTATTTCCAATATGGTTTACTGAATATTTGTAAGCCCACGGTTGAGACATAGTGCTCAAAAAACAGATTCCATTCAAATGATTACTGCTCATTGACAATTTATCTGGTCAACCAAGATCTCTGATGGAGATATACAACATTAATGTTGTTTCCATGCCTACTATCACAAAGTTTATTCTGAAGCCCATGGAACACAGAATAATTCTAACTTTCAAGTCTTACTATTTAGGAAATAAATTCCATAATGGTATAGCTGCATACATAGTGATTCTTTTTATGGATTTGGAAAAAGTAAATTGAAAACCTCCTGGAAATGATTCATCCTTCTAGATGCCGTTAAGAACATTTTTGATTCATAGGAAGAGGTCCAAATATCACTAACAGGCATTTGGAAAAAGCTAATTCTAATCCTCATGAATACTTTGAAAGGTTTAAGACTCCAGTGGAGGAAGTAACTGCAGAAATGGTAGAAATAACAAGAAAACTAGAATTATAAGTGGAGTCTGAAGATGAGACTGGTTTGCTGCAATGTCACCTTAAAACTTGAATGCATCAGGAGTTGGTTCTTACGAACGAGCAAAGAAAATGTTTTGTTGAAATAGAATTTACTGTTTTAGATGCTGTGAAGATTTGTTGAAATGACAGCAAAGGATTTAAAATATTACATAAACTTAGTTGATAAAGCAGTGACAAAGTTTGAGGGGATTAACTCCAATTCACAAATTCTACCTTGAATGAAATGCCATTGAACAGCATCACCTGCTACAGAGAAATTGTTCATGAAAGGAAGAGTCCATTGAAGCAGCAGATTTCATTATTCTCTTATTGTAAGGAGTTACCACAGCTACCCCAAACTTCAGCTAGCACCATCATCAGTCAGTGGCCATCAACATCAAAATAAGACCCTCCAGAGGCACCTGGGTAGCTCAGTCAGTTAAGGGTCCAATTTCAGCTCGGGTCATGATCTCACAGTACGTGAGTTCGAGCCCCGCGTTGGCCTCTGTGCTGACAGCTCAAAGCCTGGGACCTGTTTCAGATTCTTTGTCTCCCTCTCTCTCTGCCCCTCCCCTGCTCATGCTCTGTCTCTCTCTCTCTCAATCTCTGAAAACTAAACATTAAAAGAAAAAAAAAAAAGAAGACCCTCCACCAGCAAAAATATTATGACTCATTGAACACTCAGATGATGGTTAGCATTTTTTAGCAATGAAAAAATTTTAAATTGAAGTATGTATATATTTTTGGACATGATGCTATTGCACACTTAATAGGCTATGATTTAGTACAAACAAAATTTTCATATGCATTAGGAAACCAAAAAAAATCATTTGACTCTCTTTATTGTAGTGGTCTGGAACTGAACGCACAATATATCTGGGGTATGCTTGTGTAAGTTGGAAACATAAGCACACATATATGTGTTGATCCTCTCATATGTACCAGTCTGTTTAGATTTCAAACATTAATGTTTATTTAATTATCCGGTGATCATAGTGATGTAGGACCACGTCAACCTTCCAGAACCAGAATTGGGCACATCCATATGTAAAACTTGATGTGCAATCACATTACCTAGAGTGCCACTTGCTTTTATATGTACTTTACATTTTTCTAGAAGAATATAGGTGTGGGGCACTTGGGTGGTTCAGCTGGGGAAGCATCTGACTCTTGATTTTGGCTCAGGCCATGATCTCACAGTTCGTGGGATCGAGCCCCATGTTAAGCTCTGTGCTGACAGCATGGGGCCTGCTTAAGATTTTCTCTCTCCCTCTCTTTCTGCCCCCCACCCCCAACACACACTCCTTCTCTCTCTCTCTTTCTCAAAATAAATTAAAAAAAAAAAGACTATAGGCTTGACTTGAATGAAGAAGCTCCCAGAATGCTTTACCGGAGAGATTGCAAACTTTAATGTTTGGTCATGTCAGTCACAGTGACTCTGAATCTTATAGATGTCCTTTAAACATTGCCAATGACAGATATTTCCTATTTGGGTAGAATTTATGCCCAAATGTGTTTTTGATGGGATGCAAATACATTTTGTCTGTATAAGAGAGGGTGTTTTGGCTTGCTTCAGCCAAGTTGGATTTCTACAAAGGATAATTTTTTTTTTGAATAATTAAAAGGAATCGTTTCTTCTTCAGACTTAGATTCCTATTGAATTAGTAGGAGCTTTGAAGATGTCTTTTTACTTTTTTTTTCTGTACTAAATACTCACTTGTGATGCTTGTCATGTCAGAAATCCTTTCTGCCTGCAGCTGAGGAAGAATGTGTGCAGCTGCCTGATAACCTACTCATAAAGGAAATCAGAGTTCTCTCTCCCACCATAAAACAAATAAACAAACAATCAAAAATATATTTACATATTCAGAAATCAAGAAGGAGAAAATATTTTTCCAAAAGTCTTCTAAAATAAACTCTATTATAATTACACGTAGCTGCATATAGCTAAGTGCAAATTTGACCTACACGTTGCTACTCTGAGGTCTAGCCATGTGTAGGCAAGTCTAGAATATAGGTTGTGTTTGCTCATTTGGGCTCTGTTTATGTGAAGGACACGGATATTCCTGGAAACCATTTACATCAAAGGAAATTAGGATTGGTACTAACATTATGGTCGAGGACAATTTAACCACACTGCAGAAAAAGATTATTTTAAAACGTGGTATCTATTACTCATTTTTGCCTTTAGTTTTTGCCCTAAGTAGGTTCATGCCTGACTCCTAGGACTATAGAACTGCAATTAATGAGCAAGAAAAAACTTTGCTAAATGGTTTAATAAAAAATGTCAGTTGGAATTCGGGGCACGTTGACAAGCACCATTCTGGGGCAGACATTGGTAGAGTCAGACATTCGGTGTTTTTAGGGCTGCAGGAGAAAGGGCCCTCAGCACAAACGTCATACTTGGTAGTTCAGTCATCAGTGATCCAAGTGTGGGCAGAAGTTCTGGAAGCATCACAGTATGGACAATGCCTTTGGCACAGATAAAGCATCTTAGACATTACTCCAGCATACAGACACAATGGAAGAGTAGATAAGAAAATTCATAGTTTCTATACGGGACAAGGGGACTGTTGGCTATTTGATGGAGCACATGTAAAGCATCCTCTGACATGTCCTCAATTTATTAAAAGTGTCTTCGACTGGTACTGAAATAACAGACAATTAGGTACCAAACCTGCTCGATGTTTTGTGCTTGACGCCCATAGCTGTTCTAGATATTTTAGATGCTGGGGGCTTTCACTTTAAAATCAGTTCCCTGCAATGGGGGCACCCAGGTGACTAAGTCAGGTAAGTGTCTGACTTCTGGTCAGGTCATAATCCCACAGCTGTGAGTCCCATCCCCATCTCGGGCTCTGTGTTGACAGCTCAGAGCCTGGAGCCTGCTTCGGATTCTGTGTCTCCCTCTCTCTCTGCTCCTCCCCAGCTCGCAGTCTGTCTTTCTTTCTCTCTCAAAAATAAATAAGAGAACATTAAAAAAATAAATAAATAAAAACGTCTCTGCATTGTCCTCTGCACTCTCCTAGAAACCCAACAAGGCACAACTGAAGTGAAAGATGAGTTGTGTTTCAGGAATTATTTGTGTGCTAGTCCACGTGCCTAAGTATGTATAATTCTAACAGTTCAGTTTGTATTACTTCTTAACTATTATTTGAACAAAATGTGCCATTGAGAATTCATCTCATAAAGAGCTGGAAGAATATTGAAATAGAATAGCAGATACCAAGTTAAAACACAATGAAAGACTTTTGTGTGTTATTGTAGACAGACTGGAAAGTAACTGTCCGCTATAGAATTATTTTATCTTAACTGTAATAATTTCAAAAGCAATACACTTTAAATTATAGAAAAATCACAGACAAAGACACATTTTGAGAGGTATGTGCTAAATTAGCTTACTTCAAAGGGCACACTAATGATAGTAATTTGTTTTTGTTTTCATCGTCGACAAGAGCAAATACACGTGGAGGTTATCAAAATAAGCTACATTGAAAGTGAAGTCAATAAAATCTGAACAAATATATATCTAGGCTAACATCATCGATAAATGTTTGAGTTCCATCCAATATTTTAAAAGGCTGTAATATATTACTCATAACTTTGTAATGTGAA
Organism: Panthera leo; assembly: GCF_018350215.1. NCBI lineage: Eukaryota > Metazoa > Chordata > Mammalia > Carnivora > Felidae > Panthera > Panthera leo. The sequence goes on along the minus strand of NC_056687.1, from coordinate 20,854,915 downwards.
ATTGAGTGAAAACAATATATGTAACAACTTTGTACGGTGACAAATGGTAGCTAGACTTATAGTGGTGATTGCTTCACAATGTATAAATGTTGAATCACTATATTGTACACTTGATACTAATATAAAATTGTATGTCAACGACACAAGTAAAAATAATAATTAATTAAGTAGGTCACAAAAAGAAAAATATATATGCATCTAAAGAATGCATACGAAGGCATTTATGTTTGATATGAGGAAATGTTTATTAAATCATCATTTTCATAGAGATTGATATTTTATAAATATAGAACTAAGATATACTTGTGTGTGATATAATAAACATCAAAAAATAAAAATAAACTTAAAAGAAAAAATTTAGTTAAAAACCTTAGCTAATAACGTAGCAGCAAGGCAAAACAGGATCTACAAAGATTCTAATACCTTATTTATAACCAAATTCCACATCAAAGAAATATATGAAAAAACAGACCTTAAAATCATGTTCAAATAAAAGTATTTTGCATTAATCTATTTAATTTCTCTAATATTATATATCCATGATGTTCCCAAACGTCAGCAAATTTTTTAGCAACTTAAAAATTAGCAAATTTTTTAACTAACTTAAAACTTAGTTTTAAGTTTTCCATTATAATACTTTAATGTGTATAATGGTAAGCTAACATCTAATTATAAAAATGTAAATTATAAAAATGTCATAATGCTATAAATGAATAATGTTTTGTATATGTTCATATATGTGGATGTGGATCGGAGTTTACATTTCCTTTTTCTACCATATTTTTTTTTTATAACTGACTACCTCTCCCTGAATCCCTAATCTTCTCATTTCAGAACTAGTTCTTAATCCAGAGTCCTCAGTGTTGTTGAGAATTTCATAGATCCATTTTCAAACTGGCAGGTAACCTGACCCTCTAGATTCCTCCAGAATCGGAGGCAGGAACACAGTGGATTCTCCAACTCTATCAGTGATCATGGATTCTGAGGTTAAGTTCTCTCCAAAATCAAGAACTTACGCTAAAGAGCAGGTCCAAATAAGAGACTTCAGACAAAATTATTTTCATTATTTGTTGGGTCTTTTTTTTTTTCCTTAATGTTTTATTTTTGAGAGATTGTGAGCGGGAGAGGGGCAGGGAAAGAGGGAAACAGAAGATCTGAAGCAGACTCTCAGTTGACAGCAGCAATCCCCATGCGGGGCTCAAACTCATGAACTGTGAGATCACAACCCGAGCTGAAGTCCTTCACTCAACTGCCTGAGCCACCCAGGGGCCCCTTTGTTGTGTCTTTTTATGTTCATCCTGGAGCCCAGCAAGATGACTGATGCTGGAGTAGTTTCAACCATTTTTTGATTTTACCCATGGTAATTCTCATCTCATTTCTTTTTTTAACGTTTATTTTTGAGACAGAGAGAGACAGAGCATGAACGGGGGAGGGTCAGAGAGAGGGAGACACAGAATCTGAAACAGGCTCCAGGCTCTGAGCTGTCAGCCCAGAGCCCGACGGGGGGGGGGCTCCAACTCACGGACCGGACCTCAAGATCATGACCTGAGCTGAAGTCTGCCGCTTAACCGACTGAGCCACCCAGGCGCCCCTCTCATCTCATTTTTAAGTGTGGTTGCCCCTCCTCTTTTTTTTAATTTTAAAATATTATGTTTATTTAAAATACTACATTTAATGATTCAAAGTTGATCATCTAATCTGTGAAATCACATTATTGATGTGATTGGAGGTTCACATGACAAGATAAAAATGTATCTCATGTTTTTTGTCAGCATTCTTTGAATTGTTTTGAATTGTCAAGCATTTGCAGAACAAGAGAGTACATAGCACATAGAAGCAAAGAGTGCTAATAAGAAAGAAATTAACTGAGTCTCAAATGTGAAGGACAAGGGCAGAGATAAAAATAAAGCTGATAAACATAAATTGAATATGTAAGGATAAAAGAAAATGGAAAGGCCATCCCATAATAAAAATGCCTCCCGAAAATAATGGTTTTCAGCAGAAAGCAGACAAAGAGAAATTGAGAACTCTAGTAAAGGTCAATAATCCAATTAGGAGTTGCTTGTCTTAAAGCAGTCATATTCCTGGTCCAAAAAATTGGACACTCATAACAGACCAATAACTTGGTGTTCCTTTAAATTAAGGATGAAAAAAAAAAAAAAAAAAGAATGAAAGAAAGAAAGAAAGAAAATAGATCCGTTCAATACTTATTTAGTGAGGAAAGAAAATTTGAACTTTTTTCCCTCAGCATAGAAAAAGAAATTAATTACACATATTGAATGCAACATTAAATGTTATCTTCCTTTGGTTTATCTTGCTATCATGAATTTTTGAACAGATAATCCCAGGAAGGGTACATGGAAAGCTTTAACAGGTAATAAAATACATCGCTCCTTCTATGTAAACAAGATGTGATTTACTTCTTACAAATTCTATAGTCCTTATCTTTTATATAAAGACGGTTCAGTTGTCATAATTATTAAGTGAGGCAAAAATACTTAAAAGTTGTGCTGGATATATTTTTAACTATAAATAAATGTTAATTATTACATTTGATTCACAAATGTTATCTAATGTGTGTAGGGTAGTGTGGCCTTTATATCCTCGAAAACACTCAAACGAGATGAATAACCCAGATGAGTTTCTGCTGTGGAGTTCAGAAACTTTCAGAAGAAAAGGATCTACTAGTATTTCATGAGTTACGTAAGAAATGAATGCGGAAATATGAGTCTGCCTAATAATTAATCCAACACAGAGAAAACCGAATGAGGGATGGAAAAAGAAAGAAGTATTGTCAAAACCAGCCAAATCAAATGATGGCTCTATTCTTACTTTTATGTGTGTCAATGAATCCAAATTTATTTGTTTAAATCAGATTTAGTTGGGCTTTTAATCATCTGGAATTAGTTTCAGTATTCCTGAAAAATGCCAGAAGTACTCCCTACGGATATTTAATTGTGTAACTGTTTCACCGTCAAAGGGCCTCACAAAGCACCAGGAAATAGTTTCCCAGATCAATGAATGATCAAATGAATTAAAAGACACACACAAAAATAACAGAAGCCGACCTTGATTTTAAAATGTCAATTTCCCCAAACTGGATAAAAGATAAATAGGATGCCTCTGTATAATAACTTCAAGTTTCCTAAGTATAATGCATATATTTACCAAAAAACACTCCTGCAAATGTTTTCACTCTAAACGCATAATCACCAAGTAAAATGACGCTACTCTAATTTTGATACACAAGTGGATCCCTTGAAAAACGAATTATAAGTGATTTGTTTCAGAGCTACATCGACTTGCATTTCCCTTTTCTCGTGAAAATCTTAATATGAAGGACACACTATACATCACAGGAGAAAGACATATAATTTCTGGATAGAAGACATTGACTACGTAAAACATAATGTGATAGAACTGATATTTGGCTGCTACATTAACAAAAAAAAAATCTCTATTCCAACATTCCCCTTCCATATGGAAAAAGGACTAAAGAAATGTTGATGTAAAACTTTAATTTATCAATGAAAAATTTAATTCTTATTACTGTTGAGGCAGAAGATAATTTGATTGGGGGAAAAAAGCTAATGGGAGATCTAAACTATCAGACGTCTCAAGTGGGACAGCAATGTAATATGTTTCATATTCATATTTTTTAAAGAAAGTTCTCGAGACACCATTTTGAAAATGGTGATGCAAACATAAGTACCTGCTCATTATCTTCTCAGACAAAATTCTTTCCAAATGGATCCTTCTTTGATAGAGCTATAACAAGCTCAATTCAATTTATTTTTATATTGAAGGTTTATACAAAGTGTCATAAAATATGCCTTACAGAGAATTAAAACAATGAGAAATACCTCATTGTACTGAGTGCAATGTCTGACATGTACTAACAGAACATAGAGTCTGCAGATAAGCTGGTGTATAAGAATATTGAAATTTAAGGCCACTTCTGATTAAAATAACTCTTTCATTCTCTGAAGAGGAGAGGACAATTTTAAAAGGGAGTATGATTCAATAAAATAAAGAAAAGAATAAAGAAATATGAAGGCGCAATATAACAGAGCAATTCAATGAGAAAGAATATTTTGTAACAAAAACATGGGCATATTTATTTTTAATTGAAGTATTATTTACCTATAATAACACTTAATATGTACAGTTCAATATGCTTTGGTGACTGGATGTGGTTCTATGACTTCATCTACAATCAAGATACAGAATTAGGGGTGCCTGTGTGGCTCAGTGAGTTAAGCGTCCGACTCTCCATTTTGTCTCAGGTCATGATGTCATGGTTTGTGAGATCGAGCCCCACTTCAGGCTCACAGAGCCTGCTTGAGATTCTCTGTCTCCCTCTCTGTCTCTCTGCACCTCTCCCACTCGTTCTCTCTAAATAAACAAGTAAATAAATAAGTATGCAAAATTAATCCATCGCCCCATAAAGTTCTCACATAGCCCTTTTCAGTCAATACCCCTCCTGCCCCCACTACCAGCCAAGGGCAATAATTGATCTGTGTTCAGTTTCCAGTTTTGCCTTTTCTAAAATGTCATATAAATTGAATTGTGCAAAATATAGCATGGTTTCTGACTTCTTTCATTGAACGTATTTTTGAGATTCATGCGTGTATAACTAGTTTGTTCCTTTATATTGCTGAGTATTTATTTTGTATGAATATACCAAACTGTGCTCATTATATTTCATTATATTAATGAATGTTTTGTGTTTTTTTCCAATGTTTGCCTCATATGTATAAAACTGCTGTGAACATTCATATATAAGCATTGGTATTAACATATGAGTGCATTTCCTTTAAGTAAATGGCTAGGAATAGAATGGTTGGGTCATATGCTAGGTTCAGTTACCAAAGAAATGGCTCATCCATTTTCATAGTAATTGGAATTTTTTACATTCCTACCAGCAGTCTATAAGAATTCCAGTTTCTGTATGTCATTTCCAACACTTGATATGACCAGTCTTTTCTATTATAGCCTTTCTAATAAGTCTCTAATGTTAGCTTGTAGTTTTACTGAACATTTCCCTAATGATTCATGATATTGAGCACCATTTCACATACTTCTTTCATATCCATAAACTTTTTGGGTAAAATTTCCTTCAAACAGTGCCCATTTTTTAATTTGGCAATTATTTTAAGATTACTGAAACTTGAGCTTTCTTTGTTTCTAGATATACATATTTTATCAAATATTTTGTATATTTCTCTCTAGTATGTGCCTTGTCTTTTCATTATCTAATAGTGTCTTCTGAAGAAGTAAGGTTTTCAATTTTAATAAAGTTAATTTCATTCATAAATTATTATTTTAGTATCATATGTATGAAATCATTGCCTAAAAGAAAGTAACATGAACTTACGTCTTCTGGGAGGTTAATTTGTACAGATATGACCTTTAGGTCTGTGAGCCATTTTGAGTTGATTTTTATATATGGTACCAGATATGGATCAAAGTTTATTTTTATGCACTTGGATCTAATTGTTCCATTACTCTTTTCTGCAAAGAATATCCTTCCACTGGTGAGCTGACTTTGCATCTTTATTAAAACATATTAATCCATATGCATGTGGATGTTTTAATCTGTTCTATTAGTCTATTTGTCTTCTTAATGTCAATCCTACATTATTTTAGACAATGTCTTTGAATCAGGAAGTATTAGCCTTCCAACTTTGTTATTTTCTTCAAGTTGTTTTGACTATTCTAAGTCTTTTCTATTTCCATATGATCTTTGGAATCAGCTTTTTTATTTCTATCAAAAAAAAAGTTTTCAGGCATCAGGACACAGTAAGAGATTGGTTACATATAAAGGCATTAATCAAATAAGGAAACATTTTTCTTTTCAAATAAGGAAATGTATTAATGAGAACAGGAATCAAGTTTCTCACTGGTAATTAATGAAGTTGTAAATCTGGAACAGAGATGCCTTAATAAGCTAAGTGTCGTTATTAGTTGAGCAACTATAGCCAATAATTTTTTTAATTTATTTTTTTTTTATTTTTTTAAAGTTTATTTTCGAGAGAGAGCCAGAGACAGAGCATAAGTGGGGGATTGACAGAGAGAGAGGGAGACACAGAATCAGAAGCAGGCTCCAGACTTTGACCTGTCAGCACAGAGCCCGATGCGGAGCTCGAACCCACAAACCCACGAGATCATGGCCTGAGCCCAGTCGGATGCTTAATCAACTGAACCGCCCAGGTTCTCCTAGCCAGTAATTTTAATATAACCTTTTTAACCTGTAATTTCCCCCCAAAGACAAGCATCTTAGAATAACGTATTCTTTCATTGTTTGTATACTGACAGATTGAAAACATTTCCTGAAATGCTTACATTTCCTGAAAAGTTTATAAAACCTCATAATTATGGAAAACATTAGTTGACTAACTTTCGGTCATCTTTGGCTAAAATTTGCCTCTCAGACTCTACATCCAGTCTGTCGGTATATCTCATTCATTCTACCTCCAAAATATATCTAAAATATGAACACTCTTCAAGTACCTTTATGCTACTATCTTGATTGACGATGACATTATCTCTCACCTATATTAAATATTATATGTGATCTCAATACTTCTATTATTTCCCTTTGTGGTAAATTCGCACTTAGTAGCCTTAGTGATCCATTTTAACTTAATTCTATTTGTGCCATTCTTTTTGCTCAAAACCATGCAAGGGCTCAATATTTCTATCAGACAAAAGCAACGACGTCTACATTCTACATGATACAAATTCCAGTTACCACCCCGACCTCGCTAACTACTCTTTCCGGACACATTCTTTGTATTGTTCCACATATATTTCTGCCATAGGGTATTTACACTAGCTGCTGCTGCTGCCAGTAGTGATACCCTCATGGCTATTTTATATCCTTTATATCTACGCTTACGTCACTTCTTAGTGTGGCTTACCTGACAACACTATTTAAAATTGCGACTGCCATCTCTCTGAATCTTGACATTTCCAATTCTCTTTACCCTGCATTACCTCTCATAGCACATTAACCTCCTAACAAACTATAAATTTGTGTTGCTTCCCCTAATGAAATGTAAGCTCAATACTGAAAGCTATTTTTTAGATATTTTGCGTACTGATCTATCTCAAGAAACTACTCCATGCTAAAGGCATTTGAGTATTTATTAAATATTCTTGAATGAATAATCAGATTAAGGAAATAGGTATTTTTAATGGCTGCTAATATTCATGTATTAAATGCTTATAAGTTAATAAAATATTAATTGTTCAGGGATTGCTCTAATGATGTATTTAGATCACCTAGATTTAAACACAATGAATGACCATAGTATATAACTTTTGGGTTTGTTTGTAATGGATATGGGAAACTGGTTACCAAAGATTTTTTTTTTGTTTTAACGTTTATTTCTTTATTTTGAGAGACAGCGTGTGAGTGGTAAGGGCAGAGAGAGAGAGGGAGAGAGAATCCCGGACAGGCTCTGCACTGCCAGCACAGAGCCTGACACGGAGCTCTTGACCTGGACCCAAATCAAGAGTTGGACACTTAACCAACTGAACCACCCAGGCACCCACAAAGATTTTTTTTTAAGACTGGGAGGAAATTTCTGACATCTTTATTCTCTGCCACTGAATCACAAAGTATAAAACCATTTGCTGTAATAGTTATCTATTTTGTGTATAAACTATGTATGTCTGGATATATTATATAAATATATATACAGAAGTTCAAGATCATAAAATATTGTTATAAATATTAAAGACAATTACTTTCTATTTACTCTGAATGTACTGTTTTGCTGAAATAAATGCATACATTTATATCAAGAATATATATATATATATATGATGCAAAACTTTAATAGAACATAACTATCATAATAGTTAATCACAAATCTTCCCCCTTTTTAAAATAAAGCAAACATTTTTAATGTTTTAAAAATACAACTGATCGGATTAACAGAAACCTGCCGTTAATTTAATCAGCTATCAGTATTTAGCACCTGCAGTATCTCCAGATAAATAAATCCTTTAAATTCTAAAATGAAGTAATAAATAAATTAGATAAGCTAACATTTATGAAGCCTGCCTCTATGAAAATAAGATGATTTTGAGTTATATTTGTATTCTTTCTTGTAACATGTCTCCTACGTGAAAGATTATCCATCTTTACTCCCTATGTATTTCATTAACCATTATGAAGTTAATTGACTTAATTATATCTTAGTAAGTGTCTCATATTAGGCAAAAAAAAATTACTCCTTTTTAAAATGCTAGTGACACAGAGGAGTTAATCTAAAACTATAATTACAGCCACAATACAACTGTGAATACCTATCTATATCCATATATATATTTATATCTATATTTCAGCATTTTAAAATAACAACAACAACAAAAAGGTAAAACTAGGATGTCTATCTAACTTTTCAGTTAACAGAGGAAATATAAGAGAAAAAACCTACTGATGTTTCCAATCCCACTTACCCTGCTTTATTTCTTGGTGGTGTGTATAAACAATTATAAAAATTTAGAAATCAAATAATCCTTTTGATATTAACTATTAGTTTAAAAAGCAATAACTGTGGCATTATGAAATATTTATGATAGTTTTGAAATTACTCAGCCCAGAGAGCAAGCTGGCATTCTACAGAATTTTTGAAAATCAGCTATAAACATGTGTGTATGCAGGTAACAGATCTTGGCTGGGATTTTTTCAGCTATTGTGGCCACTGAAGTGGCTAATTTTCTCCCAACTATGAATGCTAATTAGGTGGAAATGAGCTACAGGCTAAGTTTCTACATCACATTGTGCAACCCCAAGGCTCAGAATGTGACGGTATCGCTGCAGCGGAAGGAATTAAGCTTCTCTAATCCTACAGTTTATTAAGTGCTCACAGGCGGGTAGTCACTCTAGCTGGGGTGTTACTTTATATATACCTCTATACAGCCCCCTAAAATGGGATTGTTAACAAAGAAACTTCACCACTACCACAATTTTTGTCTCTATGAATAAAAATGAAGGCTGACAAAAGAAGTACCTAACAAAACTTGTGGGATGTACCTAAACCATACTTAGGAAGTACTTTGAATAATTAAAGAAATGTATCAAAACAAAACAAACAAAAAGATATATAAAAACAATTAACCTGAGGAGAATCTAGCTAAAATAGTCCCTCTCCAAGATAAGAGATGGGAGAGAAAAATCCTAGAAGACAGGGTTCATGAAAGAGAAAACAAAAACAAAACCTTGGAATTTTTTTTTTAATTTGGAAGAAAAAGAATAAAGATTTTCTAATAGAAGGAAATGGTTAAAAATATATAAGCAAACTAGAGTAAAAGAAGAAAATTGAAAAAACACATGATAACATCAATGAATTTATTCCAATATATTTGGGGGGAAAAAGGGAAATATCTGGGAAATATAAATTAATTTTTAAAAACTTAAAGTAATATAATCTCTAAAAATACACTACTCATTATGGAAAGTTATTTGGTAGAAAAATTACTCCATTGTAAATAAGATGTTTTCAATATTACAGGGAATTTTTCCTAAATTATGAAAGGTCAAGTCTTCCCAAAACTCTTTTTGACAATAGAAGGTAGAAAAACAGGACAAGATAACCTACTTGTTTTATAAGGTTAGTATAATTTTGTAAATGAAACCAAAATGCAATCTCACCTAAATGCAACATTAAATATGCAACCACTTAGTGGAATATTAAAATAATATGCCATCATCTAGTATTATGGGAAAGCAAAAATTATAAATATAAGCTTATAGTGGGTTTTTTTTTGAAAAGTAACATAAAACAAGCTGCCGTCAAAGTCATATAATGCACAGATAATGAAAAGCAGATGGTTCTACATTGTATCAATCACCTTTACATTGGGGAACATTTTGGAAACAACACACTACATTATTTTTCCCATGAACTCTGGTCGCCATTATGGGTCATTTCAGTCTACCAATGTAATGTCACTGAATTTGGGGTTTAGAAGTGATGTACATATGGGCTTTCATGATCCTTTAGGAACTCACTCCAGTACACCCAGTCATCAATATGGACATCAATAAATGATTCATAAAATATCCTGCGAACTAAAGAATTGAAACAGAGGGATTTGCATAAACATAAAACTATGTTAAATGGAAAAAACAAATTGCAAAACTATGTTTAATCTGAGGTGATTTATTAAAAAATGCCAAAATATTTTATAGCATTCATGTGCAGCATATGAGTTTATGAATGTATGGACAGTGTTCTATAAGAAACATATCCACCAACTTCAAGACGATGCTTAATTCTCGACACTTGGCAAAGGATTGGCAATTAGATCCAAGAAGTCAGAAGTGTCTTATCGCTCTGTACTCTTATTTATCATATTTCTCTTAGAATAAGTATCTATAATATTTATAAGCTTTAATAAATATCTCTGGAGAACTATGTAAATAAGATTTTAATAAGCTCCAAAAATTAATTTGGTTCAGTATTCTACATAAGTCTTAGTTCATTCTTTCTCATAATTGTAAGTAAAAACTTGCCACATTTTTCAAAGTGATCTTAAGAAAATTGAGTTTTCGTTTTAAATGTTTTATTGATTTTTTTTTAGTAAAACAAGAAAGATTTATTGGTCGTATGAAAGGGGTGAGTCACATTTGGAAAAAAATGAAATGATCAACTAAAGAATAACTTATACCCTTTGAATTTAAAATGTTATGGAGGAAGCAGCCCATAAGAGCTGGAAAAGTTGCCCAATCTGTTTTGTAAATAGCATCTACCTTTACCGAGATTAAAATATAAACAAGAATTTAAGAAAAAAAATTTAATTAATCAATTACTTTGTTATATTAATACAAAATTATTATGATACTCTAATGCTGTATGTCATAGCAGATGATTTGACAAGACAATAATATGTCTTTGAATGACATCGTTGAAAAGTGTTAGTACCACAGCTGACTTTCAAGATAGTGGAGTGAGAAAAATATAGTGTTGAACAGGAACAAGGACACAGAAGTGGAGACTCCTTCAAGCACAGGAGTCAAAGAGGATGTCCTTGTCTGGGATGATAGAAATAGTGAGTAGGAGGCAAATTCACTGGCCTATTCCTTTTCTCCCCACTTGGTCTCCCAGTAGGGTTTTCCAAGGGCAAAATTTCATCAGAAGTCTGCTGGATAGAAAGATTAAGAAAGAAAGAGAAGGTTCACAGAGGCAATAAAAATTATCAGAAAGAACAGAGGCAAATAATTAGAATAAAAGTATTAATAGTAACTTAAAAAACCTCTAACACTATAGGGTAATTTTAGGATACTGAAAATAATAATTTAAAATATTATGAAATACGCTGTAAAGAAAAAAAAAAGGATTATTTACAAAGAAACAAAATTCACAATTACATCAGCAACACTGGATACAAGAAGATGAAATAATGATGATAGAATCCTTAAGGGGAATTATCTTGAAACTAGAAACTTTTCTCCATTAAAATCATATTGAGGACTGCTTTTGCCCGTGACAGAGCAACTTCCCTCATACCTTATACTAGAAACCTGGAAAAAATACATGAAACAGTTGTTTTCTGACAGTGCTTGCCGAGTAACCAATAAGAGAAAGGAAAGAAAGAAGCAAATCTCCATGACCACCCTTGTTTTTGAACCTGGAAGCAATTTTCAGGATGAAAAACAAGGAGAGGAAACCCAAAAAGATCATAGCAGTCTCACTGATTTGAAGAGAAATGAATAAATCTCAGTGCTCACAGAAAGTGTGGAAATATTCAGTTTATACCTGGTGGGAGTGGAAGGACTTTACTGAATACCTCTTTCAGCAAAGACTTCAAAATCTACCTTGCTTTCACATTAAGGGGTATGAGAGGTCTGGCAAATAAACCTTAAAAAAGGAGGTCTCAAAAGGATCACCTTGATCTGCAAATAATCCAAATGCATACCAAATACTGCTACTACCAATAATAATAATTTTGTTTAAGAAGACAACAAAGTCTAGACATTCCAAAATGTAGCAATCAAAACTCCCATCATTAAATAAAAATTACCATAACTGTGAAGAATCAGAAAAATATGAAATGTAACAATGAAGAAAATCATAGACAGATAGAGTGTAACTAGAAAAAAAAAACTTTTAAATCACTATTCTTGATATGGTCCAGATTTAAAGGAAAGTATGAGTATAATGAGAAGAGAACATGCAGATAGGAAAAAAGAATCAAGTGAGTTAAATTTTGTGAGTTAAAAAAAACAATTATTGAGTAAATTATAGCATTGGATAATCTGAAGAGCACACTAGACAGAGTAGAAGAAAAATTAGTGAACTTGGAAATGTGACAGTTAAAACCTTCTAAACTATAAAGAGAAACGCATGCTGAATGAATGTAAGATTCTTTCCAGGTTCATAAATTTTAAAATGTGGGGGGAAATGTATGTGCTACAATTTATAAAAAAGGGTTAAAGCGGACTGGGTTGTGAAGGATTGAAAGTCTGGCTTAAAAGTTTGACTTTATTCCTAGGCATTTGGAACCGACTGTGTACCTTTAAGCCAGGGGAATGATGTGAGTAGAGCTGAACTATATGTATTACAACATCTTTCTTCCTCCAGAAATGGAAGAGTGAGTGCAAAAGATTGTCTGTCTGCATTTCGGGATCATATTGCTAAGAAAAACATAAACACATCTATTTAAGTAATTCACATTATTTTGCCCAGTTACTACTCAGGGATTCACTCCTCTATGAAATATCACCCACCACCACAGTGCTATGCTAATGGTCCTCTTTTCTCCTGCCCTGACACCCCCGTAATCTACACATTGGGACAAGGTTGAGGCATTTGCAGAAAATAAATATTAAGGGGATCTTGAAACCATGATTTGCAAAGCTGGGGATCATTATCTCATCTCATGGTGTGCTATATTCCATGGGTTTGCTTGTATTCTCAACCCAAAGATTGAATAATGAATACAATTACAGCAGTAGGGAATCTGACAAGATAATCAGAAACAAGCACATAATTATGGAGACTAGTTGGGCAGAGCGATAGTTCTTCACCTACATGAAATGAAAAGGTGTATTTCTGAAAATGAGTTCATGCTTCGGGAAAACCTGGATGAATCATTTAAATTAAAATTTTCAGTTTGCTGTAAAGACATAAGATAATTCTATGTCAAGTATTGAGAACTTAAATTTAAGGTGATGAAAAGTGCTAGTGTAGAAAGGAAGAGTTCTGTTTCATGCCTTCGCTCTCAAAACTGAGCGTGATGAGTTTAAAAACGTTTGTTGAGTCAACATGCCATAAATGGACAACTGAGTTTTCTATCACTTTAATTTCAGTGAAACTGTAAGTAGAAAGATGTTTAAAAATTTGCTTTCCCCACAACGTTTTTTTCTTTTTTTTTTTTTTAACGTTCATTTATTTTTGAGAGAGAGACAGAGCGGGAGCAGGGAAGGGGCAGCGAGAGAGAGGGAGACAGAATCTGAAGCAGGCTCCAGGCTTTGAGCTGTCAGCACAGAGCCCGACACGGGGCTCAAACTCAGGAGCATGAGATCATGACCTGAGCTGAAGTCAGACACTCAATGGACTGAGCCACCCAGGTACCCTCCCCACAATAACTTGTAAATATTCCGTTTTTTTTCTTTTTTTAATTTTTTTAAAAAATGTTTGTTTATTTTTGAGAGAGAGAGAGAGAGAGAGAGAGAGAGGGAGAGGGAGATTGAAACAGAGTGCAAGCAGAGGAGGAACAGAGAGAGAGGGGGACACAGAATCTGAAGCAGGCTTCAGGCTCCCAGCTGTCAGCATGGAGCCCGATGCAGGACTCAGACTCATGAATGGTAAGATCATGACCTGAGCTGAAGTGGGATGCTTAACTGACTGAGCCACCCAGGTGCCCCTAAATATCCTTTTATAATTTCACAAAAGTCATGGATGGTATAAGTTCCTTTAAGAGTTTCACTTGCGTAGGTTGATTGAGGAAATATGAGATGCTGGAGAATTCCTGCAGATTCTTTTGAAGAGATTAGAACCTCTGGCAAAATAGTGAAGAGTAGAGACTCTGAAGCCAGGCTGCCTGGCTTTGAACTCTTGTCTCCCAAGAAGTGTGTGAATGACTTCCATCAGGTCACTTGTGTGCTGAAGGGCCACAGTCTTATTTTTGCAAAGCAAGGTCAAATGGTTTATGTCAGGATTAAGTGGGTGAATAGTTATCAAGCTGTCAGATAGCACTTGGCATATGGTGACAAGTATGTAGTCATTTACTGTTATAAGATATTCTTTTCTGCAGGAGATTAAGAAAATATTTTTTAAACTATGTTTATTGCTAAGTCTCTCGACCAAGTATAAATTCTGCTGGGAGGAAAAAGTAGATTGTTCTGGGTTCTCGTACACGCTGGGAGAAAATACATAAGAAGACTGAAAGTACCCCCTACCAGGTATCAGTTAACTGATCTCTAACCCCTTCAGGACTAAAAAGACACAGCAGAAAGGCTAGGATAATTTATACAAATGTGCTATCAGTCTCTATTACAGGGGAAATATTGCCGAAAAGAGTAAGCCCCTGGAAAAATTATCTATGGCCATAATGCTTTAGGCAGATAGTACAGTTTGGCTAAGCATATGCCAATACCAAAAATCTTTCCCTACCTGCCCACATAAAAAAATCTGAAAAGTATGAATATGTGTAGTTTAGTTTCCATGTAGCAGATACAAACAATAACATTTAAACACATTTCCTGGGTTGGAGGCGAGCTACTTCAGAACACTTCTTCTTTCTTACTTAAGGGTGAATCAGGTATAGGTGATACATCTTTTTACTCTTTCCTGCTTATCTGGAGCTTAAGTGGAACATTTTCAACCCTGAAATGATAGGCTAACCTATTAAGTATAATAGAGATGAAAGAAAGAAGGGGGTGATACTGGTTAAAAATAGCCCAAGTCCTGGCTGCTACCTCTTGCTTTCTTGGTTGGTATATGTGGGGAAAATAATACCTAATCCCTTAAGCTATTATGAGTTGCACTTTCTGATTTTTTAAGCCTTCAAACACATTTCTAAATGATTTAAGAGTTTCTGAGGGCGGCAGCTGTACTTTAGATATACTGAAATCTTAGGATTTGTAGATGTGAATGCTGTTTGAGGATGTGTAACATGCCAAGGACTTTATAGGAGTTCTGGAGAGAAGTTTGCTGCAGCTCCAAGAGCTGCCAGAAGAAAATCACACAGAATGCAAAGAAAGGCCGTCAAGTACAACTGATTGAAGCAGATAAAGCTAAACGTCTAAGTAGACATTTCAAGAAAACAGAAACAAAAACATTCAAACAGTTGCTAACAGATGCTACAGTTCCAAACAGCAGTGGCAGAATATAGATACTTTGTGCCTCTGACATGTCTGTCGTTCTTTGCCACTGTAACATATTCCTCCTAATGTAGATGGGAACATCATACTCTATTGTCTACATAAAATGGGAAGTAAAAAAATGAGCACATAGGGGATATAGTTGATTTTCACTAAAGTATCATGATGAAGAAAGAAGCTATTTTATTTCAATGAAACTTTTTTTTTAAGTTTATTTATTTATTTTAAGAGAGACAGTGATAGCACCAGTGGGGGAGGAGCAGAGAGAAAGGGAGAGAGAGGATCCCAAGCAGGCTCCGTGGTGTCAATATGGAGTTGAACGCGGGGCTCAAACCCACAAAACTGGGAGATGATGACCTGTGCTGAAACAGAGAGTTGGATGCTTAACCAATTGAGTCACCCGGGTGCCCCTCTGATTAAACTTTTATTAACTGCAGGAACAGAACCCTGAGTGCAACTCAAGTTAATTATAGAGACCTTAAAACTTAATTCAGATAGACTTAGATATAAAACGTTGAGAAAAAAAATTTAAAAGACATGGATTTATGGAGAGATAAATACTCCATACTCATGGATTGGAACAGTTAACATAATATTCTATGTTGCCACAAATCTGTGTATGGATTCATCGCAATTCGCACCAAAGCACAGTAGTCTTTTTGTTTTGCAGGGCGTGGGGCTCACTGATGGCCAAGAAAACACTAAAAGAACAAGAACAAAGTCGGAGGACAAATCCTACTAAACAGTATGACTTGGTTTAAAGATGTATTAATTAGAGGTGCCTAGCTGGTTCAGTCAGTCAAGCCTGCGATACTTGATCTCCAAGTTGTGAGTTTGAACTCCACGCTGGATGTAGGGTTTACTTTAAAAAGATGTATTAATTAAGACATAATAAAGGCGTGATTAATTAAATGTAAAATTTTAGGATAAACAATGAGATGGAAGAGACTGTCCAGAAACTCTACTAAACCCACTGATTCTTTAGAAATCTTCCCATTTGTTTTATTCCCAGGATACCAGAAAAATTATGCAGGGCTACGGAATTCATTATGTCAAACATTCTGGATTCCACTCGGTTCTGCTCCCCATTATGGTCATGGTGTCCAGCTTTAGTGGTTCAATGGCCTCCGCCACTCCAGGAGCCCATCATCTACCCTAACCTTCTACCCATTATCCTTCTAGGACAGCGACCATCACCATCCCTTATTTAACAATGTAGGCGTCAGTGTTTTTGTAAAGGACTTGCCCTTTGGGTCCACTTGAAATATGTAATGGTTAGAGCAATGAATAAAAAGTTCTTGCTTGATAAATAGACTCTAACATTACATTTTTGGATACCTTTGTCTATAAGACATCAAGGGAGTTATGGTGTCTGATCCTCTTTGAAGGCAGGCCAAGTTGAGTTCCATTCAGCCAACCAAACAAACTACTGGAGCCACTTCCACTGGCTTGAACCAACACAAGCAGCAGTAACGAAAGCAGTCAGACATTCCTCTTTAGAACATTTTCTTCACTTGGGTTTCCTTTACTAATTCTCTCATCTCCCCTAATTCCTAACCACTGGGTTCAGTGTTTGGACTTCTTTCTCTGTCTAGAGATACTCCCTTTGGTCTTCTCAGCCATTTTTATTATTCTTTACGTTTTTATTTATTATTCTTTATCTTCTGTATTATTCTTTATATATTTTTTCATAATTTCAACTTCCCAATCTGTATCCCTAGCCTAAATATCTTCTTTAAACTCCAGACTCTTACCTCTACCCACTTTTTAGATTCCCCTACTTAATTATGAAAGAGAATATATAGAATAATTCCAAAACGAAATCCTGGAGTACCTCCCTGCCCACCATCCACCGTTTCTGCCAGAGTTTTTCTTATTTTATCTCAGTTATTGGCCGTTCCATCATTCTTGTTGCATAAGTGCCATCCTTGTATTCTTTTTCTTTTACCTCTTATAAGATCGATTTGCAAATCCTGTTAGTTTTCAATAAAAACAAGATCAAATTATAACATCTTCTCACATCTCCCCCCTCTACTCCTCCGACCCAAGTCTCCATCAGCTCTCATCTGAGTTATTCCAACGACCCTCCAATTTGCTTCCTTATTCTGACTTTTCCTCTCTTCTTTTTATCTCCCAGCAGCAAGAATGATCCAGATAAAGCTAAAGATCAATGATATTACTCAAACCACTCCAATAGTTTCCTATTTTACTCAGAATAAAAGCCAAAGTTGCCATAATTACCTGCAAGTCACAGCCTGACATGAACTCCAAACTGACTGACAAAAATTCTGAAATGATCCCTACCTCCATGTTATTCAAGAAGACAACAAGCACAGAACTACCCCGGGGCCTTAGCCCTTGTCCCCTCTGACTGAAAGCTCTTTCCCAAGATAGCCAGATGTCCTTCAGCATTTGCTCAAATGTTCCTTCTCCATCCTTTTTGAAAATATACCTATTGTACACCCTGTTAACCCCCGTTCACATGTCCCACAAATATATATTCACATGCCTCACACACAAAAAAAATATAGCTACTTTTTGATATACAAAAATAGCCCACATATCTTAGGAATGTCAGTCATGAATTGTCCTAGGGCCGGGTCCTCATTGCAAACGGATTTCCAATAGAAGTTCATATTCACTCTAACTCATGGTGCTAAAATATAATAGCAGAAATGGGAAAAACAGGATAGAAATGCCAGTATTATCATGGCTTTTAATATATATTAGCAGTGCTTCGTAAGCTAATTATAAGAATAATATGAAGCTGTTTTATGTATCTTCATCAGTTCTTCACTAGCAAAATGCTTTGTTAACTGCTAATGAAAAAACAAGTACTTAATTATAAAGTGACAGCCATTGAGCTGCAAATTTCAAGGCTTTCATTTCAGTGGCTGATTGTTACCATCTCAGCATCTGTAATGGCACTTCAGAGTCTCAATCTGTAAAGCAAGTATAAAACATGTTTCCACTATTTTGATTGAGTATGAAAATGGTTGTCTGTTAAAATGCCATATTCATTATATTCAATTCAATTTTTTTTTTAATCCACCAGCCCTGCTCATGCAAGAATCCCTTTCCTTGCTGAGTACCTGCCAAAGGGGACAAAGGATGTATAAATAAGATGCACGGTCCTCTTGTCAATGACAGTTCTTTTCCTGAGGACCTCCTACAAAGGATGCCAATAGTCCCTAGGTGCAATTTTATTCCTTCCAGAGAATTCCTTCTCCAGGTACACTTGGTTAATACCCTGCTTTCATCTGCTAAATAAAAGGAAAATGGAGACCTGTCTAAGCCGATTAATTTTGACCTATTTTGGAATACCTTAACATGTTCTTTACCTCCTGTATATTTCGGGGTTATGTGTCCCCGGACATTCTCTGTAAAATTGGTGAGGCACTTGCTGTCTGAAACTATTAGCAGAGCTAAGGGAGGTTGCTCCGAAAAAGCATCTTACAGGAGGGGCAGTCACACCTCCAGTGACAGCACTATCCCATTTCTTTGATTCTGACTTTTCTGCATTTGCCTAAGACAAAAGTAGGTTTGCAATGACATTTAAATGTGAACAATTATATTGGAATGGCCATTTCCTATAGACACAATTTAAAGATTTTGTGACTAGTGCTTCATTGTCCTACAGGTTTTCCATACATACATACAACGTCTACATCGGTCAGAATATAAACAACAGTGCATAATCTGAATTCAGCTACCTCGCTGATCATTTAGGACCATTTTCACAGTGTTTTTGATTCTAACTTTTTTCATTTCTTAAATGACGTTCAATAAACCCAAGAAACACTTTACCTTCCAAAAGTGATACGTTCAAAAATTCTTCTGTTGGATTTAATTAGTTGAGATGTCTGTGAGTAGGTAATTAGTTCACTCAGTAGATGAATTCAGAAAGGCTTCTCAGAAGGCAACTTTATTATATTTTAACCTTCAGGTACCAGGGAGAAACATTTGTTTTAAAAATTAATACTTCTAATGAAAATGTTTTTTTTTCACTAGTGTAATTCTAAATATATACCCCATCAGATAATATGTGTCATCATTTGTCAGTAATTTATGCTCCAATAGAAGATTTTATATATTATTGGGAAGCCTATACAAATAGATGTATTGTTTATGAAAAATACCAAATTTGAGTAGCTATTACTTGGAAATATATATATATGTGTGTGTGTATATATATATATATATATATATATATATACACACACACACACACATCTATATACACATATATATGCTTATATATAAATATATACATGTATAAATATGTATGCTAAAATGTATATTTATATATCATATGTTTAGATATATATGTGGGTGTTAGATACATATGCGTGTTTTATATATTTACATATCATACGTTTAGATATATATGCGTGTTTTACCTTAAAGAAGACTACTGAATAAATAGCATTAATCATACTTGGTAAGAGTGAATTTTGTCTTCATATTCTTATGGAGTTAATGATTTTTCCGTAACAAGTGTTTTAAATAATTACATTAACTGACACACTTGATTTTCAGCATTGATTGTTCAGATCACTGAGATAGATCCATGGATTCCTGTTACCACATATATATTGTACCACTGAGAGGTCAACTTGACATTCCTCAAGTCAAGCAGGCCAATAGAGCAAACCCAATCACACTGTAAACAATCAGCCATCTATACAATTGAGCTAAATCTGATGTCTTTATAAAGTAATGAAAATGTGCTTACCAATTTCAAATTTCCCTCAGTGAGAAAAAAATACTTTAGTGGTTCTGCATTGTAGATTCGGTAATTGAACATAGAAAAGGATGTCTGTAATTTTTATTTGTGCAATGGCATTTGAGATATGAGCTTTTGCTTTTCTTGAGATTTTATCAATATTCCATCCTGGAACGTTTGTTACAGTAGCGTGTAATGTCCTTGTATGTTTATGGGCTTAATGTAGGCAATGTATATCTGAAAATATTATTTTGTATACTCAAGTTCATCCACAGTTCCATGTGATACATACCCTATATCAAATGTTTGCTATGCTCTTATAAATCACAATAATACGTTAATATCTTTCATTAAATTGTAAGTAGAATTTTCATGAGAACAGAAATAGAATGTATTTTTCAATCTGGAAAAGAAAATGCTATGGTGAAATAGTGTTTCCTTTATTTGGATAATTATGTAAGTCTTATTACTTCATATACACATATACACACATTTTAAATAACTAAAATCAATCCTTACCACTCTATGTGCTATTGTTTGACCAAGAAGCCATTTCAACTGAATATTTACACTCACCCCTCATAATAGCTAGGTCTTGTTTTGCTTATTCTATGAAGGTTGACTGTCAGATACCCATTTTGCATTCATAATGTTATTGCCTCACCAAATTGGAGAGTTAACTTAATTCAGTTCCTTAGATTTTGTCATGCCTTGTCATTTAATCAAAATGGGGGAAAGGGTCTATTATAATCAATGAGGCAGCCGGAATACACAGTGTCAAATAGTTGTATTATCAGGAGGACATTTTAGAGTAGGCACAGGAGAACTTATTCTTTTCTAGATGTCTCCTTATTTCATAGGTATTAAATAGTACAGGGATATTTTCTGCAAGCCGCTTTTGATATACATTATAAGCACTCGCTACAAATTGGACATTTTGATAAATGTACTGAACAAAAAAGCAATTTGGTCTGTGCTGTGATTATTCAAATAATTATATCATCAGCCAAGATGTGCTATTTTTGTTTTTATTTTCAGTTCTTATATTTTTATGCCTATTATGTTTCCTTATGCTGGGTAAGGCCTCTAGTTTAATATGGAAGATGATAGTGGGCACATGAGCTCCTTCCTCATCTGAAAGAGGAAGGAAACTTTTTACCATTATATACAACATTTGCTGTAGGTGTCGATTACTTTTAACTATCTATACCCCCTTTTTATTCCTAATTTGCTAAGAGCTGTTATCATGAATGGATAGTTCAATTTTATCAAAAATTTTCCTTCATCTCTTTTTTATTGAAGCATCAATAACATACAGTGTTACATTAGTCTTAGGAATACAGTAAAATGATTTAAGAGTTCTATATATTTCTCAGGGCTCAGCATGATAAGTGTACTCTTAACCGCCTTTATCTATCTCATCCATCCCCCCACTCACATCTCCTCTGGCAATCACCATTTGTTCTCTATATTCAAGAGTCTTTTTTTGTTTGTTTTCTCTTTTTTTTTTCTTTGTTTGCTTGTTTTGTTTCTTAAATTCTTAAATTATTTTGTATAATTTAATTATTATATTTTTTCCCTCTACGAATCTTGCTGGTCCAAGGACTGTGAGAACCACTATTTAGACTTTGCTTCAGTGAAGCTTTTGTTTTTTGTTTTTTGCTTTGGTTTGGTCGTTGCTGGTAAACTCACTTGGGTTTGGTTTAGCTAAAAATATCTCTGCTTTGCTGTCATTCTTGAACGGCACTTTCATTGGATATACAATTCTAGGTTGATAGATGTGTTTTTCTGTTTCAGATTTTTGAATATATTATTTCACATACTTCATTCCTTTGATGGTTTTGAAAAGTAAACTGTCAGCCTAATGTTTCTTGTTGAAAGGTGTCTTTTTTCCCCCCTCTCAGTGTTTAAAAAAAAAAAAATCCCAAACAGGTTCTTTACTAACAGATGCTGGGCTCGAACCTATGAACTGAATGTTGAGATCGTGACCTGAGCAGAAATCAAGAGTCGGATGCTTAACAAACTGAGCCTCCCAGACATCCCACGTTCCAGTCCTTCTTAAAGAAAGTCCCAGAATCTTGAAGAAGCCAAGAATTGTTTTTAACAACAACCCAGATACTTCACAGTTTGTTTTGTTTTGTTTGTTCTTATTTTTTTTCTTCAGGTTTCACTGTGACTTTTATGCACAACTTAGAGCTGTCTTTCCTCAAATCCTGGATCTATAGCTAAAGATTGCAATCTATTTAACCACATTTTTGTTAAGCCTTTTTGCACTTTTTTTAAATCTCTTTTTTTAAGTTTTATGAGCTATAAATTACATACAAAAAAAATTAACTCATTTACATTATGTAATTCAGTAGGGTTTAGTATATTCACAGAGATGTACAACCACTACCGCTATCTAATTTTACATTTTCACCGTTCCTAAAAGAAACCCAAACCCGTACAGTCTTCCATTCTGAGTCCTAGAAAAACAGCAGTCTACTTGCTATCTCTGTAGATTTGCTTATTATGGTAAGTCAATATGAATAGAATCATACAACCTGTTAACTTTTGTGACTGGCTTCTTTCATTTAGCATGTTTTTAAGGTTTCTCCATGTTGTGGTGGATCTCAGGACTTTATTTATTCCAAAATAATGACCTGTGTAACAGCTGTACTACATTTCATTTATTCATTTGTCAATTGATGAACGTCTGGGTTCTTTTTTGCCCTTTTGTCTATTATGAATAATACTGTCTTAGACATTTATGTGCACACGTTTTTGTGAGGATGTATGTTTTCATTTCTCATGGTAATATACCTAGGAATGGAACTGACAGGTCATGTGTACGTATACGTTTAACAATTGTGAGGAGATGGCAAACTATTTTCCAACGGGGCTGCACTATTTTGTGCCTTTTGCCAAAAATGCATGAGAGCTTCCGATTTCTCCACAACCATGACAACACATGTTATTGAGCATCTTTCTGATTATAGATATACTAGTATTAAAGGATGGTATCTTATTATAGCTTTCATTTGATTTCCATAGTGACTATGTATATATTAATTCTATGATGCAATAAAATGACAACATAAAAACATTGCAAATAACCACAATGCAGAGGGAATATCTTTTAACAATAATTTCTCTTGTATTTCACTATTAAATAAGTGTGAAGAATGAATGAATAAGTGTGAAGAATGTTCTGGACCTAAAAATTGTCCTAATTATTTTTTCAAGAATAAGTTATCATGGGTTATTAATATTTTATCAACAGTTCTTATTCTCATTTTTATGTTTGGAGAATTTGGTATATCTATACTTAAACTGGTATATTTATTGTAACAGAATAAATTGTAAAGAAGGTTAATATGTGTAGGTAGACACAGAGGAATGATAAGGTTTGTTAAACTAAATTGTAACCGCCTTAAAAATTTTTTTTTATGTTTATTTGTTTCTTGAGGTAGAGAAAGAGTGCGAGCAGAGGAGGAGTAGAAAGAGAGGGAAACACATAATCCAAAGAGGGTTCCAGGCTCTGAGCTGTCTGCACAGACACTGATGCGCGGCTCAAACTCACAAACCCCTAGATCATGACCTGAGCTGAAGTTGGACGCTTAACCGTCTGAGCCACCCAGGTGCCCCTGTAACCATCTTTTTTAAAACCCAGGGTGGTGTTCTGACGGAGCTTGGAACCGATGAATAAGGTTAAGGGCATCACAGGCACCAAATGTATGAAGGCAAGAATGAAACAGGAGGAAAAGACTCGCCCTACAGGGGAAGGGATCCTTAAGGAGGAAGCCACTAAGGTCTCTGAGAAACAGGCCTTATGTCCAGTATAGTGGCGGGAGAGTTAGTTTTTTGGGCGGGAGGGGGAGTTAGTTACTGCGCAGCAGCTAAATCAGGGTATGGTCCACAGTGGTTTGTTCCATGGAATGGGTGTCTCAAGGTCTGGTAGTTTCTGCTCTGCTGTTGTTAATAAGGGTCTGTTTACCCTTACCTGCCCAAGGTCAGTCTGTCTCCTGTCTCAAAATCATCCTAAATGTACATTTTCAAATGATTTAAACTTAACAAAGTAGCAAAAAAAAAAAAAAAAAGCTCATTAAATTTCTTGAGAATAATGTATTTATTTCTTATTAATTTATGATTGACTTTAGCTTTGCAATGTTAATTCCTTCTGGGAGGTAGTACACATAACCTTCTGTGATTTCTTTTATGTATTTAACACTTTAGTGACTTCAAGCAATAGATTTAAATTCAAAGATAATAAAAAGTATTGAGTAAAACTGGTAAGACATTTACTGCACTGAACTGGGTTTGTTTATATCTGTCTATCTCCCATTCATCTGGCAGAACCTTAAAATGTGGGGGTCTTTATTCATGTTTGCATTCTTAATATGTAGTACAGTGTTGGCACAGTAGAAAAACTTTTAAGGTAGTTGTGAAATAAATAAACTTATAATAGGACATAATAAAGAAATGTCAACTTGGGATCTGGTATTCTCAAAATACAAATGTCTTGAATGTCTTGATAAAAGCTGTATTATATTTAATCATTGCACCAATGAACATACAAGTCTTTTATAAGAATTTAAAATGTTTTCAACTATATTCAGACTACATTACCATCTGGCATTCTACCCCAAATGGATGAGCACATGTGTTAAAAGATGCCTGTGTTTTAAAAAAACATACTAAGTGATCACATTGTCTGTAGCTTTGCCCATTACATGCAAGGCACAGCCTTGACTCCGTCTACAATTTTAATTCCCTTGTTTTGCCTTGTAATATAATATATTCAAAAGTTCCATTAATGAGTATATGGAAATTTTTATGTTGGGGGAGGGCAGGTTGGGGGGGGAGGGTGAAGGGAAATGTTATTTTGCCTACCTCAGAATCGTATTTCTCTATTCTTCTTTTGTTAAAAAAAAATTTTAATGTTTATTTTTGAGACAGAGAGACAGAGTGTGAGTGGGGGAAGGTCAGAAGGAGAGGGAGGCACAGAATCTAAAGCAGTCTCCAGGTTCTGAGTGTCGGTACAGAGCCCGACGTGGGGCTTGAACTCACAAACTGTGAGATCATGACCTGAGCTGAAGTCGAACACTTACCCGACTGAGCCACCCAGGTGCCCCTCTAATTTTAAATTAATATTTGGGACAAAAGTAGGCACCTTTTCTCGTATTTTGCACAACCTTTAAAATATACTGTGACCATGTGCTTATTCCCACATGTCCCCTAAGTGTTCATGAAAATGTTAATATCCCTTTTTTAAATTATTCTCTAAAAGAATGACCAAGAATGCATTATATCAAAAACCCTAAATTCAAATGCCAGAAAAAACAATAGTTAAAATGTTATTTTGCTGTAGTTGTTGTTCATGAACCCTAAATGCTGAACTTTTGTAATATGTCTAAAATTATAAATCTTGTCTTTAAAATAATCGATCATATTTTTTGACCCTGAGAGAATTGTCAATATTTATACTTGATATTTGTGTAATATGAAGATCATTTTTTTCCATGTTCTACAGTGATGCTTAGTAATGGATATCTTTTCAGGTGAATCACAGGAATAAATATAAATCAATTATTATA
The DNA here is from genome assembly GCF_018350215.1 of Panthera leo. NCBI lineage: Eukaryota > Metazoa > Chordata > Mammalia > Carnivora > Felidae > Panthera > Panthera leo. Next base: position 20,829,270 of record NC_056687.1, on the reverse strand, counting down.
GAAACAGAAAATACCTTTTATTACTAAAAAATAAAAAGTAAAAACTGTGGGGCACCTGGGTGGCTCGGTGGGTTAAGCGTCCAACTCCTGATGTCAGCTCAGAGCATTATCTTACACTTCATGATTTCAAGCCCTGCATCAGGCTCTACACTGACTGACAATGCAGAGCCTGCTTGGGATTCTTTCTCTCCCTTTCTCTCTGTTCCACCCCCACTTGTGCTCTCTCTCTCAAAATAAATAAATAAATTTAAAATTTTGCAAAAATAAAATAAAATAACATAACATAAAATAATAAAATAAAATAAAATAAAATAAAATAAAATAAAATAAAACAAAAAATAAAAATCACAGACCAGGTATTAAATTAAAAGGAACACTAGTAGGCCATTTGCTTTGAAAATGTTTGGAAACCAACTTGACAATAAATTGCATAATAAAGAAAAAGAAAATGTTAATTTCCCGTTTCATTTGCAAATATCACAATTTGGGAGTTAGTTTGTTCTTTTATCTTAAATAATACAATGTATATTACTTTAAGGAAAATGACCATCAAGATACAGGTAGGTAGTAAAAGTTGAAAAACTGCTTATGGCCGAAGGTAATGCCTCTGAAAGTAGTTCTAAGCTGAAAGCATCAAGATCACCTGGGAACTTGTTGGAAATGCAAATATTCAGCCCCACTTCAGTCTTGAATCAGACATACCTGAGGTGAGAGGCCCACCAATCCTTTAAAAGCTCTAAAGGTGATCCTAGGATACTACGCACTTACAAAATTTCTTGTACACTTGAAGTTTTCATGGGTTTATCTATATACTTTCAGATACTTCATTCTTATGATTCCTTAATATCTTAGCAAAGAAATTATATATTGAGGGAAACGTTTGAACACCACTTGAAGAAACTCATAAATAGTCCAATCTGGAAGAAATAAAATCCAACTATTAAATCCTAAAATCCAATAAAATAAAAAAAATAATTACTTATATAATTGCCTGAATAGCATCAAAATTCCTAGCAATTTAGAAAGACTTTGGATGCATAATTTATATATGTGGTTCCTTCTGGGGAGATTGAGTGTACTCATCATATCCTGGAAAATCTTACATAAATAACAAAAGTCATCATCCGCATTGATGAGAGACCATCAGGCAAGCTGAGGGCCAAGCATGAGATGGCACAACACCCCTCCCCCAGGTGGCTTATGTGACATTCCTCAGCCACTGCTGGCTGCCCAAGAACAAAGAGAGGAAAGGGGGAAACAAAGGTTAATTGATGGAGATCACAGTTATGCGGGGACATGAGTCTCCATCAGTTTATAAATGTCTCAGTAAATTACAAGTAAGAGGCAATCTTACCTGTAGCCTAATCTCTAGAAACCCATAGACTCAGTTTCCTGGAGACCCTTGTATCACCCTTCTCTCCATAGTGATTTGGGGAAGAAAGGCAAGAAGGAAATGACAGGTAAAATTAAACTTCTTTATAACCTGCAGTCCACTGACAAATATTTGAGGCAAATACCATTTCTCCAGGAACTCCCTACTGTCATAATGTTAATGCCTTCCTAGAGGGAAACAACCTTAGCTTGACAAGAGCAAGGCCCTGGCATCTTATGAGTCTTCTTTAGCATATCAAAGACCCTCTGGAAGCCTCCCTTTTGGCTTTACCTCCCCCAAACTCCATAGTATAGAACTAGTCATTCTTTTAAATTTTTTTTTCTTAGTGTTTATTTATTTTAGAGAGAGAGAGAGAGAGAGAGAGAGAATGATCAGGGGTGGGGCAGAGAGAAAGGGAGACACAGAATCCAAAACAGGCTCCAGGTTCTGAGCTATCAGCACAGCTCGAACCCAGGAACCACAAGATCATGACATGAGCCAAGGTTGGGTGCCTAACCCACTGAGCCACCCAGGCGCCCCTATAACCAGTCATTCTTCACAACTCCAGTGCAGCTTTTCCTGCCCAAAGGTCCTGTCACTGTGCTTGAATAAAATAACCTTTTTTACAACAAAGGATTGTTTTAACGCTTGTTTCTTGGCTGTCTGCTTTGAACCTCCCACCATTCCAAAACCTCATCACATGAAAGTTGTTTTTTTTTTTCTTCCCCCCCCCCCCCCCAATGCAGCACTCTCTTGTCCTTTAAGAGGTATTATCTCATCGGAAACAATTACTTTGCACGTTTTTTATACTGGTGATAACAGCAAAACTCGAACAAAGAATTCCAAATTTAGCTGGAATTTAAAGTACTGATTTTTTACTCTTAATGTAATGTACACTAAATATGCAATAAAACTTGCATACATTTTTATTTTCTAGAAAGAATTGCATATTTAAAAAAATCTCTAGTAAAAATAGAATTTCAATATTTTTGCTCTGTCTCTATATATAGAGAGAGATAGATAGATATAGATAGATATAGATATAGATATAGATATAGATATAGATATAGATACAGATACAGATACAGATATAGATATAGATATAGATATAGATACAGATATAGATATATAGTAGGGGAGAAAGAGCTTCCGCTTCCTCTGCCTATGGTTCTTCTAGCTGGACTTAAAATCAAATTAACATGAGGCATATTAATATGAGAAAATTAAGTTTAATAAGTGCTCTTATGTGGGATCCACACAGACAAGAGATTCCAAAGACAATGAGCAACATGCCACTTATATGAACCAAAGAGAGGGGTAGGGACCTGAGGATACAATGGGGAGAAAGACCACTAAGTGGAGGTGAAAGGAGATGTTTGCAAAACAAAGGTTGTCATGCTAAGCAGCTAGGTTTCTTAGGTAAAGGAGAGTCTGTTAGTAGAGCTCTCCTCTTGAATGTAAATTTAGGCAGTTAAGAGGGAGACAGAGAGCTTTTCCTGTATCTGCTTGATTTGATTGCTTTGAACTCAAAACCATCTTTATGCTAAAGTGGTAGGTTTTGGGGTATCTCATCCTGCACCCACCCCTTCAATATGTACAATTCTTTTTTGCTTTTCCCCCGAAAAAACACTCCCCTCTACTCCAAGGCCAGGATGCCTTTCATGCGGATTCTTTGAAGGTCAGTACAAATGTACAAGGAGCGAAGTAACATTTGAAAAGTGGATTGACAGAGTAGGCTGGTTTGGTCCCCAAATGCTTCAGATTAAACTTTGATCCAGGAGGGTGGGAGAGACCCACCCTTGGTCCTTGTCTCACGGAGCCAACATAGGAATCCTGCAGACAACAGAGAGTGAGCAAAGAGACAGAGTTTACTGAGGGAAAGTCCAAACCTCTCAAGAATGAGAGGGGTCCTGACTGGGTAGCCACAGAAGATTTTTGTGCCTGACTTTTTATTGGAATCTTATCACAAAAGTTTGTGAGACTCCACTCATGGCACCTAGCCCAAGCAGGTCTGGAATCCTTTTATCCTTTTTTCTTCCAAACCCCGCATGTTCTTCAGCCTCCCCCTTGCAGCTACAGCCTGTCTCCCCCAGGGTCCTTTATCTGTCCCTGCCTAATGTTAATCCTTTCCCCACTCAACATCACTATCTATTAAACAATATTGAGTTGCAGCACAAGTGAATTTACTTAGGCATGTAATTTCCTATTGCTATTTTAATAACAAAGAGATACAATTATCAAAAATTTAAAATGAGATAGAGAAAATGACTATGTGTTTTAAGAGTTTTAAATACAAACTAATAGGTTATGATTAAATAGTCACATTCGTCTTTAAAATTCTTAAAGAGTTGATAGAATAATGATTTCAAGAAATAGTTCTCACTTCAGCATATTTCAGAATGTGTTTTCTAAAAAAAAATTGCAATAAAAAAATACTTCCCAAAGAAACCTAAACATGAATAGGACAGGGGCACCTGGGGGAGCTCAGTCAGTTAGGCATCCTACTTCAGCTCAGGTCATGATCTCATGGTTCATGGGTTCAAGCCCCGCGTTGGGCTCTGTGCTGACACCTCCGAGCCTGGCGCCTACTTCAGATTCTGTGTCTCCTTCTCTCTGTCCCTCTCCTGCTCGTGCTCTGTCTCTCACTCTCTAAAAAATAAATAAACATTAATTAAAAAAAATAGAACAAAGGCTCTTTGGCAGTGCTAGCTAAAATTCTCATTCATCTTTCAGTTCCAGTTGATGAAGGAGCATAAGGCAAGTTAAGGGCAATGTACAAGCTAGTATACCCCTCCACCTCCAGGTGAGATACGTGTGGTATTTCTCAGACACTCTTGGCTCCCCAAGAACATAGAAAAGGAAAGAGAACAAACAGTTGACTGATAGTCATGCAGGACAGGCATCTACTTCAGTTTACGGATAACTTAGTAAACTGCAAGGAGAAGGCAATCTTATCCACAGCCTAATCTCTAGAAACCTATAGACTCTTTTCTGGAGCTCTAATATAATCCTCCTCAAGATGTAAGGGGGTTTAAGTGCTTGCCATGGTGATGTGGGAAACGACGACAAATGAAAAATTACATTTTCTTACTGCCCACAGTGCATTGACACGTCCTTGAAACTGACAGTCACCTTCCTCTAGGAGTTCAACTGTCTCAGTGATGATACTTTGCTAGGGACAAAAGGGAATCTTGGCTTCACATTATCCTGACCTACCAGGATCCTGGTGAGTCTCCTTAAACAAATAAAAACTTATTTGGAAACTTCCTTTATCTCTACCTGCCGCCCCTCACTCACCAATCATACCTCAGGCTTATGGTTCCTTGATATACATCCGAAGGGTCTCACGACTGAGGTTTTACTAAACAGTAATACATGATGTTTTCCTAACAACAGCTAGCCCCTCAACGTCCTGGAAAACTTGCTTCCAAAATTTCTTAGAGACTTACGCTGTCCCTAACCCCCTCCCAACCTGAAGGTATATAATCAGTCACCCTTCACAACCCCAGTGCAACTTTTTCTGCCCATGGGCCCTGTCCCTGTGCTTTAATAAAACCACCTTTTTGCACCAAAGACGTCTTCAAGAATTCTTTTGTGTCGTCGGCTCTGAACCCCACTATCACCCCCAAGCCCCATCACAACCACCTGCTTTACAAAGTTTTTAAATACAGACTAGCAAATGTACATCTTTCCCAATGTCAAATAGATAATTGGGTGGGGTGGGGGTAGGGGTAAATCTTACCCAAATGCTTATTTAATACATTTCATGCATCAGATTAGAAATTACTGTTTTCCATATTTAGTTGTTGAGACTTTGAGAGTGTTTGTAACTGACCAAATTCCCAATGTTTACAATTTCTTTTCAAGAGACAACTACTAAATAGCTGTGTGGTACAAATTAATTTAAGTGTCATTCTCCATGTTTTTGTTTTTCTTTTTCTTTTTTTTTTTTTTTTTACATAATAGCTTAGTCTACTATTGAAGTGTTTTTTTAAATGGAATGAAAACATATGTATTATTTCATAGCACAAAAACTGCTATGAATTGTAGTTTCTAAAAATAATAAGTATATAAAACATGAGAGAATCTCATGCCCTACTAATTGTGACTCTTCCATTTTTCCGTTAGGTAAGCTCCTTCACATCTAAAATATATGATCACCTAACATACACATACGTGAGCATAAGTGTTAATCCAACCCTGAAATTAAGTGATGTTGATTTTTTAAATGGCTAAAATTGTTAATTCTAGTATTTTCTTCCAGAGGGCAATGAGAACTATTTGCAAGAATGTTTCCCAGTATCAAGCCTTGGTTCCCTCTGGGTAGTGAATTTTTGCTGACTGCTTTGTTGTTTCATTTATATTATATTGCCTAACACTTTGAGAATAATATAATGACTTTATAATATAAAATAAAAACTACTTCCTTTTTGAACCTAAAACTTTTTAATTTTAATTATGTGATATAATTTTGAAAGACCCAATAGATTTTAAAGCGCTGTAGATCTCACACTATAGAATAAAGAAAATTACACTGTATCTATCCAAAATTCATATAATTAAAAAAAAAACCACTATATGGCAAGGTGGTTATTGCCAGAGGTGATTTATTAAAATGCTCCTTCTTTTGTTTATTAAGTTAGAGGGTTAAGCAAGTACCTGGAGAGTTCATGGGGACCCGTAGGATGGGGACTCAAAATCCAGCCCCCACTGAGTTCTCTTTTCCAAAATGGAACTCTAGTTAGATACCATTGAAAGTTCTTTTTGCTTCATTTCCCCAGGCTTCTTAGAATTATTAACCACCATGTCCTCAGAATAAATATAAGAAAACATAAATGTAATTTAACTTTATCTCAGGATTATAAAAATCAGTTAACTTTGGTTCCAGACACTTTGGTAAGTGAATCATTAATCTATAGAAGTGACATGTTCTTAATAAACTATGTAGATTAAATGAGTAAGCCTGAATTCAATGTGTAGACAAAAGGGCAGTGTGAACTTTATGAAACAGGTAATTATTATATTACTATTCAGATTTTTATTTAGGACAGTAAATACCAAGTTTAACCAAATTGAAGTTATCATCATCCGTGTTTCGGGAAAAACTAAAGTATCAATCTAAAACATACAGCAAAATACCTCAGATTTCTGGTGTAATGAATCACAATGTTCTGGGGTTCTGTTTGTTTGTTTCTTTGCTTGTTGGTTTGTTTTTTATTTATATATTATATCCTAGTATAGTAGCCTTATAAGGCCTTATAAGGCTTTATAGTAGCAAGGGGTGTGGCAGCATTGGAGAAGTAAATAAATTCCCAAACTCATTCTAATGAACAAATATCTCATTAGGGAGATGGTTTGACTCTGAACTCTAGGATAGCGTTGCCCAAAGTGTATTCAGCGAAACAACAGCATCAGAATTCAGGAACACTTCTTAATTTATTCATGTCTGTGGCCCATCTCAGAACTAATAACTTGGAATCTCAGAGGATTTGAGCTCTGGACTTTTGAAAAAAAGTTTGGATATAAAGTGAAGCTGGAAATGTAAATGATTTCCTCACCTGAGATGGGCAATGTGGCATCCTGGGAAATGGATATCTAAGACAAGTCTCATGGAAAGATAGCCCATTTTATATTAGGAAAAACATTTATCTAGTTTATGTACCCCAAGTAGTCACAGCTTAAGCCTGTCATCCTGGCTTGACTAATAACAGTGTCTCCTTTCAATTTCTAAAATGAATCAAAGAGGAAAATAAATTATATAGTCACCCTATTCATCGAAATCTACTGAATAGTATCTAATAGATCCTGAAGTCCAGACCTGTATATACAGATGTCGGGTTATACCTCAGAGGCTTTATGTGTATTTTAATCTAAAATATCCAAAACTTAGATCCTGAGACCCCTCTAGAAAAAAAAAAAAAAGATAAGCTCTTACATATTCATATTTTGGTAACAACTATCTATCTTAATATTTAGAGCATGTGGATTTGGCCCCACAAATATGCATTTTTAGCCAATTATCTGGGTAACTATTTCTTAGAGTCAAGTGTTTGAAGCAATAGTTTATGATAGCCAGTATATACTCCTCAAAATGTATATAGTAATTCAGATGCATTACCTATATAATAAGAATATATATAAGTAGAAGTAGTTAGAAAGAAGTTTTCATTCCACTACTGGGAATGTTCAACAGAAATTGATAGGCAAAAACATTTTGTGTATTACTAGTGTTGCATTTAATATATATACTTTATTAGATGTGTTTCATTTTCAAAAGTAAATTTAGGGATTTCTGGGTGGTTCAGTGCATTAAGCGCCCAACTCTTGGTTTCAGCTCAGGTCACCGTCTCACGATTGGTGAGTTTGAGCCCCGCATCACACTCTGCACTGAGACAGCTTGGGATTCTCCCTCTCTCCCTGCCCCTCTCCTGCTCTCTCTGTCTCTCTCTCAAACATAAATAAGCAAACTTAAAAATAAAAGAGTAAATTTTAAGTGATAAAAAAATAAGACTAAAAAGGAGCTCCAATAAAGGGAATACATGAACAATATGCTGCTCTTAAGAGTATGTAATACAGATACTAAGCATCAAATTGGGTTCTGGAACTTCATAACAGCCAGAGCAAAGAATATGTTAAATATTTATTATTATTACAAATGAGGAAAACATAATCTTCACTTACAACTCTGATAACATAGTATTACGTAGATCACTGATGCTATCCATTTAATCAATTGTAGCCACACCTTTAAATTCATGGAAACTATAAGCTTTATTATTTAAACAAATAACTTACTAAGTGAGAAAAATGTATAGTTTATTGGTGGCTTATAACAAGTGATAAGACGGTCATTATATTATTTTAAATACCTTCCAAATGAAATCTTTTCTTTAGAATAAACATATATCAGACTAACTTATAAAATCTATGGGAAGGGATTAAGAATATATAGCAAATCATTATTTATTGATGAGTTGAATACAAACTAGGCTGGTCTAAAAATTCAAGTTGTATTTTTTTTTCCTTAATATAGTTTCAAACAATGTCCTTTCTGGTATGTATGTGTTTATATACGAGTGTGTTTTAATATGGGAAGATATGTTAAAAATCTATTGTTTGGGGGCGCCTGGGTGGCTCGGTCAGTTAAGTGTCCGACTTCGGCTCAAGTCATGATCTCACTGCCCGTGAGTTCGAGCCCCGCGTCGGGCTCTGTGCTGACCGCTCAGAGCCTGGAGCCTGTTTCAGATTCTGTGTCTCCCTCTCTCTCTGCCCCTCCCCTGTTCATGCTCTGTCTCTCTCTGTCTCAAAAATAAATAAATGTTGAAAAAAAAAAAAATTAAAAAAAAAAAAAAAAAAAATCTATTGTTTGTACTGTGACTTTCCTTGTGCTTATGAATTATTTTCACAAACCAAGCATTCCCCGATATCTTTGGGTTTACATCATGATCCTTGGTATTCATTGCCTTGGAGAGCACCAACCTATTTCATAGACTTTTGGGGAAGGAACATCAAGAATAGAGAGAAATATAATGACAAATAATGTATAACAAAAAGTAAGACTTCTCATGCTTCATCTGATTCTATACCTAAAGAAATATTTGAGTTCAATTTATAAACTGCACAAGGGTTTAATAAATTGTGCTTTGGCCTCATAATTTTCTAAATTGGTTGATTTCAGTCTCTTTATCTGCATTTAAATTCTGTGCAAATATCCTTATTTAAGTTTAAATGTTCTTTGCCTGGGGAAACAAAATAAGGATTATAAATTTTTCTTTCATAAAATAGGTGATAGAAAGCAATTGTTATGCATTAAACTTCTCAGTAATGACTAATTCTTAATGTAGGGAGCAAATTTGAATTTATTCAAAGGATGAGTGATTTTTTTTTGTTTTGTTTTAAATGTTCTCACAAAGATAAAATGTGTATCATTATAGATAATAGGTCTTCTGTCCTTTTGAATTTGACGGCATTTAAAGTTCACGTTATAAAACAAGGACTTCAGAAAAAGAAAAGCATTTAAAGTAAGTACTGAACACTCATATATAACGTGAGGACACTAAATTCAAGGCCTTAAATCTGCATCTCTCTAATTAAAAATTAATATTGATAATAATTAATAAATTCCATTTCTGGAAAGCCATTTTGAACATAACTAAAGAGTTAATTCATTTACACTTATTTGGGGTGACTGGGTGACTCAGTCAATTAAGTGTCCGACTTCGGCTCAGGTCGTGATCTCACAGTTGGTGGGTTCAAGCCCTGAGTTGGGCTCTGTGCTGATGGCTCAGAGCTGGGACCCTGCTTTGGATTCTGTGTCTCCCTCTCTCTCTTTCTGCCCCTATCCTGCTGACACTGTCCCTCTCTAAAAATTAAATGAATAAACATTTAAAAATTATACTTATTGTATGAAAAAATATTTAAAGATATATTATGTGAAAAATTCAACTCTTCACCAATATTTTTTTGTTTGTGTTTTAGCATCTGCATAAAGCCATTATGCTATTAATTAACAACAAGCATTGAGCATGTACACGAGGTTGTGGTATCCATGAACACCATTTTGAAGCACTGAGTGGGTTTAAACATGCCCTTTGTGTGGCATCTTTGAACAATACCCTGAAATTGTATTTATTTTTTTTTATATTTGTCCAAAATCACTTCAACTGATTAAAGAAAAAAAAAAATTTTGTTTTATAAGCTGTTTCCAAAGATAACACAGTTTTTTGAAAACCTAAGCAGGTAGGAATTGTCGATAAGCATTTAATGAGAGAAAGTGGTATACATCAGTTTCAAAGAAAGAAAAATATCAAGCATGAAATGAAGTTATGGTTAGTACCTCAGCTGCTCATATCCAGAAAAGAAAATTTTTCCCAAGAAGTTTGAGAGTAAGGAGAAGAAAGGAACAGTAGCATAGTAGCTAGATAGTGTCAACTCAAAGAGATGAAAGGCATGTGATCAGAGCTGCAAAAACAAAACAAAACAAAACAAAACGGGCACTAACTAGAAATTGTGGTCTAATGAGGAATGAACATCATGTCACAGGAAAGACCTCTCTGCCATCTATGATTCTTAATTGCAGAGCTAGAAGTAACACCTTAGTATCTTTTAAAATAAAATCAAGTTGGGGCGCCTGGGTGGCTCAGTCGGTTGGGCGGCCGACTTCGGCTCAGGTCATAATCTTGCAGTCCGTGGGTTCTAGCCCCGCGTCGGGCTCTGTGCTGACAGCTCAGAGCCTGGAGCCTGCTTCAGATTCTGTGCCTCCCTCTCTTTGACCCTCCCCTGTTCATGCTCTGTCTCTCCCTGTCTCAAAAATAAATAAACGTTAAAAAAAAATTAAAAAGAAATAAATAAAATAAAATAAAATCAAGTTAATCCCAGAAATGACTACTAAACTGAACCAACAACCCTGAAGCTGAAGATTAAAAAATCTCAAGCCAGGAAAGTCTTCAACTAGCCTAAGGGAGTCAGCAAAGTTCATTTATCCAAGATTTAGTTAAGTAAGACTAGATAGCATCTTACATGTATAGGTGTCTCTCTAAATTTTTCTCATTCTTATCTCTTCTTTATTTCTGTATTTCATATTCTATTGAGAAGAGTGAATTAATACTGATCAAAAGAAATAGATCTCTCTGAAAAGCCAAAAAAGATTATTCCAGTATAGACATATCTGTAGATGTTCAGAAGACAATGGATGGAAAATAGAAAGAGGCAAATTATGGGACACCTGGGTAGCTCGGTAGGTTGAGCATCCGACTTTGGTTCAGGTCACGATCTCACGGTTCACAGGTTAGATCCCCAAGTCGGCTCTGTGCAGACAGCTTGGAGTCTGGAGCCTGCTTAAGATTCTGTGTCTCCCTTTCTCACTGCGCCTCTCCCACTCATGGTCTGTCTTGCTCTGTCTCTCAAAAATAAATAAACGTTAAAAAAATTTTTTTAGGGGCACCTGGGTGGCTCAGTCGGTTAAGCTGGTGTCCAACTTCAGCTCAGGTCATGATCTCACGGTTTGTGAGTTCGAGCCCTGTGTGTCAGCTGTGCTGACAGCTTGGAGCCTGGAGCCTGGAGCCTGCTTCAGATTCTGTGTCTCCCTCTCTCTCTGCCCCTCCCTTGCTCATGCTTTTTCTCACTCTCCTTCAAAATAAACATTATTTTTTTAGCAAGAGGTAAATTATGTAAAAGGTATTGAAAATATCCAGCAGAAACTATTGAATCACTGTCTCACATTTCTAATGAAAAATAACAAAATTTACCTCTGATGTCCAAATAAAATTATGTTAATTCACCTGTGTTTCAATCCAGCAAATAATTAGTGCCTAAGAAAACAAATGGTTTTACTATGATTGTATAAGCATACAAGCTGAACATAATTAATTAACTATAAGTTGTAGAGCCGAAGTAACTCCTAGTTTCTGATGGCCAAAGAAGAAACGTAGAAATTGATGAGTTTAGTGGTCCCCATGAGAAGGAAGGTGACATGTACATTTTATTTATTTATTTATTTATTTATTTATTTATTTTAACATTTATTTATTTTTGAGACAGAGAGAAACAAAGCATGAACGGGGGAGGGGCAGAGAGTGAGGGAGATACAGAATCTGAAACAGGCTCCAGGCTCTGAGCTGTCAGCCCAGAGCCCGACATGGGGCTCGAACTCATGGACCGCGAGATCGTGACCTGGGCTGAAGTCGGACGCTTACCCGACTGAGCCACCCAGGCGCCCCGACATGTACATTTTTAAAAACAATTAAAATAATCTGTGTTCACTGACAACTTAGAAAGCATCTGTAATTCTCATAGGCGACCGGAAAACAATATCGTCAGTGAAAAGATTTTAAAGTTTAGCCAATACTTTCCTTTTCTTCCACTCTTAAATTTTCATCTTTGATCCAGCTTTCTTCATCTCCCTTTTTTCTTTCCACCACTACCAAATTAATAAAAGATTATTGTAAATCTTCCCTCTGAAAAAGGAAGTGATGTCTGAGCCCTAATCACTGAGCTTCTCGGCCACCTTCAGCAAGGGAGACAGGGTGGGGGAAATGGGTGAAGACAGTCAAAGGGGACAAACTTTCAGTTATAAACCGACCCAATTCTGGGAATGTAATGAACCTCATGGTGGCTATAGTTTAACAACATTGTACGGTGTACTTGAAAGTTGCCCAGACAGTAAACCTTAAAAGTTCTCATCACACATGTAACTATGTGAGGTGTTGGATGTGTTAACTAACCTTATGAAGATAATCATTTCACAATATATATGTATATCAAATCATCACTTTGTACAACTTAAACTTACTCAGTGTTACACGGCAATTATGTCTCAATAAAGCTGAAAAAAATAGCATCCAAGTCAGACGTTTAGTATTGTGGTCTAATTGTGGCCATTTAAATATAACTAACAGGCTTCAAGGACTGCCCGGACTCCTTTGCACGCAGCCCTGAATGTTGTTTTCTGTGGCTAAATCACCTCAGCCCTCAGAGGTTCCTTTGTCTTCTTTCTTGTGATAAAAAACTAAGGCAACCATTGGGTTCATTAATCGTCTTCATTTGGCTTCCAGGTGGATTCAGACATCTGTCTTTTGTAGTAATAAAGTTCTCCTCATGGTCTCTTCTTTTAGTACTTATTGTAGCTTGGTAACCCGAAGTATTAGATTGCCTGACCTTGAAACTTACAAAAAAAATCAAATATGATGATGGGATATTTTGGAGATATTCAAGATCATTTAATTTTGCAAGTATCAAGAGATCAATGAATCAATAAAAGAATGAGTAATTGAATGTCACATAATTACCATAAAAATATGTGCATACCTAAAAAAGTGAATTTCCTTAAAACATAGTTAGTGTACCACAGTTCTCATATGCTCAAGATATAAAGAAAATATTATCCTTTTTTAAATGAAGCGAAGGTTTTGTTTCGTTTTGGTTTTTTAATGAGGTCCTAGCTTCGATTTCAAACATTTTACTCAACATCATACGCAAAGCCTACATGCACGTACACACACACACAAACACACCCACACAATACATCCTTCCGTTTGTACTCAGAAGTAATGAAAATTATATGTGAATTTATGTACAAATGCATTCTTACACTCACAGATAACAATTTCATTAATCTCTATAAATAAAATTATTTCTAACATGTTGGACAAAGGAAGGCTCATTTTAGATAGCATTCAATACTTATAAGGAGTGAACAGGTTAAAATGGTTTATATATCACCTAATGTGCAGAAGAAATACAAACTTAGATGTATTGATTTATTACTTATCTAAAAAATACACACCCACCTAAAGAATCTCTGTGAGATTTTTATGGTATTCTGTTGTGAAAGATAATTCAATGTTCCATACAAAAGTAGCACCTGAGGGTGAGAGATCCGAACTCCCTCACCTTTAACTCACTCAAAAGGCACCACTGCTTCAGATAAACATTTCGGTGTGAACGTAAGGGAAGTCCTAGAAGCCACCTACTATTCTCAGGAGGTCTATATATCCTCCAAGTGCTTCTCAACTGTTCAAAGACTTTGGCCCCAGGTATCAGCTCACCAGGTAGAAGTCATGAGTAAACATGAGGACAGTTTTCCAGGCTTGGCATCTTACTAACAGACTTCAGGTACATTTCAGTCTGAGTTATGGTTCGACATACAAGGTAACTTAAAACCATACATAAATGCAAAAGCAAAAAAAAAATAAGTGACATGTTCAGCCTTTAGAGTGTTCATTTATGAGTGTGGTACTTCTTGGTTATAGGAATAAATCAACTTTAATATGTAGGGTCTATAAAGTCAGAAGTAAATATCAAATGAGTTTAAAAATCAATAACCTAGATAGAATGTGCTTATGGTACGTATTGTTTTCCTTTTGCTGTTATAACACACTTTTACTAATTTAGTGACTCACAGCAACATAAACTTATGCTGCTACAGTTCTAGAAGTCAGAAGTCCAAAGTCACTGGGCTAAAGTCGAGGTGTCAGCATGACTGTTTCCTTCTGGAGGCTCTGAGGGGAGCATCTGTCTTTCCATTGTTTCAACTTCTAGTGGCTGCCTCTATTGTTTGGCTGGTGGTCCCTTCCATCATCAGAGGGCATCACTCGAACCTTGGATTCAGTCATAGCATCCCCTTCTTCCCGGCTGACTCTTTTTGTACCCCTCCTCTAAGTACCATTGTGATACATAGGACCAATCTGGATAATCTGTGATACCCTTCCCATCTCAAGATCCTTAACTTACCTTTGCAAAGTCTCTTTTGCCATATAAGGTAACATCCACAAATCTGGGGGATTAGGACATGGACATATTTGGAGACCGTTAATCTTCTTACCAAGTGAGAGTTGTATAGTTCATAATTATAATGGATTCCATGACATGAACAATTAGGTCTACAATTAATATTTAAGAAAGTTACAGTATGACTAAAAAGATATTAACTTAGGGGCTCCTGGGTGGCTCAGTCGGTTAAGCATCCAACTTCAGCTCAGGTCAGGATCTCGCGGTCCGTGAGTTCGAGTCCCGTGTCGGGCTCTGGGCTGATGGCTCAGAGCCTGGAGCCTGCTTCCGATTCTGTGTCTCCCTCTCTCTCTGCCCCTCCCCCGTTCATGCTCTGTCTCTCTCTGTCTCAAAAATAATAAAATAAACATTAAAAAAAATTTAAAAAAAAAGATATTAACTTAAAAGAAATATTGTTTGCTGCTTATCAACAATAACGTAGTAAAATCCAAAAAGTATAAGTCTGTCTCACATCAAAATACCAAAAATGAGGAATTGTTTTATAATATGGAGAATTAATCCAAATGGTACTGATATCAGGTAATTATTTCCTAATTTTCATATATTTCACTGTGACTTAAAGCAGATACACAGATTTGCCTTAATGTAAGCAATAAGATGAACCTATTTGATGTTTTAAAATGGTTGAATTAAAATTCCTAAAACTTGAGAAATATGTTAATAGAAAGAATATTAATTGAATCCTAACATTTAGGTTCCCTGGCTCCCAATACTACATCTTAGTATTAAGAGATTTCTACACTTCTTGATATTAAAAATAGCAACTAAGCCTCTGAAATGTAGTGTAGCTTCTTAGTAGATAATTTGTTCTTTGAAGAAGCAGGGCGAGAGGGAGAGGGGGAGATGGGTGAAAGAGGGAAGGAAATGAAGGAAAGAGAAGGAGGGAACTTAATAGAGTAAATTTTCAACCTTGCTAAGGATTCTAAGTCTTCACATTAATAGCTCTTGGTCCTGATCTATTTAACCAATGAGTGGATTTATTTTTTTCCATAGCAATGAATGCAGATTTATTTTTTCTTGTTTGTTTCAATTTAAAGTAGAAAGAATTAATACAACGCTATCTCAGACTATATGTGTACCTTTGAGTGCTTATGAGGTGCAGATTGTTCAAAATATTGCTAATTAGATTGATTTACAAGGCAAGGCCAGCGCCTATTATAATTGGCTTTAAAAGTCATAAAATTTATTTTCAGATATAATTTTGTGTCGGTTCACAACCTAGGGACCTTACTGGGTAAGATCTGAAACAGGCCCCTGTACACAGAAGGCAGGGAGAGATGGAAGAAAAAGGCAGACCACTCCAGATTGGTCTGGTGACAGTCAAGAAGAAAGAGAACTTACCTGCCAGGTTTGCCTTGGGAGGCCACAAGATGAGTAGATCTCTGCACCCAACTCCCAGAATCCTAAAAGTTTATATAGAGGCCTTAATCGAGTTCGGTCTCACATTCAGTCCAGACGATGTCAACAGCATATTATTCTCAAGATTGTGTTTTTGAAACTGACTCCTTTTGTGGGAATTGGTGGGTAAAATGTACATTCCAAGGACAGGGAAGAAGCTATGGGGTGTCTGACTGCTGATAACCTCCTCCAACAGTCTGTAATGATAAAGGTAAGCTAAAAGTAGAAATACAACTTTTAGTTCATTTTAACATATTCATAGTAGAATATTGGGTAGAAAAATTGGGCTTAGTAACAAAATTATCAGTGGTTAAGTGTGTGTTCTCTTTTACTGTTCTTTGTTTCTCCTTTTTCTGAGCCTTCGTTTGTTTTAGAGATTATCTTTCAGATGTTGCATTTCGGGAAAACATTTCTAAGACAGCTTATGATGGACTGTGAATTGCTATGAACTGTTATTGTAAAATAGATATTTTGTGTTGAAAAGAGCTTATGCTCCAGGTAATATCTGAAATGGTGTGGAGAGATGTTTTTTTGATGTTTCAGGGTATCTAAAAAGTTTCCACTGAAAACAGAAAACTTGACTATTTTTGCCATCCTATCTCCTTTTTCATTAGCCATTTTACTCCAAAACAGGCCAACAACATATGACGTGGCTGAAAACTCTTCCAACAGAGCAATTGTAAATGACTCTAAAAAGAACTTGACTTACCTTCCCAACCCCCACACTCTTAGTCTGAGGGCTATGATTGTCTCAGAGCCTGTTGCCAGTGCCTTAAATCCTTTTGGGATATAACATGGAATAAAAATACATCTGCATTCATCCCATATTCTAGGAAAACTAACCACTCACTCAAATAATAATGTAAATGACTTACTGTCAAGTTATCTGCATTTAGATATGTTTGATGTTATCATGTATATATTTTTAACCAGAATGTTCCCAGTGGTTGCGTGATGTCATAATGTTGTGGTCTATTTAAAATCATTGTTTTCACTTGTCCCACCACCTCACAAATAACCTCTTAAACTCTCCTCTTAAACTGACCAGGTAATGTCCCTATCGTGCACTCAGTCACATGAATCAGAAAGCAAGTTCCAACCTTGATCCCCTCTTCTCTCTCAACTTTTAGATTCAGTTGGCTGCCACATCTCACCATTTCTCGATCTCAAATATTTCTCTATTTTACCCATTCTCACTGCTTCTCGTTTGGTTTCAACCCCTGTCATCTTTATAGTGATTATGTGTGTTTTAATTATACATCTGCATGGTTCTGTCCTAATTCCATCTGCATTCCAAATTGCTGCTATGTGAATCCTCCTAAAAGGCAAGTGTGATCACATTTCTACCATGCTTTAAATCTTTCCTTTGTTCTCAGTCATATACTAGTATTTTCTACATTGCACATTATAGCCCATTAGTGGATTATAAAATCAGTTTAATGGGTCTGAACCAACAATGTTTTAAATAAAATAGAAAATAATACATTAAACAACAAGAGAAGAGGAAATAAGGATAAGAATATTTTTGTGAGTATGCACATACACATTAATCTCTGCTATGTAGACATTCAGACATGTTTCTCAATGTGGTTTGCATTCAGAATTGGGAAAGCCATAGGCCTGTACCATAAAAATCAAAGCTTCTTACCATAGCCTAAAGACGCTTCAAGATGAAGCCTGTGACCAAATGCTCAACATCATTTCTTATGACTTTGTCCCCTTGTACTGTCCTGAAGCCTCAACTATTCATAATTCCTTAAACTCATTGTGATTTGTATATTGATTCCAGACTGTCTTGATATTTTAACACAGACATTATTTCCATTAAAATAATATTATATGCCAGCAGTTTTCAAACCTTAGCACATATCAGAATTACTCGAAGGTTTGTTCAAACATAGATTGTTGAGCCCAAACTCTCAAAGGTTTAATGGAGTGCGTCGGGGGTTGGACCTAGGAATTTGCAGGTGATGTGAATACTGTGGTTTCATGGACCTCAGTTCAGATACTGCTGTTTTATATCCAATCTCTCGATCGCAAAACAAGACAAGTGACCCTTGTCTGGGTTGACTTTGAGCATGCTTTTATTACAGGTATATAATATTTTACAGGGTTCTTTGTTAAATCAATTGTCTTTATTTTCATGACTCTTCGTATTCTGTATATAGCACGAATAAGATGAAATTTATTTTGGAGCAAGAAATAAAATTTTCTTCTAGTTGGACTACTTAGTTAATGAGTAGCCCATAATAGGTGCCAAAAATTCTTTAGTGAAGGCCCGAGTGAAACACATAATTTTGAAGTCTTCACCTTATTTGTCTTTTCGATTTTTTACTTTTCTTATATTTAAAATCATCAGCAGTTAAAGGGCATGCTGGTGTGCTGACTGCAGTTGTAGCTTTCAAACTTATCAGGGTAGTAATGAAATGCCTCAGAGATAAAGGTGAGCTCGGAGTTATTTCTTGGCCCCATTACTTATATATTTATAATAATGAGAGACATCGTGAAGACATTTCTAGAAGATATTCCGAAAGCCAGTTTAAATGTCAGATAATTTTCTTAAATGTTGTGTTCAAGAGGTGAAAAAATGTTTAGAATGGAATTGAAGTTAATGTCACAATATGTTTCAACAATGTTACAAAGTTCAGTCAAACGTCTGTGCAAATAATGGTTTGAAAGGAAGACTAGTATAAATCAAGTTTACTTTTAACTTAAGAATTTGAAAGAGGCTGTGTGTGTACTTTATAAACTATACTTCATTGCCAGATTCTTTGAAACACATGTAAACCATCCTTGCCATACTATTCTGGATCATCATTGTCTTAACTTCAGATACACAGGTACAAATCAGATAAAATGTATACAAAATATGCAAAATCCAAGTAGGTGCCATTTAAATCTACGTAGAAAATTGTCGTCCTTAGATTAGGAACATTATGAAAAATCCAAAACTTCAATTATGAAACTCAGTAAAAGAGAAATTCATACCTCTTTCTTCCCAACCCAGGGAACAAAAACTAAAAGAAATTATCAAAGAATTTGTGTAAGGTTATGTATTAGAAAGGATGTTTAATTATAGATATCAAGACTCACTCTTGTTATTTTGAATATAAATTAATTTACTGAGCTGCGTGAAATCAGTTTGAGGTCTCAAGCAATTCCAGGGAAAATTCCTAGAGCTATCCAGCCGCATTGCACACCATGAAGACCATTGTGCCTGTCACAACAGTGAAGTCACAGAATATGACAGTTGCAACCGCAGTTATTGGACTCACATCCATCCTACCTCTTCTGTAAAAATAAGGTGTTAATCTGAAAGTCTCCTGGTAAATAAGCAGCAACGTACCTGGTCACAAGCAATCCTCTGATGGGTAACAGAGGAGAGTCCCTACTTCAATTCAGTGGGTAATGATTTATTTCCAATAAATAATGCTGGGCTAATTAGATATTTACCCTGAAAATGCATAAATAAACCATAAGACTTACTTCACTACACACTCAGTGATTAATTTGAGATGGATCATAGACCTGAATATGAAAGCCAAGGAGAAGAAGGAGAAGAAGATGGAGAAGAAGGAGAAGGAGAAGGAGAAAGAGAAGGAGAAGGAGAAGGAGAAGGAGAAGGAGAAGGAGAAGGAGAAAAAGAAGGAGGAGAAGAAGAAGAAGAAGAAGAAGAAGAAGAAGAAGAAGAAGAAGAAGAAGAAGAAGAAGAAAAGGAGGAGGATGAGGAGGAGGGGGAGAAGGGGGAGGAAGAGAAGGAGGAGGACAAGGACAAAGTCAACCTGCTTAAAGAAACCACAAGATGATATCACCTTGACTGTTAATAGAATATTTTAAACAAGGCAAAATGTCCTAAAACAAGACATAAATAGGGGCACCTGGGTGGCTCAATTGGTTAAGTGTCCAACTTCAGCTAAGGTAATGATCTCAGGGTTCATGAGTTCGAGCCTTGCATCAGGCTCTCTGCTGTCAGCACAGAGCCTGTTTCAGATCCTTTGTGCCCCTCTATCACCTCTCCTCCCCTGCTCATTCTCTAAATAAATAAATAGGTAACTCAACCTAAAAAAAGATAGATAAGTGGATTTCATTAAAATTTAGAATAAAATTTTTTATCAAACGATTACGTTAAAAGTGAAAAGACAACCCACACAGAAGTGGAGAAATATTCTCAGTTGGTAAAACTGAGAAAAATGTTTGTATACAGAATACATAAAGTATGGCTACACATTAATAAGGAAAGGTTATAAACCCATTTAACAGTGGATACAATTATTAAATGGAAAACAAGAAAGCACTAACTAGCTTATAGATATTTGTAAAAGGTGCTGAACATCATGATTTAGAAGATAAATAAAGCTATACCCACAATGAGATACTAATCCACACCACACTAGTAAGAAATTTAAAAGGACAGATCACATCAAATGTTGTTGAAAATATGGAATAATAGAAACTCTTTCACATCACTGGTGGGAGTACCAACTGGCATAATTTGCTAAAATAAAAATTTGTATACTCTGTGATTTTGCAATTCCACTTTAGTCTTTAAAGGTTCAAGGTGACCTGGGATTATTGTTGGTGGACTTGGACTATGTTCCTGTTCTTTTTTATTTTTTTTAATTTTCTTTTTTTAACGTTTATTTATTTTTGAGATAGAGAGAGACAGAGCATGAACAGGGGAGGGTCAGAGAGAGAGGGAAACACAGAATCCAAAACAGGCTCCAGGCTCTGAGCTGTCAGCACAGAGCCTGATGCGGGGCTCGAACCCACGGGCTGCGAGATCACGACCTGAGCCAAAGTCGGAGGCTCAACCGACTGAGCCACCCAGGTGCCCCTACTATGTTCCTGTTCTATCTGGAGGAGGATATCATCAATACATCTGGACCTTAGACCCGGCAAATCCTTGTTATCTTTTTGCTTCTCTCTTGCTTTCCAACTTGCTCATTTTTTTTTTCTCATTTTTCCCATTACGTATGGTTTTTCCCAGGAAGAATTTTGGTACGAAATGAGCTAGGCTACCATTGAGAGAAGGGTTAAGTACTTTTTCCTACTGCAATATCTTAGAATTAAATGAAAAGTAAAGTCATATTCACTTCTGGAAACGTACGTGCTTTATATTTCAAGTGCTTATAACATGTGAGGGGATCTGGTGTAATAAAGAATCTGACACAGAAACCTATACTCAAGTAAAGGGGATTATCTCAGGAATACCAGGAAGTAGGACCACTGGGACATTCTTAGAGACTGCATACTACACGTGAGATACTTCTCAGGGAAAGAAAACAGAAGACTTTTTTTTTTTCTTTTTCCCTCAAGCGTGTGGAATTTTCTGCACGTTGTAGCAAACAAATGGATGAAAATGACAGGGAACAAATGGATGAAAATATTTATTCTCTAATAAACATTTCAAAAATATTTGGTCAATGTTATCATTCGTGTCCTTTTAGGTTTGCTATAATGGGCACTTGATAGTTATGACTTTCTATGTATCCAATAAAGGGGTCAACCACTTGTACGGCACTCAAGCCCACATCGCCAGTCTGTTTCCTGGACTTACTGTGTTGAATAGGAAAACATACGTCTGCATAGGCTGAATAGGAAAGGACAGACTCGCTCCAGATGGTATGTGTTGCCGTCTCACTCTTCCTTTATGATCCTTCCCTATCATCATGGTGTGACCATAAGTTGTTTTTTCGTTTGTTTCTTTTGCTTTGTTTTGTTTTGTTTTCTCCGATAGTTTCCAGGACTAGCATGAACAACTGCATTCCAGAGACAACACAAATATAGGTGACTCCTTAATTGTGTCATGTTTGTCTTAAGGAATATTCTGGTCCATTTTCTTCTTCCTCTCCTCTCCACTCCATGTCCCATTCCCATGCAAGAACTCAGGCTTCCTTTCGCTGACCCCTCCAGCTTTTGTGTCTCTATCTGCACCTATTGTAATTTCCCCTTGATGAAACCTATTTTCAGATTTGCCTGTCCCCTTCTTTGGATACATGGAGACAGAGTAATTTATTCACCAAAGTTTGAGTCTAAGATCAGCAAGAACCAGGTTTATCATAATTAGTCCAGATGCCAGCTGTTTGTGAGTCACAGCCCTCAGCTTCAACCCAAACACTGCAACTCATGGAGGGACCTTGAGTATCTTGAGAATCCCACAAGTAGCAAGACTCTTGGCAAACCCCCAAAGCTATAAGATCAGCTGTGAATGTGCCTCATCGGGGTGAAGAATGTAAGAAGTGAGCAGAAAAGGAAGGGTTTCCAGCTTTGTTGGATACATATTTCATGGCATTTTGCTTCCCTGAGAAGAGAAATGGGTATTTTAAATGAGGATACTTATTTAAATACCATGTCAGTATATTCTACACATAAAGTTGCATTTTAAACATAGGATTAACACATATTCAAATTCTAATTCTGTCACAAAGGGAAATTGTCATGAGGATAATAAAAGATAAGCTATCTAATCTTTGGCTAGTGAACAAATATTTAGCATGTACCTAATATGTGACAGATCCTGTATTAAGTGTTAACAACATAGTGATCTCAAGAACGAAATCTGTCCTTACTTAGTCTACATTTTAATATATTATAATGTGATCTGAATCTACTCAACTTAAGTGGATAAATAATTGTTGAGGGTGCTACCTAGTGAAGTTTATGATAAGCAAGAACCCATTGTTTGGAGAAAGAAAATCACAAGCGCTGGACAGGAAAGATTTAAGATATTTTGTCATGTTATAAAGTACAAGAAATACCCAAAGAGCCATAGTATAGTAAACCCAAAATTAATATACAATCACATTTAAAAAATATGTGTACTATGACCAAAATAGATATTCTGACACCTGAAAAACAAATCAAGCATGCAAGGGGCTTGGAAGCTGTCTATGTTTCTAACAACAAGTAAGAAGGTGAAAAGACTGAACAATTGGCATCTCCTTGTCTGTGAGAGAGGAGAAAACAGCTGTCCCCATAAACACATGAAGAAAGGTAGTCATGGCTTACCGGGGAAAAGAATGCCACAGGAACCAGTGCCATGGTAGGAAAACCTGAAATACAACCGATGAATTTGCTATAAGTTCAGGTGTAGACAAGTCTGAATTAAAAAGTCCAAGGAGATGGGGCACCTTGGTAGCTTGGTCGGTTAAGTGACTGACTCTTGATTTTGGCTCAGGTCATGATCTCACAGTTCGTGAGTTCAAGCCCTGTGTTGGGCCCTGCGCTAACAGTAGAGAGCCTGCTTGGGACTCTCTCTCTGCCCCTTTCTCTCCCTCTCTCTCTCTCTCTCTCTCTCTCTCAAATAAATAAGTAAACATTAAAAGAAGAAGTCCAAGGAGACCCACTCATAGGATGGCCCCAACAATTTTGTGAGAACATGTTGTTAACATATTTTAGTTAAACAATATTATATATATTATATATAATATAATATAATAACATATAATATATAATATATAATAATATATTAATATATATAATATATATATTAAGCTTACATATATATATATATATATATATATTAGGGTTAAAAGAAAACCTTTAATTTTATAGAAGTAGTGGGTACCATAAGGAATATAATAAAAATATTATATAATTTAATATATGTATTATATAATATAATAAAAATAAAAAATATAATAAAAATAAAATAAAAATATAATAAAAAATAATCCCAAAGGTCAAATAGTATAATATAGCATTCAAATCTCACACACTAAGATTATTTAAGAAAATTCAGTATTTTGGCAGCTATTTTGTATGCAGTGATATAAAGGTCATAAAACATTTCATTTAAAAGTTTGGGAAAAAATGGGGTGCCTGGGTGGTTCAGTTGCTAAGCATCCAATTTTGGCTCAGGTCATGATCTTGTGATTTGTGAGTTGAGCCCTGAGCCAGGCTCCATGATGACATCTTAGAACCTGAAGCCTGTTTCAGATTCTCCTTCTCCCTCTCTCTCTGCCCCTCCCCTACTCTCTCTCTCTGTCTGTCAAAAAAAATAAACATTAAAAAATTTAAAAGTTCAGGAAAAATTGTTTACGAGTTGCATCTATATTGATGATTCTGTCTTAATTGCTCTTTCTTATCATATAGTCACTCATTAACTCCCAAAATGTCACGCTGACTACAGTATCACTTCTGAAAGATAATCTACCACTTTCTATGTACTAAACTATGACAGCTGCTCCCCATGTTCCCATCGGTTCAGTCCCTTTGCAGTGTTTGACACTTATTCACCCTCATCTTCCCCTTGAATATTGTTTCTCCTTTGGTTTTTGTGATGGACTCTTTCCTATTATACTTTCATTTTTTTAAGTTTGTTTATTTTGAGAGATAGAGACCATGTGCAGGGGAGAGGCAGAGATAGAGAGAATACCAAGCAGGCTCCTTGCTGTCAACATGGAGCCCAATGCGGGGCTCAATCCTACAAACCACAAGATCACGACCTGAACCAATATCCGGAGTCAGAAGTTGAACCAACTAAGCTGCCCAGGAGCCCCTATCCTTTCATTTCTGATCAGTTACTCCCACTTCGATTCTCAAGCCAGCTCCTGGCAGCAATGTTCTTATTTTCTGACCTTTTATGGATCTGTACCCTATCTTTAATCAGATGTTCTTGATATACCTGAGATGTATGCTGTTTGCTTTCGACCACTATATTCATCCCAATTATCTTGTTTGCCAATAAAATTTTTACTTGGTGCTTAAGATTTAGGTGACAACATTCCTTCCTTTGCAGTTTGCCTTTACTTTTATTCTTATATTTAATTCACAGGGACTTTCACATGTCTGCATTTCCCAGGACACAGAAATGGCTCTGGTATATTTAATCATTCAAATTATGCAACAGAACAATCAACAGCTTTAAATTCAGAAAACCTAGATTTAAACTCCAGCTCTCTCACTCATAGAGGTGCTTAAATTTTAAGGAATTTAATTAGTGTCTGGCAGACTTAGTCTCTTGATATGAAAAAGAGTTCATAAGAACTATCCTATATGATATTTATGAGAATTAGAAGATATAAGAATGGGCAGAGAACATTTCTAAGGTTTACTAGAAGCTCTCTGCATAGCCTATTCTGTCCGTGCATAGAAGCGGTTACCTATATGGATGGTTACAACTGATGCAATTGATATTAGCAATCAGTTTGGTATTTATTCCATTCTTCTCCACTTTTTAATAATCATTTAGCGAATTGATTTCTTAAGCAGGAAATGTAGTTTTACAATTTAATGTTGAATTAGACTGTTCTTTGAGTGTAGAGTTAAACTTGAAAATATCAGCCTTTCTGAAAACATTCACATGCCAATCAGAATTAATCACTCTATGGCTCCATGGTGCATCATGTGACCTTTCTCAGGTGTTGATTTCTGTTCTGTGTTCGGTGATTTATATGATTACCC
This sequence comes from Panthera leo, assembly GCF_018350215.1. Classification (NCBI taxonomy): domain Eukaryota; kingdom Metazoa; phylum Chordata; class Mammalia; order Carnivora; family Felidae; genus Panthera; species Panthera leo. The sequence continues at coordinate 20,803,808 of NC_056687.1, read as the reverse complement.
ATACCTGAAATATGAAGTCAAGTCTTCATAGTAAACTTTCTGCATATTTAAGCAAATTTTTCATACCCACCATTAATTCATTTCTTGCAAAGTCTTCCAAAGTAAATTTTATACTGGCAACTTAATTCATATTATAAAATACACAAAATCATTACTGGGAATTATAGAAAGAATTTATTTTGTTTCTATTTTTTTTCCCTTTGGAAGTTCTAAACTTCCAAAAAAGTCCTAGTTCACATAAAGCCCAAGTAGACTGTTAGAAGTATAGGTGCTTATACCATTCCTGACTTCCAGGTTATCTAGAGAATATTTGGCTATTTTCCTACACAATGGCCACAATCCACGTTAAGCTACATAAACATTTGTTCTGGAGATAAGTAAAAATCAATACAGTTGACCCTAAAACAACATGGTTAGGGGCGCCAATCCTTTACACATTTGAAATCCAAGTATAACTTTGACTCCTCAAAAACCTAGCTACTGATAGCTTACTGTTGACTAGAAGTCATACCAATAAAATAAACAGTACTTAACACATATTTGGTGTATGCATTATATACTGTATTCTTACACTAAAATAAGTTAGAGAAAAAATGTTATCAGAAAAATAAGGATGAGAAAATACATTTAAAGTACCACACTGTACGTCTAGAGAAAAATCTGCGTATAAGTAGACCCATGCAGTTAAAACCCATGTTGTTCAAGGGTCAATGGAAACTTGAATCACCAATGTTGGATGTGAAGAAGTTTTCTTGATTAGATAAGGTGAAAGATCGAATACAAGACAGCCTGTGCTTCTCACAGGGAATTAAGCAGGAAAGAAAGAAGCCCAGGAAAGTTTGGTGAGAACCAAAGAAGAAAACAGTGCTGTTAGGGTTTAAGACGTAAGACTCTGGCTAAGATAAAATGAAGAAAGAGAATCTTGTTATTTACAAGCACAGCCAGGACTAATTCTGTTGGAATAACAGCCACTGGCAGTAATCTTTGTCTTTTTGTAGATCGTCCATCCATAATCTTTCAGTGCTCCTGCAGGGAAATCCAATAGTTCTTTACATTATTTTATTGCATGCAAACTTCCATTAGAAGTCAGCAAATTATGTGCAAGATCTGTAGCTATTTCTAAAACCTATCTGAGGGAACCTTAACAACTTGAATAATATTCTAGATGACTAACATGGCAAAATTCCAAAGCTCTGGTTTACATGTCAACATCTACTCTTTAAACTATTTTATTTAAAAAAAAAATTTTAACGTTTATTTATTTTTGAGACAGAGAGAGACAGAGCATGAACCGGGGAGGGGCAGAGAGAGAGGGAGACACAGAATCTGAAACAGGCTCCAGGCTCTGAGCCGTCAGCACAGAGCCCAACGCGGGGCTGGAACTCACGGACCGTGAGATCGTGACCTGAGCCGAAGTCGGACGCTTAACCGACTGAGCCACCCAGGCGCCCCTCTTTAAACTATTTTAAAGTAACGTTCAGGAAACTAAGTTCACAGATGTAGGCACTACAAACTTAGTAGGAAATAAATCTTAGTCTCTTGATGAATCTTTTAAGTCCTTAGTCTTCACCAGAATTCTTCTCGATCGATAGTGGTTTTGTAAGGTTAATTGATTTGAATTGGATATCATACTATTATTCTCTGTGCTTTTTTTCTGAAAGGGAACATCCACTCTGCTATAACTCACAGCGGAGTACAGTCGCTGTGATCTGCTGATAAATGCTGATGGTCAATTTTGCAGTGATTGACCCAGAAGAAGATGGGCCAGGGTGTTTGGAGTGGAGCCCAGTGAAGGACCACAAAATTGTTGCAGAAGCTATACCAAATTTGGAATAAAATATTATTCCAGCAAAAGTCCCTAAGGTTATGTTAGACCCATGATATCAGCACAATTACAGGGCTACTCTCAACGTTCATTTCAGGCAAGCTAATTTTCTTAGAAATTCTCAAAAACCAAAGAGCAAAGACTGAAAAGAAAAAGCTACCTAGTTCTAAATAAAGAAGCCCATTCTTATCAGTTTGTTCAAATATCACAGTCAGCAGCATCCTCTAAATCCTTTGTTTATGTGTATACACACAATCTGATGTTCCATAAAACTTGCTGCCTGCATCCACAAATATAAATGTAATTTCTGTTGGTAATTTTAACAATTAAAAGGCTGGTGTTTTGTGCCATTTCTTGTGAACAGTCTCGTTTGATTGCAAGTTTTTAGTTATACTCCCCAACTAATTCTTCTTTTTTTCCGTTTGTAGTAGCAAGTGGAGTTTTGTGGCAGTATTATTTTTAAAATTATTAACCCAAGTCTATATAAAATAAAGGAGCACATAAATCAGTGACCCAAGAATAGTTAAGTATGCTGGACACATTATTTTTTCATAATTAATTGTATTTTTTCACAATTAAGTTTTTTCTGAGTTGTGCTTTGAATAAAATGGCTTAATGATCTTTGAGTTTCATTCCCGTACCTACAAACCTGAGTCATTTGCTTGCTTACCTAAGTACACTTTCCCTTTCTATTAAGAAGTGCTGTAGTAATGCAATATCATGGCATGATTGAGAAAATATGGTATTTCATTTCCCAATATATTACAAAAAATATAGGTAGATAGATGATAGATAGGTAATAGAGCAAACATGTGTTTTATGTATTATATATATTAATATTATATAACTGTATAATTTAGAACTGGAGTCAGCAAACTTTTTCTGTAAAGTTAAAGAAAGTAAATATTAGACACTGCAGACCATATGGTCTGTCACCATTACTCAATTCAACCAGCCAATTTGGCAGAAAAGCCATCACAAACACTATGCAAATGAATGTGTATTGCCAACTCCTGATATAGAATGTATGTATTATCTATAGTATACTATAATGCATATTTGGATATGTAAATGTTATATAAATATGAATAACCTGAATCAAATATTTATAGACAAACATGCATGCATGTGTTTAACTATGTAACAGATTAGGTTAATCAATACTAATGACAAGATAAGTTAGGTAATGTCAGTTATACGAATTTAAATATTACCTAAATTTGACAGTGGATGTTTCAAGAAACTAAAATTCTGTGAAAGACAGGAATTTCAAATTTCTTTTAGTATGGGATTGGAAAAAAAAATAATTCTAAAAAAAATGGATCCTGCCTGTAGGATTGGATAAACTTATAAAATAAACAAAGTCTTCTTTCCTAAGGATCATTTGATCAACAGCCCACATCCTGAAGCCTTTGCTTGGCTGGCCTGAAATGATGTTTTGTTTTGTTTTCCTTTGAGCATGAAAGGGCACTGCAACCATGCAAAGCTATAAAGATAGAACCTGATAAAATGTCTGCCAACTTGAGTAGGGATGGCTGGCAAGATATAAATAGGAAAGGATTCAGAGTCTCTATTCACTCCAAGGAGGAGCCTAAAGACAATATAGAAACAGACTTGAATCCGGTGGAGAGGACTTTTAATCAGGTTTAATGTCAGGTAATCATGTCTGTAATCATGATTTTTGTGTTTATCTGCTTCTTAAGGTTTTAAGGTTCTTAGAACCTGATACATTAGATTTTTAAATTTATTGAAGTATTTAAATCTGAATAGATGAACTTATAATGAGTGTTTACACATATTAATGTGTTAAATTAATAAATTATTTGTCAAGGTATAAGTAACATGTTAGGAATATTGGTTTCTTGATGTTTAAAGAATGCTGATTTTAATAGTCATAAAGTAAGGACATTGAAAAAATTCCAAATTTGTTTCTTATAAACTAGATAGAATCCATCAACATTCTAAAAGTTAAATGTGATAAAATCCCAATACTGAAGACAAATTTGAAACCTAAATCTACTGTCAATAAAATATAAAGAGGAAAAAACTATCATAAAAAAGAAATGATCATTTCTAATCATTAATAATACAGATATCACTGCCAATATATGTTTATATTTCCTGTTTTCTATTTAATTTATTCTTTCAACATTTAGTAATGATTGATATTTCATATAAATATAAGTATTTTAACAACAAAACATAATGAGATAAAGTATCAAAAAATGAAAATAATTACTTGTGTGTTATAGCCCACAGTGCAGCTGAATTCTTTTTACTTTACTGGCAGTGATGGGTTGCCTTGTCAAATTAACTGATAGAAAACACGTTTTTTCTTGGAACTGTCTCAATATTCTATTCTTGACCATTAATCTTCCTTTTTTTATGTGCTTCTAAAAGTTAGCTTCTAGAAGGAGGTAAGAGCCTTCTGTCACATTATTAAGTGTAAGGGAAGATGGGAAATTGTAATCTCATAAATATGGTGCAGGGTCAGAAGATGTTTTTAGTTTCTTGTATTTTTCCTTCACTCACCACCCCACATTACCATATTTTTCTCATCACTAGAAGAAGGTTTACATTCACCATGTAAACTCCCAGGAGCTGGGGTGCCTGGGTGGCTCAGTCATTAACCATCGGATTTCAGCTCAAGTCATGATCTCATGGCTTGTGGGTTTGAGTCTTGCTTCTGGTGAGCCCTGCTTTTCTCCTTGCACCCTCTCTAGCTCTCTCTCTCAAAAAAAAAAAACAAAAAAACAAACAAACAAAAAAGATAAACTGTCAAGGCTGTTAAGAGATTTAAATACTTTGAGAGATTTTATAAGTTGTAAAATGTTACTAAGGTGTAACACTGCATTGTATGTCCTCATCAAAAGATAAACATTTAAACATCAAAACAATTGTAAATATCACTCAGGCAGATTTCCATTATTTTCCATTTAATTCTACAAAACTCTTTCTTTAAAAACAGTTTCTACAAAACATGTTGCTACCTGTAACATACCACTGACTTAATTAACTGAACTTTTTGATTTATGGTTTTAAAATGTATCTGGGGGAGCCTAGGTATTCAGTAGGTTAAAAGTCCAACTTTGGCCCAGGTCATGATCTCAGGGTTCGTGAGTTCCAGCCCCATGTCGGGCTCTGTGCCGACAGCTCAGAGCCTGGAGCCTGCTTTGGATTCGTCTCTCTCTGCCCCTGCCTCACTTACACTCTGTCTCTCTCTGTCTCTCAAACATAAGAATAAACATTAAAAAAAAATTGTTTTAAGTGTGTCTGCAATATTTCCCAAAGAGTAATATTAGTAACAAATTCCTTAATTATGACTATGAATATGCACAGAATTCATTTTTTAGAAGAATTAATCTAAATTTCATCAAACGCTCATTGTATATTAGAAAAATGGGTTAGTCCTTATTACAACTTTTGTTTCAAATAATGTTCTTTAATTACATTAAAAGAATATCAATTAACCAGTGATACAGTGATCACAATTACCAGTGATACAGGTAAAGAAGTGAACCTTAAAACAGATAGTAACTAAGAGAGTGATGTGCACATTCTCTCTTTTGATATTCCTATCAATCTCCGTGAATTTAATGAATAATTAATATTCACTGAATAGATGATTCCAAATTACTGCCTTTTGATGAGATATAAAGCAGTTCGTGATATATTTTACCTTAAAGAATGGTCCGTGGTTCGTATCTTTGTCTTATAGACATCCTAGGCAGTGAATATACGACCCGAATATGCTCACTTCATTTTCTTTTGTCTCACTGCCAGTCTTTTAGAGAAAATGTAGACTGGCATCTTTGGGGTGTGTGATCTTTAGGAGTAATCTAAGGAACAACACCAACGTCTGTCAACTTGTCTGCTGTTTGCAGCCTAGAAAAAACTTCACATGCCCTCATGTCCCAGAGGTTATCCAAAATAGGCCTGACTGTCTTAAGAACAGTTGGTGCTTCATTCTGAGATTGCTTTCCAAGTTCAGAATCCTTATTAGAGAAAAAAGAGGCTTAGGAAAACAGATGTTCAGTTGAGTGGAAAGAATAGATAACAGACATATCCATGAATCAAAATGGATATTTATACGAAAACAAAGTAAACATTTTTGTCTCTGTATTATTCCATTTTAACACAATATTCTAGTCAAACATTAACAGTTTAGTCAGAATTACAAAGAACACTCCCTTTTTAGCCATGGCATGAATTCACAGGTGGTAGGATATTTAAAAAATTAAAGCATTTAAAAAAATATATAATTACCAGGAGTCACATTTGTCAACTTTATTATAGGACAATTGATGGAAATATTTAAGAAACTGTTAGTTTTTATTCCTCTGTCATTTCTGTAATATAACCATGACAAGCATTCTGATTTGGTTTGATTTAGTAAAATTACTTTTATGAAAAGTAATATGTGGAAAAATTATGTACTGTAAAATATGTAAATATTTTTAATGAAAAGATTAAATAGGATACAGCCAAGAACAGTAACCAGTGAATGTCAACTAAAAAATTATTCAATTATTTCTACCATAGTAAAGATACAATGAGTAATAGAACAAACACAACCAAGCTTAAAAAATAAAACATTAAAAAACTATGCTTCCTTTCCTGAAGGAATTCCTTCTAGAGGCCATCATTATCCTAGATTTGTTACCTATTATTTTCATGAATTAATTTAAACTCTCTCTTTCACTTTTTCTCTCTCTCTCTCTCTCTGAACAAAATATAGTGTCACCCGTGATATCTTAATATTATATAATTTCTATTACCCTACTTTTAATAATGCCCCTTATATACATTACATTTATGCTTCCAAAATGTACATATTCAATATCTTGCTATTTGACATTTAAGTTGCTTCTATGCCATGGCTATCGTAAACATCACATCTATTAATAATCTTGGACAGGTCTCCATGAGTATGTATGAGTAAGTTTCATGAGGGTGTGTATTTGGTAGTAAAATTGCTACATCATGTTTTAGGCATTTCTTAGGCACTTTAGGTTCTGTGCATATTTTTTTTAAGTTTATTTATTTTGTGAGAGAGAAAAAGAGAGGGAGTGTGGGAAGGGCAGAGAAAGAGAACAGAAGAGAGAATCCCAAGCAGGCTCCACACTGTCAGCATGGAGCCCCACATGGGGCTCAAACTCACAAACTGCCAGATCATGACCTGAACCAAAGTTGGACACTTAATGGACTGAGCCACCCAGGCACCCCTGGTTCTGTGCATATTAATACCAGAATTAAACAAGATATTCTATTATTCTCTAACTTTATGCTATTTTGATATTGTCAGATATCAAATGTTTTGTCCATCTGAAGTTTGTGAAATTATACCTAACGGTACTTTTATTTTACCTTTTCCTGAAAAATTGTAGGCTTTTGTTCTGCATCATTTCATATGTTTACTTATAAGCCTATTTCCTATTTTGTTAATTTTTTTTTTATATATATTTCCTCTGGTGACAGCTTTAAATATTTTGTTATCTAATTGATCCATAGGAGTGGTGTGTGCATATGTGTGTGTGTGTGATGAGTTTTTGATTACTTGAAATGTTAGGGAATTTATTTTTCTTTCACAACTTGAGGTAATACTACATTCTATTAAAATTATTAGATAGGCTCAATTTTTCAATTTTATTTATTTATTTATTTATTTATTTATTTATTTATTTAGTGTGAGAGAGTAACAGAGCATGCAAGCAGGGGAGAGGCAGAGAGAGAGAGGGAGAGAGAAAATCCCAAGCAGGCTCCCGCACCCTCACCCTCCCCATATACATGTCTCAGTCTCTTGTTGTTGGACATTTGAGTCGGTTCCGGTTTTTAGCTATTACAAACAGTTTTTGAACATGTTTCGAGCACATATTGTTATCTTTTCCTTCTCTTTCTTCTCCTCTTTGTCCCCCTTCTTCTCCTTCTGTACCTTCTCTTCCTTCTTTTTCCTCTTTCCTTCACTTCTACGTCTTCTTCTTTTACTCTTCTCTACCTCCTATTCCTCCTCCTCCACATCCCTTCCCTTTTTCTCTTCCTTTCTTATTTTTCTTTAATTTCAAAATTGACTATTTTTGGCAAAATGGTTTGCAGTATAAAAGAAAAATATAATGAATTTTGTAAGATCCAGTGAAAAATCCTGTTACAATTATGGTCAATATTGCATGAATTTGTAGTTTGTTTTGGAAGAAAATTATGTTTAGTAGAACAACTATGCATGAATCTAGTATACATTTTTGTATATTTAAAAAAGTGCTGTGTTTAAGCTTTCTCCTTATAAGTTTTGCACATATTTTTTTTCTGTTGTAAAATTTGGTATTTGTTAGTAAAAGATTCATACTCATTTTAGGACATTTAGGAATTCATAGTACCAGAACTATACATGTATTGATATTAGATAGAAAAATGTTATTTTTTCCATTCAAATTGTCACTGAATGTCTTCACATTTTTGTCTGCTTAATCCAGAAACTACTGGGAGAAAGTCCTTAAAACTACTCCTGTGATTTCGAAAATGTCAACTTCTGCATCACTTCTATTAGTTATTTGCTTTGTGCAAAATTGAGCTATGTTTTTTGTGCACATAAGTTTAGTATTGTTATATTTTTGGTTGGTGAATTAAATTGTTCTTCAGAGTGTATATAGCCTCTGTATATCTAATGATATATTCTGCCTTCATGTCTATTTTGCTTGGTTTCACTTGGTGTTAGTGTTTGCCAGGTGTAAATTTATTTTTAATGTTTAAGAAACAAAGCAAATGATCATGGGGGGAGAGAAAGAGAAGATAACCAAGAAACAGACTCTTAACTATAGAGAACAAACTAATGGTTACCAGAGGGGAGGTGAGTGGGAGGGATGGGTGAAATAGGTGATGGGGATTAAGGAGTGCACTTATCATGATGAGCACCAGGAGTATGTAACTGTTGAATCACTAAATTGTACAACTGAAACTAAGATTACACTGCATCTTAACTAACCGGAATTTTAAATAAATAAATAAATAAATAAATAAATAAATAAATAAAATATTTCTAACCAGATTTTATATTTTAGACAAGTCTTTTGTAAACTGCATAAAGTTGACCTTTTACAAAGTAACCCCATGATAACTTTATGTGACAAGTTTAATTCTTCCAACTTCTGTATGGTGACTAACAAGTTTGAATTCTATTCTTCCCATTTATTATTTGCTTTATTTTTTGTTTTTCTTCTTTTTTAATGTTTATTTATTTTTGAGAGAGAGAGGGAGCAAGTGGGGAAGGAACACAGAGAGAGAGAGAGAGAGAGGCTTGGACTCAGGCTTTGCCCCAACAGCAGAGAGCTTGATGCGGGAGTTGAACTCAGGACTGTGAGATCATGACCTGAGCTGAAGTCAGAGGCTTAACCAACTGAGCCACCCAGGTGCCCTGATCTTTGTTTTTCTTCTGATTATAATTGAAATTTATGATGTATTTTTAATAATTAAAAAAAAACCCTAAAAACAGTTTCATTCAAAAAGCATGAAGGGAAAACTTTTGTTGTTCTATTTAAAAATGATCCAAACTTATTAACACAATTTTTCATTTCAGAATATAAATTAAATATTAAAATTTCTCTGTAAGTTTTTTCTTGAAAAAGTGTCCGATAGTGTTTGCTGACAGTATTCTTCAGCACCTTATTTCTCCAATTCTTTCTTTAGCAGAATTTCTGTGTGTTTTGCTGGAAGCATCTACTCTTTCACCATCTAGTATTCATTTCACCTGAGAGGGGGAAACACTACATTATCTTTCTCTCTTGTAACCACAGCCATGTTATATTGCAAATGGTGATACTATTGATTTCTTCAGGGTATTTTCTTTATGATCTCACTCTTTTCCCTGAGGGTGGAAGAAGAATGGGGAAGGAAAAAGCATGGTAGTAAATGGCAACTTATGACTTCACTCTTTTTGTCTGAGGATGGAGGTAGGAGAGAGATGGAAGAAAATGGCAGTGAATGGCAACAGAGAAAAGATGAGGGTTGGAGAGAGGGAGAGAGTGGAGGGCAAGTTAAGCAGCAAGATAGTGGTTTCATTTAGAGACATCAGGGCCCTGGGGTGCCTGGGTGGTTCAGTTGATTAAGCAATTGACTTCAGCTTAGGTCATGATCTCATGGTTTGTGAATTCAAGCCCCATGTGGGGCTCTGTGCTGACAGGTCAGAGCCTGCTGTGGATTCTGTCTCCCTCTCTGCCCCTCCCCCACTCACACTCTGCCTCTCTCTCTTTCAAAAATAAATGAATATTTTAAAAATATTTAAGAAATATAGAGACATTGGGCTCTTTTCTTTGTCCACACAAATGCAGGGGCAGGAGCTGGTGATTCCACTTCCAAAATCCAACATGACATTTCCATGCTCCTGTTCTCTCCTTTGATTTCTTCTGCCAGATACATCAAGTGTTTATGATTCCACTGTTTTTTCTCTCTCCTGGCTAGAAAGTTTTATGATTGAGTTTAATTATGCATAGGTACCATAAAACATGAGAAATACTACACTATAAAATATTAATTCTCATACTTAAGTGAATAAAATAAGAAGGAAATTAATATACCAAGACTCCACCCAAATAGCACTTGGAATTCAGAACACTTTAAATAAATTCATTCTCTTCCTAAAGGATTTTTTTTCAGATTACTGTTTCACACATCCAACTGAGCACTTAACTCCAATTACAATCGTCATAAAGAGATTTTCCATTCACTGTATGTTGAAATTTACCGGGTGTTTTTGACACCATTTTATTTTATTCTCAGATTAAAAAAAAAAATTCTTGGCTCTTTAGTAATTTTTATTTTAATTAAAATTCAAATGTCTGAATTTCCTGGAATTTATTTTGTTTTGTTTTGTTTTCTTTTCTTTTTTTCCAACTGTTCTTTTGTTCTCCCACCACTCTTCCTATGTGTTTGAAATATTTTTTTCATATATATCTTGGCTAGCCTCAGTTCTAATATCCCTAAAAACCTCAAACTTTGTTATCTTGAAACACAAGGTTTTTTATAACTAAATTTTTGAAAGAGTTGTAGAGCATGCTTTAGGTTACATTGGTTTTATTTTTTTCTGTAATATCCCAATTTTTAATATGAGATTTTTTTTTCCAGAATAACAATTGTCTCATATTGCTGAACACAGTAATGCCATGTGATTTTCAAAAGGATTTTGATAAATTGCTTATACTACCTTTGCATGGTAGAATATTCTGTGTTGAGACTAGTAATTACAGATTCTATTATTCACAATAATATGAACTGGCAAAGTAATATGACTGAACATGTTTTGTCATTTAGTAAGTAGATAATTTTAATTTGTGTGTATGTGATTTAGAACTAGGATAAAAAGTGTAAACAGTGTTTAATTAAACACATTGTGGGAAAAAATTAACTCACAGAGGTTAAACTAAACACAATTGCAATATAGAAGTTAATTCTGTACATGTTCAAACATTCTAGGAAGTAATGCATCCAGTTTTTTTCTCAATTAAAAGGATTAGCCTGAGTTGGAATTGATCATAAAATTCCTTAAAGAATAAACAAAAAGAAGAACTCTCATTAGAAAACTGTATTTGCATAATTACTGTAAAATGCCAATTTTATATGAAAAACAGGAGCCAGAAATGTTTCAAAATCTCATTTGAATAATACATGCAAATGTGCTGGTTCTGCATGGCTAAGCCAACAGCCACATCAGTGAAAATATTTACCTTGGAATGTCAACAATAGGAACAACAATTTCCAATATGTAAACAGAAGCATCAGCATGAAATACACATTCTTTGGAGACAGATCTCACCTCCTACTATCATTGTTAACTAAAACAATACATTTATGATGCATTTATAAAACAACAGTAATATATAAAATCAGTGGCCCATGAATTTTTATTTAGACTTTAAAAATTACATTAAAGTTAGGTAAATTCATATGTAACTCATGAAATAAATTATTTTTATTGAGGTACAATTTTCATGGGATAAAATACATAGACCTTAAATCTTTTTTTTTTTTTAATTTTTTGTTTTTTAACGTTTATTTATTTTATTTTTGAGACAGAGAGAGACAAAGCATGAAAGGGGGAGGGTCAGAGAGAGGGAGACACAGAATCTGAAACAGGCTCCAGGCTCTGAGCTGTCAGCACAGAGCCCGACGTGGGGCTCGAACTCACGGACCGCCAGATCATGACCTGAGCCGAAGTTGGCCGCTTAACCGACTGAGCCACCCAGGTGCCCCAGACCTTAAATCTTCAACTTGATTAACTTTGGCAGTTGCAGAAACCCATGTTAGCACCACTATTTAGAATAGTTATTTAACCCAAAACAGTTACCTCATGACCCAATCAGCTAGTTCTTCAACTGGAAACAAGCTCTCATCATAAACTCATTTTGACAACCTTTGCTGTTCATATAAATGAGATCATGGGTGCATTTTTCCTGTGTTAGACTTTTTTTTTTTTACTCATGATGCATTTGAGATTTATCCATTATGTTGCATGTATTAGTAATTTAATCCACTTTTTATTGATGAGTAAATTGACTCTACTAATAAACCAAAATTTGTTGATTTATTGTGCTACTTAGGGATATATGGGTTGTTTGCAGCTTTGGGCTTAAATCGTGTCTTGCATATTTTGCATCTTTTGTAAGTTTCTACGTAGTAAGTATATGTGAAAGCCTGGGTTATGCGAATCATTTTTAAATGTTAAAATGTATAGTACTATTTTAATATAGCCTCGCCTAGCCCACGCCACAGGCCTTTTCCCATCACCCAAATATTTATTTCCTTCCTACCTTTTTTCTTCTCTCCTCCCTCCCTCCCTCTCCCCTTCCCTCTCTTTTTTTCTTTTTTCTTTCTTTCTTTTCTTTCTTTCTTTCTTTCTTTCTTTCTTCCTTCCTTCCTTCCTTTTTAATTATTTATTTTGAGAGAGATAGAGGAGAGAGAGAGCATGAGCAGGGGAGGGGCAAAGGGAAAAAGAGAGAGAAAGAAAGAGAGAAAGAATCTTAAGCAGGCTCCAGGCCCAGAATCTTAAGCAGAGCCCCACATGGCACTTGATCTCATAACCATCAGATCATGACCTGAACTAAAATCAAGTTTTGACCCTTAATAGACAGAGCCATGCAAGGCACCCCACCATTTTTTTAAAATCTTTGATTCTCATCATTTGTTTGTTTATGTGATTGATTGGTTGGTTGGTTTACCACGTTGATTTCCCTGCATTTGCCCGTGGTGATGATTTCACCAAAATCCCATCCAATCATCATGTAAGTTTCAAAATGCTCCTAGCTTCATTAATGCCTCAAGCCCAGGTCACTAAGCTATTGGCATATTGATGCGGGTAAGGGTAAGTTTATGAAGGTCTAGTAAAGTGGAGAAGTAAGGGAATTAGCTCAGTTAGTTGTCTACATTGACTGAATTCACAGAAAAATTGCCTCTTCAAATAATATGTATTTGAAGATACGTGAGGGCTATGGTTAAAACTATGCCTCAGGATCTGCCTGGAAGGAGAAGTCATCTAAAAGGAAATGACTGGAAATAAGCATCACCGTCATTTGCCTGAGCTACTACTATAGCACTGCTCATGTTGCACCTTTCAGGGCATATTAGGAATGTTTTACTACTCATCTTCAGAATAAAACCATATTCATGTATAAATCAGCCTTTCTTAATACTGCCAGCTTCTGGCTGGGCAGCTTTGCTTGCTATTAGTGAAGTTGCTAAGTTCACTTCCTACTGTAATTTTCCTAGTTCTCTTTGAGAAAGAAGTTATTGATGGCGTTAAATCATTGCTCGCCACAGGCAATTCTTACAAATGTTGCATCAGTCATATTAAACATTGTCCCCTTCAAAGAGAATTAACGTAAACCGAAGAGATTTTTGAAATAGCCCAAACAGGTTTTGTGGATGAGTTAGGTTGACTGATCATCGGTAAGTCTAAACACCAAATCACCACTTGTAATTGTCTTCTTGACAGAAGCAATTGAGAGCAATAGTCTGCGTTCACCGGAACGGATGCAAGTTCCCCCATGTAGACAGGTGGTGTCATGTGTATGGTGTGTGGAGGGAGACCGAGGGAGAGGAGTTGGGTGGAGGGATACCCTCCCGCCTGCCTCCAAAAGAGGCACATCGTGAGCCACGGGAGGACAGCTTAGCTGGAAAGAAGGCAGAGAGTGGATTTTCATTATTCTGGACTCCCTCGATTGCCTACACCTGTATTTATTCATACAATTCCTCTGTGTAGACATCTCTTCTCTACTTGTCGTAGTGTGTGTAAACTCTTGTTGTTTAAACTATGTCACTGATAAACAGTGTTTGCTCGCTGGTATGTATCAGTAATGACTGCAAAGCAGAGAAGACAAATGAGCAAGTGTGTAACTTAATATTCTATGTATGCTTCGCAATTTTTGACTGTAAATATTCCCTATTGAATGGATGCCTCAGTAAAAGGTCCTCAAGTCACATTTTACATTTTTCACCAAAGGAATACTTCACTTAATATTGTTTTGTTCTTACACAGTACTGACATAAACTTATTCTCTTAGTAGATGAAGGTTTTTGTCATAGAATGCAATATAATAACAATAAATTATCATTGGGCTTTCAAATGCATTTATCCAGAGATTTTACCTGTTTTTCACCTCTTCTTTTCTACCTTTCTTTCTTCAGTCCTTGCTTCCATGATTCTTTTATTCCTTTTCTTTCGCGTCTCTCCCTTTCTCTATCCCTTCCTCCCTTTCTTTTTCTTTGCTGTTTTTATTGTATTTAATTCACCGATCTCATCCTCATTTTCTTTAACAAATAATCGAATCCATTTGGTATAATACTCTTACTCACATGTATTTTCATTTAAGTATTTGTATATTTTAATTTTCATGAATGGCCTTATGCTATAGTTATAATTTTGTATCTTACTACTCTTAGTACTCTGTCAAAAATCTATGTTTTGTGTGTACACAGCTACTACATGCTATGATTAACCATAATGCACATCCACCTTGTTTTACATATTCAGTGCACAATGATGGGAGCAAAGATTCCATCTGATAGGTTGCTATTGCAAAAAGCGATTTCACGCTTTTGCTTTATGAACATGCCTGAAGATTTTTCTGGCCACATGGAAAGATACTCAATCTCACTAATCATTAAGGAGATGTAAATTAATGCCACAATAAGATACTCCCTCATATCTATTAGGATGGCTACAACAAGAAAGAAAGAGAGAAAGAAAGAGAGAGAGAGAAAGAGAGAGAGAGAGATAAAGAGAGAAAGAAAGAAAGAAAGAAAGAAAGAAAGAAAGAAAGAAAGAAAGAAAGAAAAGGACAAAATATTTTATAAGTCTCATATTTTGTCTTTGGCGATGAATCAGTCATTTAATGTAATCATGTATTTCTATTATTATTTCAAATATTTTCTCTCTTTTTCCCCCTCATATTGACCTATTTCTATTCTATTATTTCTTTAACCAAAACGTTTATCCATCTCTTTAGGAATATTATATGCTAATATTTAAAATCTTGCATTATGGGGCACCGGGGTGGCTCAGTTGGTTAAGCGGCCTACTTCAGCTCAGGTCATGATCTTGCAGTCCGTGGGTTCGAGCCCCGCGTTGGGCTCTGTGCTGACAGCTCAGAGCCTGGAGCCTGTTTCAGATTCTGTGTCTCCCTCTCTCTGACCCTCCCCCGTTCATGCTCTGTCTCTCTCTGTCTCAAAAATAAATAAATGTTAAAATAAAATAAAATAAAATAAAATAAAATCTTGTGTTACATACCAAAATCCATTTTTATATCTTTAATGATATTTTTATATGAATTTATTTTTTTAATTTTTTTTAACGTTTATTTTTGAGACAGAGAGAGGCAGAGCATGAACAGGGGAGGGGCAGAGAGAGAGGGAGACACAGAATCCGAAACAGGCTCCAGGCTCCGAGCTGTCAGCACAGAGCCCGACACGGGGCTTGAACTCAGGGGCCGTGAGATCATGACCTGAGCCGAAGTCGGATGCTTAACCGACTGAGCCACCCAGGCGCCCCTTTTTATATGAATTTAAATAAAATGGTCTATCTGTTCCAATTCATCTGCTTCCCAAAGAATATGGTTTGGTGTTTTTTCCTTCATCTCCACCCGTTATGCTCCTAAGATATCTAGTTATTTGTTTTACATTACCCTGGGGATACCCTTCACTTTAATGGTGAAATGTGCCATTGGAGGGCCTAAAGCCTAGACCATAATTTTTATTCCTTCTCATGAGTTTAGGTGGACAGGAAGGAATAAAGCTCAGGACAGAGAAGACTCATAGACCTCCTTGTGACACAGAAGTTTAATTAGGTAGTAAGCAACTGTGTGATAAGATTTTTTTCTTTGGATCTTTCGATAGAGACAGCCTTGAAAAGGATCCTCCAATGGACAAGATGGTTTCCATTAGCTCCTCTCAGGAAGACACAACATGAAAGTTCCTCCTTCCCCCCTACCCCGCACCGTGTGTTTCCTCCACTGCACCTGCTGCCATGCGTGGCACTTGACTTATGCACTTGAAACAGATTTCGATCAGCCTGGAGTTTTCTCTTTGTTTCTTTCAAATGTAATTTGTCATCTATCCCTCTGTCTTTGTTTTTACACAGTTTTGATTTAAGAAGGAAGGCAAAGTCTTTTTATTTTTTATTTTTCTTAATGTTAGGTTCTGGAACTCTTAAAATGGTTTTTAAAAGGCTCTTCTTTTTCTTATTAATAACTCCTCATTTTGAATTGATGTCAGTTAAGAGCTTCTAAATTTATATAGCATGCATATCGTTTTCATACTCATTTTTTAATAAGTAACATGTAAATTAAAAAAGATAAATAAAAGTGAATTCTTACACTTCTCTTTAACTTCTTTGGTTATATCGCTTGCTAATAGTAACACTAAAATCGGATGGTATTTTTTTTTTTTTTTTTGGAGTGACCTCATGCAGATGCTAATGTGGCTACAGGTATAAACAGTTTAATTTCAGGGTAGACAATAAACAACCTTACAACAAATGTATTGCTTTATACAAACATGACTGCAAATCAAAAATCAATTTAATATATTCAACATAGACTAAAAGATTCTTAGAATTCATTTTTGATATGGAACATTTAGAAAATTAAAAACATTGGTAAGTGTCTTTGAAAGCTTACATTATCTTCTAAATTATGTGTTTCTTTTTTCCTAATAAGTAATGTATTTTTGTAATAAAATGTTATCTTAACAGAAAAAAATGGCTACATTTGAATAAAATAAAAGAGTAATATGCAATAATTCATGTCTACAATTCAATTTCTAGCATAAAGATTAACTTCTATTTGCCAATTTCAAACCTCATCAAACCTATATGGCACACGTCAGTCCACTATTTAGGGTGTGTTTTCATTTTAACTGTAAGGTTTAAAGTTTGGGGAAATATAGTGAATCTGTATGTCTTGTGTAATATCTTAATTTTGTTCTTGTAATAAATCACGTACATATATTTTACAATTTTTTTACCTGCCTTGAATTTTCCTACCTCAAAATCATCTCACTTGAGGTGACTCTACTGTAGATGAAGGATTAAAGCGAAGTTTATGTCAAGTAAGGCATTTGATGGCGTTTTGGAGGCGAAAATAAACAATTTTCCTTTGAATTTAGAAAATTGAACACTAAAATAAACATTAAATCAAACGATAAAACATCCTTATGGCAGATTGCGTAGTGTATAAAATATATGTTATGGTAGCATTTTTGTTAAATGTTATTGTTAAACATTTTGTTAAAACAATTTTGTTGAAAAATTGACAAAGAGAAAAATCCGTTTTCTTAAAATTAGGAGATACTTGAATTCTGATGATTAAACATAAATAGGCATGGGTTAATAATAGTTGTTTATTATAATTACTTGAACTAAAATAAATAGAGTATGGTAGCTTAAATTCACATAAAATCTTAGCATCAGAGTCCATCCTGGGATGAACTGAAAGTTCTTTTGACAGGAAAAAAATTGATGTAGCTTTCACATGACATTTATCATAAACTTGACAACAATATATACAATACATATGAAAAAGCTTAAGTGATTTTATAGATCTTGTTAGGATTTCGCACTTTGCCTCTAATATATATGTTCTTCAAAGTAGAAATAAGTATTAGAACATTTGTGTAAAATGATGTAACAGTCACACGTAAAAAGGAAAATGCCATTTGATTAATGTTCCCATGTTTCAATAAAACAGTGGATAAATTTAACTATATACAATGGCCTAGGTTACACATAGAAAGCAAACTGTGAATAATCACTAATAAACACTACTCAAAAACATCTTTACGGGTGTCACTTTTCTTATTAAAAAATTAAAATTTAAATTCTAATTGCTTAGGCTATGTAAGATTTTGGAAACGTGCCTTGAATTAAAATATATATTTTACACATTTTCTTATAAGTAAAAATAATAATTACACGGTAACTAGTAAGTACCAGAAAACAAAAAGAGGAAATTACCATTGCTTCACTTTTATAAAAGGAACTGCATGCATCATAGATACATTGAACACCAAGTTCTGCTGCACTTCTTTAAAGCAAATTAATTAAGGTAATTTGTGAGAACACCTGCTGGTCCTGAACAATAAAGTTATCAGCTATCTGCTTTAAAAGCTTTCAAGTATTAGTTCTGAAATGTTGGTTGTTCATTTGCCAATTATACAGTATTCACAGTTGCAAGTATTCAATGACACTATATCCCCTCATTATAGAATTACCTCAATTAGAAGCTCTGAGCTCGATTGAAGTATCTTTACCATTTAGCCCCAAATTGGATTCATTTGAAAGCTTATTTTCATTAGCCTCTTTTAAAATGTAAATTAACCAATTTGAAAATAAAGTCAAATAGCACAAATTATTTTGGGCATTAATCTTTTTTAAAAGAACATTTTCAATCACGGTAACACAGAGGTCATATATATACATATATATACACACACATACACACACACAAATACACACCAATTACGTAGAATTATATAAATCTACTCCTATATGCTAAATTTTTATTCCTATAATACAAAAGAATATATTTTAGGTATGGCTTAATTTGATGTTAGGTGGATTTTGTTTTTTTAAATGGAATTAAAAACAAATCCAGTGATAGTTTAAAGTTACCAAAAGCAATCATTTTATGTTTCATACTAATTATTGGTGCCAATTTACAATAAGGGGAATACAGTATTTTTTTCAAAATATTATGATAATTTATGTTTGTTAGACAAGTTAACATTTGGAGAGGACATTGAATCAAATAAAACGTATGAACACAGTACTGACTTAGAAAACCATACAAATTACTTTAGCATTATAAGAAATATATTTCTATCACTACACTTAGTATTTTAATCCAGCACTTCCTGGAAACTTTAGTGAGTTTTAATGAATTTTATGAATCCTCTAAGAATGATTGAAGTTTGATAATGTATAATAAATTATGCTTAAACTGATTACCATCAAATGTAGCTGGCTACAGGAGAACAATGACAAGGTCAGTGAGAGTCATTAGTTTTCAAATATTTGATTTCAGCTGAATGGCTGGATATGTCACCTTTTATTTTAATCATGAAGTACACCTGTCAAGGGAGTAGTTTCAATATGATATTTTGAATGAGGCTGTACACAGAGCTTCCTTCATGATTCTTCCTTCTCAGTAACTAGGGGTAGTGGATGGCTTGCTTTTATCTTCCCATGATGAATAGCCAAAAAGTCCAAATTAATACTACTGGATAAAAAGTGATAAATCTGCAGATGATGTATGACAGAGATTGAGTGGCCTATGACTCCACATATGGAAGCTACCTTGTAAATATGCACAAATATTCTCAAATCATTTCATATTATGAACCATCTTAAGGAATTAGAGAAATGGTGTAACCAAGAAGATATTTGTATGTGTATGTGTGGAGGTGAAAGCAATGTTTTTTACTTAAATTCCTTTAAATTCAATTCAATACATGAATATTAGTGTTTCAAATTATATGGTGTGTGTGAAAAACACACACCCTCTATTTGAGGAACTTAAGATTCCAGAAATGAAAGTAAGGTTAAGTATTAATATAGGGGAAAAATACCCAAATCACTAAATGATATAGTTCTTAATATGCTCATTTCTTGACAGGATTTTAGTAGATTATCTGTATGTTACTTTTTAACACTTACATTGTATGGTTTCATGGTCATAGGAGCAACAAAACTGCCTCATCAATACTGCATAATTTATAAAAACGGTCTCTATATTCATTTCATGTGGCAAACATAGTTTCAGTCCCAAAGTTAAAGAAAGTAAGTGAACAACAATAAACAAAAAAAATTGTCGGCCAATTTTCCTTATACCAATAGTCATGAAGATCCTAAATAAACAACAGTAAAAACAATTAAACAACAGAGAGAAAGAACAAAGCGTCATAGTAAAACGAGGTTTATTTCAGGAATTTAAAAAGGTACAGCAAAATTAATCACAAAACATAATTTACCATGTGGATAGAATATTTTTAAGGACTAACTAAATAGATATTGAATTAACAAATTCTACAGACATTTTAATAAAACATTTCAAATAAAAATAGAACAATGATTACATGATAAAGGTCATCAAATATTATAAGTAATGGATAAGATGATAAAGATAATCTCACGTTGTAAGTAATAGAATACACGGTGCATCCCATCCTTAAAAACTCCTTTGCAAGAAATATAATTCACATTTCTCCCAGCTGTATATACCTACAAAAGGGAGTTCAGGATCACAGGTTTTGAACATACTTAAGGTAGGTTTAGCTAGAATTTTCCTCTATGCGATTGTACCAATTCACACACTCTGTTAGCCCATGAGTACTGCAGATGTCCCACAGCCTTGCTAAACTTCCTATTGCCATCCTTTTAAAATGTTACTTATCCTAGGCTATGTGTAGTTGTCTACTGATGTGTGTTTTCTTTTTCGTTTCTTGGATAAAAATCACCCTTTCACGTACATATATTGGGCACTAGGATAGCCTCTTTTTGGAGATCCCTTTAACATTTTTATTTCATTGTCGGTCTTATGTTAATTGATGTCTGAAGTAACTTTATACTCTCTGTATACTCTTTTGTCACCTACATGTGTTGCAATATTTTATTCTGTTTGGTTGGTTGCATTTTCACTCTCTTAATGGTGTCTTGGTGTCTTTTTAGAATGACAAATTTTTTAATGGTGAAAGTCTAGGTTGTCAATCTTTTTGACTTTTAGTGGTTTTATGTCTATACCAAGGTAAGGAATATGTTTTACGATCTGTATGAAATTGATTTTTGTATATGGAAGGAGATGAGTCAGGATGTGTTCTTTCATAATTTGACCAATTCAATCAATTCAATCAATTGAAAAAAACACCTCTCTCTGACTATACCTTAGTATCACCTTTGTGTAAAAAATCTTGCAATGATATATGTCTGCATCTGTTTATTGATTCTATAATATTCCAGCGGTCTGCTTGTGTGTCCCAGTTGTAATAACGCTAATTAATGTAACTTTATCATGGATTTGACAGATAGTAAAGACAATCTTCCAACTTGGTACTTCTTTTTCACGATTGTCTTCATTACCTTTTGAGCCATCGCATTTTCATAGATACTTCCCAAACAATTCATAACTTTTCATATATACAGCTTCACAATATAAAGACAAACAAAAATAAAACTACTGTGATTGATTAGAATTGCATTGGATGCAAGAAAAATTGGGGGGAAATCGACATATTCATAAAATTGACTTTTACAAAGCTTGGACATGATATCACCTTTTATTAATTAATGCCTTATTTAGTCTCTGTCACATACCTTTCTTTCTTTGTAGATATATTGCAAATATTTTGTTGGACTTATTTATAACATTTACCTTTGGGAAGTAATAAGGTTTGGATGAAGTCATAAGGCTAGGACTCTCAAGGTGGGATTAGAGACACCAGAGAGTTTCCCTCCCTTTGAGGACATAGAAGAAGGTTACTTTTCTGCAAACCATGAAGAGGGTTCTCATCAGAATCTGATCAAGCTGGCACACTGGTCTCACACTTCTAGCCTCCAGAACTGTGAGGAAATGAATTTCTGTTTTTCAAGCCACCCAATCTATGGCATTTTGTTAGGTAGCCTGGACTGACTAAGGCAATCCTCTCATTTTTCTTCATATCTCTGGTACATTCCATTATGGTCATGGCTTTTCTGACTTCCCCCAAAATGTTCCCTGCTCATTCTGCTATGCTTCTAAGTGCTTTCTGCCCATATAATTTATTTCAAGAATCACATTTGACTTGGTTTGTTTTTATGTGTCTTTCTTAACTTTGTGTTCTTTAGCACTCATAGGCAATATTTAGGACTGTTTTTTTTTTCTAAAGGAGTGTATGCATTTCCCTAACTTGTAAAACTTCCTCCACCTCATACCATTTGGCTCTTGAAACCTATATTAGAATTCAACAACCTTTTAATATCTCAACCTTTAAGCTCTAATTCCTTACTCTCTTCTTAAATCTTTGGCTATTTTCAAGTTCAGAAACCTCTCTCGTTAATTTTTTATTCTCAGATGCATTATACCATACAGCTATATAATGGCTTTTTCATTAAAAATTAATATGTACTTCCATTTTGAAAATGCATTTGCCCAGGTTCCCAGATTCTCAACCATGGCCAAAAAATCTTCGGTCGAATACTATTCTAGGCTAGCATTATTACTTCCGGAGAAACAGGAGTGATCAAAATTTTGAAATGAAAGAAAAAACTGGGGTTCAAATACGAGAGGATGCCCAAAGTAGACATAGATTTATTGACTTATTTCCACTAAATGAATTTATTATTATTTTTTTATTTTCAAGTTATTATTTAGATTCTAGTTAGTTAACATATATGGTAAAATTGGTTTCAGGTGTAGAATTTCGTGATTCATTACTGATGTATAACACCCAGTGCCCATGACAATGAGCACCCTCCTTAATGGCCATCATCTGTTTAGCCCGTCCCTGCCCCCACTTCCCCTCCATCCACCTTCTGTTTGTTCTCTCTAGTTAAGAGTCTCTTGGGTTTGCTTCTCTCTCTTTTTTTTTTTTTCTTCCCTATAGTCATAAGACAGACACATATTTATAATAAGAGTAACTCATTGCTTTTCTCTTTGAATGTCATCAGAGAAGCTTAAGGAACTCTTGTATCTCCAAATAATCGGGGTAAACTAGTGTGAGGTGAATAGGGAGTAGGAAGAGACATATATCTGCTGGCTCCCTCTGATGTAGCATAAAGTTTACACCACAGGCACCAACCCTCTACACTCCTGCTTTGCATCTTCCAGCCTTTTGGGGCTGGCGTCATGGCCGTTCAGTGGCCCCATTGGTCTCTGTAGTAAAAGTCACTGAACCTAAGGCAAGCTAACTAAATTAAAAATATGACATATTTACTTCTTCATGGTGTCAAGATTATTTGGTTGTATAATCAGATCGCTAGTAAGCTACCACATTGCCTCTAAATTCAAAAAAACTTCACTGCATATGTTAAGTCGTGAGGAAAAAACTAAAAATGGTCTCTTGTTGTTTTCCCCTAATATGTACAGTTACAGTGTTTTGAAGCTGAAAGCTACATAGTCTTCTTGTGGAAAGTCTAAGTGTCCTTGGAGTCAGATATCTAGATCAAGTTAACCCCAAGTGTCTGTTTACATCAGATACATGCATGTGTCAGGCCTGAGAGCTTTATATTGATTTGTTTTAATTAACATATCTGTCACTATGGCCGGATTTGTTTTTTTCCTGTGTGTTCATATTTTCATCCTGCTTGATGATTTTTACTCAATAATGAAATATTAGAGCTACATACACTTGGATATAGGTAAACAAATATTGTACAAATAATGTTTTTCTTTTAAAAATAATTTTGTGCCAATATACATAGGTGAGATACGGCTTTTATTGAAAGCAAAACGACACACACCCAGGTTCATTACCTTTCAATCTACTTCTTATAAAGGCTAAAGTTCATGAAATAGTATGATTAAATTTATTTAGAGACAGAAAAAAATGAACAACAATAACTTTGTATTTTTATAATGAAAACATAAAGTTGTTTTATGCAAACCTGATCGTGTGTGATTAGACACAAAGAAGTATTTCACGATGATGAAATCAGAAATTCTTGTTTTGGACATATAAGTGTGTTTTTATTTAAACAAGTTTACTAATAATTTACCGCTAATTAGTATGTAGCATAAAATCAGTATCATTGGTTTTAGTGAATTTAATCACAATGCTGAATTTTATCCTAATGTTTATGATTTTCATTGATTATTCATTTAGTAGTATGATGTTCTACTTCCAATATCATGAAAGAAGAAAAAATAATACTCATTTATATTATTAATGAATGAAATATTTATGAATGGAGTAACATTGGACTTACTTTTGTTTTTATAACCCAAAGAAGGAATGTTATGGATCCAGTGCTCCATATAAATAATTCATATATCCACGTGTCCCTAATATTTGTTCAATTAAAGGGTCTCATTCTCATTTTACTTCTTGTTAATAAGTGGTAAATATATTTTGAAGAAGCTTATAGAATTGCTTAATCCATCTTCTGAAGGCCTTGTCAGATCAAAGTAATGCAGTACTATGCGAGGTAATCATCTGGCTAATTCAAGAAAAATTTTTGTTTAGGGTGTAAATTGTAAGACGAACCATTTTAGGCATTCATTAATTATTCTTTTCTAGGAGATAATTAAAACTTGGTGAATGTTACTAGGTTACATGTTACTTTTATTGTGATTCTGGCAGAACATGTTCTACAACATTGTTTGATGAGATCATCTTGATGTAGAAAAAAAAATGGACAACCTCTGTCACCTAGGAGGAGCCAAAGATTACCTGAACTTGACAGCAAAAATTCCATCCATTAAAGAAAACAATAAATTGCACGTCATAAAATGAAAAGTTGTTTTTACTGCCCACGACCACATTCAAGGTATAAAGATAAGCTACTGATTGGAAGAAGATATTTGCAAACCACATATCCAACAAAGCACTAGTGCCTAGAATATATAAATAAAAATTAACACGAGACTCTTCTCAGTGCAAATGGGGTTTGTCCATGTAGCATTCGTATTATTGGTAATCTGAGTCTCCTTTACCACAGTCCGGCAAAGCCCAGCAAAAACCATGATCTCCTTAAAGGATACCAAATAGTATGAAGAACTCTTGGGGTGAAAACTTCGCAGAGAAAGCTTGGATTACAATTCATGTGGCTGAGATAATATTCTATTTCTTTGAGTCACTCCTTAATATCCATTATTACTTATTATGTATATGATGCTTATCTCAATGCTCTTCATGTAATAAACTTGGTAAATTATATGAAAATTCACATGTATATTTACATGTATAATATAAATATGTGATTATTAAAATATATTTTATTTAAAATATATTGTCAAATGAAGTTATTCTAATAATAAATGATACTTTTAAAATTGCACTTGTAAAAATTCTTGTTGGAAAAACTGCATCTCAAGTAGGAAGCTGCAACTTTTTAGGAAGTGCTTAATATATACTGAAACATTCTAACTATAAAATATACTAAAATTTAGTATTTTGCTATACATTCTTACAGTTTAATCGAAGAGGATATTGTATATACTTCAGTTGGTGATAATGTTCTAGAATATTTATTGTAAAATGGGCAATATTGAGTCTGCACGGTTCTTGTGACTTGTTTTTGAACTTGTCATTTTAAATCTATGTAAGTAGCTGAGTTTTTTTTTCTTTTTTTTTAATGATTATTTATTTTGACAGAGAGAGAGAGAGAGAGAGAGAGTAGGGGAGGGGTAGACAGAGAGGGAGAGAGAGAATCCCAAGCAGGCTTCTCACTATCAGCACAGAGCCCCACACAGGACTTGATCCCAAGTAACTAGGCCTAATAATCAGTAATTGTATAAAGTAGAAAAGATCACACCGATGCTGCTGTTAACAAGAATTGTGTGATGTCACTATGAACATTTTGTTTGTAGAACAAAAGAACCAGAACCTGCACTCTAACAAATAAACTCTATTTCTGTAGTAACTTTTTACGAGGCTTATAGGTAACATAATTAGAAAACTCACGATTCCTTATTATTTTGCTCATGTATTTTGTTTGTTTCTCAATAAGTTTAATTTGAACTTGCAAGCACCTCAAAATGTCTGTAATTCCCCTATTGGTAGAATAGTGGATTCCAACACTGGCTGAACAATGAAATTATCCAGTGAGTTTATAACAAGACCAAATGCTAATGCCTGGGACATGTCCCAGCTTAGCTAATTTAGTAATTATTCCTCAGAGTTTTTTTGTTTTGTTTTGTTTTTTGTTTTTTGTCTGGAGAAGCCAGAGTTGATAACACTGCTATAGATATGGAGAAAGAGGAAGCTTACTCTGGTATTTTCACCTTTCCCACACCTAAAGACCAAAGCAATGTACAACTGAGAAGCTTCTGCAAATATTTGTATTGCTAAGATTGGAAACATAAAGAGGCTATTATTTTAATAGTAAAAAAAAAATATGATGATTTTTTTGTTTGTTTGGGTTGTTTTGTTTGATTATTATTTTTGTATATATCCATAGGGCCGGTACAAATAAATTATTATACTGTGGACATGAAGACAGAGGAATTTGGAGTTTTCAAAAGATGGTTCACGAAAACAAAAGGAACAAATATTGAGACAGAGATCAGAGCTCTGAGGTAAAATGAGGAGATAAAGACTGTGACGATAGGCCTGATTAATTCAGATTTCCCGGGGAGGAATAATTTTCACTTAATAAGAATGTTGTTAAGATAGTTTAGCTTTCAGGGCGCCTGGGTGGCTCAGTCGGTTAAGCATCTGACTTCGGCTAGGGTCATCATCTCGTGGTTCGTGGGTTTGAGCCCCACATCGTGCCCTGTGCTGACAGCTCAGAACTTGGAGCCTGATTCAGATCCTGTGTCTGCCTGTCTCTCTGTTCCTCCCTGTTCGCACCCGTCTCTCTGTCTCTCTCTCAAAAAGAAATAAACATCAAAAAATTAAAAAAAAAAGATATTTTAGTTCATCAATTTTTTACTGTTTGACAAAATGAATCACGTTTTCCATATAAAATTTTTATCAGTATATGATACATATGTACACAGTCATAATTTATTAACTAAAGTGATTTGGGAAATGGGAGAGCTATTAAAGAATATATAGGTAATTAAAGCATATATATATATATATATATATATATATATATATATAAAATTTATATTTATATATACCACAAGTATCACTAAGTCTGGGAATGTAGCTGAGGTAAAAGGCATTATGAGAAGGGGAGAAAAGCTGTGGAAATCTTCAGAAATATCAGAGTTTTTCCTAGATTTAGAGAGAAAATTGAATCACAATTTTAGCAGGCTCGAGTGCTTTTGGATTTGTGGTTGCACTACACGTTTACTCAAAAAAAAAAAAGTATTGGGAAACCAAATAAGGTAAGTTAGAGACAAAGGTAAACGTAATGTGGTTTAAATGCAAATCAGCAGTCTCAAGTCTCTATTGCGTCCATGCGCAAGCTGTCCCGAAGAGTCACAGAACTCAGAACTGCCACAAGTATGAGGAACAGCGTAAGAACGTTCCTGATGCTTCTCTATCTACTAAAGACCTTTTCCAACCAGATGCATTAATTAAAAAGGGGCTTATAGTCGTTTTCTCCTCCTGAAAAATGATTTAGATCTTGACACAATGTAAAGGAAATGGGAAATCAAGAAAATTAAAGCCTCTGTAGTATGAAAGATCTCAAGATCAGAAAAAAGGAAAATATCTCTATGTCTGAATCGAGACAGGTCATATTTAATATAAAAAGCAGGACAGAATGAGAGGGCAGTTAGATGATTATCAGTGTAATTAATTAAAGAATTGGAAAACTATCTGAGTCAGTTCATCTCAATGTATTTAGACTTAGATTACATTTTCTTTTTTTTTTTCTTTTTTTTTTAATTTTTTTTTTAACGTTTATTTATTTTTGAGACAGAGAGAGACAGAGCATGAATGGGGGAGGGTCAGAGAGAGAGGGAGGCACAGAATCCGAAACGGGCTCCAGGCTCTGAGCTGTCAGCACAGAGCCTGACGCGGGGCTCGAACTCACAGACCGTGAGATCATGACCTGAGCCGAAGTCGGACGCTTAACCGACTGAGCCACCCAGGCGCCCCGATTGCATTTTCTTTTGCATGAATTCTTTATTATTTGGGTAAAACTTATTAATAATTGTACTGATGCTACATATGATCACATGGACAATAATTATCTTTCGAAATGTCAACATCCAACAGGTAAGCATGATACTGAGGGAAGGCTCAAGAATATGGCATCCAAATATTTATAGATACAACGGTTGTGGACACAAGAAAATGTATTTATTTTTATATGTTTATTTATTTTGAGAGAGAGAGAGTGTGCGTGAGTTGGGGAGAGAGAGAGAATCCCAAACAGCCTCCGCAGAGTCAGCACAGAGCCTGACAAAGGGCTGGATCTCATGAACCATGAGATCATGACCTGAGCCAAAATCAGGAGTTGGACACTCAACTGACTGAGCCACCCAGGTGCCCTGACACAAGAAATTTATTAAGCCAATGATCATGATGGGATACTATAACATATATGCTTTTCTTTTAATATGTTTACATTTCACATTGTAATTTTTGTTATTTTATTTTATATCTATTAAGAAAATGACACATTGTTTGAATTACTAGAGATTAGTTTGTTTTTATTTCTAAAATGTGCTTTCTCACGTGGATCTATTCTTTCTAGTTTCATTGAGATATAACTCACACATCACAAAATCTATTTATTGAAGTGTATGAGTCAATGTTATTTTTAGTATATTCACAGGATTGTACAATCATTACCACACTCTGGATGGTAAAACATGGTAGAACAATTTTTTCACCCTCCAAAAAACCTTGCACTCATTAACAGTCACTTTCCATGTATCAGGCAACAGCTAATGTATATTCTGTTTCTACAGACTTGCCAGTTTTGAACATTTCATTAAGATGCAGTCTTGCAATATGTGGTCTTTCACAACTGGCTTCTTTCACTCAGCATAATTTTGCAAGAGTCATTTATGCTGTAGCATGTTTAAATACTTGATTAATTTTATTGCTGAATAATATTCTATCATAAGTATACCTAGGAGTGGAACTGATGGGTCATATGGTAAATCTGTCTTTAGCTCGTTGAGAAAATGACATTTTTCCAAATAAGCTGCACCATTTTACATTCCCATCAGCAAAGCACAAGGATTCCAATTTCTGCACTTCCTTGACAATACTTGTTTATATTTGGGTATTTTTTATTTTAGCCATCTTAGTGGGTATGGAGTAGTATTTCATTATGGTTTTGATTTGCATACTCCTAATGGATAAGGATGCTGAGGATTTTCTTATGTGTTTTTATAGGATTTCTTGTATCTCCTCTATACAAATATCTATTCATAATCTTTGTTGTTTGAGTTATGTGTTTTTATTTGTCTGTCTTGCTGTTTTAGGAATTCATTATATATTCTAGATACAAGTTCCATATCAGATTTACGACGTGCAAATATATTCTCCCATTCAGTGGGTTGTCTTTTCACCCCTTTGATGTGATTATATGCAATGCAAAAGTTTTTAATTATGGTGAAGTCATGAATCTCTTTCTTTTGGAAACTTGTACCTTTTCTCTGAAAGCTAAGAAACAATTGTCTATATATTCTTCTAAGATATTTTAGCTTTAGATCTTAAAATTTTATTTAAGATGTATTTTGCTTTCATTTCTGTGTAAGGTTGTCAGGTAGGGTGGGGGTCATTTTTTTGCATGTGGATATACAGTTGTACCAGCATCATTTGTAGAAAAGATTTTTACATTTCTTTGGGCCTCTTTGTGGCGAAACAATTAACCACAAAGGTAATAGTTGATGTCTGTATTCTCAGACATCGTCGATCTATACATCTATCCTTATGTCAGTACCACACTGTGCTGGTACTAGACTTTTCTTTTTGAGTAGCCTGTTTGATTGCCAATTCAATCTCTTTACTTGCTGTAGGTCTATTTAGATCTCCTTTTTTCTCCCTGGGTCAGGTTTGGCAGCTTGCAATTTTTTTGGAACTGCTCATTTTATCTAATTATCTAAGTCATTGACATACAATTGCTAATATCTTCCCCTTAAATCCTTTTTATTCTTATAAAGTTGGTAACTTCTTATTTTAGGCTTTTGAATTTTTCTTCCATTTTTATTTTGATAAATTTAGCTCATATATGTCAGCGTTGTTAATCTTTACAAAAAAAAACATTTTGGGTTCTGTTGAATTTCTCTATTTTAAGTTTAATATTCTCTATTTCACAATTTCAGCAATAATCCTTATCCTATTCTCCCTTGATGCAGATTCAGTTTGCTCATCTTTTCTAGTGTTTTAAGGTTGCAATGTAAGTTCAGATCATCTTTTTTTAACATAGTCATTTTCAGCTAAAAGTTACCCCTTAATGCATAATTCATGTAAGATGGCTCAGGGACTTTTCCATACTTTAACCACAGTGCTTCTGCTTTTATATGATTTATAAATTGACATATAAGCAAGATTTTCTTTGAAAGTTGGGCTCTGTGTGTGTGTGTGTGTGTGTGTGTGTGTGTGATTGTGTATGAATGTTTTAAAGCAAAATTCAGAGAAAAATCTCTTACAGAAGAAAACTTAGTTGGAGCAGAGAACATATAAAAATAACAATGAATTGTAACTAAGCAAATCATAATGCAGTATAAAGTGTGCAA
This sequence comes from Panthera leo, assembly GCF_018350215.1. Lineage (NCBI taxonomy): Eukaryota > Metazoa > Chordata > Mammalia > Carnivora > Felidae > Panthera > Panthera leo. The sequence continues at coordinate 20,773,166 of NC_056687.1, read as the reverse complement.
ACAGTATTGGGTATTACGTTATGCATTTTATAACTTTGCCTCTGACACTTAAAATGGTAACTTTTTTAATGCAAGTTGAATTTTTTGGAAATGGGTATGTAAAAACCTATGATTTTAAAACACACATACAAAACAAATAATCAAGAGCTGCTAAACTCATGTTTCAAGAACATATCTAGTATACACCTCCTACAGTGCATTATGTTATACATTTTTCCACCTAAAAATTCCCTTTAATGTAATCTAATATAAAATAATAATATCCTAAACTGTGCTCTTTAACGAAGCTTACTCTAATGAGGTTTGTGTACATATACAGTGAGCTGGTAGAAAAAGGCAATAGACGCACTTTGAGGACCATTTAGCTTCCTATCAATTATAAAACTCCATCTAGAAAAAATAGCAAAGAAAATCTATTTAGCTCACCATTGGATTTGGCTCCCAATTCCAGTGGAAGAGTTTCCATCTGGAAATTTTGGAAAACCTACAAAAATTGAGAAAAATCATTTGTAATTTTTTCTGTCAATAATAAATGATGTATTTCTTCAGCATGTCTTTATTTTTTAATTGGGGTCATCAATTATAAGAGGCTTTAAAAACATGTATTCCTGGGAACATACATCATGAAATAACCTAATTTTTCCTAGTGATACAAAAACGCCAAAGGAATTCATGATAAACTCTTCCTCATCCCATGTAATAGTACTTGCCAGAATAGATATCAATATCCCTGACAGAGGGGGAGAGTGTGCTCTCTCTATACCTCAGAGTATGTTTTCAACTTTCTAAAAAAGCTCATCTTAATGATAGGAATAGGTCCTACAACATTAGAGTTAATGTGGTATAATGTGTATGTATTTTGCTTTAACTTAAGACCAGTTTTATAACTTAACTTTCTTTTCCTACCTCATGGGTGTTGAATTCCATTGTTGTTCATTAATTTTTAATTCCTTTGAAGCAAGCCATATTTTTGTAGTGCAATTTGATTCCATTCTATATCATGGAAGAAAGAAAATGATTATTTTTTGTCTTGCATTTTATGTATACCATAGTCGTGGGCTAATGGCATCACATTATATACTGATATTATTTGTCAGCACTTGAAAGAGATGCATGACTAATAATGAAAGACCTTAAATAATGAGAAATTGATAGCACAATCATTAGATCAAATTTTATTGAAATTATCACGTAAATAATCCACAACTTATCTTTTTTTTTTTTCCCAAAAGTAACCTAATCAATAAAATGGTATGGAGCACCAGAGGGGAGAGACTGATATTCATCACTTCTCTAAAAATGAAAGTCCATTTATAAAAATAATCTGTACAAGCACTATACACATGGTAATCCAAGTATGAAAGTGTATTATTTATGTTTTTCATTGTTTACATTCTTACTGTAATATTTTTAGATTTGGGGCTAATGATTGATGCTTCAGTCGTGATTGATCTAGAGTTTTGTCCTGTGAGAGCCTGTGCAATATTAATAGAAGAGCTTTGTGGGAAGAGACAAATATTGGGAAACTACATCATTAATTCACTTGACATTCCTCATTTCAACCTGGCTACACATCAGCTCTCTCCCTCCTTTGGAGCCATTTGGTAACACAGAACTTTTTCTAGTTGTGTGGACCTATAAGAAAGGAAGAGAGGTTCTGTAATGCCTTATGGGTATGCATCCTGTGCATTCATGTTCATAAAATCTAAATATGACTCTTTTTTAAGCTACAGATATCTAGTTTGAGTAAGATGCATGGATAACAGCTTTATAGATGTAAGGGGATTTACTTGGAGGTCATGTGTAGAGCAGACTAAATTTAGGTGGGTTTTTTTTTCCTTGTTTGTAGCAATAGCAAGTGAACACTAGAAAAATATCCTAAGCACCGGAGGCATTTTAACCCAATTAACTGTATGAATCTATCCAATATATTTTCAGACATCATAGCTGTTGTATTTGGCATTTCTATTCTTCAATGTCACTTCTCATTAATGCACTGGTTCTGTTACTGTCATTTGATGACTTCTCCACTGTCATTTTACTTCATTAACTGATTATTTTCTAATTGCTATTTTATGCCACTGTTTGATTCATCAGCTTTTAATGTTCCACTTAATTGACTTCTTTGTCTAAATGATGTGAGAGAAAATGTGGCTGAATTAATCATTTAGCTTCTGAATCCTGATATAGTGAGAGCTCATTTTGACTGCTCCATTTTCTAGATAGCAAAACCAAGGCTAGGTGTCTGCAGTCTACTCAAAAGTGTTTCATTAAAAGTGTTCTTATGCCTGAGTTTTCAATTTTTTAAGAAGGTAAGTAGCTTCAAAGGTGTCTAATATACACTCCATTTTGCTCATTTTAAAAGTTTTGTATTTTATTCTATAAGATTTCACTTGGTAGGATTTTAAATCATAACTAACATTGTATTTTATACAATTTAGTGAATTTTTTATTTTAAGTTTAGTTTATTTTGGAGAGAGAGAGAGTGCATACGTGCATGAGTGGGGGAGGAGCAGAGAGAAAGGGTGAGAGAGAAAATCCCAAGCAGGCTTCTCACTATCAGCACGGAGCCCCATGAGGAACTTGAACTCAAGAACTGCGAGATCATGACCTGAGTTGAAATCAAGAGTCAGACACTTAACCGACTGAGCCACCCAGGCCTCCCAATTTAGTGAAAATTTTAAATCAGAAAACTGTCGATCAAAAATATTGGTAATTAAATAAAGAGTGTGTCGAGGCCTTGTTGGAGCAGACATAACGTTACCAAATAGTAGTTTTAAGGAAAATTAGAATAATAAAAATAGAAATAGAAATAGAAAAAATAAAATAGAAATAAAAATAAAAATAGAAAAAATTCTATTTTCATGTTGAACATTTTCTGATTGCAGCTCTCACTGAAGAGGAATGTGTCTTAGAGAATTTAACATTCCCAATTTCATGCAACAAATAAGAGACAGAATTGAAATTCAAATCAAGCTTTGCCAAACACAGAAGCCTGAGTTCTATCTATACTCTTAGCTAAGAAGCAAAGAGCAGGGAGTCAAAAATCAGATGGCATATGTGTGCTGGGAAGAGAAAGAAAGGCTTTTATTCTTCACTGGATCATGGTCATATCTTACATCCTCATTGACAAAGCTCTAGGAGGTTCCAAAGCTCTGTGCTTCTTTGCCAAGAATGAGGCACGGGAATCTAAGTTAAAGCCGGAAATTCAATGAATGTGGTACAAACTCAGGGATCAAATGTAACCTTGCCCTGGATTCTCATGCCTTGGAAGGTTACCAGCTCCCATTCTTACATGACCCACAAATATGTCTCCCCTATTTACCCCTGATCTCAAAAGCTCTCCCACCCTCTTCTCTTCTTTCTGAATATGTCTGTAATTAGCTTAAGCTTCTAAATCCCACACACAAAGCATCAGAAAAGGTGGATGCTGGGTGATTTGATTCAATGTGAGCTAAAGAGCTCCAATACTGAAAATACTGTGAGAAGCTCTAATTATCAAATAAATGATTCTCCATTTAAGAAAACAAGCAGTTGCCACACAGTGTTAAATACACTGTAGTGGATAATTTTACAATAAGCATAAAAATCTTGAGACCAATTTATTTGGGAAAGGGCATCGTGACATTGAAGCTGGATTTTGTTAACACTTTTTTTTAGAGTAGTTTAAGGTTCAAAGAAATATTGAGGGAAGGTACAGAGATTTCCCATACATCTTTACCCCCAAAGATGCACAGCCTCCCCCAAGCTGGATTTTTAAGAATGAGTAAGAATATACCTAGACAAAAAAATGAGTGGCTGAGCTCCAGAATATAGCCTGTGAAGGATAAGGAACATGTCCTGTGGCACATTGCAAAGGCTGGTTTTGTTTTGTTAGCTATGCCAAAGGGAATGATCTGGGAGGTCAACAGCAGTCACAGAATCATGAATGATCCTACCACATAGAGATGTTTAGGCTTTGCACATCGGCATTGTCATGTACTGAATATTTGTGTTCCCCTACCCTCCAAATTCTTGTGTTGAAACCATACCCACCATAGTGATGTTATTAGAAGGTGGGACCTTTAGGAGGTAATTAGGGTAAGATGAGGTCTTGAGGATGGAAGCATTTAAGAATGGGATAAGTGTCCTTACAAGTATCAAGGGAGACTTTCCTTGCCCTTTCTGTTCCCCGCCATGTGACGGTAGAATGAGAAATCTGGAGTCCGCACCCCAAGAGAGGGTTGCCACCAGAACTCAAGCATGATGGCATGCTGACCTCAGACTGTCAGCCTTCAGAGCTGTGATAAATAAATCTCTATTGTTCATAAGCCACTCAGTTTATAGTACTTTGTTATAGCAGCCCAAAGGGACTAAGACAGGCATTAAGACAGTTCTGACTATTTAAGTCAGGGAAAATAACACGGTTAGAAAATGTAAGAGAAAAAAGATGCGGGTCATTAGGCAAGGAAACACTTAAAGAGTTCCAGCAAAGGAAGGGCTAAATCAGGCTAGAGATAGCAATATTATCTGCCTTAGCTCATGACAAGTCTGTTTATCATAGAGGAATCACATGAATTGCACAGAGCACTAATACAGCAAATACTCAGTCACTATGAACTCTATATGTTTCACAGGTGAAACTCATTGAACAAGAGTTGTCCTTTTTATCATATTTTGGAATTGAGCAAATTGTGATGTTTTCTCAGAACTAAGTACTAGTATATGAGGAAGAGGACCATATCTCAGGATTTCATTTTCTTTTTTTTAAATTTTTTTAAGGTTTATTCATTTTTCAGAGACACAGACAGAGCATGAGTGGGGGAAGGGCAGAGAAAGAGGGAGACACAGAATCCGAAGCAGGCTCCAGGCTCTGAGCTATCAGTACGGACCCCAAAGCGGAGCTTGAATGCACCAGCTGGGAGATCATGACCTGAGCTGAAGTCTGACGCTCAACTGACTGAGCCACCCAGGCGCCCCTACAGTGTCAAGTTGTAAAGCCTTTCATACTCAGGTCCCATCCAAGTATGCTCTTTTTTATTCTCCAAAGTAAATCCATATTCATTTCATGTTTGCTATCACTATGCTACAGATGGAAGTTTTGTGTTCCCTCAAAATTCCAATGTTGAAATCCGAACGCCCAAAGTGATGGTCCCTTTGGGGGATGAATAGATCAAGAAGGTGGTGCTCTCATGAAAAGGATGAGTGCCTGATAAGGAGAGACACAAGAACTTGCTCTCTCTCTCTCTCCTCTCAGCCACGTGAGGATAGAGCGAGAAGAGTGACATTCGCAATCCAAGAAGGAGGACCTCGCTCGACAGCAGATGGGCCAATGCTTGATCTTAAGATTTTCTAGTCTCCAGAAGAGTAGCACATACATTTTTATTCGTAAGTCATCCGGTCTACGGTAATTTGTTATAGCAGCCCAAACTAAGAAACAATGCCACATTATTCGTCTATTATATCTGTTTGCTTATAACTTTTCCTAGCAAAGAATGCCCATATTCTTCTCCTCCTATGAGAGTCCATCTGCCTCTATGTCTGTAGTACCCTTCTAATTCAAACGAAACTGGTCTACTTCTTTGCTTGACTAATACACATTTCTCTTTAGAAGTTTAAAGAATGTTTATATTGAAGTTTTTAATTCTTTGTAATTCTCCATAGTGTCTATCACAATCTTTAGTTTATAAAAGTTCTCCTCCTCAATTTCTCATTCTTCCATTGCTCAACCCATCATCAGCAGATAGATTTACATCTTAATAAAGAAAAACAGAAGACATCAGAAAGCATCGCTTATATCTGCCCGCTACAAAACACACAAATCTAATCAAAAAGAGCTGCCTCTTCTCGTATTTAAGGCCAATAACTCCACTTATGCGGTGGTTCTAAGCAACTCATTTTCTCAACTATAAATTATTAAATTTCTCCTTTAATATTTTTCTTTTCCACAACTGAATACCTCTCATAAGCTTCAAATAAAACATCTGCTTCCACGCCATATGGTCCTGACCCACACAGCCCTCTCTTCTCTCTAAACAGTGGTTTCAGTAGCATCTGTGTACTAAATATTTCTGAGAATATCTCTAGCCAGACTTCTTTTTTAAAAATGTTTATTTATTGTATTACTTATTTATTTTGAGAGAGACAGAGAGTGAGCAGGGGAGGTGCAGAAAGGGAGGGAGACAGAGAATCCCAACGAGTCTCTGCACCATTTAGCAGTCAGTGCAGAGCCCTCTGTGGAACTCAATCCCATGAACCGTGAGATCATGACCAAAGCCAAAATCAAGTCAGACACTTAACTGACTGAGCTACCCAGGCACCCCTCTAGTCAGACTTCTTTTATGAACATCAGACAGCATAACCAATGGCTTTTGAAAATAATCACCACTTGGATCAATCAAACATGTACAAACCAGATTGATAATTCCTCCCCACCTTCAAACCTGGTCCTTTCTCTGAGAATGTTAACACCAAAAAGCCCGAAACCTGGAAGTCATTTGCAAGTCTCTTCTTGTCCTTGTCCCCCCAAAAAAATGAATCTTAAAACTTTGTCACTTTTACTTGCTAAGTATCATTTAAAGCCTTCTGCTTCTCTCCTATCTTCATTCTTCTGCTTTCATTCATTTCTCAATAAACTCTAATATGGCTTTTGTTTTCCATATTCCATATTCCAGGAAATTTCTGGAAATTCCAGGAAAATTACTGACTGTTGTCATGTGGGAAGAGACACAGAGAGAGAGAGAGAGAAAGAGAGAGAAACACAATCTGTCCGCAAGCTAGAAACCCAGGAAAACTGGTGTTGTAATTCACTCCAAGTCTGAAGGCTTGGAAACAGGGGAGCCAATGGTGTAAATTCCAGTCTAAGAGCAGGAGATGAGATGTCTCAGTTTAAATAGTCTTTTGTTTTATTCAGGCCTTTGGATTGGATGATGTCCACCCATATTGGGGAGGGAAATTTACTTTACTGAGACCAATGATTCAAATGCTATCTGATCTAAAAACACCCTGATGACACATCTAGAAATAATGTTTAATCTGGGTACCCCATGGCCAGTCAAGTTGATATGTAGCCTATTTAATTGGCGTGTTTTATTACTTTATGGGCCAAATGGCATACTTTGTTAAAGATATCAGTTTGACTTGGTGATAAATTATTGTATATGAACCCGGCTGCACTATAATTAACCTATTTGTTTCAGCTTTGAGAACTAATGGAAATGGTTACAATAGAATAATCTCAGGTATTTACTGGAATTTAATTAATTAATTAAGAAATAAACTTGAAATAGAAAAATAAATGAATTAATTTTAATGCTTTTATGTAAGGTTTTCTCAATAAATATTGGTCTACTTTAATTGTTCATCAGCATAGACAAATTAAAAGATAAACATTCCTCTTTTAATCTATAGGAAGGCACATTGATTACAATCTTTGAGGCATATTTGAAAATTAGATTCAGTGAGTTTTGTACTCTGTAAAAGAAAAGGATAAGGTTCATGTGAACACTAAAAGAATGTAACTGACACATTAAGCCTATCACTTAAATCAGTGACCTTATCCCTGGGGTGCCTGGGTGGCTTAGTTGGTTAAGCATCTGACTTCGGATCAGGTCATGATCTCAGAGTTTGTGTGTTCCAGCCCCGCATTGGGCTCTGTGCTGACAGCTCAGAGCCTGGAGCCTGCTTCGGATACTGTGTCTCCTCCTCTCTCTGTCCCTCCCCTGCTCATGCTCTGTCTCTCTCTGTCTCTCAATAATAAATAAACTTTAAAAAAATTAAATCAGTGATTTTATCCTTTTATTTATATTCTATATGAGAATATGTTCTATATTTGTTTATGATTGAATATCATATGATATTTTCATTTTAAAGCAACTTCCATCTGTTAAACCACTCAGCCTCTGGAAATCTTAATAACAAATATCACATAAACATGAATGTGTATCTTTTATGCAGAAATACATTTGTTTCTATTTGAAACTAAAAGAGATTGTTTTCAGGCATTTGTTTGCAAAGACAAAACTTTTCCTTCCCTTTCCTTTCCTTTCCTTTCCTTCTTTTCTTTCCTTTTCTTTTCTTTTCTTTTCTTTTCTTCCTTTCCTCTTTCTTTCTTTCTTTCTTTCTTTCTTTCTTTCTTTCTTCTTAACATTAAAATTTCATTGTGCTAAATGAATTTTTACTTAAGTCATGCCACATCATAGTATAAGGCAACATAGTGTTGATATCAAAAGAATATTTTCACAGGCATTCAGGAAAAAAAATCAAAAAGAGTATAATTAATTTCTTTTGAAATTCAGCTATTCAAAGTGATAGTATGAATCATAATATTACTCTTTACATAATACAATAAAATATAAACTTTAAAAATTATGTATTTTTCAAATTAAGTTCTGACCTGATAATTTCTTGTGTCCTGCCTATGTTGTTGAAAACCCCTACAGCCGAGCAATCAATCACATTTTGATTTAAAATTTAGTATATTATTAGGTACTCTTATTTAGTTTAATATTCACTATATGATTCTATGGCTACAACTCTAATTTTCTAAGATTAAATTTGTTAGTATATTCATAATATAATTTGAGAGATTAGATGCAAGTTAAAGTTACTGAGAGCTATGTTCTTACAGAGCACACAGGAGCACACAGAAGATATGCTTACCCTTCTTAAAAATTTTAAACAATATTTTAATGTTAGCAAACTGACTATTAAGGGTTAAATTGTATCCTCTGCCCAAAAGATATGTCGCAACTCTAAGTCTCAATACCTCAAAATGTGACCATATTTGGAAATAGAATCATTGCAGATATAATTATGATGAGGTCCTTCTGGAGTAGAGCGAGACCCTAATCCAAGGTGACTGTTGTGCTTATAAAATGGCCGTGTTAAGACACAGAGACAAAGAAAGGATGTCAGGTGAAGATTGAGGTAGAGATTAAAGCAATGAATCTACAGCAAGGAATGCTGAGAAATGTTGGCTGTCACCAGAAACTGGGAGAGAAGCATGGAAAAGATTCTTCCTCAGAGTTCTTAGAAGAGACACACTCTGCTAACATCTTGACTTCCTACCTCTAGTCTTCAGAATGGAGAGGTGGTTGTTTTAAGGTAGCCAGAATATGGTACCTTGTGAAGGCAGTACAAAAAGTTAATATACTAACTAAACTAAGCTAGCAGCTCTGTATGTGTGTGTATCGACATACAGGAACACAAATAAACACATGTGTGTGTGTATGTACTTAGGTAGCTTGGTTCAGCCAAAGTTCTACTTGTTTGTAGCCCAGTCTTAAAGGTTGAAATTATATTTTTAATCAGCAACTATACTGTTTGGGTGTGTGTAACTGATCTCATTAAACTAAGCATGAATAATTATTTTTTTCTCCTTTAATGAATATTTAAAATCAACACGAATTGGAGGTTAGTGAGTCCCATAGGTGTCCTCAGTCACAATCTCACTTCCATATGGAAAAGTGAATACCGGGAAACTTGTTCTGTTTGCACAATATAGTCTCGCCTGTGTCCTTTTTAATCTGTCTACACTTTGAAGGAAATGTTCACTCAAGACAATAAGACATATTATAGAGGTAAGACTACTCATCATGATAAATTAACCGTAAGCAACAGAATTCTCCAAATCTATAAATGTACATAAGATTATAAGTGTCAAGTGTCAAGGATTATAAATTATCAAGTGTCAAAAATTGCTTTAAAGAGTGAGGGATAAAGGTCTTGCTGGGTGGCTTCTATCTTATTCATCCAATGTGTAGTATGTCTCTACAACATCATACACAATCCACATAGTTTAAACACATTCACAATTAAAAATAATTATAGTAACTCTAACCATAGTCTAATTAACAAGTGACCAATTTCAACATGAACATCCTTTCAAAATTCACTTACATGAAACAACAAAATCCTTTAACCTTTAGCTATAAGTCTTTATTAATTAGAAGTAAAGATGGCAGAAATGTTGACCAGCTATTTCTGGAGTGTGGATTTTTATATAAATCATAGCTAACAAAACCTGGAGAGTGTTTTCCCAGTTATAGACACTAACATACAGATAAAACACAGTTGACTTCTGTTTCCAGCTATGGCAGATTAGATTCTGTGAGAGCACATCTCCCACCAAGAACAACAGAAAGTACATCTGTTTTAAGACATCAGAGTACTAATAAAACAATGAGAATTGGAAGATATAAAGATATAAAATTTTAGATAAGAGTCAAGTGCAAAGAAAAGATTCTCTCTTTTTTTGACGTTTTATTTACTTATTTTGAGAGAAAGAGAAAGGTAACGAGTGGTGGGGGGGGTGTGGGGGGACAGAGAGAAAGGGAGAGAGAGAATCCCAAGCAGAGCTTGATGTGGGACTCAAACTCATGACTGTGAGATCATGATGTGAACTGAAATCAAGAGTTGGACACAACCAACCTAGCCATCCAGGAGGCCCAAAAAGAAAAGATTCTAAGATTTAATGGATATTTTTCTCCTGAGACATTTGCCAGTGTTTAAGTAGCAGTCTAGATATTGGTAAAGTGAGGGAGCTTTCAAAATTCTCACTAAGCTAGGATATCATAAATGGAGGTCAGTGTCCACCAAGGAGCAGGAGCCCTGGTAAACATGTATGAAGGGCTGGCTACTCCTTGGAACTAATGGTAAAATGTAATTAGATAAGCCTGCACAAAGATTCAAATTCAAGCTATTCATCAGTGCAATCCCAGATTGGATTAAAATTGAAATGTCTCTATCTTGTATGTCCTAACAGCAAATTTTCTCTAGAGCAAGATGAAGTTATTCAGAGCTTGACATTTTTTTCTAAAAATTTTCAAATACATTATTGAATTTCACTTTTTAAAATCTGACAAAAAGAGACAAAATAGGGGCTCCTGGGTGGCTCAGTCAGTTAAGCGGCCGACTTCGACTCAGGTCATGGTCTCACGTTCCGTGAGTTCGAGCCCCGCGTCGGGCTCTGTGCTGACAGCTCAGAGCCTGGAGCCTGTTTCAGATTCTGTGTCTCCCTCTCTCTGACCCTCCCCCGTTCATGCTCTGTCTCTCTCTCTCTCTCTCTCTCAAAAATAAATAAACGTTAAAAAAAAATTAAAAAAAAAGAGACAAAATAAAATAGTCAAAAATGAAGAAATACATATATAGATTGATCTATCATCTATCTATATATCAGAGAAAAATAGAAAAGCAAAAGGATTCAGATGTTTCATGAAAAAGTGTTTCCAACTAAACAATAATATATGACATATATGTGATATATGTGTGTGTGTGTGTGTGTGTGTATGGAAACAGATTAGAATATAAATATATGTATATAAAAATATAAACATCAAGTGAAAAAATAAATCATTATGAAGTGAGATTTTCTATATAGTTTAAAATCACTGAGCATGCAGTACATATGCCTTGGATTGTATTTTATTATCAGGTTGTGCTGTCCAATATTTTAGCTATCTTTCATGTTTAGCATGTGATATGTATCTAGTCTTAATGTCATTCTGTAAGCATAATGTGCATTCCAGCTTGCAAAATTTAGTTTGAAAAAATAATGTAAATCATTTGTCCAGTATTTAACCAATCATTATAAAGACAAGAAAATAATGAATGAGAATCTCTGAAAACCCACTTTTTTCTCTCCAACAAGTGATCTTAAGTTCAAACGCTGTAGGGGCAAGAGTTGGGAGTCATTCATCTGCATTTTTGCTCCACTAAAACAATGGTCCCCAGAAATTTTTAATTAGTCTGATATAATAAATCTTCCCAACTCTCCTTGGCGTACTCCTATTACTGAAAAAGACAGTGCATATTATTTACTTCGTTGTTTAATATGTTAATGCCTATGATGATATGTTTTGGTCAAATTAACTCAAAATTTAGAGACCTATTCTTCTAACTCAATATTCTTCCCAGTAGCACATATATGATTTACAATTGTGTGATGGAAATTAATCTTGAAACAGCACTATTATCATTTCTAACATTATTACTCTCTCATTAGAGCAAAACCTGCATTGTTATTGCTTTAACTGAAGATCAATTTCTCAATCATTGAATTACATAAACCCCGAGAGGGATAATACTTATTATCTCTGTCTTCAATTTGCTAGATTTTTTGACCCGTCGGTACATCTAGATTTAGAATGAATGTTAATGCAGTAGCTTATCTTTAATCTGTGAAAATATCTGACAGCTGAGATTTGGTAATGATTACCGTCTTTGCTACCTCTGCCCGTATGTTTGAAAATGTAACATCATTCTACAAATTCCGTTTTTGTACATCCCGCCCCATGCCCAGGGTGGGAGATGTCTCCATAGTTGTTGCTGTGTCTCCATGCTTCTTACTTTCTCTCAAACTTCAGAAACAAGACATGATTTCTTTTTCCTATTTCTGTTATTTTAAAAAGGGGAAAGAGGGGCGCCCGGGGGGCTCGGTCGGTTGAGCGTCCGACTTCGGCTCAGGTCATGATCTCACGGTCTGTAGGTTCGAGCCCCGCATCGGGCTCTGTGCTGATGGCTCAGAGCCTGGAGCCTGCTTCTGATTCTGTGTCTCCCTCTCTCTCTGCCCCTCCCCTCTTCATGCTCTGTCTCTCTCTGTCTCAAAATAAATAAAAACATTAAGAAAAAAAAAAAGGGAAAGAGGTCATTTTTGGTTGTTCTATAAGTCAATTGTCTTGAAGCTAACTGTCATAATGTTAGCTTATGAGCAGCTAAGTAAAAGGTCCAATAAACTACCAATAGAAATGCTATGAGCAAACCTTCTTCCCTATAAGGAATAAAAAAATCTCATAACATTTTTAGAGGTTGATTTATCTTATGAGATAGTTGCCATGAAGTTGTGTCAGTGGACCATCCTACAAGAAATAATTCGCCATTCATCTACAGAGAATTTTTCTTTGACTCTCAGCTGAGAGTCAGATACAAAAATTTATCCTTCACCTTATAAGGGATACCTTGACATGGCTTCATACAATGGACTCTTAGAGGTCCCACTGTGGTATAAGGCCCCTGATTTTTTTCATCAGATTGATTTCCTACCCTTTGACATGCAAAAGTCTATCCACTTAGTCTAGAATAGTTGCCACTTCTAGCTCACTAGTTCCAATCAGCATAATATCATAAATCTAATGGAAGAGTGTGGCATTTTATGGAAGGGTAAAGTGGTCAAGATCATTGTAAACTAAATCATGATACACAACTGGAGAGCTGACATATTCCAGAAGTAAGATAGTAAAGGTGGATCGCTGGCCTTACCAGCTGGAAGCAAACTGCTTCTGGTAGTCTTTATTTTTCTTTAATTTTTTTAATGTTTATTTTTGAGAAAGAAAGAGCACAAGTCGGGGAGGGACAGAGAGAGAGGGAGGCACAGAAACTGAAGCAAGCTCCAGGCTCTGAGCTGTCAGCAGAAAGCCTGACACAGGGCTCTAACCCGTAAACTGTGAGATCCTGACTTGAGCCGAAGTCAGATGTTTAACCCACTGAGCCACTCAGGAGCCCCCTGGTAGTCTTTATTAACAGAGATGGAGAACAATGCATTTTCCAGGTTAATAGCTGTGTACAGGTACCAGGGGATATGTTAATTTACTCAAGCAATGAAACCACATCTGGTACAACAGCTAAAAGTGGAGTGACTATATGGTTAAGCTTATGATAATCCACTGTCGTTCTCCAATATCCATCTGTCTTTTGCACAGGCCAAATAGGCGAGTTGAGTGTGGGAATCACAGGCCCTACATCTTTCAAGTCCTTCATGGTGGTACTAATCTGCAATCTCTCTAGGAATGCAGTAGTGTTTATGGTTTAGTATTTTCTGGGTAGAGGCAGTTCTTGTAGCTTCCACTTTTACCTCCCTAACACAATAGTCCTCACTTAACAACTCAGAGAATGTGGGGATTCTGCCAATTGCTGAAGATGTCTGTTCCAATTCTGCCTTCTAGACCTGGAGAAATAATCACAGTATAGGTTTAGAATCTTCTGGGTCCACTATGACATGAACCACTGCTAAAACTCCATTGATCACCTGAGAGAGAAAGAAAGACAGAGGATGAGACAGAGAGAGAGAGAGAGAGAGAAATTAGAGAGATTAATTTTAAGGAAACTGGCTCCTGCAATTATGGAGGCCTGATAAATCCAAAATATGCACGGTAGGCTGGTCGGCTAGAGACATACAAGGAAGAGTTGCAGTTCAAGTCCAAAAGCAGTCAAATGGCAGAATTTCTTCTTGCTTAAGAAGGTCAGGTGTTTGTATTTTTTTGTTTTTTTGTTTGTTTGTTTGTTTTATTTTTAATTAAGACCCTCGATTGATTGGATAAGGCCCACTCACCTTAAGGAGGATCATCTTAACTCAAAGTCTACTGATTTAAATGTTAATTTCGTCTAAAAATATCTTCACAAAAATATATTAAGTGTTTGACCAATTGTCTATGCCTATCATGGCCCAGCCAACTTGACATATAAAATTAACCATCACATCTGAGTTATAGTGCATCCATGATCCTTTTGTCGCTTATATCTAATATCTTATCGAACAGCATATATTCTTCTGTTAACAAATTTATTGAGCTTTTTCAATTCCTTGGAAAGTCCTTTCTCTTTACCTTTTTAATATTTTACTTAAGCCAATGTTTTAGAGAATTCCCAAATTCTATGGATTGAATATTTGCCTTGTCTATACTTCGTACGTTGAAGATATAATTATCAATGTAATGGTATTTGCAGGTGAGGTCTTCAGGATCCAATTAGGTTTAAATGAGACCATGGTGGTTGGATCTCCATGATTGGATTCATTCCTTTATAAGAAGAGAAAGAGACCAGAGGACCTGCCCCTCCCACTCCACTATGTGAAGTTATAGCAAGAAGGCAGCTGACAAAAAACCGAGAAGAGGGCTTTCAGTCAATAGACATCAAATCTGTCAGTTTCTTCATCTTGAACTTCCTAGCCATTAGAAAATGAATGTGTGAGGGGCGCCAGGTCATGATCTCACCGTCTGAGTTCGAGCCCCACATCGGGCTCTGTGCTGACAGCTCAGAGACTGGAGCCTGTTTCAGATTCTGGATCTCCTTCTCTCTCTGCCCCTCACCCGTTCATGCTCTGTCTCTCTCTGTCTCAAAAATAAAGAAACGTTAAAAAAAATTAAAAAACAAAAGAAAATGAATGTGTGAAAATTTAACTGTTACTTTCTCAAACCACTCTGCTTATGATATTTTGTTCTAGTAGTCCGAACTGCGACACCAGATTTACAGAATATATATTCTACTTTCATTGCTTCCGTTTTATTATCACGGTCATTCCTCTTTCCTTTTAAAAAAGAAAAATAATGTTTATTTTTTTGAGAGAGAGGGAGAGACAGAGCATGAGCAGGGAAGGGGCAGAGAGAGAGAGGGAGACACGGAATCCAAAGCAGGCTCCAGGCTCTGAGCTCTCAGCACAGAGCCCAGTGCAGGACTGGAACTCACAAATCATGAGTACGTGACCCGAGCCAGTCAGACATTTAACCGACTGAGCGACCCAGGCGCCCCTCATTTCTCTTTCAACTGCAGTTTGGCTTTCACCCCAAAGTAGTCCTGGGATTGTTTTTCCAATGTCTGCAGAGAGAACTAAATGACAAAACACTGACCTTATTCGGTCTTCCTCTGCATTTATTCCTCTTGCAAAACTGCATTGCTAACATTTTTCCGTTTTTATTTTTTTTCCTTCTTTGCCTTGCATAGCATGACATTAGCTGATTTTTTCAACTTTCTTTGTGTTAACGGAATAAGTTAGCTATTATGTAGTAATAAATTAACCCCGAAATAGGAGAAATGATTTTTTCTTGCATAAAAACAAAAAAATTTCTATTCAATATCCAAGCTGCTTTCGTATTTGTGATCTGGCATTTCAACACATGACCCCCCTGGTCACCACCAAAGAGAAAGCAAAGAATGGGGCAGGCACGCTTATCTGTAACAGCCTTAGCCCATAAATATCATGTGACATTGCTGTTCACAGTCCATTGGCCAGAACTGATCACATGAATGATTCTGAAGGGGACTGAAAAATATCAGGGAAACAATGAGAATATTCTGGTAACTAAAATGTCGCTTTGTTTATCCTCTTCAACATTAAAATAACCGACGAATACAAAATGCGAACAAATCCAAAGGAATACAAACCAGAGTCATATCTAGTCATCGCATCAGTTGGAAATTCAAGATCTTTGGGAGTTAAATGTCTTCATCAAGTCTGGCTTATGGAAGCTCTTCTTGATTTGAAGATTTATGTTCTAAATGAATATTTCCCGTCCCAAATATTTAATAGTTGAACAAAGATAGCATAATTGCAATAAACACCACTATTCAAAGAAAATGAAATGAAATGTAGGAAATACATAATATTCTTCAGTCTATGGTATTTCAGAAATATCATTGGTCTATTGGGCAGACATTGTCAAGCCTTTTTCTATAGAAGTGGGGAAGTTTTCTTGATAGCATCAAATTCTTTCCCAAGGGAGTACCTTCTTACCCAGTGTTCTCTAGAGCCCTAGCTGCCTTCCAAGGAATCTTTCCTTATCTCATTAATTTGGGCTACTTCTGAAATGAACATTAGTAAATAGACCCCTCTTTTTGGTTGTCTATTCATGCACAATAAAGCATCTTAAGATTTATTGTATCAAAAAAATCCCCACAATTTGTTGATATAATTGACAACAGGTAAAAGGTCACATTCTAATTTGGCTTTTGACCAAGCCAGTTTAATTAACTGAGAATTATTATAAGCATGTGTACCTCAAAGCCTTTTGAGACCCCAGCTCTTAGCACTTGGAGAGTAGAATCAATTAATTTTGCCAACACACAAATACCCTAATTCCTGAACTCTCTCAATTTCCTTTCAGGGCTCTTTGCAAACAAGCACCATGAAACCTGAATTTTTGACCCCCTAATAACATTTTGCCAAGTGAAGTTAAAATTATACAACAGAAAATATCAACATCCAATTTTATATCTTCCTCCCTTAGAGCTACAACCTTATTAGGCACATAGACTGCCTTTCTAGTCGTTTTAGGAGATAACCTATAAATTATTTGCCACCGTATTGCATGGTTCTCCATCTGCCAGGCTTTTGGTATCAGTTTTTGTCCATCCTCTGTCCATACATCTAGCCAGTGTCATGTATTTTGGGATTTGTTATATTAGCACATTCTCCCTGTTGACATTCAAAGATAAGAGTTAATGCTCAGATTTAATTAATTACCTCAAACTGGAAGTGAGGTCCACGTTTCTATTTCTGAAAACTGAGTCTTAACCAAAAAAGACTTGGATATATATAGTCTTTCCATATGACAATGAAGAAAAATCAGTGTGGGAAATACACACTGCCTTCACTCTATAATTCGATTTTTTTCTTATTTGCATTTGATAAAATGTAGTCTGACCTTATTTTTTTCAAAAGAATCTCTTACATTCACAGTTTTATACTATTTAAATTCTCTTCTCTTATGCTCTTCTCTCAAGTGAACTAAATGTTCATTTTGTGCAAAGCGACATTTTAGTTACCAGAATATTCTCATTGTTTCCCTGATATTTTTCAGTCCCCTTCAGAATCATTCATGTGATCAGTTCTGGCCAATGGATGTCATTTATTTTATATCATTTTGACACTTATTTTTCACGATTCTCCTCTAGGAGATGTTTACTTAATTACATAAAATAAAAAGTCTATTAATGAAGAAGGTAGAAAAATTGTACAAATTCACAAAATGTATGTAGAGTAAAGGGTGGAATAAAAACCCAGGTTTCAGGGTGCCTGGGTGGTTCAGTCTGTTGAGTGTCTGACTTTGGCTCAGGTCATGATCTCACAGCTCATGAGTTCAAGCCCTGCATGGGGCTCTGTGCTGACAGCTCAGAGCCTGAAGCCTGTTTCAGATTCTGCGTCTCCCTCTGTCTCTGCCCCTCCTCCACTAGTACTCTGTCTCTCTGTCTCTCTTTCAAAAATAAATAAATATTTAAAATTAATAAAAAACTGGTTTGTATGATTCAAAAATAAATGTTCTGTGTATTAGAGCATGCTAATCTAAACACACCATGTCCACGTCTTCAACTCTCATTTTGATAGAGTCTCATTTACACAATGAGCTTCACACTTTTCTAAGCTTTTAACTATATGTCTAAACTCACTCATCAGCCTGCCATATCTTAAGTCCTGTAATTATCCCAAACTCAGCATGTCTCCAAGCCAAATGCACTGCTTGCATCATTTCTCAAAGAACATGTCTTTCGAGATGCCCTTAACAGCACAAGCCCAGAATCCTAGACCTCTTTTGGGAGGCTGCACAAAGCAAAGTGGATTATTGAAACCAGAGTTACAACAAACGTCACCCACGATCAAACAAAGAATGAGATTCTGTCCTGCAATTCCATCAAGGGACAAGCTGGAGATACGAAAACAGAGCGAGCAGGTACACAAGAAAAGATGGGAAGATGAACCTGGGGACTGTACCTTCTGCACTGGCGTTTAGCAGCTGCAGAAACCCCAGAAGGACATTTGGACTGGGCTGTGAGGCACAAGTCCACTGAACTAACCCAGATCCTGTCTTTTTCGTTTCAGTGTACTGACATATTCTTTTGGTTACTCATGATTGTATTCTTGGAATCAACTTAGAGTCCTAAATCTTTCTTGTTTTCCTGAACCAATCCCCCTAATTTTCATGCAAACTGTCAAGTTTTTATTGTCTTGCTCCCATTCAACCTATTCTAGGATCCTAGCTCAAACGCTTAGCTATTTTTACTTGGCTTATTGTAATCTTCATTTAGCCGGTCTTTAACTTATTTGTACCATCATTGTTGATTTTCTGTCCAATAGCCTTCCCTGCTCCCATTTATTTCCTCAGTGGCAAACTCATCTTGTAGTTTTCCAAGCTAAAAATCCAAGATATTGGTTGTTCAGACTTGTAAAGGCACTTGTACCCAAATCTTTCTTAATGAAAGATAGTGGAGGAAATTCGGAATTCCTAGCAAAGTTTTCCTTCCTTGAACACACACACACACACACACACACACACACACACACAATTGTGAGAAATAAACCTACAGATGCAATCAAAGAAGGGGTGCAGAGACACGGAGCACAGCTTTAATCAACGTTCTTGCAAGAGCGGGTGTTTGACAGACAGGCACATTGAGGGCAGTCACAGCAGACAATTTATCTTCTAGCCTGCAAGTTTCTCCTCTTATACCGCATTGGCTGAGTGCTACAGAGGTTACAGCCTTACCCAGACATTGCCTATGCCCACGTAAGACCAAAAATAGTCTGATTGGAACAAATGTACATTTCCTGAGCTGATGCAGAGACTTCCGGTCCCTCCTTTGCTCTTTGGCACATGCTCATTGCAAAGCCCGTGAGACCGAGAGGGGAAGGACCAGGAAGTGATGTGTCCAAGGGTTTGGGACTCCATTACGGGAGGAGGGAAGGTTTATATATATTTCCAATAGATGGTAAACCTGTTCACTAGAGAGCACAACTTTTATTTGGTATTTCTGCAAATGAATCATCTCCCTTACTTCTCACAAGAACAAAACAGTTCAGTTTTCTTCTTCATTGGCAGTGATTGATAGTATTTGCATGCGATACTTGGGGCAGGTAAAAAGCTGTGTCCTTGAGAAGAATCTATTGATCCAAAGAGGATGACAGAGCGAAAATAGGAAAAATTCCTCCATCTTTGATAATGTTGGTGCGATGAACCAACTCCGACAAGGTTTGCTCTCCTAATCTTATAAAACAAATGTGTAATGAATGCCTTTATTGTTTAAGCTAGTATTGTTTGGGGGTTCTGTTTCTTGCAATAGAAATGTGGAAACCAATGAACTCCTGCTTCTTCTGTATTTATTCTCCCTTTCGCGTCAGGTTAGTCAATGTGGTTCAGACATGACACACGTTTTCATTTTCATGTTTCTTTTGCTCTTGTGGTACCTCCTGGGATGTCAGGGTCATCCCCATATTCACTAAACCAAAATAACTTTCATATTCCGAGGTTCAGGCACTAAGAAGCTCCCCTTTATTGCTCTAACTAGATACAACCTTTCCATCTCTAAAACTTCACACATTCATGCCTTTGGACCCTATGAGGGATCTGTCACTGTTGGCAAAAAGCAGTTTTGGTTTACCACAGACCTGAATGTGCAAAGTCAAACCTACGTAGCAATTATGTGATTTTAAGAAATTTATTTTACCTCCCTTCCTCTCAGATTGCCCATATTAAAAATGGGTACTATGACACCTTTTTGTTCAATTATTATGAAGATTAGATCCCAGCTATTCCCTTACAAACTGTGTGATTTCAAGGAAATCCTGCTTAAATGTTCACATTGTAAAATCTGGATAATAATGGCACTTACCTTACAAGTTTTTGTTGATGATCAAACGGCTTAATATAAGTAAAACATTAGAATGGTACTTAGCCCACAGAAAACATGTCTACAATTTTTCTGTTAATATTTACGGTGCCTAACACTGAATATGTTCCTGCTAAATGCTAAATATTATTTTTACCATAATCATGTTTTTATATTATTTATTAATATTTTCACTCATTTGCTTACCTAGAAAACACCTCTAACATCACTGTAAATAATTTGAGTTCAGAAGCTATCATATAAGGTGTTGCGCCACAGAGAAAGATCTCAGGAGGTATTTTAAAATTATACTTATTCCTCAAATGTCGTGTAACACAAAGTGCAATACAATTCTAAGACTGATTTAATGCCTTAGATATTAAGAAAAATGAAGGTCATTATTGAAGTGCTCATAAAAATAACCAAATTGAATCAACATAATTGTCCACTGATAAAACATTGACTAAATAAATCAGGGTGCATTCAGACAAAAAGGTCTAATAGTTACTAAATAAGAGAGTATCCTAAAATACAGATTTTTATATACGGCAAGACTAACAGACAAGAGATGGTTACCATTGAAAAGGTAACTTGTTCTACTCACAGATCCCAAGAGGAGGGAACATGTGAGAGACCGCACCAGGATCCGCAAAAAGAAGCACTTTCTTGAAGGTCTAAGAAATAAGGAGAAAAATGGTCATAAGCCTTATTGTAGTTTCTGAGGAAAGGAATGGATGAGGCAAGTAAGCAGGCTTTGAATTGACTAATTTGCATAATTTGCACAGGATCCCGGTGGTCAAAGGTGCTATGTCTGTTTCTCTAGTCCCTGGTCCTGGGAATGATTAGGTCAGGGCAATAGTGGTCCTGAGTGCGTGAGTTTCAAAATGGAGATTGTTGGAGGTGTGAACTCTGAATTGGTTAGTTTGCATGTGAAAGGCACGCTTGCAGACCATTTGTATGCATCCCCAAGGAATTAGCTACTCCAGGAAGAGCAGTCTCTCCGGGGTCAGCAAGGCTCCAAAATGTCAAAGCATCAAATGCAGAAACTAGAAAATATGATGTTACCAACAGGTAAATCAGGACACTATGCAAAGAAGTCCGTGGAAGGTTATAATGCACTATTGCTTAACAAGAGTGTTAACCTGACGCCACTGAGCTGTGGTTGTTCATCATGTTAGGATGCCCAGAAACATGACACTGATGCAGGCAAGTAGAGATGAAATGTATTCGCTTGTGATTTACGATGTAACGTTTAAAGTCTAAAACTTTTCTTTTGCAGCTTGCTTACATTGCTTATTAAATGTGTGTAGATGATGATATGTACCTGGTTTTAGCAAGGTGACCAGTAGGGTGTAAAAGACTCCGGTACACTTGTATTTTGACTCAATCAAGACGACTAAGGTTTCTGACATCGATCTTGGTGAGTCACAATCAAAAGAGCATCCCCTACGAGACAGAAAAAAGGACTCTGAGCCCTGTGTCTGGAAGACATAGATTTCTCTGATCTTTGTTTGGATTACTTTCCTGCTCTCCCATGTGTCTTAATCAAAGCCTTGCATGAGTGTCCCTTGTAGAGTCTCCTGAGTTCTCTCAATTACCTGACCCGTTGTAACTGCCCTAACTCTCTCTGTCTATATATAATATCATTTCTCAAGAGGCAAAGGTGTGTCTGCACATATGCATGTGTATATGAATTAAGTATGAATCAAACAATATTTTTTTACCAGTTTAGCAAAATAAGAGTTAATATACTGCCACTCATATATTGGTCTCTTTCATAGATACTGGTGGCAAATATCATAAAACCAAGTAAGAGAGTCATATTATTACCATTTTAATTCGTAGTTTCCATCAACATCTAGAGTATATAGATTTTAGTAATTTAACAGAACTTAATGGTAAATGTAAGTAATAGAACTGGATGAGTTAAAATATTTAAATGCATCGTCCACAGCTATATACTCTATGTGTGTTTTCTTACATTTAGATAGACATTCTTAAAATCTAGAATACACTTCCTAATGCCACATAAATGGACAGTTAAATACCTTTTAAACGGTATGATTTCAGAAAACGCTGGACATACCTGGACTGGCTTTTCCTGCCTGTACAATAGACCTTAGGTGAATATTATTTATTCGAGGAAGGTATGTGTCTCATTTCCCTAAAACCTGACAAAGTTACAGGGCTGATAGGTCTGGAGAGCTCACTTTAGTTTACTTCCCATATTTCCTGGCTCAGGGACACAAAACAAACTTCACCGGTACTAGCATCCGTGTGTATTACATTTTTTACACAATATGAAGCACTTTTTCCCGTTCATTACCTTATGTGGTCTGTGAGATAGATTGTAGAAACTATTAATTATCTTCTGCGGGTTATGCACGATGCCATTCCAAATCTTTATTGCTTGCAATGTGGTCCGCATTTATCTTTGAAAGTATATCCAGCAACTGACTTCACCTTACCATGAAACGAAAATATAATGTTAGATTGAACTGTGTGTTATTCATATTTCTATCTGCAGCACTGGTAAGTATTTGTAGAGTCAAAAATAAGTAAAATCACTTGATTAATTACTGTTTATATCACTGTAATGGAATAAATGTGCCCTCTCAAAATTCATACATTGAAGTTTTAACATCCAATGTGATGGTTTTAGGAGGTGGGTCCTTTAGAGAATTAACTAGGTCAGGAGGGTAGGGTACACATGAGAATGTGGAATTGGAAGGAAGGGCAAAATACACAAGGAGATAATATGTTGTAGTTTGTGGCTGAATTTCTGCAGAGTAAAAATTCTGGTCACACTGACAGTTAACAGTGGGGGAAAGTGTTATAAGTCAAGACTATAGCATCAGATATTTTCTCTTTCTCTGTTTTCTAAGTGTCTGCCGAAGTCCCATTTCATATCGCACCACGTATGAGGAAGGGTCTCGGAATTAGAGGCGTATGAGCTTCTAGAATATAACATATACATGCAGACATTCACAGGCTATGCCCTTGACTCTCTTCACTCTCTCACACCCCCTTATGTGCAGAAATGGCGTGGGTGGAGTTCATGGCTGTTGCCTCACTGCCTGAAGTAGGCAATCCCTCTTCCATGTACATATGAAGAAGATAGAAAGGCCCAGGAAATGTATACAGTCTTCCTTCATGGGCCAATTCAGAGGTAGCAAAACCAGTAAGAATAGAAATTTTGACGGGGGCTCTGAGAATAAGGCATAGAATGCCCGTAGCCTAGATGTCACTGGAATTGATACAACATGAGCTCAACAAATGAGGGCCACGTGGAAAGGAAAAATAATCAAAAACCCTGCTGCAGCAAAGTAATTTTAGGACACAATCATCGAAAGCCATTAAATTCAATCTCCACCTGTACCACAGATCAGCAGGGTCTATAATTGCTGAAGGACTCTCTATGGGTATGTTTTTTTCACTGAAGGGAAAGACAAAAGGTTGTATCCAATAGAGTCATTTACGGGCTGGTTGTGGAAGTCATAGGTGTGAGATCTGATGAATAAGTAGGTGGGCAGAAAAACATTCCTTCAACTAGGACTCCAAAAAAAGGGATTTCTCTCTAAATCCTCTTTGTTTGGGAAGGATTATGAAGCTGTGTTCCCACTTAATTACCTGTTGCAGCCCATTCCTCTGCTGCCAGACTACATCTCCTTTGCTGGCTTCCATAGTAATGTTGCCAAGGTTGCTTCTCTTCCTGTTATTACGCCTTGGCTCAGTGAAAATTCTCCTGGCCATAGCCCAAGGGCACACATATGCCCTTACATAATGGTGCCAAGTTCCTTCCCGAATATCTTTCACTGTGTGTCTTTACCTTGTTACAGTGTGTGCAGGGGAGTTCTAGGGCACAGTTCCAAAACGATTCAGCTCCTATCCAAAGGGGTGTTTCTTTTTTATCAGATTACGAATCTCCTCCTCATTTTTTTTTTTTTTTTTTTGCCTAACCACCTCATTTGAGTTTAGTTTTTACTGCAGTTGTGGTTATAGACAGATCTACATTTAGGCACTCCCAGGGACTGACTCCAGAAATTTGGCAGTGTTGATTAGACTACAAAGTTTGAGAAGCAATCTCATTCTACGTACTGTATCTCTATTTTTTTTCCTAGCCGGGAATGGTCGCGCAAAATATATTTGACTTCTGTTTGACCTAT
This sequence comes from Panthera leo, assembly GCF_018350215.1. Lineage (NCBI taxonomy): Eukaryota > Metazoa > Chordata > Mammalia > Carnivora > Felidae > Panthera > Panthera leo. The sequence continues at coordinate 20,748,651 of NC_056687.1, read as the reverse complement.
TAACACTTTCTTGCTTCAAAGTAAGGAAGTTTAATATGATTTAATCTCTATGTGCTCAAAGATTCAGCATTAAGGGTAACCATTGAGAGGAAGGAAAATAAGCCACCCCAGAAGGTGCCACTTTGGCAGGTGAGTTGTTTTGTCCGTTGAGAAGCAAGACACGCAGAAAAGACTTTGTGCCTCTCCCTTAATTGCCTAAAAAATTTCAGTAGGGGACCCGTCCCAGGGAGGAAGTTATTATCAGAGACAACTCTGTGTATACCAAAGATTTCTGTGCATGGCAAAGCAAACACTTGTTTTCCAAACATTTGCTCCTCTCATCTTCCTGTGAACTGGCTTCCTCCTCTTTGAAGCCCAACAAGTAGTGCAAGAGGCCTAACCCCTTGTCCTTAGCTCAGGATGGTATATAAGCTTCAATATCCACACCACCTGGGAGTCTCGTATGTTCTATGAGGCTCCCATTCATGTGAAATTAAATCTGTTTTTCTCCTGTCAATCTGCCTTATGCCATTTGATTATTAGACCTGCCAATGAACTTAGAAGGAAAGAAGGGAAACGTTTTCTGTCCCCACACCGCATGGAACCTTCGAGTTCCAACTTGCCTGATCGTTACTTTGACTTGCATATGTGTACTTGGGTTTGGTCTCATTTTTCCATTTCTGGATTTGTACAGTGTTTTTTTTTTTTTTTTTCTTTCCATTCTAAATGTGTCACAAAGGTGACATATGATAAATTATGAGGTATAGTCCAAGTACTCTGTCATTAATGTCAATGTCCTCCTGCCAAAGACCACCAGGTCTTGATCTACTTTTAGTTGATCAAATTGTGTTGATTGCTCATTGCAACAATGGAGACTGCACACAGTGAGAGGAACCGGGGGACAATATTTCACTAAGACCGTGTTAGAGAGGACTTCACGTTGGAGTTGGACTCTAGCTAGGTCATTTGGCAGGGTGGGGGAGAGGGGGGTGGTTCAGGAAGCATGTCTTTGCTAAGTATCCCATGCTGTCAGGAAATGGCAATTATTCTACGATAGGTATTAATCTTATCTAAAAAGACAGGGCTAGAGCAACGCTAAAGTGGTAATTAGTGGAAAAGTAGCAGTCTTTTATATTAGCCAGAGAGAGAGAGAGAGATGTTCAGGATTTTTTTGTTTGGACAAAGTTTTTTGTTATCGTTGCTGTTGTCATGTGTTTATTTGTTTAGACAATGTTTTGAGTTTTGTCTGTGGTCAGACAAGATTATGAAGTAGTCTTGCTTTTGTCCTGATCAATTACCATCAGAGCAGCTTTGTTTGAGGCCGATGTTCTGTGAAATTGTTGATGTTCAACAGAACGCCAAAGATTAGCTGTCCGTGCCAGGCTAGCGCCTAGCAACACCAAAGTCTCACTCTTAGTGCCAGACCAACTCCCAGATGTTGGGAACGGCTTTGTTCTTTCTTAGCAAGAATCAACACTTTGTATTATTGAAAACCACTTTGTGTCTAATACATGTAAGATAAACTGCTATACTTAAAATGTGTAATTTGATAAGTTTTGACATAGTATACATCCATGCAACCATCACCACAAACTAATAATCTAATCAGCCAGTCCCCAAAGTTTCCTCTTACCCTTTTGTAGTCTTTCCCTCATGGTCCTTCCCAACCCCAATCCACCTGCAGGCAGCCAGTGATCTATGTTCTATCATTGCATATTAATTCACATCGTATTGGGTGAAATACACATGGAATCACACAGTGTGTACTCCCTTTTTTGAGGGGACGGACTTCTGGCTTCCTTCACTATGTTAATTATTTGGAGATTCATCTATGTTTTTGTATACATCACTATTTCCTTTCTCTTTCACTTTTGAAGAGCTAATTTCAACGGATATAGTACTCTAGGTCTTTTTTTGTGTTTTGTTTTTGTTTTTGTTTTTGTTTTTGTTTTTTTCGACTCTTTGTATTTCAGCTCCTTCTTTTCTGGCTTACATGGTTTTTGATGAGACATATATAATTCTGTTCTGAATTTTTGTAAAAATAAGATTTTATTTTCTCCCTCTGGCTTCTTGCTTTTTCTTTTTATCTTTTTTCCCCATAGTTGAATAAGATATGCCTAGGTGATTTTTGTCATTGTTGTTGTTGTTGTTGTTGTTGTTGTTGTTGTTGTCTTATCTTGCTTTTAGCTTTCTAAACTTCTTGGATCTGTGGTTTGATATCTGTTATTACCTGCGCAAAGGTCATGGATATTATAAATTCAAATATTTCTTCTGTTACATTTTCCTTTTCCTCTGGTACTCTAATTATGGGTATATTAAACATTTTTTATATTGTCTTAGAGTTGTATCTTCTCATTTTTTTTCTTTCTTTTTTCTTCTTATTTTAATTTGTGAAACTCTGTTGATCTGTCTTTAAGTCACTGATTCTTTCCTCAGGTTGAGTCTACAAACAGCCCATCTAAGTCATTCTTCATTTCAGTTACTGTTTGATTTCTATAATATCCAGTGATATTTTTCTTAAGAGTTTTCATCTCTTTATTTATCTTACTCAACTGTCTTTGCATGTTGTCCACCTTTTTTTCCATTAGTTATTAAAATAGTAATCAAAATAATTTTAAACATCCTGTTTGATGATACCAACATCTGTGTTATATCTGAGTGTGGCTATGATGCTTGCTTAGTTCCCTCAGACAGTGTTTTTTCTTATCTTCAGGTAATTTGTTTTCATGTATGTGGTGATCATTTCTCAGATGAATCATAGAAGGCAACCCACTGAAGATCTCTCAAGTTCTCGCTGTGAGTGGCTCTTTCCTCTCCAACACCCTATACTGCACACTCTAGGTAGCTTCTCCTCTCTAGATTCTAAGAACCATCTCGACTCAGGAAGTCTGTTGTGATCCGCCTGGCTTGCCCTCCCTGGACTACTATATAGGGAACTCACAAAACTCACAAACCAGTCAGCCTGGGCTTTTTTGTTTTTGTTAACTTTTTTTGTAAATTTATTTTTGAGAAAGAGAGAAAGAGCACAAGCAGGGAAGGGGCAGAGAGAGAAGGAAACACAGAATCTGAAGCAGGATCCAGACTCTGAGCTGTCAGCACAGAGCTCGATGTGGGGCTTGAACTCAAGAACTGTGAGACCTGAGCCAAAGTCAGTCACTCAACCAACTGAGCCATCCAGGCACCTCCCCCGCCAACCTTTGTTTTGATGGTCTCTCAGTCCACTGTGTTTCATTGTCAAATGTCCAGTATCTGAAAAAACATTGTCAGGTTTTTTTGGTTATTTCAAGAGTGAGGGTGATTCCAGTCTCTGTTACTCCATCTTGGTAGGACACAGGTATTAGAGGAACAATCACAGGGATTACTGAATGCTGTAATTTCACAAATAAATTAAAACAACTTCAATATTTTCCCTACAATTCAATTCCCTCATTCTTTCTTGATTGTTATAGAAGAAGTTGGATGTGAAATTACACTGAAGGCAAATCATTTGCCTTCAAACAGAAATTTGTCTCTAGGTAACTTTTCATCTTACCACATTTAAAGCTCAATTTCATTTGAATGGTTTACAAATTTAATTTCCTATAATATTATTAATTAAACTCCTTTGTCAGGGCACCTGGGTGGCTCAGTTGGTTAAGTGTCCAACTTCGGTCCAGGTCATGATCTCACTGTTCATGAGTTCGAGCCCCGTGTCTGGCTCTGTGCTGACAGCTCAGAACCTGGACCCTGCTTCGGATTGTGTCTCCCTCTCTCTCTGCCCCTCCCCAGCTTGTACTCATTCTCTCTCTGTCAAAAATAAATAAAAACTTTTCAAAAAATTTTAAACTCCATTGTCTTTCTGTTTTGTCTTTTATGATATTTATTTGCACTTTACATATTTTTATTGGTATTTTTGTTTTTTATTTATTTACATTTGTTATTGGTATTATATATTTTCCATTAGTCTTCTGAACCAAAACGATTTTCCTATGTATTTATGGCAAGGTTGTGCAAACATTAAACTCATCAATGAAACCAAATTAATTTTCTTCAAACAATTCAAAACACGTTGACTCTGTTATTGACTTCACAAGCTTCCATATGAAATAAAATTTACGTTATTTACAGCTCTTTACTTCTGTGTTGAGACATCAGAACATAATGTAAAATAAAATAGAGCACAATTAAATAATCAACAAATACATTAACTTTCTAGAAAGTTTTTTCTATACGCATACACACGCATACACACAGCCACACGTTTATTCATTTTTCCATTCAATAGAAATTATTTACATAACTGGAATGCAAATACTATGTGTTCAACTCATCTACTGGATATCATGTGTTTATTTAATCTTCTTCAAGTCAAATATTGTGTCATTATTTAATTGGTAAAATACTTTAAGACAAAACTATAAAAGTCCAATTGAGTTCATAAGAGTAGCCTGTAGTGAGGCCACCCAACAGACAGCTCTGTTAGAAATGACCACAAGAGACAGTGTGTGATGTAGCAGTGAGCACATAATGGAAGCCCACCAGAATATGCCAAGGGTAGGGGGACTTGGTATTTCTCATTCCCTGGAATCACGTAGACCATATGACCTTGGGGTCATCTTGCCATTTCGAAAAAGACCATCATCATCGAGAGAAGCCAAGAGGGGGTGCAACTAATTGAAAAATAACCCTGAACCACTGAATCTATCTGTTCCCAAAGCAGTACCATTCCTTCAACTTTTAGCTGCATAAGGCAATAAAATAGCTTTTTAAACACTTAACCCAGTTTCCACTGAGCTTCAGTCACTGCAGTGGTGACAACAACAAACAAGTTCTGATACAATTATTTAATTTGCTCTGTGGGAAAACGGAGGCATTCCAATTGGTAGCATGTTTTCTTCTAATTAAGAGTGAACAGTCTGGGAGGGCTTCAGCCATTTTTTGCAACTATGCAATTTTTGCAATTCTTTTCGGAGATTTTCTTGTGGGCATTCTATAAAAGCTGACTATATGAAAGTAGCTCTGATACCCCAAAAGGGAGTGTTTAAAGGCCCATTTCATACACAGTGTAGAACATGTAGTGTAGTATGCACTTTAAGTAATTCAAGACTGATGAAATTTAATAAGTCATTGAATAAAACCACATATGTTAAAACATTTTAGTAGGGACTCAGTTTATAATATTATGGATATTCATTTCTGATGACAACGTTAACTTGCTCACCTGAATTTCTCAATAAATACTTTTATTTTCAATTCTAACTGCCCTCCATTTGAAGGACTATTTTTAAGAATTTCAACTGGAGGAAGAAAAAAATGTGGGCAATCGTATCGATGAAATCCTGGCTTTCTAATATAGCCTGCAAACTTTTAAGTTTACTCCTCAATTATTTTGAAAACTCTTGTGAGTAGGTAAAGAAGAAAATGAGGACACAGTATGCTAAAAGGTGTGGCAAGACTTCTTAGTAGCCTCCTGTCTACTTAGCCTTATCTAGGTGATCTGGATGAGCTCATCTCCTATGCTCCATTTCCCTGCTTGCAATTAAATGGCTTATGACTCCCAGTGGTCTTTGAATTTAATTACAAATGCCTAGCGTTGATAATTGTTACCCGAAGAAATAAAGAGCGAATGATACCACAGGCCTTGTGTCTACAATATCTCCATCTTTCTTCATCACCGCACGTAAAGGCTTCATGCAGAGTTTAAGAAACTGTCCACTCAGTTTCAAGTTTCTCACTTCTAAAACATTTGAAACAACATACTTATAGTTAAAGGAGAAACCTGTATCGAATCCTGAAAGGGCTGCCATCTTACTTAGGATAATGCCACCATAAGATATAAGATATGTAGTGAAGTATCTTCTTATTACAACGTTTTTTTTTTAGTAATTTTTTTAATGTTTCTTTATTTTTTGAGAGAGAGAGAGAGAGTCCGAGCATGAGCAGAAGGGCAGAGAAAGAGACAGGCACAGAATCTGAAGCAGGCTCCGGGCTCCGAGCTGTCAGCACAGAGCCCAACGTGGGGCCCGATCTCACAAGCTGTGAGATCACAATCTGAGCTGAAGTTGGATGCCCGACTGGCTGAGCCACCCAGGCGCCCCTTATTCGAATTTTTTTTTTTAATTTTTTTGAAGCAGATGGTGGACACGCTTAAGTTTTATGGCTTCTGTTTGTTTGTTTTTTTAATTTTTTTTTTAACGTTTATTTTTGAGACAGAGAGAGACAGAGCATGAACGGGGGAGGGTCAGAGAGAGAGGGAGACACAGAATCCGAAACAGGCTCCAGGCTCTGAGCCATCAGCCCAGAGCCCCATGCGGGGCTCGAACTCGTGAACCGCGAGATCGTGACCTGAGCTGAAGTCGGCCGCCCAACCGACTGAGCCACCCAGGCGCCCCTTATGGCTTCTGTTTTAACCTCAAGGCTTACTTACTGGTTCCTAATAAGTTTCTACAAAGTCAAATATATTAAATAAGTTGGTAAATGTAACTTGAAATAAAATTGTGGACCTTTCTGGCCTCTTCCAAATGTCTAATACCCTACTTCTCTATAGATCTGTTCAGCTAATAATTCCTTTGGACGTGGATGGGATCATTTTTCCCTTTCCAGTTGTAGTCCTCTGAAAAAAACATTATAACAGGTAATTTAAGAGTAAGAACATTCTCATGAATTTTTATTATTATTCCAAGTAATTTTGGCTTTCAAAAAATAATGGAAAATAATTTAGTGAATACCATAGACTCTGCACCGTTCTTAGTTCTAAGTTAATAAATTATTTTTAAAAACTATTTTTGCTGTTGTTAAAAATAGTTCACGCACAGAGTCCTTTGATCATCCACTTAGCTGCATGAGGATGGGCCTCGGGCTTGGTCAACTTCCTTACCAAGGTATGAAGAGCCCATGCAGTTATCCTGAATGGGAATGCCTTTCCTTGTTTCAAGGTCAGTGGGTATTCTTTTGCTTTAAAGTGTGTGACCATATGTCACCTTGACAGCTGCACGGCTTTATCTGTCTTTTGTTGGGAGGGGACAGAATCCTTTCACTCCAGAATGAGAGAGATGTGCATAGGTGAATTGTCCTTCCAAGAGAGACATACTGGCCCCTGGGAAGAACACCCATATTGAGGCTTCTTTATGTAAGTAAAGCATTGTTCCATCCATTGCTTGGCTGGGTAGTATTTTCTTGGTGGCTCTGATACCAGAATGAAATGGACAGAAGTGTTTGGATTTCCATTTTGTGGCGATTAGCATAGTACTGATCTTTGCAATTCTCCATGTAGTCGGTTGGAGCCCTCCCCTGGGACTGATAACAGGTATACAATGTTCTGCTTGACAGATTCTTTTGTTAGTGATTTGGTCTGCAGATCCTCCTAAAATTTCTTAAATTAATTGGAGCATAGTTACAATTATACTATGGGCCAGAAATTATGCTAGAAGTTAAGGATAACAATATTGAACCAGAAATATGACTTGTCAGGATATAGGACAGTTGTGTTCCATTGGAAGAAAGACAGAAAGCAAATAATAGTGCTGTGCTAAACTGACTCTTGTGTTACAAGTTGGTTAAAGTCATCTAATCACCTCTTTCATTTCCTATGGGCATAAACCAGCAGTTTTGATAAACAGGTATGCCTAAATCTAGTCACCTGGATACTTAGATATTTTGAGGCACAGATTCCATACTTGTAGTAATTTTGTTTTTATTTTGTTTTTAATTTTTTTTAACGTTTATTTATTTTTGAGACAGAGAGAAACACAGCATGAATGGGGGAGGGGCAGAGAGAGAGGGAGACACAGAATCGGAAGCAGGCTCCAGGCTCTGAGCCATCAGCCCAGAGCCCGATGTGGGGCTCGAACTCGTGAACCGCGAGATAGTGACCTGAGCTGAAGTCGGACGCCCAACCGACTGAGCCACCCAGGCACCCCGTAATTTTGTTTTTAAAGCAGTAAATGAATCCGTCTAACAGGGAGATCCTTTGTAAAATCTGTATATTTTTAAATGCCATTAGTGTGGTCCACACTTTTAGATGCAATTGACTGGTGATAATATCGAATGCCAGTTTTGGCATTTATCTGTAACAAGATGTACTGATTAAACTCGTTCTTATAAGCGAATGTTCGGACCATTAAACGAGTACAATAAAAAGTAAGTGTTTGCACCAGCAATGGCATCTCTCAAAGATTAGCTCTGATTTGTGGGTGCAATGCTATAGGCTTCAAGAGGGGGAGACTCATCTAGTGTGTTACACCACTTGAGTTCTTAGGTTTTCCTATACTTGTAAGTTTGTCTGCATCCAAGCTCTATTTTCCCATTTCTGAAGGCAGGTTCTTGCATTTATTTAGTGATATCTGGTCAAGCCATTTTGGGGCTGTCTCCCCTAAATACTGGGGCTTGAGTCATTTTCCACACACCCAATAGGCACCAATTGGGCAAATACTCAGAACTGCTTTCTAGACAAAGGGATGCAGCCTATTACTAGGGGGCTTGTTTAATGAGTAGATAATTCTAAAGCCGTTTTGACTGTGCAAGTCCAGGGAATCTGACATACCAGTGACTGAAATCCTGCTTCACCTAAACATTCCTCATTTTCAGGGGAGTTCCCATAAAAAGAAAATGTCTAATACAAAATAATTGCAGCCTTTATCATTCTCGAATGGGTCCTATAAGAGGTTATATCATGTAGTGTGTCGAGGGTGGAAGTTCTGACTCCCTGATAAATTTTCTTGTACTAGTAGATTCTTCTCACCTTTACCCGAGGCTTGCTCTGCCCGAAGACCTAGCTAGATGCATTCCCACCTCTAGTAAATGGGGGGATCCACTTCTTGGACTCCGGGATGGAAGTTTATTACTGCTTTCTCACCTTCACAACGGTGAATCTAGTTATTCTGAGCCTCTTCGCTTAATGGTCTCTCATTGTTACCTTGTCACCTTCCTTCAGTGTGTGAAAGATGTCACTGAATGAGGCCTCTGAGAAGACGGCTGTGGCTTTTCCTGCAACTGTATATTTCTCTGGCTTCAATTTTTGGTTTCGGCTTTGGATTTTGTTTTTGCTAAAATGGCAGCTGCAAGAAGAGAGTAGAGTGTGCTGTTTCTTTTCTCTTTTCTTCCTTTTTTTTCTTTTTCTTTTCTTTCTTTTCTTTTTTGTAGTTTCAAGTTTTTATTTAAATTCCAGTTAGTTAGCGTACAGTGTAATATTGGTTTCAAGAGTAGAATTTAGCGATTCATCACTTACTACAATCCCCAGTGCTCATCACAACAAGTGCCCTCCTTAACCCCCATCAGCCATTTAAGCCATCCCTCTGTCCCCCTCCCCGCCAGCCACCCTCAGTTTGTTGTCTCTAGTCAGGAGTCTATTTTAGGGTTTGCCTCTCTCTTTTTTTTTATCCCTCTGTTCATTTGTTTTGTTTCTTAATTTCCACATATGAGTGAAATCATATGGTATTTCTCTTTTTCTGGCTGACTGATTTCATTTACCATAATATAGAATGATCCGTTTCTAACTGAAGATAAAGCTTAGCATTCTCTCATTAGCTAAGCATTATTTGTTGAGATCCTGGTCCAAAAGCTTAAGAATCTGGAGGCCCTAGTAATAATCTACTTCCAAAATCATTGAGATTATTCAAAGAATCCAGTTACTTATAGCTGTAAAGCTGAAGCTTTGACTTCCTTGCTGGCAGCTGGAAGATGTTCTCAACAACAACAGTCTACTGACATTCCTTCTCATGCGTCCTGTCCATCTTCAAAGCAGCAAGGGCACACACGTTCTCAGACTTTGAATCTCTTTTAATTCTCTTCTTCTGTAGGCCCAAGAAAGCTCTTGTCTTTTAAGGGCTCCTGTGATTATAATAAGCCAACCCAGAGGTCATGCAACTTAGCATAAGCACGGAGGTGATAACTCATCATTTTAACACTTTCCAGGCATTAGAGGGGGATGTCTTTAGTAGGGGGGTGGGGGGGGGCAATTTAGAGATTCGGCCTAACACACCTGACAAGGGAAAGAACTTTGGAGAGTATGGTATAATGGTTAGAATTACGTACCCGTGAGTTAGCTAGCCTAAGCCCAGTTTTAAATCCTGGTTCTTCTGCATTTATGCTGCGTATTAGTTGGGGACATTTTAATCTTCTCTGAAAAGCCGTTTCCTCGTTTACAGATGCGGTGAACACCACCACATACCCCATAAGGCAGCTGTGAAGATTAAATGAGATAATGTTTGGAAAGCATCTGGCATTTAGGAAGCATTCTATAAAGGTTATAACAGTAATTGTTACTGCTTCATCATATCTGTAAAACATTACTTAGCCTGCAAAACTCCCCCCCATGTGTTCTCACTTGATTCGTATAACAACCTGCTAAGATAGTTATTAAAATTGAATATTTACTAAAAAGTAGTCCAAGTAGGTAGGATTCAAACTTCGTTGTTGTTGGTGTTGTTTTTAATGTTTATTTATTTTTTTATTTTTTTATTTTAGAGAGAGGGGGCAGAGGGAAAAGGAGACAGAAGGTCTGAAGCAGGCTGTGTACCGACAGCAGAGAGCCCAACGTGGGGCTTAAACCCATGACCCATGAGATCATGACCTGAGATGAAGCCAGATGTTTTATCAACTAAGCCACCTAGGTGCCCCATTTTTTTAAATTTCCATTATATATGTTTTCTTTGTAAATTTTTAAACAGAGACTAAGATATTTTCTGTACATTTTTTGGTTCACGCGGCTGATACCATTCTGTAGTTTCTTCGTAAGGTTTAAGTCCATCGACTAATGTAAATAATTATCGCTTTAGCAAATCTGTTATTCTCATCCATTTGATGCAGATTTTTTAATCTAGTACACAATTAAAAATGTTGTGAAGGGCACCTTGGTGGCTCAGTCAGTTGAGCGTCCAACTCTTGATTTCAGCTCAGGTTATATGATCTCACGGTGGTGGGATTGAGCCCTGGGTTAGCCTCCATGCAGAGCATGGGGCTTGCTTATAATTTCTTTCTCTGTCCTTTTGCCCTTCCCTGCTCTCATGTCTCTCAAGAAAAAAAAAAATGTTTTGAAAACTTTGCACCTCTAGGTCTTTTTTTGAATTTCTTTTAAAATCACATTAGTGAAAATACCATAATAGCAAAATAAATGTTCATCTACTTGGCATTAAATAAGTCTTGGGGCACCTGGGTGGCTTGGTCAGTCAAGTGTCTGACTTTGGCTCAGGTCACGATCTTGCAGTCTGTAAATTCAAGCCACGCATCAGGCTCTGTGCTGACCGCTCAGAGCGTGGAACCTCCTTCAGATTCTGTGTCTCCCTCTCTCTCTGGCCCTCCTCTGCCCATGCTCTGTCTCTCTTGCTCTCAAAAATAAATAAAACAGGGGCGCCTGGGTGGCGCAGTCGGTTAAGCGTCCGACTTCAGCCAGGTCACGATCTCGCGGTCCGTGAGTTCGAGCCCCGCGTCGGGCTCTGGGCTGATGGCTCGGAGCCTGGAGCCTGTTTCCGATTCTGTGTCTCCCTCTCTCTCTGCCCCTCCCCCGTTCATGCTCTGTCTCTCTCCGTCCCAAAAATAAATAAAAAACGTTGAAAAAAAAAATAAATAAATAAATAAATAAAACATAAAAAAGAAATTTTTAAAGAAGTCTATCTACGATCATAAGTTAAAATTGAAATTTTAAACAAAATGAAAAGTATTCGATTTTATATTTCTTTTCATGTCTCCACTAGTTGATCTGTAAATACTAAATGTCAATAGAAATGCCTGTCACTGCCTTATATCTTCATGTTTTCCTGATTTTATAGTAGCCTAAGATCAAAGGTTGAGTGTAGCCTGTAATATTTATCATAACAATGTTTACTTTTATCTTGGAGTGGAATAAAAATTATTAGTGTCCAAAACCAGTTACCCAGTAGGAGCTTAATTCCTACAGAAAGACTTGTCCAGTGGGTTCTGCAGCAACCATTCATTCCCAAATGAGTCTCCCTTGTCTCCCAAAGCAGAAAGTGAGGGGCAGAAACACTGCAGCCTTTTCTTTCCTCTACCAGTTTCCTGTCAGTATCTCCCCAAACCTGTGTTTAGGTAGAAGGCAGTTGACAATGGAGCCTTGTGACGCTCATTGCCACAAGATATTTACAAAATTCTTAGAGAACAAAGGCAGGTAAATAATGAACACAAGGCTGTTAATCTTTATGCTTTCTGTTTACACTGTCTAATCTATCAGAAAACTTTACATTATGGTGATTAGTAATTTGGAGAAAAATGTCTTAACATTTAGTAGCCTTGACTACTTTTAGAAACTTCCATTCTGCAAAGCTTAGTTAGGACCACTTTTGAATAACTTTAGATACTAGTGGGCACCTTTCTATATTGTAGCACCTCTGTATCCTTTCAATGTATTTTTTTCAATTTATATTTTTATTAATATCAAGAGCCATAAAACATATTAATAACATGCTTTTTCCATTTTTTAAATTCCCATATCTCTCACATTGAGCTGAATCCAAAGACTGGCTCAACAATTTTGTGACATATGTATTGGCACATAGTTAGATTGATATATCAAAATTACAAGTATTTGGATAAAATTTATCTAAATAATGATGCCACTCATTATATTCTCTTCAAAAATAAAGTAATGATTGCACCCTAAGTTCGAATGCTCATTGGTAATTATTCTTTTGTACTTCAAAAGTACTTGACTTACTTGCATTTAATATATTTATAGGGGTGCCTGGGTGGCTCAGTCAGTTAAGTAACCGACTTCATCTCTGGTCATGATCTAGCGGTTTGTGAGTTTGAGCCCCGGGTCAGGCTCTGTGCTGACAGCTCAGAGCTTGGAGCCTGCTTCAGATTCTGTGTCTCCCTCCCTCTCTGCCCCTCCCCCACTCACCTTCTGTCTCTCTCTGTCTCTCAAAAATGAAGACACATTAAAAAATTAAAAAAAAAACAACAACAAAATAAAGTATTTGTAGTCACAATTTAAGCTTGATAATCTTCTCTGGGATAATATTGGTGCATTTTATCAGTTTATTTAATATGTTTCAATAATCATTAACCTCATATTTCCCATTAACAGTTTTTGTTACAATAATACTTTACTTTCAAATTCTCATTTCAAAGTTCCAGTTTATAGTAAGTCCAGCAAATGTTAGCGCGGTTCATTTTCTCTATATATTTATCTTGGAATTTGATATTATCATGTTTGGGCTTTTGTTTATTCATCACCATATGATCATTATAACTTGTATCCAAATTATTTTATTTTCAACAATTTAAGGTCTACATTTCTTAACTTAAAAAACACAGTTGCTTTCATTTCATTTATAATGAAAGACAGTATAGACTGCTAAGACCACAGACTTGATATCAGATTCCCTGGGTTCAAATCTGTTTTGCCACTAAATAAATATGTGACCTTGAATAAATTCTATTCCTTATTTTCTTCACAATAATGGCAGCCAATTGGGTTGTGAAGCAAATTAAATCAATATATGAATCACACATGAATCACTATAAATATTATCTGACATAGCATAAACATGATGAAATTATTTTCAATTATTATTAATTCTTAAAACCTATTTTTTGTTTCCTTTCACACAAGTTGAAGTATTGGGATCAAAATCAATTTTATTAACATATATGTCCTATTTTAGCAAGCCATTAAAATCTATTTTTATTGAAAGTGTTATAAACATTTACTTTCCAACAATTTTTTTTAAAATAATTAGTTGGTATTTTAAATATAAATAATATCATGGAACAAGTAATTAATGACTTTATTTGATTACGTAATATTGAAAGCACTAAGCTTTACATGTTTTGCTTTATAGATCCTTATGATTACCCTATATGATAATTGTTATTATTAATTACAATTTATACGTGACGAGACTGAAATTTAGTACAAATAAATTCCTAATATCACACAACTGGTTAATGCAAAAGTGCAATAGAAATGATGTTCCTGAATGCTGAGCCACAGATCTCAGCCATTCTGATGTAACTTTATTTAATCACCATATATAACTAGAATGATCTTCAGTATTTTTTTTTTCTGTAATACATCTTGTTTATATCTGTTACTCTGGTTTAATGGAGTCACTTTATATTCACATTTTCCAGTTTGTTCAATATATTATATTTATAAAATATAGTATTTGCTATTGGGACTAGCATGAGTATTTTTTTTTTTTCCTAAAAGAAACAAGGATTCCATTTCACCAACCTATACTTTCATGAATTTTCTCATGTTAACTTTTACAGGAAGCTCAGGCAAATCCACTCACACATGAGGTTAACACTTTAGCAATTTTAAATGAGTTAATTGGTGTCAAATGGTGTGAGATTTTGAGGAGCAAAGGTTAAATTCAGGATGCATCTTTTCATTTAATACATATTCTCGTCTCCTCAGCCTCCCCTGGGAAGGAATGGGAAGATCAGGGGACCATGGCTCTACTTAGAGAAGGAGAGGGAGACTCAAGGACAGAGATGATGCATGATATCAATAGAAAGAGAGCACACAGATCTGGAACAGCAATGACAGGACGTACTGGAACAGACACATGCAAGCATACAGATTAGTCACTAATTCACTTCAATTATTCCTGCATTGGTCTAAAACATCATCACACACAACAATGAAGAAACATGATGAATACTCCCAAAGAACGATGTTTTAGCATGGGTAAAGGATGTGGAAACCATGTTATACACAAACCATGTGTATAACAAACCTTTGTGGTATTCCACAAACCATGTGGAAACCATGTTATACACAAATAAAGATAAGCTAGTGAGTCATTAAATGTCCAGAAGGACTGGCAAGAAGGAGAGGAAATGCATCTGCATGTTCTTTACCTTGGCCAATTCCTGTTTCTGGAAAATCACCCCCCCACCCCGCCTCCTTCAGATCTTCACTCAGATGTCACCACGGTAGTGAGGCCTCTCATGACAGCATTATCAAAATTAGCAAAATTGCCTCTAACGCACACACATACTCCTTCTCCCCAGTCTCTCGTTTATTTTCTACACGTTACATAATGCCAAACAACAAGCACTGAACTGGTTTGTATTAATTAATTAATTAATTAATGGAACTGAATGTCTATCTTCCCTAGTAAATATAAATTGCACAAGAATAAGGTTTTGGCCATCTAATGTGTTTACTGATGAATCCCCAGTGCTAGAAACCACATGGGACACTCCATAAATGAATGATAAATTAAGGAATTTGCTCTGCTTTTCCTACAGGTTGGAGCATAGATCTGAAGGAGTCGAAGATTTAGCTCATCATATGATGGGACGGTGAAATATGGCTCCTTGTGAGATAATAGGCTCTCAGATCATGAAGATAATCATCTTCTGAGTGACTTTACGATCATTTGACAGAGGCATTCCTCTGACCCAGAGGACTGGATGGGAGACTGAGTTTGCTTCTCTCTCTCTCTTTTTTAAAAAAAGTTTATTTATTTATTTTGAGAGAGAGAGAGAGCAGGGGAGGGGCAGAGAGAAAGGAAGAGAGAGAATCCCAAGCAGGCTCCACACTGATGTGGGGTTTGAAGTCACAAAGCACGAGATAATGACCTGAGCCGAAATCAAAAGTCAGACACCTAACCGACTGAGCCACTCAGGCACCCTGAGTTTGTTTCTCTTTAAAGTAAAGAATCTAGGGGCGCCTGGGTGGCTCAGTCGGTTGAGCGTCCGACTTCGGCTCAGGTCACGATCTCACAACCCGTGGGCCCCAACCCCACATCAGGCTCTGTGCTGACAGCTCAGAGCCTGGAGCCTGTTTCGGATTCTGTGTGTGTCTCTCTCTCTCTCTCTCTCTCTCTGCCCCTAACTCACTCGCATTCTGTCTCTGTCTCTCTCAAAAATAAATGCACATTAAAAAAAAAAAGTTTTAAAGAATCTAGACCTCAAAGGATGAGGAAAAAAAGAAAAAAAAAATCTCAAAGTTCTGAACAAAAATATCCCATTTTTTTTAGAAAAAGTTTTCCTTCTTTAACTTTTGGGAATTTGTTAATTTGGTTTTGCTACGTCCCATATAACCCGAAAGCACTCATATTTCTAATATTTGAAAGGCAAGATTGAAACAAGCGAGAAGGTCAGAGAACCTTCCGAAGGTCGAAAAACCGTGTGGGAAGAAGAAGCCCATAGTAAGTAACTAATTTGCATTTTTGGCTAGTCAGAGCCAATAGAGAACACAGGCATCCCTGTCTTGAAAGAAAAGAACAAAAAACGAAAAAAAAAACTCTTGTATGAGACTGTTTTTCTAACCCTTTTGAATATACTAAATCATCTTTATTTAGTTATTCATATTGACTTTATAATCTCACTGACTCAGTGAAAGAGTTCAAGAAAATGAAATAGGCTTAGCACAACAATGCAACCTGAATCAGCAAAGGAATGAATATGTTGTTTTGTCAAATCCCATTGCCACAATAGCTCCGTCAATTTATTTGAAAAATGTACAAGCCTGGAGTTTCGGCACTGCTTAACAGCCAAGGAGAACAAAGTATATACAGCGGGATACAAATCTTCTATACCATTAGTTCAATATATTTCTGCATAGCGGCTTTTCAAAAATGGGAGGCATATTTTGGCATCAGGCTGTTTCAAAACAACAACAACGAAATCTGAGAGATCTATGCTGAAAGCTGTCAGTGCCTGGAAACACTATTTTTACTTTCTTTGCCATCAGACTGCAGGTTTGGCTTAGTCCTGATCTATTAATTCGCCAAGAATACCTTAACGCAGTATCATCAAGTAGACTTGCAATTTACTGAGTATGTGACTCACGTAACTTTGAACAGGGTGCGTAAATCAGTCCTTAATTAAAAATTTGTTGACTGATTGTAAGACCTACGCCTTAGAAGATTGCAGGAAAATATGCTGGAAAACAATACCACCTGGAACACTACTTCCCCAATCACAACAGAAGTATTTGTTTATATTTTGCTCATTGGAACCAAAAAGGGGTCTGCACATAGCCCGTGGTGAGTTGATTAAAATCACAACAAATGAAAGAATAGTTTTCAGTAAAACATTCTCACTTGACATTCTTTCTACTGAGTAATACTGTTAGCAAACAATGCTACAGTAACGTTTTAACAAAATATATGTGTATAGTAATGTGCCAGTCGGATACTGTTTGTTTTCAGAAACTGCTATTTACGTGCATTCATGTTAATGCTCACGTTAATCTCATCTGGTAGCTTTTTTTTAAATCCTCGTTTAATGAGGAAACTGAGACTGAAGGAGAGTTGAAAGTCATATAAACTTCAATTTGTTGCAAGACACATAATTAAAGAGAAGCTAAATCTGTCTTTTGGTTATATATATATATATATATATATATATATATATATATATATATATTGGCTGGAGTAGTTATGGATGGTACTAACAAGTTGGAATACATATGAAAGAAACTAAAGGAAAAGAATATCAAAGAATAAAGAAACAAACGCACTCACATGCGTGTAATCGATAGTTTAGTGAGGGAATTGAAAATAAAACAAGCATTTGCTTAGCATCTTGAGAGAAGTTAAAGGGAGAAGTGTTTTCAGGAAAAATGCTCTTAATACGAGTTTCCAGTATAAAATCCTCAAGTTTGAGGTAATATTTGGTTACCAAATAGGAGACTTTAAAGTGAGGCTGCTAATTAAAATATTTTCTTGATTCACACTTTTTTTAATGCCAAAACTACAGATGAATAAGCATGTTCATTGGTAATGTGAAAAGGCCTAAAATCTCAGCCAGTTAATTTTGAGATATGCCTATTTACGTGAAATATAAAATATATTCTAGAGCAGCCTCATGAATGTGAATGAAACTTCCATCCATCCCTCAGATTTGAAAATGAAAGAAAATGTAAGAAAATCAAACTTCATTTTTACTGACTCAGCTGAGAGGCACGGGGAAAGCTAAGCGGTGTAACAGTAGAAACAATTCATCCAGAAATGGGGAGGACTTGATTCAGAGAGGTTAACGCAAGCGTACGATATGTTCCTCCATAAAGCAGGGATAGTGGAATGTGTATGTGTGACAATTTTGTCCAATCCTTTCTAGTCTGGAGGAGAGGCAGCAAATCTCCACAGAGGGGAGCGCAAACCTAATGTAGCAGAGGACGTATTGTCACGAGGACAGAGGATCTTTGGTTCCTTTGGTGTGTGGGCAGGAGAGAGGAAGTCTTAGGAAAGGGCACCAATAAGGTCTAATGCGTTACCAAAGATCCAAGCAAAGGAGTTTGGGTTACAGGACTTGAGAAAAAGAGTTGTAGTAAGAAACTGAAATGCAAGTCAGGAACACAAAGTAATGTTTCTCTTATAAGACCAGAATTCTAGGGTACAGATAAAGGACTAAAGCTCATCTATATGATCACCCAGGTCATATAGGGCCACTCATAAGCATGATATACTGGATTGGGGGAACTTAGATAAATTCCAGGATCAGCTCGAATGATAATAAACTGACAGTGATCTGCTAAGGAAATCGATCAACTCCTCTGAAAGTCTTCATTCCCAAGTGAATGATTGTCTGAAAAATGACAAACCCTTTTAGTGAAATGCACAAAGGTCAAATGTTATCCACAAGACTCAAGAAATTAAAACAATATGCCCTCAGAGAGATGAGAGAGCACTTGCTTGAGGGAAAGGACATCTTAGAAAGATAATGCTATCTGTATTTGAAGGAAAGAGTTTCCATGGCTAGACCACAGTCTTTCTGGTGTCTCGCCTGGTATAAGGCCAACCCAAAAGACCCATCATTCAGAAAAGGATGGAATTCAAGGCAAAATTGCATGTTCTTGACAAATGTAGGCCACTGTTAGTAAATGCATTTTATATCACTGTGTTCATTCAGCAAAGGTTTATTGAGTACCTAATGTATACTAGACTCTGTAAGTTGATGATGAAAAAAATGAATCAAACCTAGTCAATGTTCTGAAGGGTCAGAACCATTCCATTATTCCATTAATAAATAGACTCCCTCTTTTGCAGATTAAGAAACTAAACACAAAATGTTGCTGATTTATTTGGATATTGTTCGCTCATCCGCAATCTTTTATTGCATTTTTTTCACAAAAATAAGAATCAGCAAAAGTAACTCTACTGTTTAACTTAAATGGTGTATAAAATCCAGCTAGCTTTGTGAAGGCTTAAGAGGCTGTGACGTCAATATTCAAAGCAATGTGATTTGTTGTAGTAAAAAAGTGAAAATAATCCAAATATTTATTTACTGATGAATAGATAAATAAAACTCTATGGAGATATAGATATAGATATAGATATAGATATAGATATAGATATAGATATAGATATAGATAGATATAGATATAGATGGATGATATAGATATAGATATATACACATATACCATGGAATATCATTTATCAATAAAAAGAAGTAAAATACGGACATATTTTACAACATGGATAAATCTTGATAGCATCATGCTAAAATCAAAGAAAACAGTAAAAAAAAAGTTACGTGTTGCATGACACCATTTTACATGAACTTCCAGACCAAGCAAAACTGTAGAGACAGAAATTAGATTAGTGATTGCCTAGAGCCTAGGGTTTGGAGGGAAATGGGAAATGACTACTAAAGAGTGTGGGCTATCTTTTTGGGGTGATGAAAATGTTCCAAAATTGACTGGGGTACTATTTGCACAACTCTGTAAATATACGAAAACCATTGAATTGTGCAATTTAAGTTTCATCTCTGTTAAACTGCATGAGTGCATGCACACCCCCCACCCCCATATAAATCTAGAGAGTCTTAACCACAATGTCTTTTTCTAGTCCTAAAAGTTCAACTTGCTAGCAATATGACCTTGATTAAGCTACTTACACTCCCTGTGACTCATACCTGTCATCTGGACAGTGGGTATGAAAATAGTACCTATTTTGTAAGATTATTGTGAACATTAAAATTAATTGATACACACACACATAACACATATATATACACACACACACACATATAAAGAACTTACAGGAGTTCCTGGTACACAGTCAGTGCTAAATACATGTTTGTTCTTCTGCTGCTGTTACCATTTCTACCACTATTAGTAATAGAATGATGATATTTATTTCTAATATCAATATTAATAAATAATATTTAATTATTAAAATAATTATCGTTAATGTAAATCCAACCTTATTGAATACTTTACTTTACTTTACTTTGTTGTAAACTTTAACTACTACATATGTTGATTAAACTGTAGCAAAATCTCTACCAGATCCTGTTGATTATCTTTAATCAGTTACATGGAAAGCCTTGTCCTGGGACTTAGACCTGTAGGAAACAGAATGCCACAAAGACCATAGGTGCGTATTTATTCAGGTTCCGAGATCTCTGAGAAAACTCGGGATCATAAGGTTAAAAATAACCTGAAAGGACTTGAGTGAACTGCCCTTGGGAAATGTGGCCTGTTCTTTAATACAGAGATGGGGATGTTTTGCTTAAAGGAAGCCAGTTGTATATAGCACATTCACTCCCTTCTTTGTCTTTGCTTCTATCGTAAAGATTCTTATCGGAACATATGTATCTGCAAGACTGCTCTCGTTCGCAAGATACGTATAATAGCTAAATCAGATGTACATTGTTAACATGCTTTGCTAAGCTTCTGTTGTTAATCATTGCTGTTGTTTTTTCTGAACAGGTATGTAAGAAGATGTACAATAAACCTCGGTGCCTCCAGCTGTGGGCTCGGGGTCCCCTGTGCCTCGCTATACTGTTGTCTCTTTTCCTCAGTTGCTTGGCCGCCCCAGGTCCACAGCCCTTTGAGGTCAACATAGACCCATATTTCTAAGTGAGAAGATTAAAACCTTATTTGATATAAGAGGGAACTTATGTCTTTTTTTTTTTCCTACTAAGGTAATGCAAATATTATGTGCACACCCTGCGAATGAAAGCCAACCTAGTAAGCTTGGATAATGGCTCTCAGTGCACACCAGGCTCACTACATATTTTCAAGGAGGATGTCACAGTTATAATACCAACTTTATGGTGAGGATATGGGATAATAACAGACCACTAAGGGATTGACTATAACCACTTTTTTTTTCCCACATAAAGTCCTCAGGATATGGTCCCTCCAAAGGGAAAAAGCAAAATCTTTAACTGTTATAGCTCTACTATCCTTTTTATCTTCACATCTCTGTAAGTCTTGATTTAGGCTAAATGCATCATTAATCTTTAACATATCCACCTAAGAACACAATTAAAGTCAAATAGAATAATGAGTGGCATTACAAGGAATACAAAGTAGCACGCTCAAGAATGGAATCAACTATTCCATATGCTGCATAATTACACACACCCACTAACTTGCAAAGAGCCAGTTCTAGGGGGAGAAAAAATGAACTCTTTGATGAATAAGAGTCAGAATATGTTAACTAGTCAGTTGATTTGGGAACAAAGCCAAGAACCAGAAGGTTAGCTTGTAATGTTAAATCCTTTCAGGCATGAACTGTACCTTGAAGTTTGGTACGTATGGTTTATTTCTTGAGGTCTCTTATTTTGATTTCAGAAAACACGAGTTTAGTCACAGATGCGCTATTTACTAGTTGGGTAACATTGAGCCAAACTTGAATCCAACTGTCATATATGGGAGCTTGATTATATCGTTGGTCCTCAGTCTTCATTCTGTATCAGAATCACCTGTAGCAGAGCCTGAGCACGACACGCAGAGATATCCTTGCCACTGGTTATTCCAAAGTGCAGCCACAGCTGGGAACCTACCACAGGAAATAATCTCCAAGGTTTCTCCTTGTCTACATCTAAGGTTTTCTATCTGTGTAGATGTCCTGATTTGGTTCTCAATACCAACATAGCATTGTTTCACAGAAGAGGACGTTTAAATGAATAATAGAATGCTTTGAAAAATAATTGTAAAAAAGTTATAGTCTTTTAATTCTACTGACGTGATGAAGGCCAAGGAAGTAAAGAAAAGAAAATATTTTGCTTATGTTCCCTTAACAAAAAGAAAAGGCAATAGAGAGGAAAAAGAAAACAAAAGAAAGCATAAAAATCTACTATCCATATGTTATCCTTCCTACTAGATAAATCAAGAAAAAACCCTGTAGAGGAAGAAACAACAATACTTTGAAATGGTATGCTTTTCTTTGTCTTTCTTTCAAACTATTCTTATATAACCTCATGTATTTAAAAAACTGTTTTTGAATAGTTTGATATATTCAAAATAGAATATAAAGCTTAGGAAATATTAGTTTATCTGTCACTCTTGGTTCCACTAAGCCAAATCAGTTACCCAGAAAAAATTCACGGGCTTAATTTTAATCACCAGGAACTTGGTTCAAGTTTTATAGCTTTTCCTTCTCGCCCCCATAACGCTACGATTGCAAATAAATACAGTACACACATTCCCGGGGCGATTTCCATGAGGCCATTGTATTCCTCTCTTGACCAACAGCCCACACTCCCTCACCACCACACCACACAATCTAAGGAGAGGACACGTGTTCTGGACTGGTGAATAGTATGAAATCTTTATGCCCCAGATAGATCAAGGTTTTCTCCCAACCCACAACCTGTCAGTCGACCATGGATCTTAGGCCTTTAGAGGACCACAAACTTTACGTTTCAGAAGGTGGACCTTTGCCTCAATTAGAATAGCTCCTTTTGTTTGGAAACTATTTAAAGTTCCTTATTGGCAAAGTCTTTTCTCTCTCCACAATACAAGTAGAGAAGTAATACACCTGCCTAAGCACTGTAATCAACACTTTTGCACATATTGTTTAAAAGGCTCAGATTCCACAATCTAAGTATTAGTTTGCCTACTTAATACTTGAAGAAACTGTGACTTGGAAAGGTTAAATCATCTGTCACAGGTCCCGTGGCTTGGCTAGGTGGCCAGACATGAAGTGTACTTCCCACCAGTTGTCCATCGGCAGCAAATCTTACCTTGTGGCTTGACACAATATGATTGTCTTTGTTCTGCTTTGAGTTTTTTCACTCTCCTTTCCATCAAACAGGCCTTGTGTCCACTTCCTAACTTATGGATAAGAATCTTTTGGGTCCCAGAATGATGTGGAGTCTTTTTGCTTCTTTTGGAAGCTATTTAAGGCTCTAAAAGCAAATAGGGCCCATGATTGTCCTCTTTAATACTAAATATTTTCGAGGGAGATAAGCACAGTAAACTCTACTATGACACGTGCTATGTGCACAGGTCAATAACGGACTCCTTTTTATTTCGTGACCAAAGTTGCATTTCTTTTTTTTTTCTTTTCTTCAATTATCCTAATGGATTTCATGATTACCAAGGTTGCTATCAAACTAGATTTTATTGGATAAGTAGTTTTCCTTCATATTTAAAATTAACTAGTTGTAGGCAAATGACCATGATAGTTGGTTTCAATAAAAATGATGTTCTCAGTTGACAGGATGATTTAATTCCAGCCAAAAGCAAAAGTATTGCTTATTTTAATTCATGCATTCTTTGTTTCTGGAAAAAAAAAATTACAGTAAAACCTTGGATTACGAATAACTTGTTCTGCAAGTATTCTGCAGGATGAGCAACTATTTTTAATAAATTTTAACGTGATAGATGGGTTATATCTTGTAATACGAGTCTACCTGACATCAAATGTCACATGATCACAACTGAGCCCATGGTCTCTCTCTCTCTCTCTTTCTGTCTTGCTGGGGGATTGTGGGTGATTGTCCCCCATGCTTGGATGTTCAGTTTCAGGCCATAAGATTTGGCAGAAATCAGTGATTTTTCAGAATGTTGGAAGGTGCCCACAACTGGTCCTCGTGTACTTTTTGTCTCTTCAAAGCACCTTTGGACAGTCCTTTGCTTTTCCATACAAGAGTA
Source organism: Panthera leo (assembly GCF_018350215.1). Lineage (NCBI taxonomy): Eukaryota > Metazoa > Chordata > Mammalia > Carnivora > Felidae > Panthera > Panthera leo. The sequence continues at coordinate 20,724,884 of NC_056687.1, read as the reverse complement.
AGCTTAGGGATGCTTTGTCTCCTTGGAGGTCAGACTGCCTGCAGATGTAGACCCTTTCTTCTGCTGCCTTATTGCCAGTTACATTAAATACAGTATATGACAAAAGTTTATTAATACTGTACTGTAGTCATCATCTGTGAGACTGTATACAATTGCCCCCATGTAGAAAAAAGCCCATTGAGCCAACAGATAGCAGTGATTCGTCAGTGAGAGTGAAAGTCACCCTGCACAGTAACCCTCCTGTCTCTTGTCTCCCTCACACCAGCCACAAAGGTTTACAAAGGTATAAGTGCAGGTTAATTTGTTTATTTTTCTTTATATTTTATATTTTCTTTATCATTTTATATTATATTAAAGTATTGTAATCATTTTTACATTAATATTTTTGTGTTGTGGAATGAAACATCTGAGTTTCCATTATTGGAAATTCGCTTTGATATACAAATGCTTTGGATTACAAGCATGTTTCCAGACCAAATTATGCTTACAAACCAAGGTTTTATTGTAGTTAAAGTTATATTGGAAATCGATCGAGATGTCTGAAGTTCCAAATATTCTGGAATAGACCTATTGTTGTAATGTTTCCTTGACCAGAGGCTCCTATAGAATGTGTTATTATTGTAACCATAATTTTTATTGTTTGACCCGATAAGGGCTTTTATTTCATAAGTATGATTTCTCACATTAAAAGGATTCCTCTCCACTAATAGCATTGTTTCCCTAGTATGAGTTTCGCATGTGGTATTTTAAGTACTAATGACAGCAGCTACTTTAATTGAACAATTACTGTTTTTGAAGCACTGTGCTAAGAACTATTGCATAATCCTGCTGCTAAATCCTTTCAACAACACTGAGAGACAAATATTATCGAATTCATTACACACATGAAGAAATACAACCAAGATTGAGCAAGATCGGTGTTAAACCGGATCTTTTTGACTTTGGAGTTTGAAACCTTTACAGAAGAATGCTGCAGTCTCTCACCCACTTTGTTGTTCCTCTAGTTTGAGTGATTTTCACATGGCATTGATGTTACCCTGTCTCTCTTTTACTGAAAAACTCAGATCGTGGTTTTTCACACCCCTACAGAGAACTAGTTGCAAACAACCCTTCTTGCTTGTTTGTTTTTCATTTGTGGGACTTTCACATGCCAAAGAAAAAAATATGTAAGCTCTAGAAACTGTCATGGCTTATGGATTTGTTTGTCTTTGTCACTTTTTAAATGGATATAGTTTCCCTTCCTCGAAGGTTGATTGAAAATGCGTTTTCATTAACATTTTTTGTTATGGTAGTGTTCTGATTAAAATTAAATGGCAAAGTGTAAGGAATTTATCACTCAAAACTTGAGTCTAATTACTCCCAATGATTGAGGATAGACTTTATGAGTAGTAATTGTCAAGAAAAAAAAAAAGTACTAACTAATTTGTAAGAAAAGGCAGCATTTTAGAAAAATTCCTTCATTTGAGCTGAGGTTTTGCCTATGTCTGACAAATCAAAGGCTTTAAACATTATCTCATGTATTCAAACTACCTATGTATGTTAGCATTTGAAAAATCTGTACTGCCATTCCTTCATTAATAAAAATATCAACTGATTTTGCAGCAAATTTCCATAGCATTAAAGCAGAGTAATAACTAGTTCTAGAAGTAAATGATAAAATTTTCTCTTTCAAAAGCACAAAAGTGACTTCTCTACAGTGTTCCTAAGATAGTTATTAAATCCAAAATTAGAGTATATTGTCCCCACTAGATTTTTTAATCCACTGCATGGCATTTTATAATTTTGTCTTTTTTTTTCTAACCCCCTTAAAGACAAGCAGTAGAGTAAGTGATATTTGTCTATGTCCTAGTTTCCACTTCCCTGTTGTCCTACAAATCACACCCCTCTGTCCCCAGCTGCCCATTTCTCTCGGGACACCTCTGAGCGAGTGGCCACGGACTCTTTGAAGAACACTTCTGGTGGGGTTATGCAAATTGTGTCTGCCAATTTAACCTAACTGAGCACACAGGAACCTGAGGAAGGGCAATAACCAGAAGAAGAATGGTATTTTAGGAATTTCTAGGAAATAGAACAGAGAGACTGACATGCAACCTTCTACCCATCACTCTATTTTTCACTTCTGATTCTAAGAAATTTGCCCTCTAGATCAGACATTATCCCTCGAGGTGTAGCTGTTCATACATGACACTATAAATTAGCCTTACTTGATGAGGTTTTTGGGGTGATCGTGGGTTCATGGGTCCAGAGCCGATGGCCCAGAAAGAATTCTTGAGGACGTCTTTGGTGCAAAAAGTTGATTTTATTGAAGCGCGAGGACAGGATCCAGGGCAGAAGGAGCTGCCTGGGGCCATGAGGAGAGACTGGTTATATACTACGGAGTTAGGGGAGGTAAACTCCAGGGGAACTTTCCAGTTCGATTTTCATATGGTAAAGAAGACTTGCACATAGTGGAGGTCTAGCCACTCTTAAGCGAGGGTTGTTTTTCCCTCTAGCAAAGCATTAGCATTAAGACTGGGCAGTTCCTGGAGAAACGTTTTACTCTGCCAGCCTCAAGTATTTGTCAATGGGCTGCAGGTTATAAGGAAATCGAGTTCTATCTGCCAGTTTCTTCTGCCTTTGTTTCCCACATCACTGTGGAGGGGTGATGGAGACTTAGGTCCTGCGGGACTATGATCTCTATCAGTTAACCATTTATTTTTAACTTCACCAAGCACAGATTCACCACTGGGGATGTTGACTTTCCCTTTATTAGTTAGCAGTTTACCTTCAGTTCAGAGGAGAATACGTAATACGTAAAAGGATATCCTTATTTACCTGTGGTTTTGTGGGGTTTTAAAAAAGTTTTTATTTAAATTCTAGTTAATGGGGCACCTGGGTGGCTCAGTTGGTTCAGCATCTGACTTTTGATTTTTAGCTCAGGTTATGATCTCAGGGTTGTGGAGTTGAGGCCCCGCGTCTGGCTTGTGCTGGGCATGGAGGCTCCTTAAGATTCTCTCTCCCTTTCTCTCTGCCTCTCTCTACTCACATTCTCTCTCTCCAAAAATAAATAAATAAATAAATAAATAAATACATAAGTAAATAATAAATGAATAAATATACATATAAATAAATTATAATTAGTTAACATCTACTGTAATATTAATTTCATGAGTAGAATTAAGTGATTCATCACTTATGTATAACACAAGGTGAGTTTAAAGTAAAGATCTGAGTCAAGAAAGGTGGAGTAGAGGTCATTTCCATGTTCTTACCAAGTCGTTACTTTCTACCCAAAACATTATTACTTTTGGTACTAGTAAGTTTTACAATACAACATGAAAAAAAACTAACCATATCAGGCTCTGTACCAGGCGTGGAGCCTGCTTGGGATTCTCGTTCTCCCTCTTTCTCTACCCATCCCCTGCCTGCACTCTCTCTCAAAATAAATAAAATAAACTTAAAAAAAAAAAACCCTCATCTGTAAGTCATTTGTTCTCTAAATGTTGGAACATTTATATTTGGGAATTGTCATGTTACATTTTTCCACAGGTAATTATTCAGTAATATTTATTTGCTAAATGCATGCAAATGAAAAATATTGAAATTGAGCAATGAGAGCTAGTAATACATAACATTTTTATTGAACTATTAAAATGAATGGGCCCTACACACACAATCAGTTGCATTCCTATACACTAACAATGTACTATCCGAAAGAAAATTAAGAAAATAATTCCATTTGCAAAAGCACCAGAAAGAATAAAATACTTAGAAATAAACTTTACTACGAAGGTAAAAGACTAAATTAACAAACCATTGATCAAAGAAGTTAAAACAAGACATAAACAAATGTAAAGATGCCTGTGTTTCTGGATTAGGATACTTAATATTGTTAAAATGTTCATACTACCAACACTGACCTACAGATTTAATGAAATCCTTATCAAAATTCCAATGGTATTTTTCACTGGAATAGAAAAGAAAAATTCTAAAACATGTGGAAACACAGCAGACCCCAAATAGCCAGAACAATCTTGATAAAGAACAAAGAAATCACACTTTCTGATTTTAAAATATATTACATAGTAATAAAACATTATGTAATTAAAACAGTATAGTATCGTCATAAAGAAAGACATGTAGACAAATGTAACAGAATAATGAACCCAGAAATAAATCCGTGCATATATAGTCAGTTGATTTTCAACAGGATACCAAGGAAAAACAATGGAGAAAAAATACTCTCTTCATTGAATGGTAATGGGAAAATAGGATAGCCACATGCAAAATAATGAATTTAGATCCATAAATTACACTATACATAGAAATCAACTCAAAATGAATTTCTTTTTTTTTTCTTTTAAAGTTTAAAATTTTCTTTCATGTTTATTTTTGAGAGAGAGAGAGAGAGAGAGAGAGAGCATGAATGGAGGAGGGGTGGAGAGAGAGGGAGACACAGAATCTGAAGCAGGCCCCAGGCTCTGAGGTGTCAGCACAAAGCCCAACGTGGGGCTCAAACCTATGAACCGTGAGATCATGACCTGAGCTGAAGTTGGACGCTCAACTGACTGAACAACCCAGGCACTCCTTCTTTTAAAGTTTTTATTTAAATTCCAGTTGGTTAACATACAGTGTAACGTTAATTTCAGGTATAGGATTTAGTGATTCATCACTTACATACAACATCCAGGTCTTATCACAACAAAAAATGAATTTCTTAAAAGTAAGACTTGACACTGTAAAGCTCCTAGAAGAAAATATAGAGGAAAATCTTCATAACATTGAACTTGGCAACAACTTCATGACTTTTACTCAAAACAAAGACAACAGAAGCAAAAAATATATACGAGGTGTTGTATCAAATTAGAAAGTTGGTACACAACAAAGGAAACAACCAACAGTGAAAAAACAACCTGCTCTATGGGAGAAATTATTTGCAAACCACCTATCATATCAGAAATTAATTCATAAAATCTATAAAGAACATTTGGAACTCCAACAACAACAACAACAACAAAACAAAACAACAAAAGGAGTTAATTCACAAAAACAAAACAAACAGAACAACGAAACAAAACAACAGCAAGAGCTAATTCACAAAATCTATAAGGAACATTTGGAACTCCAACAACAACAGAAACAACAACAAAAACAACAAGCTAACAACCTGATTTAAAAATATATATATATACTAAAAATCTGAATAGGCATTCTTCAAAGAAGATATACAAGTGGACAAATATTTGAAAAGATACTCAATGTCACTAATCATCAGGGAAATGCAAATTAAAATCACAATGAATTATTACCTGTTAGGTTGGCTACTATAAAAAAAGAAAGGAAGAAAAGGGAAAACAAACAAACAAGCAAATAAATGTTGGTGAGGATGTAGACAAATTGGAATCCTTGTTCATTTTTGGTGGGAAGGCAAGCTGACACAGCCACTAAGGAAAGCAGTGTGAAGGTTCTTCAATAATTATTATTATTATTTTTTAATTTACCATATGATCCAGTTCTCATATCTGGCGTTTCATCCAAAAGCTTTGATATCAAGATCTTGAAGATATGTTAGCACCCCAATGTTCATTACAGCCCTCTTTACAAATTCTGAAAGCAATCTAAATGTCTATTGAAAAATATACCAATAAATGATGAACATACATATAGTGGAATATTATTCACCCTTAAAGAAAAAAAGAAAATCCTGCCATACGACACAATGTGGATGGACCTTGAAGATATTTATGTGAATCAAACTAAGAAATCATAGAAGAACAAATACTATATGACCTCATGTATGTGGGTTTGGCTTTTGGCTTTGTCCTGCAAGTCTGAGGATGGCAGAGAGGATTACTCAAGACTCCACAAGTCAAGAGACGTGAGAGGGAGGCTAAGGGAAGTCTGAACTGCTCTGAAGCTCCCGTATTTATTAAGCATACCTTTAAGGAAACATGGTGCAATACATCAGTGGGCTATGTCCCAGTAAGAACATATAGAAAACATGCAGAAAAAAAAAGGCATTCCCAAGACTACAAAGAACAGGTGCACGGTGGATAATAAGATAATATATTTCACAGATAATATGGTCTAAGGAATTCATGAGCACAGGCAGGACCCAAACCCTAGACATACATTAACTAGATACCCGCCTCTGTTCTCAGCAAGGCCAGAAAGCAGTGTTCTGCTTTGCAATGCATTCCCTCTAATCTCCTAACCCAAGACATAGCTATTTGATTTCCCACACACTTACATGAGGTATTAAAAATAGTTAAATTCATAGAATCAAATAATGTAATGGTGGTTACCAGAGGTTGGGGGAGGAGAAAGTAGTGAGTTTCTAATCAACAGGCTTCAAGTTTTAATTATGCAAGATGAATGTGTTTTCGAGATCTATTGTACAACTTTGTGTCTATAGTTAAAAATACTCTATTATATACTTAATTTGTTGAAAGAGTAGATCTTACGTTAAATGTTTTACCACAGAAAATAAAATGTTTTCACTTGTACAACAAAAAATAAAAACTTTAGAAGTAAATGATCATGCATGCTTGATGTTACATGCAATATATCACCTATGATAACAAATGTGAGGTTACTGAATTTTCCCAATAAAAGGCAGAAGTCACTAGAATAGGTGAAAACAAAGCCTGAGAGTAGCTATGTATGGCCTGTGTGAAAGATATCTAAAACAAAGTTTTAAAGATTAAATGATAAAATATAAGGCAAGTGCTTGTAAAAATAAAGCAAATAAGGAAATACTAATATCAGAAAATGTGTATTTAAGATTAAATGCATCAAATGAGATAAAGGATACTTTAACGATAAAGATGAAATTTTTGAAGAATACAGACTGCCATGAGCTATTTCAACCATGTCAAAGAAGTCAATATATAATGCCAAAAAGAAAAGTGAAGGTATGTGGGGGTTAATACACACACATAGCACATATGCAAATTGAGAGAGAAAGAATTTTACCCTTCCCCCCAAATTCCTCTCATTGTGCATGTTATTTTTTTTATAAAAATCAATGATGCACTAGGTCAAAAAGAAAATTTAAACAAAATATTTAAAGATAACATATCCTGTTATCATAAGCCAGTATGATTAGAAAAAGTTAAGTTGGCAAGAAGACTCTTAACTACTCAGCTACAAGAAACACATCGATGGCCAATTCTCAAATCAAAGAAATATCTAAACGAAAAAATAAATAAATAAAACCCAGAAAACAATTAAGAGGGTACTATTTCATTTAAGTCCTTGAATTAATTTTGAGAATATTTGTTTTAATAAGAATTAGTACAATTTGTCCCAGTAATTTTTTTTGATTTTGCCATTTCCATGCATGCAATAGTCTAATTTCGTCAAAAGTGATGCAGGAAACAGAGACAAAGGAAAAAAAATTTTCCTTGCTGCCTACAGTCCACTGACAAGTCCTTGAAACAGGCAGAGTGACATTTCTCTAGGAGCTCAGCTGCCTTGATGATGACACTTTGCAAAGGACAAAATGGAATCTTAGCTTAAGGTTATCTCGACCCCCTAGGATCCTGTAAGTCTGCTTTAACATACAAAAATTCCTTCTGGAGGAGTGTCTGGGTGGCTGAGTTGGTTAAGCATCTGACTCTTGCTTTCAGCTCAGATCATGATCTCACAGCTCCCGAGATCAAGCCCCTTATGGGCTCCTCACTGACAGTGAGTGTGGAGCTTTCTTGGGATTCTGTCTCTCTGTCTCTCTCTGCCTCACTCCCCACCCCAGCTCCTGCTCTTTCTCTCTCTAAACAAACAAACAAACTTAAAAAAAAATTCTTTTGGAAACTTCCTGTATCTCTGCATAAGATATATGTTGGCAATCATACTCCAAGCTTGTGGTCCCTTGATATACATCTGAAGGGTCTCATGACTGAGTTTTTACTACACAGTAATAAATGATCTTTCCTAACACCGCTTAGCCCTTCAAAATCCTGGAAACTTTCCAAAATACCTTAGAGACTTATGTTAATCCAAAACACCTTCCAACTTGGAGGTATATACTCAATCACCTCTCACAACACCAGTGCAGCTCTTTCTGTCCATGGGTCCTGTCCCCGGTCTTTAATAAAACTACCTTTTTGCACCGAAGACATCTCAAGAATTCTTTCTTCGTCATCGACTCCAAAAACCCATTACTTCAAACCATGTCAAAAGGGATTTATGGTGTTAACATCATCTTTTTTTCTCATTCCTAATGTCTATTTTTTCCTTGTGAACGTAATCCAAATCAAGAAATCTAGCAACATAATTTGTTACAGAAATTGGGAGCACATAATAGAATAACAAGACATGCTGAAACCCCATCCATTAAAATTGTTCAGCCGTTTACTAATGACATTTCTGAATAAAAATGAAAATTATAAAAATACTTAAAGCCACAAGAATAACTTTCCAAAAATCTCAGTAGGGAATAACGAATTCTAGAGTATTAAAACCCTATCAGCGGAATTCATGGTATAGACATAGAAGCAGAATGTTCCCCCTAGATCAGAGCATTTGTTTTTGGCAGTCTGATAAGGGTGGGATGTGGGTTATGTTGCTAGTCATCACTGTTTGTGATAAACATGACTTTGAATTTGCAAATTACATCCGGCTTGGGTGGAACTATAAATATTCTATGGGCAAGACATAGCTAGGGCTTCCCTCAGTGTGGTGAGACCTGTGATTGGTATTTTCCTGGTGGAGTTGCTGGAAGCTACTCTCCTGAAGGGTCACCAGAGATATTGGCCCCTAAGGGGTATAAGACATCTAAGTTTAGACCCTTCCTCTACCTGCTGAGTGTGAGGATTAGTCCCTTACACATGAGCTCCTTCCTGTAGAACAAAAGTGATACCCATAGACTACTTCTATGGAAAATAAATGCTTCACATTTCCTTGCTAGAGCACGGTGATGTTGTCTTAAATTCTGCGGAGCATTTTGGTGCAAAGTGTGCCTGTGATAGTCTTCTGACGTTAAACGGCGTTTGGGAATCTAATATGTAGTTAAATACTTTCCTGGTGTCTTTAGTAAATAAAGAACATACATTTTTGGTACGGATTTGAGAAAACTACTACTTTTGCCAATGAAATCCTTTTAAAGCTAAAGAAAACTCAAGAAGTTCTAGTGAAAAATAAATTAGGGGTGCCTGGGTGGTTCAGTCAGTTGAGTGTCCAACTCTTGATTTGGGCTCTGGTCATGATCTCACTGTTCATGGGATCAAGTCCCAAGTCGGGCTCAATGCTGATAGCATGGACCCTGCTTGGGATCGTCTCTCTCTCTCTCTCTCTCTCTCTCTCTCTCTGTGCTCCTCCTCTGCTTGTGCTCTCTGTTTTCCTCAAATTAAATAAATAAACATTCATAAATAAATACATAAATAAATTAGAATTAATGAGGGAAATTCCATTAAGTTGTTGCTATCATATAAATATATTAAAAATGAAAGCACAGGGGTGGCTCAGTCAGTTAAGTGTCTAACACTTGATTTCAGCTCAGGTAATGATCTTGTGGTTTGTGACATTGAGCCCTGCATGGAACTCTGTGCTGACAACTTGGAGCCTGCTTGGGATTCTCTCTCTCTCTCTCTCTCTCTGCCCTTCCCCCCCACCACTCTCTGTCTCAAAATTAATAACTAGACATTAAAAAAAAAGAAAATAATAGCACTTCAATTCCAGTAAGGAAAAAGATATGGAGAAAATATTCCTTATCCATTAACAACAAAACTTTTAAAATACTTAGTGATAATTTTTGAGAGAGAGAGAAAGATAGAGTACAAGTTGGGGACAGGCAGGGATAGAGGGAGACAGAATCTGAAGCAGGTTCCAGGCTCCAGCTGTCAACACATACTTAGACATGGGGCTCAAACCCACAAACTGTGAGATCATGACCTGAGCCGAAGTCGGAGGTTTATCCGACTAAGCCACCCAGGCGCCCCGATGAGCAAACATTCCTACTAACTTTTAACTTGATACACGAGTGATGTCTTGCAAATTATGTTCATAAACCAAGGTTTTACTGCAACTTTAAAATAATATTGGAAGAAATAAAACTATTCATTCATTCATTCATTCAATATTATTGAACATATAGTAGGGTAAGCAGGATATTGTTCTCAGTTTATGAGATCGAACATATAAACAATAAAAGGAGAAGAAGAAATACTCTCGCCTTTGAGGATCTTATAGGTGAGTTTGGGCCACAAAACTAAATAATTCAAAGTTTAAATATAAATGATAAGTACTATGGAATAAAATAAATTTAAGTAAATTAGAGAGAATTGAGAGTGAGGCTATATCAGTTTTCTACTGACATGGAACAAATTACCATACCATATGCTTTTGCCACGAATTAGTGGCTAAAAGCAAAATGCACACATTGGGTTTTAACATGGTTTAGCTAAGTCCTCTGATCTAAGACTCACAAAACTACTCCCAAAATGTCAGTTGTGCTGCAATGTCATTGAGTCTTAGGGTTCTTTTCCAGGCTCCTTTGTTGTTAGCTGAATTCATCTTTGCATTTGTAAGATTGAGGCATTGACATCTCAGAAGTCCCCTTCTATTCACTGCCAAATAAATAGCCTTCTCTGAAACATGAAAGTTTTCATCTGTGATGCCAGTAGATCATCTCTGGTTTGGAATCTCTCTCTTCAAAGAAAGGTTAGACTCTGTCATAAAGAGCTCACATTATAAGTTGGTTCTACACAAGATAATCACCTGTTGATTAATTCTATGTTGAATGGATAGAGAATTTAAATACATCTGCAAAATCACTTCACCATTACTATTTAATCTAACCTAATCACAGGAGAGAAATCACATCATCTTAAAAAGTCAGGCCCCATATTTCCAGGAGATAATAGAAGCAGGGCACAGCACCAGGGGGGCAGGAATTCTAGAGTTCTGCCTACCACACATACAGAGTGCTTTTCAAAATTCAGTAGCATCATCAGGCTTAGACGTGTGAGCAAAACATTTAAGTAGCTGAGGAAGTTAACCACGCATATGTCTTGATGAATATCAGTCATGAGCATGTGTGGTGTGTTATGTTTGAAGAACATCAGAGAGATCTACTTTCCTGGAGCAGAATGCGTAGGAAAGAAGCATGTTGGAAATTCAGAAATGAAACAGAGTCTTAAGAGGCTATGCTAAAGACTCTGGATTCATTGACTCTGAGTAAACCAGGGAGACATTTCACTCAGGGTTTCAAGGACTGAGTCAGGAGAATAAAGAAAATGTTGTATGATTGCCTAAGAATATCAGAAACCTTCCAGCCTTTATGATCTCTTGGAAGATCATGAAGTTTAATTTGTGCCAAGTACCACTAGATTGAATGTCTTCTTTCCTCCAGTACCAGTCCTCATCGATAGTATAAGGTCCAGGTAGGTGAAAAGATGGATATAATCAGGTTTGAGGTAATGCCAAAGGAAATGATGAAATGAGATATTGGCAGAGTAGATAGAAACGCAACAGAAATGAAATGTACTAGAGTGATTAAGATAATTAGACACAGAGTTTAAGTTGTATAAAGGATGAACAAACTGCAAAGAGTGAGACCAAAAAAATGATGGTACTCATAAAGTGATCTGATGTACGGAAATGGAATAAAACAAGTTGTCATAAAATATAAAAATGTGAGATGTCTTTGGATGTAAAGATTTAATATGATAAAATTCTTGACTCTGGGAGGGGTGCCTGGGTGGCTCAGTTGGTTTAGCATCTGACTTCAGCTCCGGTCATGACATTGTGGTTTGTTAAGTTTGAGCCCCGCTTCAAGCTCTGTTTACAGCTTGGAGCCTGGAGCCTGCTTCAGATTCTGTGTCTTCCTCTCTCTCTGGTCCTCCCGTGCTCACACTCTGTCTCTCTCTCTCTCTCTCTAAAAAATATATAAACATTAAAAAAAATTTTAAAAAATATTGACTCCAGGAAATTAATTAATTGTAGGAAAAGAGATACCTACATGTCTAAAACTATTGATGGGATAACTTTCATATTAAGAACCACTCTGAAGACACTACAATCAAGTCAATACAGTATTTTATTGGTTTAAATCAAATAATTAGATCAGCGATACAGAAGATACATTATGTAGAAATAGAAGGCATTCGTATGATTAAATTATGCACGTATGATGAAATTTTACACACTGGCCAGAAATTAGTAAGCAATACAATGGAGATATGGGCAAAGGGTGTCAAGGGACCTTTCACATATGAGCAAATTTACATGTCTAAAAATGTATAAAAAGATGTTCAATTTCCTTAGTACTCATGGAAATGCAAATAAAATCATAATTATTTACCACTGTATCTCTGACGGGTAAAATAAAAATTTAGAATGAAAACATCTATCGCTAGCACTTATTGCTAGTGTAGATGCACGTTTAAAAAATATTATTTTTTAAAAATCTGTGCAGCAGCCTTTATATTTATTAAAATAAAAATATGTTTACCTTGTAACCCCACTCCTAGAAGTCTATTCCACAGAAATTAAAGTTCTAGTACTTAAAGTTACACATGCACAGATATTCATATATCTGTTTGTTATCTCAAAAATAAGCAAAGTAAATAGCCAGCAATAAATGAATGGGAAAATAAAATTATGGGTGAGTTAGACCATGGAATATTATATAGTCTTTTAAAATGGATACAAAAATCCAATTGGACAAGAGGCTTTTTTAAGTATAGCTAACTCTGACAAACAATAAAATATATTTATGTATTCAATAGATATTTGTTGAATATCCATTTTAGAAGCACACTGTCAAATATTGTAGCCTATAAAAATGTGACATCATAAATTCAAATTTTTTAATTTTAATTTTTAGTTAATATTAAGTACAATAAAAATTCAGCTCTTCTAGGGGGCGCCTGGGTGGCTCAGTTGGCTAAGCTTCCGATTTTGGCTAGGTCATGATCTTGTGGTCCGTGACTTCGAGCCCCCCATCAGGCTCTGTGCTGACAGCTCAGAGCCTGGAGCCAGTTTCAGATTCTGTCTCCTCTCTCTGCCCCTCCCCCACTCGCACTTTGTCTCTCTCTCTCTCTCTCAAAAATAAATAAACATTAAAAATAATTTTAAAAACTCAGCTTTTCTATTGCTCGATACCCCTTGCAAGATCTCAATGCCACACGTGGGTAATTGTACCATATTGGACATTGCGGAAGTTCCATCACTGCAGAAAGTCAGTTGGAAAGAGCCATGGGATAGTGTTTTTGGTTCTGGAGATAGACTAGTAAACAAAATGATACAGTCTCTGACTACATCTTGCTTGTATTCTACAGAATGCTAAGAAAATGTAACCAAATTTTTGAAAAATAAATATAAAATATATCCATAGGGATGAGTATGTATTCAAATGTATATTTTTAAATATGCTAATTTACACCTATATAAACATGGAGAATCATACCTTTTAACTTGAGTTACCAGCCTGGGTGAGAGATATTGGCAAAACAGAGTAGAAAACAGCACATAAACAGAAGAGGGTTTTTAAAATAATATCTAAAAATAGCATCATATCACTATGCTTATGCATTTACATAAAATAACATGTTTTATGTAAAAAATGATTTCAGAGAACAAAAAATAAGAGTACAACGTGATGATTTCCACTTTAGTCTTCAGTTATGACAATTTTTGCATGAGAAATGTACAGAAATGTATTTTTTTCTTAGGCAGCTATAAAATGCAAGACAAAGAGCTTAGTTTCATTACTAATAATGCATTTCCCCCAAATTATAGGTATTGTGACTTTACTGATGCATGGATGATGTGAAAAAATTTGGTTGTCCTTTCGTGCAATGTAGAAATTGTAAACATGATACTATTTCAATGAAAGATCATTCATAATTCGTAATTTTTAATATTTAACAGATTTTTATACCATGTGGTTTAATAAGGTAAAGACGCAAACTGGGATAACATAGGGCAAAAAAGTGTTTATTTCCACCAGATAGAAAAACAAAAATGTGGTGTCACATATTTCTGCTCAAGAAAAATTAGATATAATAAAGTTTTATTGAAAGCAACAGAAAACTTGACAGATCTCTAATTCAAAGTAATATTTCTGAGGAAGTCACACCTTGGCTGACTTATTCGGAAAACGGTATCTTTCCCTTTTATTGAAGACAGCACAAAAAAGAAGATGATTCCTTCTCATAACTAACCCAAATGCTTAATTTCTAAATCTTCTTTTCTCTGGAGAACAATCCTCTTTCATCTAGGTATAAGTCTGACCTCTGATACTGGATAAAAAGTGGTGGCTTGGTTCAGAGGAAGTCTCCTTCTGAGAAAAATAATAAAATTTGGATAACATACAGAATATCAGCTTCTGAGAGGATTAAAGAGCAAGGTTCAAGGCAGCTATGTTGGGTGTGGCGAGTAGGGATGGGTCATGACCCCGAAAAGGAGCAAAATTACCTACAGCTTTATTATGCATTCCTGACATTCTCTGCCACTTTTCTGCTTGGATCATTTGCCAATCTGTAAGCTCTGTGAGTTGTAGAAGTTCAGGAGATATTGGTGGCCCAGAGGCTTTGGCATTTTCCCCAAAGTTGGCAGACAAACCTTCGTGTTCAGAGCTACTCTGAACAGACAGGTATTAAAGGACCAGTATTAAAAAAAAAAAAAAAAAATTGCAAAGAAGTAAATGCAAATTTGCACCACTTTTTATCTTTAGGCAAATGCATACACTCGAGTGTCTGGAAAACTAAGAAGAAAGCAACAGATAAGATGCTAAAAATCTCAAAAGAGCTGTCAGGAGGGTTAAGGTGTTAAGAAAAAACAAACAAAAAATGAAGTTTAAATCCTGCCAAGAAAGGAAAGGAGTTTGTGCAACAATGCATGTTTCAGATGAGACCTCTCAGATACTATTTCCAAGAGACTGAAGCGAATTGAACAGTCCTTACAAAAACTATAATGTAGCCTGGAAACATGCTGGGTCCTGATGAATCAAGATGATTTTCCCTTACACTGCTTACTATATATGTATCTTTGTCTCTCCCTCTCCCTTCCTATCTCCCTCTATGTATCTGTCTATCTATCCATCTATCTATTTATCTATCATCTACCCACCTGCCTACTTATCTACTTATCTATCTAACTTTCCATATCCTTTCTACTATAAATGATACAGAGCTGGACTGATTAATAAAGAAACTTCAGGCCTATGTTTTCACCATCGAAGTCTTTTAAAATACTTAAGAGGGAAATATATCCAAGAAGACAAAAAGACTTCATTTTTAATTATGATTATGATTATGAGTATTAAGTAGTGATTCAAAACATGAAAGTCATTTGGGGATATTGTGGTACCTGGGAACATGCTTATGAATAATGAATTTGTTATATAGCCATTTGATCAGTTTCTATTTCTGATTATCTTAATGTTTTATTATTATAAGTTCTAGAAAAATAATATTGTTTTTGGTATGTCCAGAGAAGAAATATTCTTTGACAATAATCATGCTTAATAATCTCAACAGTGTGCTAGTTTTTTTTTTTATTATTATTTTATTTTAGAGAGAGAGAGAGAGAGAGAGCATGAGTGGAGGAGGGAGAGAGAGAGAGAGAGAGAGAGAGAGAGAGAACCTTAACTTAAGCAGGCTCCACACCTAGCAGGCAGCCTCTTGTGCAGAATCATCCCCCCACCCTGGGATCATGTGTAAAGCCAAAATCAAGAGTTGGATGTTAAACTAAGAGAACCACGTAGGTGCCCCAACACTGGAGTAGTTTAATGCTGCTACATGTTTACTTGGTTGTTAGTGTATTCACTAAATATAAGTTTTAAAATTATAAATTGACTTCTTGTAGTCCCTTATAACTTAATGAAAAAAGGGAATTTACATAAATTATTTTGATGGATCTATCCTGGAGCTGTTTTACAGAATTGAGAGCTTTGTACAACTGTGCGTCCATTTATGCAAATAAGTGTTTATTAATTAGCTAACACATTGAACTTTATTACATTACATTTACAATCTAAACAGCAATATTTTCGAGTTACAAAATAAGGGTTTTTCAACTATCATCCAAACATCAATTTTTAGGGTGTCTGGCTGGCTCCGTCAGTAGAACATGCAACTCTTGATCTCTTGGTTCTGAGCTCGAACCCCAAGTTGGGTGTAGAGATTCCTTAAAAATAAAATCTTAAAAAAAACAAAAAATAAAAATACACATCAATTTTCAATGGTCTAAAGGAATCTAAGTAGAAAGAAGAGGAAAACACTGAACAAATTTTAACAGCATATGAGAACACTCTCCTTTTATTGTTTCAACCATATATATTATCTAATTTGAACATGAAATAATACTAAATTTGATAGTCAATTCCTTTTTTTCGATAAGTTCAAAAATACAGCAAGTTTACATGAAGAAGGACGTTGTAAATCCCATTAATCCTTATCATAAAGTTATATGATTCATGTTCCATGATTACCTTAATTGTAAACCTGTTTACAAAGAAAAAAAATCAAAATTTGAATCCTGACAGCTGAGCTACTGACAAACTTTATATATATTTTTTCTCTCTCATGTAGATTTCCTTTTTCATTAAAATAGTGTGTTTATAATTATCCCTGAATCCACCTTGGAGAAGTTATTCAGACTTCCCTTGTGTGACTGAAGGTTAAAAATATATATTAATTTTACACCAAATTTGGTTTTATTAGGACTCACTGCTGATTTGTGATATTTTATACCATTATATCTGAAATTATAGCATTTCTTGAAAAATCCTGAATCAATGTATATTTAGAGATAAAATTAACAAATCTATGTCCAAAAAAGAAAAAAAAATATGTAAGAATACATACCATGTCCAGATGAAAATAAGCTTTTGTAATTCAATGAATCTCGAGGATTTTTGGTGATAGACTTTCTAACATGTTGTGTCAGAATGCAATGGAAGGAGCCCTTTCAACTTTGAAAACAATCTGGGTCTTTGAATCATTGAATTGATTGGCTTGTAGACATATTGTTTTAAGTAACAGATTACCTTTCTTTCAAAGATGAGTATGGGTCAAAAGAAATATTGAGGTTAACTAACTACTTTAACAGATATTGCTTTACTCATTTGGTTACGACTCACCAAAACTGTTTTGAACGCAAGGGTCCAAAAAGGCCTACCCCAAATATTAGGTACATATAAGAATTTCTAGAACTCCCTGAAGGAAAAATCATAAATATAGTGAAAATAGTTTGTTGAAAATGACACTAATCTAAAAATAAAACAATATTCATTGTAGTATTTTTAATATGGCCATAAATATGCATAACATCCAATAAGAGATGCTGAGTAGAGCTCAATATTCACTAATTGGTCTTCTCAGAGGATAGGAAGGAACCCTCTGGTAAAGGACGGAGAGAACATCAGTTAAGCGCTCCTTTATTCAGGAAGTTCCTTTCTTTCATTTCTCGGTTTCTCCAGTTCTTGTGGGTCTTCTGAAGTATGGACTTATGGACTAATTATTCTTTAAATATACCAATCTGTGTTAAAAAAGTGCACACACACACACACACACACACATTCTTTTTTTCTTTTAATTTTTTTTTTTTTAATCTCTATTCACTTTTGAGAAAGAGACAGAGCATGAGCAGGGGAGGAGCAGAGAGAGAGAGGGAGGCACAGAATCTGAAGCAGGCTCCAGGCCCTGAGCTGTCAGCACAGAGCCCAAAGTGGGGCTTGAACTCACGAACTGTGAGATCATGACCCGAGCCAAAGCCAGACACTCAACTGGCTGAGCCACCCAGGCGACCCCCCCCACCCCACATTCTTCTGTTTAAGTTCCTTGTCATTATTTAACATTAAAAAATACTATTAATTTTTATTTTGTTGTCAACTTTGCAGAATAATCATAACATTTATTGACCTCAGTTGGCCAAATCCTCAAAAGCACTTAACTTGGATAATTTGTTTTAATGCTCAGAATAACTCTGTGAGGAAAGCGCCATTATTCCAATTCTCATTCTTCATTAAAGGAAACACAATCAGTGAAGGCAACTGCTCAAACTCACTCTAACCAGAAATTCCGAAGGGGATCTCCCACGTAAGCTATCTCACCCCTGCCTGTTACATCTGCTAGTAACCAACATTTGTTGACTTACAGACAGATTTGTTTGGGTTCATTTTAGTTGTATTTGTTTTATATTTTTCATAGAGTTTTGCTGCCCTCCAATGTGTTCTCCAAATCCCTAGCTCTCTGACTTGTTGACACAGGTTATGTTTCTCTTTATCTCAGCAGTTCCCTATCTCTGACCTCGACGACCTCTGCCCATGTCCATGCACTTCGCCACTGTGCTTCCTCTGCTGGCATCATTTTACACATGAGAGCTTTACAGAAAACAAAGTCATGTCTCTGTTGGAGCCTGAAGCCTGAGCAAAAGAATCATAACCAATGGCATGGTGAAGTAAAACTTTTTGCACACATAGCCAAAATGCTCTTATGTTTCCAATAGTTTTTCAGGGCTTTACTCCAAGGGGCTGCAGGAATACAGCTGATTATTGATTATATTTAATGAAAAAGTCGGTAACAGAAAATACTGTCATTCTCTCCAGATTAAAAAAAAAAAAAAGTAGGGGGCTGATGGTTAAGGGTTAGTTCAATTTTTGTTTGCTTTTTGTAAAAATTTTATAAACTTTCTCTACTTTGAAAACAGTATTCACTGTATATTAATCAATATTTCTACAATATATAGGATAAATCATCCTAACTTGCATCATCTACAGAAAAAAAATAGAGAGTCAGCCTTTATTATTTTAACATGGATGATTTTTACAAAATGATTCTGAAAGACATAAAGTGTATACATCACAATAATTTAAAGTATTTGTTAACATCAATAAGCTTATGAAGAGATGCTCAACATTACTAATTACCAGAGAAATGCAAATCAAAACCACAAAATGAGATATCACCTCACACTTGTTAGGATGACTATTATTATTATTATTATTATGTAGGCCTCACACCCCGCATGGAGCCCAACATGGAGCTTGAACCATGACCCTGAGATCAAGAGGTGAGCTGAGATCAAGAGCTGGGTGCTTAACTGACTGAGCCACAGCAGGATGTGGAGATAAGGGAATCTCAGTGTGCTGTTGGT
The DNA here is from genome assembly GCF_018350215.1 of Panthera leo. Classification (NCBI taxonomy): domain Eukaryota; kingdom Metazoa; phylum Chordata; class Mammalia; order Carnivora; family Felidae; genus Panthera; species Panthera leo. The sequence goes on along the minus strand of NC_056687.1, from coordinate 20,705,804 downwards.
GCGAATGTAAACTGATGCAGCCATTGTGGGAAACAGTACGGAGCTTCCTCAAAAAATTAAAAACAGAACTGCCATTTACCCCAGCAATCCCATTTCTGGGTATATACCCGAATGAAATCAAATGAATACTTAAAATTTTTTAATTATTTGTAAAGATTATAGTTTTGTTTTTTTTTTTTTCGAGAGAGAGAGAGAGAGAGAGAGAGAGGGAAGGGGAATCTTAAGCAGGATCCATGCTCAGCAAGAGCCCAACATGGGGCTCCATCCCAGGACCCTGGGATCATGACCTGAGCCGAAATCAAGAGTCGGATGCTCCACCGTCTGAGTCACCTGGGTGCCCCTGTATAATTTAAATATAAATATAAATATAAAGAATATGAAATTTCATTGAGTTCTCAAAAAAATGTCATCTTTTCTTCACAGTCCCTGGTGAATAAGATCCAGCAGTTTTCTTCAATGGAGTCTGCTGTATCTGTGAGCCGTACTTCTGCTGTGACACTTAAGTACAGTGCTGTCATTAATCCTGTTTAAATCACCTGCTCCTTTTGCAAACACTCTGATCTCTATTACATTCATTGCAGAATAGTTACCAAAATCATAAAGTAAAACTTATTTGATTTATAAGACAACAGTGAATCTTTAAGCTAGGGGGAAAGGAGAACAAGGGAAAGAAAAGGAAAGAAAAAGAAAGGAAAGGAAAAGAAAGGAAAGGAAAGGAAAGGAAAGGAAAGGAAAGGAAAGGAGAGAGAGAAGAGAATATAAACTCTTATATTCTTTAATTAGACAACAAGGCGCCTAGGTGGCTCAGTCGGTTAAGAGTCTGACTTCGGCTCGTGTCATGATCTCAAGGTTTGTGAGTTTGAGCCCCATGTCAGGCTCTGTGCTGACAGCTCTGAGCCTGGAGCCTGCTTCGGATTCTGTGCCTCCCTCTCTCTCTACTCATGCTCTGTCTCTCTCTCTCAAAAATAAATTAACATTAAAATTTTTTTTGGAAAAAAAGAGAACAAATAATTTTCTAGATATTCGTGAATTATTTCATATGGTATAAGATGATTTTATGATAGTTTCCAGTTAAACATTTCATACTTCAGAGGTGCCTGGGTGGCTCGGTCGGTTAAGCGTCTGACTTTGGCTCAGGTCATGATCTCACAGTCCGTGAGTTCAAGCCCCGTGTCGGGCTCTGGGCTGACAGCTCAGAGCCTGGAGCCTGCTTCAGATTTTGTGTCTCCCTCTCTCGCTGCCCCTCCTCACTCATACTTTCTCTCTCTCTCTCTCTCTCCAAAACAAATAAACACTAAAAAATTAAAAAATATATATATTTAATGCTTCATTTTCTTCAAAAAAAGTATCTAGTGCTAAATGCCTTCATTTCATAGACTTTGACTTTGGGCACTTAGTTGTTCAAATATGATAGTATCTATAGAACTACGATTACTCTTCTTATCATTCGATTGACCCAGTGTGATATACACAATCTTTATTTTAAAATATGTTTTTTTTTTAATTCTATCCCCTTCCCATATTCCTACAATTCTCAAATGAAATTCATTGTAATCTATAGCTAAGCTCAGTGCCTGAATATCATTAAATCTACAATGTTGTTGATTTAAAACATGTAATTATTTTTCCATGGTGTAAGAATTTCAGCTTTTCCTTAATATTCCTTAGCCAGTACTTTGTCTGTGAAATATGCTTACCAAAAAGGGTCTACAAAAAATGAAAATTTTCCTAAAAGTGAATATTATATATGTTTGCTTATTTTTTTTTAAGTTAGAGACTTTAAGGGAGAAAGGAAAGCAAAAAAGGAAAAGGAATAATTCTCCTTAAGAATAGAGGTCAATTACCTTTAAGTTTTGAACCACCTGGCTATTTCAAATGCTGCATCTACATCAACGTTATGTCATCTAGTAATTGTACATGGTCAGATAAAAGGAATGTGATCAGAATTCAGTATATCTAAAATCATTTTTTCCTTCAAAGGAGGGAAATATTAGAAGTGACAGAGGAAAAGTGCTTTGGTTACAAATATAATAATAAAAACTAGATAATTATATGCATGTCTTTTTTTTTAAGTTCACGTGTTATTGTGTATGTGTGTGAGAGAGAGAGAAAGAGAGAGAGAGAGATTGAGAGAGAGAGAGACTGTGTGCACACATGAGTGGAGGAGGGGCAGAGAGAGAGGGAGACACAAAATTCCAAGCAGGGTCTGCTTTGTCAGTGCAAAACCTGATGTGGGGCTCAAACTCAGGAACCATGAGATCATCACCTGAGCCTAAACCAAGAGTCAGATGTTTAACCAATTGAGCCATCTAGGCACCCCTTTATGTCTTTTTTCTCAATCGTTATAGTCTAATTTTTTTTTTCTAAAACTGAACTGTCAGATGTTCATAATGAGACCATATAAACGTTTATGACATTACTAATTTATTATATTTGAATAATTTTATTCTTATCAACTTCTGAATCATATAAATTGTGTATGTCAACTTAAGATAGAGTGATAGATATTGAGAAAGAGTACATTTTATATCCTAGGTTTTCTGATTCAGGACATCAGAGGTAGGTTAGTTGAGTGGTTCTGATTGGGGATCTTTTTTGGGGTTGCGTTGAGATATTGGCTAATACTGGAATATCTGCTTCCAAATTGGCCCACTTTTGTGGTGTTCAATGACAGAAGGCTCCAATTCTTTGCTACATGGGACTCTTCATGGCTATTTGAGCAACCTCAGGTTGTAGTGGCTGATTTCCTACAGATTAAGAAATCCCGTAGACGGAAAAATAATTTACAATGATTTCATGGCCTAGCCCCGATCACACGACCATATTCCGATAAACTGTTGGTAACACAGGTCAGCTCTATGGAATATGGGAGAGAACTTCAAAGGGGAGTGAATGGGTACCAGAAGGTTACAATCATTTGGGGCTCTTTCCCACACATCCAAAAGCCTTTGAATTGGGAGGGAACGATCTTCCTAGGGAAGAAAAAGCACACAGAAAAGCTATGGAACAGGAAAGAATTTGGCATTTTCAAAGTAGATTAAAAACAAACAAACAAACAAACAAACAGCAGACCAGTGAGCACCAAAGAGCAAGGTATAGGGAAGGGAGGCAGAAGAAGCCAGATCATATAATAGCTTGTACACGTGGTAAAAATTTTGGTGCTTATCCTAAGTGATAAGAGATCCACTGACGTGATTTAATCAATAGCGAGCTAGTATGAGTTCACTTTTTCAAGGATTACTTTGGTGACTGAGTAGTTATTAGATCATAGGGAATGAGAGAGAAGGCAGAAAGACCAAATATAGTCATTAATATGACTCGCTATAAGAAATCTGAAATGAAATTACAGCTTTCCCTGAAGAAGTAAAATTTGAGCAGTGTGTTAAAGATACTCATAATTCTAAGAGCTACTATGACCCCTATACTTTTAGAACTCTCACTGACTTTCATCCTTGAATGCAATACCAGGAAATTCATCATGTTTAATCTTCCTTTGCAGGAGACATATTAATTCATATTTTTAGACTTCAGTATAACAGTGACAATGCTTTCTTACTTTAAAATTTACAAAGTAATATGTCCTATATTATCTCTCATTTGTATACAATTCCACTAACGATGCTTTTGTAGCTTTTCCTATACTCAGATATGCTGACTACATTTATTTTCCTTGCGCACATGCCTTTTCTTTGCACTAATATTAAATATATTGAAAATCAGTGTCTGCTTCTAAAGTTTTACCCAGTTCTTCTTGAACTGTTTCTACCCTCAGGGTCTTCACTATGTTATGCCTACTTAGATCTTACGACAACATTTTCCATAAAACCCGGTCACTACATTTATATAAATGCTGATCTTTGAAAATCGAGAGGTAGTGATAAAAAATACCTGTAGCAAGAGACATGTTAGAACAATTAGACATTAAGAAAGGAAATAAAATATGCTACTCTTTTGAAAACTCGTAAAATTACTTTTTAAACTTAAAACCTTAAAAAACAGCTTGTCTCTTATTAGATTTCAGAGATTTTGGTAAGAATGTTACAGGGAATTTTGTTACATACAGTGTATGGTAAAAATACAGCAATAGAGCAGTTGGGAAGAAACATTGTCTTTTTTTGTGTTAAATGGTAGTATAGCAGCCTGTAAACCACAGAAATATTATGCCTTATACGATACCATGTGCCTTTTTCAAGGTGGGTGTTTTCAAACCTCTGTAGTCTCTTTCTGATTGCAATCTATATATTAACAAAAAAGCTTTCATGTTCATTCTGTCAATGCACAGTTCACATCGAAATGCAAGACTGTATTCCCAGAATACCAGAGTCACAATCTGAAAGTTTAGTGTGGCAATTCTCATTTCTTTCAAGCAATGAAGGGAATTTAGATAAGTGTTTTCTTTTTTTCTTTTTTCCAAACTTGAAGGTTTTTTTTTTAATTAAGTTTTTAATTTTAATTCCAATTCTGTTAACACACAGTGTTACATTAGATTCAGGTGTACAATCTAGTGATTCAAAGATTCTATACATTACTTAGTGCTCATCAGGGTAAGTGGGTTTTTTAATCCCTATCACCCATTTCACCCATCCCCCATCCATCTCCCCTCTGGTAATCATCAGATTGTTCTCTATAGTTAAGGGTCTGTTTCTTGGTGTCTCTCTCTCTCTTTTCCTTTGGTCATTTGTTTTGTTTCTTAAATTCCACATATGAATGAAATCATATGGTATTTGTCTTTCTCTGACTGTTTCCACTTAACATTATACTCTCTAGCTCCATCTATGTTGCTGCAAATGGAAAGATCTCATTCTTTTTTAATAGCTGAGATCATAGGGTAGCGCTATATTAAAATTTTTGAAGACCCTCCTGACTGTTCTGCAGAGTAGCTGCACCAGTTTGCATTCCCACCCACAGTGCAAAAGAATCCCTTTTTCTCTACATCCTCACCAACACTTGTTTCTTGTGTTTTTGATTTTAGCCATTTTGATGAGGGGGAGGTGATATGTCATCACAGTTTTGATTTGTGTATCCCTGATGATGAGTGATATTGAATATCTCTTCATGTGTCTATTGGCCATCTGTCTGTCTTCTTTGGAGAAATCCTGTTCATGCTGTCTGCCCATTTTTTAACTGGATTACTTGTTGTGGGGGTGCTGAGTATATAAGTTATTTATATATTTTGGATACTAACCACTTATTGGATGTGTCACTTGCAAATATTTTCTTTCAGTATGTCCCCTTTTAGTTTTGATGACTATTTCCTTCCCTGTGCAGAAACTTTTTTATTCTGATGTAGTCTCAATAGTTTATTTTTGCTTTTATTTCTCTTGCCACGGGAGACATATTTAGAAAAATGTTGCTATGGTCAATGTCAGAGATATTACTGTCTGTGCTCTCTTCTAGGATTTTTATGGCTTCATGTCTCACATATAGGTCTTAATCCATTTTGAGCTCACTTTTGTGTGCAGTGTAGAAAGTGGTTCAGTTTCATCCTTCCACATGTTGCTGTCCCGTTTTCTCAACACCATTTGTTCAAAAGATGGTCTTTTACCCACTGGATATTCTTTCTTGCTTTGTTGAAAATTAATTGAGCATACAAATGTGGGTTTATTTCTGGGCATTCTATTCTGTTCTATTGATCTATGTGTCTCTTTTTGTGCCAGTACCATACTGTTTTGTTCATTACAGCTTTGTGATATGAATTGAGTTATGGAATTGTGATGCCTCCAGCTTTCCTTTCCTTTTTTCAAAGTTTCTTTGATTACTTGGGGTCTTTTGGGGTTCCATACAAATTTCAGAATTGTTTGTTCTAGTTGTGTGAAGAATGCGGGTGGTATTCCGATAGAAATTGCATGAAATGTGCAGATTGCTTTGGGTAGTGTAGACATTTTACCAATATTTCTTTTTACAACCCATGGGCATGGAATGTCTTTCATTTCTTTGTATCATCTTGAATGTTTTCATCAATGTTTAATAGTTTTCAGAGTACAGGTCTTTCGTTTCTTTTTGTTTGTTTTCCCCTAAGGTCAGGAACAAGACAAATATGTTCACTCTCACCACTTTTATTCAGCATAGTACTGTTAAGTCCTAGCCACATCAGTTAGGCAACAAAAAGAAATAAAAGGTATCCCCATTGGTAAGGAAGAAGATAAATATTAATTAATGATAAAAAATGGAATGAATTAAACTCATGGATATGTCTTTCTATTAACCACTCTAGATATTTGTTTATTGGTAAAAAATCTAAATAAGTTAGGGGCATCTGGGTGGCTCAGTCGGTTGGGCGTCCGACTTCGGCTCAGGTCATGATCTCGCGGTCTGTGAGTTCAAGCCCCGCATCAGGCTCTGGGCTGACAGCTCAGAGCCTGGAGCCTGCTTCAGATTCTGTGCCTCCTTCTCTCTCTGCTCTTCCCCTGTTCACACTCTGTCTCTCTGTCAAAAATAAATAAATACTAAAAAAATTAAAAAAAAATCTAAATAAGTTAAAAGCTATTGACATGTTCCACATTACAGAGGCACAATTAAAACACCATGCCTTGGCAAAGAGAAAAGCACATAAGCACAAAAATCTAAAGGAAATATTTTAGTAGTCATGTTTCAAGCATGTGTGTATTTACTTGTATGTGTGTAGAGGTGTACGTTATAAATACAGGATATATGTGTATGTGTAAACATAAATGTGCACATATGAATACGTACTTATAGGTATATATTTATATGTATCATTAATTTATTCACACACACAGCCCAAATTATTTAGTTATTCTACCTAAATGACATTTCTTATTTCTCCACCAGTGCTAACAGAATTATAATGCCAATGATAAGCACTAATCACTTCAAAAATTTTTAAATTTTCTAGTAGTCACATTAAAATATATAAAAGCAGTGTCGCCTGGGTGGCTCAGTGGGTTGGCATCCGACTTCGGCTCATGATCTCACAGCCCAGGAGTTCAAGCCACGCGTTGGGCTCTGTGCTGGCCGCTCAGCTCTCTCTCTGCCCCTCCCCTGCTCACACTCTGTTGTCTGTTGCTCTCTCTCTCAAAAATAAAATAAACATTAAAACATATAAATATAAAAAAACAAAATGTGACATTAAGAATTAAGCATACTCATACATTTTATTCAATCCACTATATCCAAATATTATTTTAATGTGTAATCACGATAAAAATGATCATGATATATTTACCATTATGTTTTTCATACTAAGTCTTGCAAATCTGCCCGTATTTTATACCTACAGCACATCTCAATTAGTAATAACAATATTTCAAATACTCACTGGTCATATGTGGCCCTTTATTACCAAATTGGACATCATAGTTCTGGAATGACTTAAGGAAAACATTTTAATCCACTCTCACTCTAAATTGTTCCTTTAACAGAATTACCTTCCTTAAATGACATATCTTCTGAGAAAGTATAAAGAAAATTCCATGTACGACTTCTCAGCTGCCTGTATCAAGCGAAAGGTTTTTTTTGTTTTTTGGTTTTTTTTAACATTTATTTATTTTTGAGACAGAGAGAGACAGAGCATGACCGGGGGAGGGTCAGAGAGAGGGAGACACAGAATCCGAAACAGGCTCCAGGCTCTGAGCTGTCAGCACAGAGCCCGACCGGGGGCTCGAACTCACGGGCTGTGAGATCAGGACCTGAGCCGAAGTCGGCCGCTTCACCGACTGAGCCACCCAGGCGCCCCTCAAGCGAATTTTTTGACTTCAATTTAAAGAAAAAAAAAAAAAAGATAATATCGTATATTCCATAAAGATATAGATATATCAGAGCTGGTGTTCACCACACGAAAGCAGTCTTTTATGAGGAATGTATCTAATCATTCATATATTCTAAAATTAGTTTGAAAATATTTCAGGTACTTTATTTTGCTCAAAAGATTGACACGGAGCAGGTTTAAATGTATACAGTTAAGGAGCAAAGAAAACAGGGGAAAAGGAGGCAGAACACCCCTGAGACTTGAGAGCCCTGAATGACTGAATCCAGAAGCCTCAAGTGTTTGAACAAGGAGCCTTTAAAGAGAGGTTTGAGCTTGAGGGAGTATGAATGTCACGAGCTGGTAAAGCTACCAAGATTGCATTCTAAAGCTGTTTATTCCTGAAAGGGAGTGGGGAAATCTCATGGCCAAAGGAAAACAGAATTGAATGAGCTTCTGGCGTGTCTTGGGATTAGTGGTATGCCTCTTACATTATTTTTTCATGGTGGAGAATGAAAGCGTGAGGGGAGAAATACACCCGTTTGGCTCAGAGATCCAAAAGGGAGCGGGAGGTTTAGAAAGGTCAAATCCAGCCTTGGGAGTTTGTTTTGATGCATCCTGAGTTTGAATTGTTGTTTGGATTAATGAAAAATCTTTAACGTACAAAATTGGAAGCCAACTGGTGGAAAAGTTATTTCACAAAATTGCCTCCTTTGCATAATTCCTGGCACAGTTTGAAGTACTGTTGAAGCAAATTCAGGAGTTTGGTGTTTCTCTTTACATTAATACTTTATAACTGGGTAAGGTTAGTATTAAAGAAAAGACAAACAAACAATCGTATTATTTTATTTGGTTCAGAAGTAGTGGCTGAAAAAAAACAATTCAAAGTGAGAAAGCTAGTATTTCTTCTTTCACTCAAAGTCTCCAGAACCCTTGTCCAGAGTATCCCTTCTTTTTTTTTTTTAAAGTTTATTTATTTATTTTGAAAGAGAAAGAGAGAGAGAAAGCATGTGAGAGCTCATGCACACAAGTGGGGGAGGGGCAGAGAGAGAGAGGGAGAGAGAGAGAACTCCAAGGAGGCTGTGTACTATCCGTGTAGATAAGGGGCTGGATCTCACAAACCATGAGAGCATGACCTGAGCTGAAACCAAGAGTCGGACACTTAACTGACTGAGCCACCTAGGCACCCAAAAGTATCCCTTCTTAGGGACATAACCTGCCAGGATCCATTTTTTATCTAAACATATTCTATGGGTTACCTTCTCAGAAGTAGGTGCACTTTAAAATAACAATGAAAGAAAAGCTATGTGTACTTTTTAAATGAAATTTAAAACTTTTGAACTCCCTAGTGTGAGGAAACTATTTGGAACACTGGGATTTCTCCCATTATTCTTCAAATTATGTCAAATGTTCAATTACCCATTCACATCGCAAATTCAAGATTGAGTCTCCAAACTTGGGGAAGTTCGTGGATGGTAGAAGCAACAAAACAGGGATGCCAATGTCAATGATAGAGGAGGAAAGAGGAAAACTCAAACATGCTTTGCACATGAACATGACCAAATTATACTGCACTGAAACTATAGATTCTGTTGTTCTAAGTAGTTGAGGCCAACATGCATTTACACACTAGTTTTTTCCAGAGAATGGACCCGTCATCTTTCCTGACACCCTCTCCCAAGGGTATAGTAAGATAAAAACGGAATATCTGTAAGACTGGCCCTAAGGCAACTTTGCTACATTCTCCATCATGAAAATAATTTTCCAACACTGCATTTAAAATATTAATTTCTGGGGTGCCTGGGTGGCTCAGTCGGTTGAGCGTCCGACTTCAGCTCAGGTCACGATCTCGCGGTTCATGAGTTCGAGCCCCAAGTCAGGCTCTGGGCTGATGGCTCAGAGCCTGGAGCCTGCTTCCGATTCTGTGTCTCCCTCTCTCTCTGCCCCTCCCCCATTCATGCTCTGTCTCTCTCTGTCTCAAAAGTAAACATTAAAAAAAATTTAAAAAAATAAATAAAAAATAAAATATTAATTTCTAATTCTTAGCTTTTGAGATAGCATACTCTTTTGAAACTATTATTGTTTATATGTTTTTTTTCATGCCTGTGGTCATGTAGGCATTCTATTCTTGCCTCTCTGTAGTGTCCTTAATGAAGACCCCCCATCTGCCTCATGGACCCAAAAGTTTTTAGATCTGCTCTAACTTTTAAAAAATTATTTAAATTACTTTTCATTCAAAGTTCAAAGTACAACCTAATATGGCTTTGGTATCAAAATTAAACTTTAAATTTGTGAAGAAAAACAACAGTAAGTCATAGTCAGTGTTTTTGTTTGTTTGGTTTTTGTCTTTTTTTGTTTTCTGTTTGTTTGTTTGTTTGCTTCTGCAAAGAAAAATTTTAAATTGTATGCCTGGGCAAATCTTATATTCTATATTTGTTACAAACCCCACAAATGTTTGAAAATTGTCCAAAACATAAACATAATGAATTAATTTACCTGACAAATAGTGGTTGCCTTTCTTTTCTTTTTAATGCTTTTTGGCTTGTGTATCAGTACAATAAGGAAACCAAATGTGGGAAAGTGCCTATCGTGGAGACTTGTTAACATAGAAATGTATTGTTTGAAGTAAAAAAAAAAAGCAAAATATATTAATTCTGATGGAAAGACTTAGAATATACAATTTATACATCAGCGTTCTTAACAGAGGACTGACTACCTTAAGATATTGCTTGTTTGACATCTCCAAAGAGTAGTCAAACCAGTTTTTCTTGTTCACATTATCAATTGTGTGTATTACCAAGCTATTCTGTTTTCAGTCACAACTTGGGGACCGACTCACTTGGTACATTCTTTATTTTTTCTCAATGTTTATTTCTTTATTTTGAGAGAGATTGTGCACAAGTGCACACAAGCAGGGGAGGGGTACAGAGAGACAATACCAAGCGGCCCCACTCTGACAGTGCAGAGCCCAACACGGCCATGACCCTGAGATCATGACCTGAGTCGAAACCAAGAGTTGGTTGCTTACCTGACTGGGCCACCCTGGCACCCCTTAGCACATTCTTAAACGAACTGTTGCCCTGCCATTCTACCCAAAAGACGGCTGATTTTCGTTGGTTAACATATAATTAGGAAAGTATATCTAGTTTCATTGATTTTATAATTATTTTATAAATAAATGTCAGTGTTTCAGTTTATTTATCCATACAATAAATACTGGTCTTCAGAAATGAAATTGCCAAGGAAGGGAATGAGGAAGATACTTTAGGAACCAAATGACTGAAAATGTTGAAAAACAATGACCAACAATGTCAATTTAGAAGTCAATAGAACAACAGCCATTTTTCTGGACGGTTAGGTAAACATAGTGATAAGCTGCTGTGAAATCTGGCAAGTGTGGAAATGGATAAGTCAAGATATCCAAGTATTTAATGTGTTACAATTTGAATATTAGTTCTCTAAGCGATTTCAATATCTTGAGAGCAATTACATAACAGAGAAAAACTGGCAAAATCCCAATACATATCAGACATTAATGTGACTTATTTGTATAAAGGATCTGAGAAAGACAACTCTTCCTAAGTCAATTATGGATGCATTGTCTATGGAATGAATTAGAAGGGTCTATGTTGCTCTTCTTTATAATTCCTCAGATACAATAATGCTTGGTGACCTTTTAGAAAATTGACATGCCAGGATAATTTTAATTGCCTCAGATCCATATTGCAAGCCCATGATGGATCAAATAAAAGATGGTCATTTTGTGGTCTAATCTTACAAAGAATACTTACAATCTGAAAGTGAATGCTAAGTATATTTCCATTAGATTTATAACATTAAAAATTAAAATTTCACACACAGTTGGGAATTGGTAAATGAGTATTTGCTAATAGTTCTTCAGGAAAAAAAATTAGGCAGTTATACATCTACAGTGAAATAAATATATCTTTCATGAAAATTTGGTTGGTTCTAGTATTCAGTAGCGTGCATATACTGAATTCATTAATTCTCATAACGTTATGGACAAAATACACTTTCCCAAGGAAGCAGTGATGATTCATAGCAATACATTTCTGGGCTGTACAGGCAAGTAATGGGTTATTATAACAACGGACAATATTTGCACTCATGACGGTAATTTTTTGCTTATTTTTTGCTCTACCATAGTTCCATGTAGAGAACTGCAATTTCTTTAACTTAATTGTTTTGCAAAATGTGCAAGTATAAGGTGAATCAAAGCTGTCAAATCCAGGGAATTTTGGACTCAGACTTACCACTACCTCCCAAGGCAAATTAGTTGCTTCACCTCTAAGAACTGTAATTTAACTCTTCATGTAAGAAACAAGAGGAAGAAACAAGCTAGGTAGACATTGATCTTGATTGTTTACTTTGGGCCAGAGATGGTTCCATTTGCTCTGTATCTCCACATCATTTTCACCATCCCTCTTACGGCTAGTTACTAACAATTTGGTGTAAGTTATGACACCAGTCTTTTAATAAATGAAAGCCATACCTAGTCATGTTAGGTCACCATCTGCAATAAAACAAGTATGGCTGATCCACAGTCATTAGGATATATACACACACACACACACACACACACACATATACACATATATATATAATATGCAGAATTATAGATGACATATATGAGTGATGTATATATGGGTGACATTATAAATGACATATGTAATCTCCATAAATCACTCATATATGTTATCTCTTTTATAGTTCTGCATATGATATATTGATATTTTTTTTTCATTTTACAAATAAAAAAATCTTCTATGACCTGAAATTCTCCACTATTCTACACTAGAATAACTAGCAGAATGAGGCTTAAACCTAAGACTTAAATATTGTGTTTTGTATACTTTAAAATGCTGGGCTTATGTTGGAACCCCACTGAGACATCTCACATGCCTATCCTGTAATGACGAACAGTGTGCTTTGGTAAAGCCATTGAGCTAAGTCTAGAGTGCAACTTCACAGATACAAAGAGGCAATTTATCTCCCTCCATGCAAACATGGCTCCACACCATAAGATTTTTAGTTTGTTTGACTTTATTCCTCAACATTCTCTTTAACGTGTTTAAATTGCTCAGCACTCTTCCTAAATACCTCGCATCAGGAAACCCCCATGGGTTAACCCTTTTTACAACTGCATTTCTCATATTCAACGCCATCCTTGTTAAGATGTCTTTCTGTAGTTTTACTCTTTCAATAATGAGAAAAATACATAAGTTTCACCAGGTATTTATGTGAACAAACAAACATATTATTTGCTCCTCTAGGCACATAATGCAATACATAACATTCCAGCAGTGATTTATTGTTACTGTCTTTAAGTATTGCTATTACTAAAGTGCATAGAGATACAATACATTACCTAAGTGAAATAATCTATGGTTATAACTATTCTAGTGTATTTGTCAATGCTGTCCTTCGAACCCTTTGACAATCTCTCTGGGTCTTCCTGTTAGAATAAAATTCAAATATTTTGACGAGCAGTCAAATCCGAGTATATTTTCAGTACATATGGAGAATAAATGCCCCAAAACATAAATCAAGGGAATACTATAATGTATGAGATTTTCTGAAGGTATAAAAGTTTCTCTAGGGGGAGAAACTTAAAATTAGATCTTTAGCAAGCTCAGAATAGAGCTAAGTGTGTGGAAACCAGTTAAAAATCAAGAGCATATTAATGCTCTAACAAGTCGTACTAATAAAATAATTGTGTTCTATTTACTTTCATAAAATATATGGAGATATTGATTTTTTGTCATGCAAAAATGCTTCACAAATATCTAGGTACCTAAATCCTCCCAAGAAGATGCAGAGTTAATAGTTTGGTATAATTTACGGCAAAGAACAAAATTCTCTTATAGAGTAATCTCACCACAATTTTTAAAGCCGGAAACTAGAACTCTTAAATCCTTTTGTACCTGATTTTCATCTTCATAAGTAGCAGATTGATTGGGTCTCTATCAGCTCTAGCAATGTTTGTTCCTACCTTTATTAATAGGTTGTTCCTTCAGATCAATATAGCAAGAAATAATAAGTGGAGTAGCTCAAATAGGTCTAGATGCCCTGTTGCTGCCTGTTCTCTTCACACACTCCACTTACAGACCCTTCTAGATCTGAAGAAATGATTTCAGGAATTTCAAGTAGCCTCAATTATAAATTGCACTTATAATGGCCAACCTACACACAGTTCTTTACTGATTCTTTTTACACATATTTTCTAATGTAAATGAAAAGCACTCTTGAGATTTTGATTATTGACCAATAACCAGTTGCATATTCATCAAATGCCTGGAACGTGACAGCCCTTAGGTTGGTGCTGGGGAAATGAACGTCAACAGCAGCAGCCAGACTCCTCTACTCCTAGAGCCAAGACTTGGTAATAGAAATAGGTATCGATTAAACAATCAAGGAAAGTAAAATCATCTGTCTGATAAATGCCATGAAGGGAAATTAATGATTGTGTGAGAGCTGATAATAAGAGATTTGACCTAATCATGCAAGCCTTAGAAGGGTCCTGAGGGAGGTTGATGGAGATGAGATCTAAGGATAATAGAAAGTAGTGAGGGGGATAGAAGAGAGTTTCAGGCAAAGTTCTGGAAGCTGTAGTGGCTGGCCTCATATGTGCAGTGAGGTAAGCAAGATTGGTGTGACTGATACTGAGAGAGTTGGAAGGAGCATGCTAGAAAGTGAGTGTGAAGTTTGGGTTACGTCTCCCTCGGCCATGCTAACACTAATTTGACATCAGGACAGATAGCTAACTATGCATTTGAAAACGATTACACTGGCTTCCATATTCGAAATATTTGTTTATGTGTGTAAATGGATATCAGGTGGGGAAGGGAGACGCGAGGTTACCAGTCTTTAAATACTGCAAACACTTAAGCGAGAGGCAAAGTAGCTAGGACTAACAGGCAACTATGGAGGAGTGGATAGACTTAAGATACCATTAAGAAGAAAAATGATAGGGCCCAGAGATAAGGTAAATGTGGCAGCAGAAAGGCAGATACATGTAAAATATCATCCTCACGTTTGTGAGATTCTAGAGTAAGCTGGATCTTGCACAACTAGAAGGTTGAATCCTCGCTGAATTAGAGAACATTGAATCATGGTTTGGGCTTAAAAAGAATATCAGGAAGTAAGCTTGTCACATTTAGCGTGGGGTGGCTGGGAGATGCCCAGTGGGAGATGTTTTGTTGGTAGTTGATTGAGTTTGTAAGAGAGATCTGAACCAGAGTAATATCGTTGAGTGTCAACAGTGTAATATAGAATAATATAATAGAGGTTTCGCTTTCCATAGAATCTTATGTTTATAAAATGTGTCTTTAAGTTTGGCAAAATGCATTGATGGAGCAATATGAAAATACTGCAAAGTTCACGTTTTGCAATTTTATTTTAAACAGCAATAACTGAATAATACCTTGGAAAATAAAATTAACTTAGAACTTTAAAAAGTACTGCAGCATTGGTTTTATGGGGACTTAGATCAGATAAAACTAGAGAAGGAATTTTTCTTTTGGTTACAACTCAATACATATAATTGACAGTCTAAAAGCCTCTGCTAAGAGAGAATTTGAAAGTTACTAAAAGAAGCCAGTTTCATTATGTGCAAAATTGTTCAGTGTATATGTGTGTTTCCATGTGATTTATCTAACAGACACACATCTGTATAGTACTCTAATGTTTCAGAAAGTATTGTGCTTGATTTACTTATTTTAACACAGTTAATGAACACACACACACACACACCTATGAGAAAGGCACTTTTACTTACCATTTTGCTGATCAGGAAAATGAATCATAAAGGAGCTAAACATCCTTTGACAGCTCATCCAGCTACCAAAGGAAGTGGTCAGGAGCCAAACACTGTTGGCCCCCTCCAATGTTCCCACTCTTGTGTAAATGACACTTTTGTTCCTTAGGCACTGGCCCAACCTCTCTTTCCTAAGATTCCCTACCCTTTATCATAACTTCTTATTCCATTGTCATGACTTGCATTGATTTCCTGTGGGAAGAGGATTCTTCCCCACCTCATAAGATCACACTTGGCCATTTGACTTGCTCTAGCCAATGGGATGTAAACAGAAATGACAGATGTCGGTCTAAGATTGGAGAATCATTAAGGGCACAGGGTGGCTCAGTCAGTTAAGGGTCTGACTCTTGATTTGCGCCCAGGTCATGATCTCATAGTTGTGAGATCGAGCCCTGCGCTGGGCTCTGTGTTGGGGTGGAGATTGCTTAAGATTCTCTTTCCCTCTCCCTCTCCCTCTCCCTCTCCCTCTCCCTCTCCCTCTCCCTCTGCCTCTCCCCCATTTTCTCTCTCTCTCTCTCTGTGTCTCTCAAAAAAGAAAACCAAAGAAAGGAGAAGAATCATTAAGTGCTTTCACCAGCTCTCTTCCTTCCAGCAACAACAGTGTGTGATAGATAGGCCTACTCCTTCATTCTGGGTCCCAGAATAAGTCACACGAGTAGAGACACAAATAACCTACTGCTACTAGCATCAAAAGTAAAGGAAAAATAAATTTGTGGTTGTAAAACATTCATATGAGTGGGTATCATTTAAATTTAACTTCATATTTCTCTTTAGAGGAGTAACAATGAATAAAAAAGTTGAGAAATACTCTTATAAGATAATGAGAATTTAAAGTTGCTCTATTTCTACCTCTTTACCTAATAAAGCTTGACTATCACTGACTTTTAAGTACTGTGTAATGATTCTTCACAAACAACAACAACAAAAAATTTCTATTTATAAGCAAGTAAATGGTATATTCAGGATAGTAAATATTTTAATACTGTAGAATGACGTCACCACAAATATCCTTTTAAAACTACACATGGCTTTATCAACCGCCGTTTCTTATTAAAACTAGAAATCGGAGACTTGGCATTGAAATGTAAAATATATTTTGTTTTAATTTTCATTTGTATTCATAATACTGTGTATAAAATTTTCCATAAGGCTTTTAGGATTTTGTCTTTCTGTTCTTTTTTTTTTTTTTTTTTTTTTGGCATGGTCCACTTTGGCTATATGTAAATCCTCTCTCTTCTGTATTTTGATTTTTAGAGAGATTTATATTTATTGAATGCATTATGTTTGTTGACTTTGTATTGACTTTTATTAATATAAGTGCTTACTTCCATAGATAATTTTTGAATTCCTACTACGGGACAAGCAAAGCGTTTGCTTATTCTCAAAATCATGTTTCCCAGAATTTTTAACAATTGTTACAATATCATTTTTCTTGTTGCTCAGGTATCATGTAGCAGTCTTGCTTTATTTTAAAAAAATCAGGAGTGTCTGTGTGGCTCAGTCAGTTGAGCATGTAACTCTTGATTTTGGCTCAGGTCACGATCCCAGGTTGAGTCCTGTGTTAGGCTCTGCACTGAGCACAGAGCCTGCTTAAGATTCTTTCTCTCTCTCTCTCTCCCTTTACCCCCTCCCCTGCAATGCTCCCTTTCTCCCTCTCTCTCTCTCAAATAAAAAAAAAAATAATTAAAAACATCAAAGCCTTTGGAGTTTACCACTATCTAATATCACCATCATTATCAACAGAAACAAATACAGAAAATACAGTACACAACGCGAGTAATTAAGATTTATATTAAAATATGTTCAATTTAACCAGGTAAAGTTTGTTTGGTAAAGAAACATTACCATATAACATTAATAATTTTTAAACCTGGAGAATATCAAAAGTTCATTTTTAGTAACTTGAGGAAAACCTCTGGTCTTATTCATTATTTTATATTCAACAGCATGTTCAATGACTGACAGATTGTAAACAAACAAAAAAACAAAGTCAGGAGGTAATGAATGACTAGCTGTTGTTTCCAACGCATCGGCACATCCCTAGGAAATTCATCCTTTAACTGTTTATTCCTTTCATTCACACTAAACTGTGACAAAACATTCCCTTATTAAGTATCTTTTGTTCATGAATAACTTTACTTAGCCATCCTTTAAGTAGAAGAAAAAAAGCTACATAGGGTTAGAATATTATAGTAAATTAATTTGGTTTTATTACTGTTCTATAGTCCCTCTTATGGTAATGGTTTATATATTTTTCGTATATTTCTTGAAAAGTATTAGATAGGAGCACTGTCTTGAGAGAACTGTAATTCTGGCATATTTTTGAGATCTGTAAAAATGTTGCATGCTAACAGCTACTGTTAGTCCCCTGTTTCTTGAATTCTCTACATATCTTCTCTTTCTTGTAAAGAAAATCCATCAGGAGAGTAGTCACTTCTTAGCCCTTTGTTTTTACAGTCAATAAGAACATAATTCTTTTACCCTACTTTATGAATGCACTAGGCCTTTGCATATTAAAGAACAACATAAATAAAAATAACTCTACGCTTAAAGAAAAAATATAAGAAAAAGAAATCTACTTTTCTTTTATCTACATTTTCCTTCTTCATTTATTTTCTACAACAAATCCATTCCTCAACAACTGATAATAACACTTGAATTAATGCTGTCTCTCTAATCACGTTGAGAAAAGAATAGAATGTGGTTCTAGTCTAGTTGTTGTTGTTTATTTCCTGTTCCTAGAATCATCAGCATTCTCTTCCTGAGTAAAGCAAGCAAGTCATTAATTAGTATAAACAGTGGTTACCTTGAAAATCAACAAGGTTCCAGTACACAATCAAAGCCAGCCATCTACTTAGAATACAACCTATAATCAGGCCAGAGCAGTTGTGCATATTGAGTAAGAGAGCAGTATAGCAGAAATTTGTCAGGCCACAATAATCTAAGATCATACAGCATAAACTAATTTTTTTTTTTTTTTGTCAAACCAATCCAGTTACAGCAACAAAATCAAATCTACTATATTATTTAAGTGATAAACAATCTGTAGAGTAGTGTAGTTAAAGAGCACTCAACCATTTCCCAAGACGTCCATCGTGCTGCATATCCACCCCAGGGTGCTTTATAGCAGCAGGAAGCATATTTGAGAAATGGTTCATTCCTTTACTTAGCAACACTCACCAGTATGAAGCGTACTTAAAACTATGTGTTTCTGTTCTGAAGCTTATCGTTGCCTGTATTTTCCTTCCACAATTTGATTTTACCTGCATGGTTGATTTGTTTTATATTGAAACAGATCTGAAAAATTATAGAGGACTAAAAGCATCAGGTTTATGACCTGTCTTGGATGAAGATACCCTTGCTTCTTTTGAATAAAAATAACAAGAGAGTAGAAGATTCTGTTCAATTCAATACAACCTGTGAAGTGTATTAACCCTCTCACTATTCATATTTCTTCTATAGTTCAAAGCACATCACTATGACACCCAGTTTCTTTACTCATATAGCAATTTTTTTACATAATTTTGCATCCTTATCTATAAGCATCATAGCAGTCAATACTAATTAAGTTGGAAAAAAGCCAACCTGTATGTTAAAGACCTGTATATTAAAAAAATACGTATTAGCAACTTGTCATGGATATGAGATCAAATGACAGAGGTTGGTATCTATAGACCAGAAAAATGTAGTTAAAATACAAAAATCTGCACTAAACATTTTAGTAGCACTTGAACAAATTACAAGGGGAGAAAGGGCAGAAATGTTTAAATTTCTTTCATCTCCTGCCGAGTGTCGCTGGTCCTCTGGCTTTATTGCAGTTTCCTTGCCATGACCACCAGCACTGACTATACAGTTGGTGAGCAACTTCTGCTCCATTCTTGAGAAACGTAATGGCTTACATCTGTCTTACATTCTTAGGGGATGTGTCCGGAAACCTAAAGTGAAAACTGCGATGGCTGACTCCTCTAACATTTTCCTCCACTACTTTCTAGATTATCTAGGACACATGCAATCAGACATCTCTATGGGAATTGTTCAGTCAAATGTTACCATCCCGTAGCATGGTGGCACGTCTAATGCACATATTTTTAATTTTTTTTTTATATTTGTATTTTTTTTTAATTTTTTTTCAACTTTTTTTATTTATTTTTGGGACAGAGAGAGACAGAGCATGAACGGGGGAGGGGCAGAGAGAGAGGGAGACACAGAATCGGAAACAGGCTCCAGGCTCCGAGCCATCAGCCCAGAGCCTGACGCGGGGCTCGAACTCACGGACCGCGAGATCGTGACCTGGCTGAAGTCAGACGCTTAACCGACTGCGCCACCCAGGCGCCCCATATTTTTAATTTTTAATCTGTTTTGACAAGATACGATTTCTTAAATTCCTCTTGCTTTGGCTTCTCTTGAGCTATGTAATTCCTGTTCTATTTCTGTTCTTTCAAAGGGATTCACAACCGTACTGCCTTTTGCCCCCAAATAAACATTTATCACATTTTAGTCTTTTCTCTTCACCTCTCTTTCAGTGTTAATGTCCTTAAGTATTCCATCCACTGAATTTACAGGTTACCAAATCGATATTTCTATTGTTAAGCCTCATGTAATCTGTACTACTCCTATATCAGACACACTGGGATTCCTGAGATCTCTTCATTCTATCCTTAGGAATCCATAATCAGTCTTTAGCCAAATCCCCTATATTTTCAACCTCTTCTGTAAGCATTTCTTTAGCTTACAGAAATCTGACAGAAATCAGAAGAGACAGAAATCTGACTCTTTCATGTCATTCTTCCTACTGGATTCTTCCTACTGGAGCTAGAAATGTCTGAAGGGGGTAGTGAGGAGCAATGATATTTCTAGCTCCAGTAGGAGCTTCAAACAATTCCTCCTCCGGCCTTTCTGAACAGTCAGCTTTAAATCTCACGTTATCAGATTATATTATCATGACACTGCCTTGCGGTTGTCATTTACTGACACTAGATTCGTTTTCTTTCTTTATGACGGTTTCAACCTCCACCCTACACTCTCCCCAGTATAACTAGTTTTAATTGGGATCGTTGCAAAATGCACTTAAAAAGTGTTTCCAATTCTCCGAAGTCTTGATTTTTCTCCGAGACTTCTCTTAATCTCACAATTACGTCAGCTGTTCACTGCTGTGGTCATTCGTTGGTTTTGTTGGTGGTGGTGATGTGTATTTGTTTTAAAATGACCAATTCGGCAAGTCCTTTATGATCTTGATTACAGGGACTCACTGTCCAGCAATTCCTATATTTCTAGCCCATTTCTTCTAGAACATTGATTCCAATAATTCTGCAACTCCGTCAGGACTTCCAGTTTCTTGTTCCTAGCACCTTTTCCTTGTCCTTCATCTTCTAACTGTTCTCACTCCATTCCTTGCTCAGAATAAACATCCGCTGAATCCCTTTTCCCTGACTTGTTTCATTTGATTTGCTTGGAGAAAAAAAAATTTATTTATTTTGAATCTGAAAACATGCCAGCAAGTCTGGAGGAGAAGACACAATCATGCTAACGGGATACACAATTAATACACGGCCTTAAAACTTAAGGGGGTTCTTGATGCTGTTAGAAAAACTTATCTTTGCCTGAACCTCTTCACTTTTTCTCTCTGCTCACCTGCTTCGCATGTCTCCTCTCTTTTCAAGCCTTCTTCCATTTTCATTTGCAGCTAATTATCTTGATTCCTATTTCTTTGAGAAAAGTTAACCAATTGCTAAAAAACACCACAAATTTCCACAGTCACAGGCACGCACACATACACATGACTGTCTCACATATTCTGTTCTCCTACCTATTACCATAGATAAAACTACCCATCCTCATGCCTGAAATCAACTCCTCCATTTGGACACTAAATTCCACCCCCTCGTGCCTGGTTTTTAAACATTTATCCAGAAATTCTACCCCTCTTTTCTATCTGTCAAATCCCAACCTTAAATATCCATCCCAGATAATTATTTTCACAGTTACACATGTAACCTTAACTTTAAGAAAGCATATATTTTCCTCAGATATTAAAAAATATTATATCTCTTAGTGGGTTGTTTGTACATAGATGTTAGTTTTATTATCATTACATAATATTACATGTTACATAAAAGTTGCATATATGTGTATCACATGCATATATTACATATACATCACTTTTTTTTGTATATATAACAATTCACAACAAAATCTTTAAAAGACAAATAAGAAAAAAATATGGCATTTAGAGGGTGATCAATTTATTTTCTCATTGGGATGAATTTCCATTAAAAATTACTTCAGGGGCACCTGAGTGGCTCAGTCGGTGAAGCGCCTGACTCTTGATTTCAGCTCCAGTCATGATCTCACAGTTCACGAGATCGAGTCCCCTGCCGGGCTCTGTGCTGACAGCATGGAACCTGCTTGGGATTTTCTCCCTTTTCCCTTTCCCCACTTGCACGCTCTCACTCTCTCTCAAAATAAATAAATTAACTTAAAAAACTTACTTCAAACATTCAGACCACTTGCTTGCATGTGCGCACACACATGGAAGATTTCATGAATGAATCCGAGGCAAACCACCCCAAGGTTTACAGGGTGCTGAGAATGAGAGAGCATCTGTGTCCAGGAGACCATGAAATACAGCTAACAAACTTGTAGGTCAAGAGCACTTCTCAAGGCCCTATTTCCATCAGAAGGGGCTCTCAATAGCTTTCTATTTTCTATTGCAGTCTGCCTTAATAACTCAGTTTAATTTTTGACACTCTGATTTTTCACTGTTTCTTAACATGTACTTACTTCTCTAAATAGTCTTTCTTGACCATTGCTCCCTCAGAGGGAGTTAATTCCCCCATTCACTTTACTTCTAATTTACTTCATTTCCCCACTGGTCACCAATAATATACGTGTGTGTGTTTGCACGTGTGTTACATCTGTATCTGTGTGGACATGCTTCTACATTGGCTAGATTTTGAATTACTTGACCAAACGGCTATTTAGTTGGTCTTTGTGTCCCTGTATCTTCCATAGCCATTTAAATCAAAGTTTTAAAAATTTGAATGAAATTATAAAACTAATCTCCCCAAGTTTCCATTCCCATTTTTACGTGTCTAGTCTTTTCTAATATAACTTTTGCCTCGTCTATCGAATCTTCTTTCTACGATGGCTTCCCTGACAATTTAATCCAAACTGCGGTCCTCTTTTTTTCTGAAATAATATAACACTTATAACGTGTATATCAAAACTTAGCACAAATATAGACGACAGATAATGGTAAGAGATTATTGCTATCTCAGCATGGATGCTGGTAGCTGATAAGAACTCTGGCCATATTCTCTCAAGATGTCTTCTAGTCCCAAAACCTGTTCAAGAGTGAAGAAAAATGGCCATGCAACAGATTGTTTGGGCTATGCTAATTGAGTATAAATTCACAGTCTTGGCTCAGAACTTCCTTTTAGTGTTTATGAACACATTGGTTAGAGGCCAATTATTTTGCTGCAATATTATTCCAGAAGCACCCAACTTTTTCATGAAGAAACTGTGTCTCACAAAAGTCCTCTGTAGTTGTATTCCTTCTTCCCCAAACATTCAGGCACATTCTTCTTATTCATCTCTTCCATCCATAGAAATGTCAGCAAAAATAAGACAGGATATATATATATATATATATACACACACACACACACATATATATATATATACACATATATATATGTGTATATATATATGTGTATATATATATATATGTGTGTGTGTGTGTGTATATATATATATATATTTTTTTTTTTTTTTTTTTTTTTTTTTTTTTTGCTTAGATCCATGATCTAACATTCTTTACTGCTATCTTCGCTTGCAAGCCTCTAAAAATAGACTCTTGTAATATTTTTCTTGGGTGGTATTGCTTTTAACCCCCATAGTGAACTTTATTTTCTGTTTTATTTTTTTAATGTTTGTTCCAAACTTATGCTCATTGCTCCACACTTAAAGAATATGTATTTGTCCCTTGATAGGAGAAGGAACCACTGAAGCAGACATTATTTTTTAAAAAGAGATCATGAAATTGCCCAACGGTAATAAGTCACTAAATATAAAAGGATGACCACTACATCAGAATAATTTTCTAGTAATTTATAACTGAAAACTCAAACTTTCTGTTTCCACAAGTTTCTTTTCTGTCTCCAGTTTTAGTCTAATATCCAAAGCACACTGGAGAAAATAGTCCTCTGATCATTTCAGAAAACCATAATTACTTGCAGCGGAACTGATCCCTGAACTCAGGTCTTAGCAGGTAAAGAAAAAAGCAATCAGCTCATTTTTAAAGGCTAAAAAATAATCATGATTTTTATGTGCTTTTCCCCTTTTACTGCCATTTCATATATAATATGCTAGTAATTTCCGTGGGAAGGGTGCATTTTATGGAGTGGAGGATTTTATTTTATTTTTTTTTATTTTCCCATAATGTTCCTTCTATTACTAACCTCTGATGTTATTAAATCCCACCATGATATTTTTTCTGGTAATAAAGCCTATGAAAGTACAATTTTTCAAAAATTTCATTAAGACCAGCCCATGAACTACTTCCTGACTTATTCCTGTGTGGACAGAGTTCCTCACATCTTCCCACCTCCTGGCGCTCACCCTCCATTATGTCTGAGAAAGAAATCAGATTTGCAATTTTCTTGTTAGTGCAGTGAAAAGGGGATTTGTAGTTTTCAAGAAAATCCTAAGTATTATTTACGCTAGTTTGAATTAATATAGTTGCCAAGATATAAAATTTTAAAGTTTTTTATGAATGTGGAGAATACTGAACAATGTTTTAAATTAAAAAAAAAAAAAATAGACCTGTCATGACTTCTATGTGCCACAATGAAACTAAGGAAAAAAATATATATATATTATATATATTACATATAATATATATATGTAATATATATGTTATATATAACATATAATATATATATGTAATATATATGTTATATATAACATATATATTATATATGTAATATATATGTTATATATAACATATATATTATATGTAATATATATGTATATATAACATATATATATCATATATGTAATATATATGTATATATATTATATATATGTAATATATGTATATATATTATATATACACAATATACACAATATATATTATATATTATATATATTACATATGTTATATATATGTAATATATATGTATATATATGTTATATATATACAATTATATATTACATATATATATAATATATATATATATTCACCTTATTTATCCATTTTCAAAAAAAAGGATTGAAATAGGAATGAATTATGTGTGTTGCTTTTTCAAAGACCAGTTTTATAGAAGAAACACTAAGGATCACTTTCGTTTTGCTTTATATTGGGAAATATATCTCCAATATTAAAATACCATGTTCCCTTTCTTCTAAATTACCCCTCCCCCCATTTTTCTATTATTGGAAGCCAGAATCTTTTAATGTCTGGGTCAAGGATAACCAAAGGTCCTACTTACTTATATACTTCAAAATGACAATTTTTCTTTTATGTTTCCTTTTGTTTATGGTTCGTTTCCTGAGGGAACTTTTGTGACTGCTCCCCATATCTGGTTTCCCCTTGTCTATCTCTTTAGCCTCACCAGTTGTCACTCCAGGCAGTTCGCAGATCACCTGGCCTCCTTGACGCTGGATGATCGAGGGCCTGTGAGTCACTGCCTTCTAAGAAGAGTGCTTTCTCCACTCATTTTTGAAATGACAAAAGTGTAGAAATGGAGAACACAGAAGTGGTTGGCAGCGATGTAAGGTGTGGGAGGGAACGAAGTGTAGTTCCAAAATGACAACACAAGGGATGCTTGAGGTAATGAAACTGTTCTGTATCTTGAATGTGATAAAGTTTATTAGAACTAAACGCATATACAAACACAAATGAAAGTAAAATTGCAGATATCTGTACAAGATGAGTGGATCATATCAAAGTCAATCATCCAGACGTGATATTGTATACACGTTTTGACATTAATACAGTATCACATTCAGGGAAATTAATCAGATAATGGTTCCAAAGGTCCTCTCTGTGTTATTTGTTACAACTGCATGAAAAATTACAAACACCTCAAAATGAAAATTTTAATTAAAAAAATAAATAAACTTGGGCCACCTAAGTGTCCAACTCTTAATTTTGGCTCAGGTCAAAATCTCACAGTTCATGAGTTCAAGCCCCTCATAGGGCTCTGCACTGACAGTGTGGAGCCTGCTTGGGATTCTCTTTCTCCCTCCTTCTCTGCTCTTCCCCTGCTTTCTCTCTTTCTGTCTTTCTTTCTCTCTCAAAATGAGTAAATAAATAAACTAACTAGCTAAAAAAATAAATAATAAGCTTGACAAAGTTGTATGGTTCATTTTTTCACAAGTGAGATACAGAATATTCACCCACAAATATTGTATAAATTCTACAGAGCTACTGTAGTCAATAATAGTGTTATTGAGGAAACTAGACTATAATTTCCATTCTTATATTTCATGTGGATTTAGAGAAAAGCATACTCTATAAATAGATGGAGTATACCGCAGTCTTCTGATTTGTAAACGTTGGAACTTCCGGATTTAAAGGGAAATATTAATAATACAGATGTTATCATTAATTAATGCAACTCATAAAAATACTATTTGCTATACTTATTAGAACTGAAATGATAGCAGCATCACCAAATGCAACATAAATAATTCAACATCTAGTAAAAACCT
Source organism: Panthera leo (assembly GCF_018350215.1). NCBI lineage: Eukaryota > Metazoa > Chordata > Mammalia > Carnivora > Felidae > Panthera > Panthera leo. The sequence goes on along the minus strand of NC_056687.1, from coordinate 20,679,546 downwards.
ACTCTTTTAAGAAATATGGAAAAGTGGAGACAGAAATGATACAGAATCTTGAAAGCTCACACAGATATTGAAATCATGCTATAAATAAGACATTTAAATGTCATTCAACCCTTATTATTCTAGTATTTTGTTCCTAAAATAAGGGCGTGCTTTTAATGTTCTCCTTCAATTATTTTTAGATTTATCTTTTAAAATTTAGTGAGCCTCTAACATAGCTCCTGGATCCTTGAAATTAACTATATTTAAATTATAACATTAATTTTCCTAGCTACAATAACTTTTTTTTTAAAAATCAAACTTTATTACTTTAAACTTAGCACATCATGTAATGTCATTCCTCATTGAAAATAGGTCACCATGCATGACCTTTCTCATAATGAGCGTAATATCTCACAAATAATCACAAATAGTCATTATGTTCTTCACTTAGGCAATAACCTCAAAAATACTTGGATTAAATACTTTCTGAAACAATAGTATTAAGTTAAAAAAATCTTTCTAATCTTCTTATTCACCATGATGGTAAAACAAAACAAAACCAAACCCTCAAGTGTGACATCTACATTTGTCTTTCATAATTTTTATTTTCTTCACCAAAAGTGAACAATTTAATTTTAAAATACCTCCACATGATTGGCATGTACAAATAAAGGGTAAGTATATGTTCATTGAAATTTTGTTGTTGTTGTTGTTTTTGTTGTTGTTGTTAGAATTAAAAACTATGCTTGGCCAAACTCACATGAATACAACTATAAGGCCTTAAAGGAGAAAAACTCTATGAGTAACCCAAAAGACAGCACAACACCATAATTTTGAGCCAAGTGACCCTAGCACGTGTCACAGAAACGTAGAAGATACAATGGATCAAATTTTTCCGAAGCTCAAAACATTTCACTTAAATTCTCCCAACGTTTTCTTTAATAAACGAACATTTACCTAAAATTTCAATTTCTCCACATATGACTTCCTACTTATACATCCATTACCACTTTTTGGCCAACAACCCATAAAAAAGTTGGTGCTCTGGGAAATGGACAGGTCACATTTACCTTCTACTTTATGGCCTCTGACTTATTTTTTTTTTTAATTTTTTTTAATGTTTATTTATTTTTGAGAAAGAGACAGACAGAGTGTGAGTCGGTGGGGGGATGGGGGCAGAGAGAGAGACACACAGATTCCAAAGCAATCTGCAGGCCCCAAGCTGCCAGCACAGAACCCGACACAGGGCTCGAACCCACAGACTGTGAGATCATAACCTGAGCCGAAGTCTGACTCTTAACGGACTAAACCACCCAGGTGACCCTGGCCTCTAACTTTTTATAAGGTTCAGTTTCATGTCTTTAAAATTGTATCATTTATAGAAATCTACAGAGAACATAATAGGATAGATATGACATATTGTATTTTTTTACATTTAAACCCCAAAGAGCATGTAAATTACCCCATTACACATTTTATGAATGCTTAATTTATTTAGTAAAAGAAGAAATGTGTTGTCAAATGGGAACAATATTAGGAGGAATTTTATAAACTTGTTGATTCCAACAAGAGAATAAATTAATTTGTTTAATTGGCTTGTGATAAGCCGTTTCAGAAAGAATACTAAAAATGGCTTCACTTTCAATGTAAGAAATTTGGCAAAGAGGACGATATCATTAAAACAACCAAACTAGGGGCGCCTGGGTGGCTTGGTCGGTTAAGCGTCCGACTTCGGCTCAGGTCATGATCTCACAGTCCGTGAGTTCGAGCCCCGCGTCGGGCTCTGTGCTGACAGCTCAGAGCCTGGAGCCTGTTTCAGATTCTGTGTTTCCCTCTCTCTCTGCCCCTCCCCTGTTCATGCTCTGTCTCTCTCTGTCTCAAAGATAAACGTTAAAAAAAAAAACAAAAAAACAACCAAACTAAAAGGTGTATAAAGACAGCACAGAGCTCATGAAGGCAGAATATGAAGCAAGCTACCAATTTAGAAGGAACTGAGAACAATCTAATTTTATATGAAACCAGAACATATCTAAGAAAAGCAAAAACATTTTTCTTATCAGTTTCTTTTTGCCATTGTCACAAATTGCCACAAATTTAGTGGCTTAACAAATGTAAATTTATCCTCTTTTGTTCTGAAGGTCAGAAGTCCCAAATAAGTCTTAAGAGACCCAAATCGAGGTGTGATCAAGGCTGGTTCTTTCTAGAGGCTCCAGGGGAAGGTCCACGCCCTGCTAGTTTTCAGAAGCAGCTAAAGTTCCTCTTGTGGCCACATCCCTTTAATCTCTGCTACTTTTCTTACATTGCCTTCTTCTCCTTTTCTAGCTGAATATTCCTCTGTCTCGCTCTTAATAGGACACTTGCGATTATATCTACCGCCTACACAGATAGCTCAGAGGAATCTTCTGAAAATCTTCAACTTCACCACATCCGCAAATTCCTTTTTTGCCACATATGCAACATGAACAGGTCGTAGGGATTAGGACCGGGATATTTTTGGTGGCCATTATTACCATAATCTCTTGTCCTCCAGTTTCTTGAGTGTGACTTCATGGAATACTTAAAAGTCATCAATCTAGTCTCTTTCACAGAGTATTTTGGGAGCAGAATTAATGTGTCAAATTAGGGAGCTATCAAAGTATATATAGGAAGCCCTTGGCTTCCTGTGGAACACAAAGCAAGGATGCACATATGGCTATTTCACACCCAGATTAGTCCTTGTTCACACTTTAAGAATCTAAGGTCTATATATAGAGCTATATGCCTTGCTGGTTATTCATGAGCATGTTTAAAATTCTTATAGATCCAAATTATAAATAGAATCCATTGCATTTGAAAATCTTTTTATGATTAGATTTGCTTTTGTGGACTCGGTCCTTCCCTGTGGGTTGTCTTAGCAGGTGTGTGCCTAGCGATCTTATGTTATCATATCCTTAGATGCATCATGTTAAGATAATTTTCTGATTATTGTGTGTGCATTCATCTTGCTACTACATCTGGATTGAGAACACCTTAAGGAATAGAACCAAGTATCTCACTCCATATGTATTCTGCAGCTGCACCAGCATATATCCATCCTTAAAGACAATCTTTGGAAAAAAAAACAAAAAAAAAATCCTTTCCCCTACAGGGCTTCGGGAGCCCTCTCACATATTTGAATTTGTTATCTGTGGTTCAGTAACACGTGAAATTCTCCTACCCTCTTTTTACGATGGTAACTGAGGAGTTCACACCTTTGAAGAACATTTCAGGTTAGCATTCTCCAATGTTTCCTCTGAGGACACCTACTGCTGTGTAACCAAACTTTGATAACCCAAGACAACGTAACAATGTAAGGACGATGTCGTGATGGTTTATGAAACAAAATACATTTAATGCAAGCCTTCTTTTGTTTAATTTCATGTTCATCCAAGTAAGATGTGAGTATAAAACAGTAATTCATGGGGCGCCGGGGTGGCTCTGTCGGTTGAGCCTCCGACTTCGGCTCAGGTCATGATCTCACAGTTTGTGGGTTCGAGCCCCGTGTTGGGCTTTGTGCTGACGGCTCAGAGCCCAGAGCCTGTTTCAGATTCTGTGTCTCCTTCTCTCTCCGTCCCTCCCCCGCTCATGCTTTGTCTCACTGTTTCTCAAAAATAAATAAATGTAAAAAAAAACAGTAATTCATATCAGCTAATGATCAGTTCCTGGTACCATACCTATAAATATTGTGAATGCCATTCCCAGCTTTGATTCAATTTGGGGGTCTCTAAAAGTATTTTGTTTTGTATAAAATAAAAGTAATATTAGATTTAGTTTTTTTCTGTAGTTTTTTTAATATAGCTATACTAATAAAAATCAACATAAAAACTTAGGTCAGTTCTCTCTAAATACCTATCTATCTATCTATCATCTATCTATCTATCTATCTATCTATCACCACATATCTATTCATTTATTTATCCTATATTTATTATTACTTATTAAAATTTTATAGTTCAGGAAGTCCAAAACTTTGCTAACAAACATCTTACATTACTTCAATACTTCATAGACTGATCCACTCTAACAAGGGGTTAAACTGAGATTTTCATTCACTAGATAAAGTAGCTTTGTTCGTTTTCTTTAATTTTACCAATGGAAACTTTTTAAGGGTGACTTTACTAGAAAACAAAATGTTATTAATATAATTTTTAATGTCATGTTGCCATAGATAGTAAATGAGATAAAAATGTTTCAGTTCAATTTTTTTTTTTTTTTTTTTGTCTATAGCTCAATTTCTAAAGTCTCTAACGCACTGAATTTGAAATTGGAAATCAGCCATGAAACAAGATTAAAATAACTCATAAAATCAAAAGAAACTCGACCTGCAACACCAAACACTCCACACAGGTTTATAAACACACTGCCTTAAAGGTGATGGCAAATGTGTTAAATGTGACAGACAGTGAGGTAGGATGAACAGTACGTTAAGTGCCGCTTTCAGAAACTTACAAGGATAGTCAACTTGGTATGTTGAAATATACATTTTAGATCCTCACATCTTGAAGTTAGTGAAAGTCTCTAAGCCCCTCTGGCCCAATCCCACTACCTGTAGAAACACCTCCTAACATCTCTCAGCACAATTCAACTTGTTCTGCTTAGAGCTTGCATGATCAGAAAGCTTTCTACCCCAGCCTGTTGAATGCAGAGTGTCAGGTGTTCTAGATGTCCTCCTGAAATGGAACACGGTCCTTCATTTACTAGTTTTACTTCTTGTTCTTGTTGTGTCTCTGAAGCCAGAAAACCTGCCTAACCTCTTTGTAACATGTACGAATTCAGATACCTTCAAAATCATCAGGTCTTTTTTTTTTTTTTTAGTTTTCTCTCTTAAGTGTGATAACGTCCACTTTCAGCCATGGACTTTCATCGCTTACCATGAGGCGCACAAAGAACTGAGAGAAATATTTACTTTATTTTTATACTAATTTTATTTCTTTTGTAATTGAAGAAAATATTACATACAAAAAAGCGTTCAGATCTTAAATAGACAGACTGATGAGTTTGCCTTGTATGCCCACCGAACAAGACAAGATATGGAATATTTGCTTTGCTTCCAAAAGTTGCCTTATACCAGGTTCCAGTTGTTTTCCTCCCTGAGGAGCAACCACTGATCTGCTCTATGTCACTCTGAAGTAGAGAGATACCAGTTTGACATCTGTCGGGAAGTGAGGAAGAACTCCAAAATGTTGTCATTAAGATATGTACATGTAGAGAAAATAAATTCCATATAACGTATCTGAAAGATTTTTTCAGGGGGGAGAGAAGCACACAAAACTCACCTCTTATGAGTATTTCTACAAAGAGAAAGTGGTATCTATGCAGTAAGTGAGCTTTCCTAAGATAGATTTGTAACTGGTAATCACCACACGCTCATTAAGAAAAAGGGTTTGACAGAAATGCCTGATTTTGCTCTCCTTTTCAAAACTGTAATTCCTTCCGTTAATCGTAAGAGGGCGGTGCCTTTGTGTATTGGTTTCTGTATTAATACGACTGTATTTATCCTACTGAGTAACTAAATTGACTGGCGATTTCACTCTGGACATTACACACACAAGATGAAATGCTTGTGGTGTGTTTTTGGTTTGTTTGTTTTATTTTATTTTATTTTTTTTTAATTTTTTTTTTTTTAACGTTTATTTATTTTTGAGACAGAGAGAGACAGAGCATGAGCAGGGGAGGGGCAGAGAGAGAGGGAGACACAGAATCTGAAACAGGCTCCAGGCTCTGAGCTGTCAGCACAGAGCCGGATGCAGGGCTCGAACTCACGGACCGCGAGATCGTGACCTGAGCCGAAGTCGGCCGCTTAACCGACTGAGCCACCCAGGCGCCCCATGTTTGTTTGTTTTAGATGATTCCGTCCAGAGGCTCAGCCATGATGGTTACATAAGACAAGGAACATGTATCTCTTTATGAATATTTCCCCGAAGAAGTTATCTCTGATAAACTAGATGTATAGTTGATTTTGTTCTCTAAATATCTCTCAAATAGGGCAACTGTACAAGCTTCATGCTTATTTAAACCTCATTTGAAACATTACAACAATCCCTAAGCAACCGATATTCCCTGCGTCTGATGGCATTGCTCTGATCTAAATCATGTCCCTTCTCCGTTTACAGTCCTCTAATGGTATCCTTCTGCTGAAATGGTAAAGATTACTTATTAAACCTTTGCTTCTTCTGACTGCGCAATCTTTATCATTCTCTCCATTCCAACCCTTTGACCCAGTTTCAGTCTCTCCTTTCATAGAGCTTTTGCACGTGTACTTCCTTCTTTCCCTCCCATGCCATCTAGTTAATGCCTGTGCTTCCTTCAGACAAGACCCCCCCTTTTTTTTTCTTTTAGTTTATTTATTTATTTTGAGAGACAGAGAGAAAGCAAGCGGGAAGGTCAGAGAGAGAATCCTAAGTAGGCTCTGTACTGTCAGCGCAGAGCCCCATGTGGAGTTGGGACCCACAAACCATGAGATCATGGCGTGAGCTGAAATCAGGAGCCAGACATTTAACCAACTGAGCCACCCAGGAGCCCCCAGATAAGACCTTAATAATTAATACGTACAAGGTTTCTTTAAGTCAAATACCCTTATTTTTTTTTTTTTTTAATGTTTTTATTTATTTCTAAGAGCAAGAGAGAGCTTGAGCAGGGCAAGGGCAGAAAGAGAGGGAGACACAGAATCTGAAGCAGGCTCCAGGCTCTGAGCTGTCAGCATAGAGCCCCACGTGGGCCTCCAACCAGTGAACCGTGAGATCATGACCTGAGCAGATATTTTAAGCTCATCTGCTGACCCCTCTCTGTTGCAGCAATTGTCACAATTGTTCTCATGTAATCACTTGACCAGCATTCATCTCCTCCCCCCTGAAGAAAGAGGCTGTACGTGGGACTCATTTATCCCCAATATGTTGCACAAGATCTAGTAGGTAGTAGAGGGTTAATAAACATTTTTTAAATTACTTAATAAGCCTGTTGATAGTGAAGAGGAGGGCAGAAATCAGTCAGTGGCTATGGGCAGTTCTGATAAATTGATCAAAAGAAGGGTGATTGTATAATCAATTTATAGCATTTGATTGTACCAGCTAAAAATTTAGTTAAGATAGTTAAAAAATAAAATGTCTTTCAGTTGCTTCACTTAGTAGTCAGTTTGTTGACTAACACCCAGAAATTTACTTTCACTAACAATGGAGATTAAAATATTTAATGGGGCAGCTGGGTGGCTCAGTCGGTTAAGCATCCGACTTCAACTCAGGTCATGATCTCATGATCCATGGATTTGAGTTTCATGTCGGGCTGTGTGCTGACAGCTTGAAGCCTGGGGCCTGCTTTGGATTCTGTGTCTCCCTCTCTCTCTGCCCCTCCCCTGCTGACGCTCTGTCTCTTTCTGTCTCTCTCAAAAATAAACATTAAATTTTTTTTAAATAAATAAAAATAAAATATTTAAGATATTTTACTATGTCAAAGAATACTAAAATACCAATTGACTTTCATAACTATACTTATCACCTGAATTGAAATGATATATATAAGTGAATATCATCAATCACTCAAGGGTTTTTAAAGAATAGTATAAAATAAGCATGGATAAACCTATAGAGTCAAAATCATACTATGTGCACTAATCACTAGTCTCAGAATATGTTCATTTGCAGGCATAAAATATGAATGCTGTATAACCATGGTTTTCCTGTTGAGATGAAAATATGAAAATTTCTTGGACAAGAATCCACTTTATATGTATTTTTAGAGTACAAAAATATTAAAAGACCATAGTTTAACAAGCTTGTGTGAACAGGTCTCAGTATGAACAGAAACCATATATCTCCCAAGGAAGAGACGTTTTAAAAAACTGATAAGTCAGGGTCTCTACCAAGAGTAGTAATGTGAGGTTTTGCCCAAATTCAAAGCTATAGGAATAGGACAGGCTAACTCAGGTAAAGAGAAGAAAGAACTGTCCTGAAAGAAACTAAGTCATTTCCCTTACACTCTGTTGCCTCTTTTCCTTTCTCTGTGTTTCTAAGGATATTCTGTTTGCATAATTCAAGGTTCAGGAAAGCTAAGGGAATACAGCACTCAATATAGACTAGACATAAGATGTGATCATTTCTCCAAAATACAGGGTCCTGCAGGACCAAAATATGGCTCCAAGATGTTGCCATGACAAATTTCTAAGCATTGCACAATGCCCCCCCACCACCGCTGCAAAGCAAAAACCAAACAACCAAAACAAACAAACAAGAAAAACACTTCAGTCATTTCATGTAGATAAGAAACTCTCAGCAGAGATAAGGGATTTAGTAACATTTTTAAAGTGCTTCCCAGCCTCTTACAGAAAGCACTCAGTTTTGTTGTTATATAAATTTAAATATATATATATATATATATATTTTTTTTTTTTTTTTTTTTTTTTTTGAAAGAGAGAGAGAAAGAGGAAGAGCTCAAGCAGAAGAGAGGCAGAAAGAGAGAGAGAGAGGGAGACACAGAATCCAAAGCAGGATCCAGGCTCCGAGCTGTCAGCCCATAGCCTGACACAGGACTGAACCCATGAACTGCCAGATCATGACCTGGGCTGAAGTCTGTTGCTCAATTGACTGAGCCACCCAGGTGCCCCTGTTGTTATATAGATTTAAGCATCTTTATATTACTGTACCATACAGAGTATGTAGAAGGAATAGTAGCATTGCCTGATTCTGTAGAGTGCCAAGAGAAGTGGAAATTAAAAAAAACAAAATTAAAATGCAAAAATACCCAAGCTCTCTGTAGTAGTAATGGATTGCAGTCTTCATGTTTAAAGACTAATATGAAAATTTGTTCTCAAAGAGTTTGCAGTCTTACGCGAGAAACTGAACTTGAATATGGCAAAGTACAACAAATGAGTATAGACATTTCATAAAAGATCTTCGGGCCAAGAACCTTTAGAAATGCATGTTCACATGGAGAACAGGAACATTCTGTCTAGCATTTCATCTCGATTTGTACTATTCCGATGTTTGGTGAGCTTTCCCAACATGTGATATGTGTCTTAAAGTTTCGCTCTACTAAAAAATAATAAAGTTTTGATTTATTAAAATATCTTCGAGTTCTGTTTCTAATATTTCACAAAATTTCAGACCGCTCAATTCTTTCCTAATGAAGGATTGATCTGATCCGGTCTGACCATGTGTAGCTATTCTCACTCTTTCCTTTCAGTTGAAGAATTCACACACCATCTCATACACAGATCCCTGGGATGGGAAAGTTAGTCTTTCCAAGTTGAGTACCTACTCAAGAGAAAAATAAAGGGATTCCTTGTGTTTTAAAATCTTTTTAATAACTAAAAACTTTGCAAAAGGTAAGGCCATTAATTTGCATATTTTATATAAAGATACAGGGGAATAACCCTCAAGAAACACCAAATGGTTCCTTTATGTTTTATGGACACAAAATGATATCAGCATTTTAAGTCAATCAAACACTTTGATTTGTCTCATTTCTGCTTGTAGAGATTTTTCAAATAACAAAGGCCAAACCAGACATTAAACTCTGTCTCTAGTCAATGACACTCTCGATGTATGAGTCATTCTCTGGCAAGAAACAAATCTCCTCAGACGTGTTGAATTTCAGAGAATGTAATTCAGTAACTGGAAGAGGTGTGGACAGGGCCCAGGGAACCAGCTGGGGAGTTGACACAGTCTAGCTACCTCAGGCCTAAAGGAGTGGAGGGGAGAGACAAGGTTATCATGGGCTGGCGAGAGCTGGAATCATGGTGGAGGACCACCTATCTAGACCTGTAGACGTGGAAAGAAGCAGCTATTCCACGACCTGAATTGTGAAACAGAAAGGGGAAAAGAGAAGAAACGTCCTGAACCTGTTGTTCCTCCTGTCCTCTGAAACCTTGCGAGTGTCTTCTTTTAGGTGAACTGCAAGCCAGAGGTCAAGGGAGGCTGGAGTTGCAGCCCGCAAGGGTGAGAATCCTAGAGCACAGAGAAAAGAGAAAGAACAGAGAACAGAACGAAATCAGGGTACAGTGGGGAAATTTTAGACGAACCAGCTTTTCCTCTTACAAAAATCCCCACTCACAGAATGCATTTATGCATATTCAAATGTATTAACCTTTGTCCAGCTCCTCTCTCTTTAGAGATTATATCTCTTTCACTCCACCCCACTAAGTCATTTCCATTAATTTTATTATGCAAAGTATAGACCCGTTTCCTCTGATTTTTCTTCTTGGCCTTCCCTCCTTTCTTCAATATCCGAGACTTATTAATATGTTCTGCTATGGAGTCACTCCAGGTTTGGCTCTTCAGTTGGAAACAATTAGCCGTGACTTGGGAATTTCTAACACTTCCTTCTTGCTTCTACTAATGCTCTGCACTGAAAGATAAGAGCGATGGAGATATTTCGCTCCCACTGAGATGAATTATGCTATCCTCTACACCTACCTATCTACCCACCACATACACAGGGATGGAAGTAGTTAATATCAATTTTGTTTCAAATCGCATTTCCCTACCCCTGCCTTCTTCATTACTGTTGTTGGTGTTAGAAATTAACCAAATCTGAGAAGGGCTTGAGAGATGAGCTTATCAGAGAGGTGATAGAAATTAGGGTATTTCTGTAAAATATCCTAAAAATTTAGGTGTCTATGGGCTACAATTTTGTATTGTTAATTTAAGGAATAGCAATATTTAATAAAAAGTATTTGCTCGCTGTATATAATTGCTTATTGATTGGATAAACAAAGTTGGCTCTCACCTCTTGACAAGACTTACTACTAGTAGTTAAGTCAGAAAAATCTTTATTCTAGCTTAGAAGGGTCAGAGAGAAGCAAATAT